>NC_134085.1:174380549-175020549 GCF_000715075.1 Nicotiana tabacum
TACGTGGAATGTGTGAACGCTTTGCAAGGAATAGGGTCGTACACCTATGAGCCCCATAAATTGTCCTTGGATCTTGAGAATAGAACCACTCCTCCAACAAAGCCTTCAATTGAGGAGCCTCCCATCTTGGAGTTGAAGCCAATACCTCCACATATTCGGTATGCATTTCTTGGCCTTTCTTCTACTTTATCGGTTATTCATTCCTCTTGTTTGACTAATATGCAGGTAGATTCCACATTAGCGGTGCTACAAAAGAGGAAGAATGCTATTGATGGACATTGGCGGATATTCGGGTGATAAGCCCCGCATTTTGCATGCATAAGATCAACTTGGAGGAAGGTTCCAAACCATCTATTGAACATCAAAGGAGACTCAATAAACCCATGCAAGAGGTTGTCAAAAAGGAGGTCATCAAGTGGTTGGATGCTGGGGTTGTGTACCCCATTTTCGATAGTTCATGGATTTCTCTGGTTCAATGTGTCCCAAAGAAAGGGGTCATGACAGTGGTCACCAATGACAAGAATGAGTTGATTCATACAAGAACGGTGACCGGGTAGAGAGTATGTATGAACTATCTCAAGCTCAATAAAGTCACAAGGAAGGATCATTTCCCACTTCCTTTCCTATATCAAATGCTTGATAGATTGACCGGTCGTGCTTTCTATTGTTTCCTTGATGGGTATTCCAGCTACAATCAAATTCTTATTGCTCCGGAGGATCAAAAGAAAACTACTTTCACATTTCCTTATGGTACTTTCGCATTCTCGTGGATGCCATTTGGGTTATGCAATACAATGCCGACTTTTCAAAGATGTATGATGGGTATCTTCACAGATATAGTGGAAGATTTCCTTGAAATCTTCATGGATGACTTTTCGGTGGTCGGGGATTCTTTTGATGATTGTCTAGCAAACATGGACAAAGTGTTGGCAAGATGTGAAGAAATAAACTTGGTGCTCAATTGAGAGAAGTGTCATTTCATGGTTGAGGAAGGTATTATCCTTGGCCACAAAATCTCAAATAATGGCATTGAAGTCGACAAGGCAAAGATTGAGGTGATTTCTAAACTTCCACCTCCAACTTCAATCAAAGGCGTGCAGAGTTTCTAATCTTAGGCCACGCGGGATTTTACCGGCATTTCATCAAGTATTTCTCTAAAGTGGTAAACCCGTCGTGCAAGCTTTTGGAGAAAGATGCCAAGTTCCATTTCAATGATGATTGCATGAGAGCCTTTGAGTTGATAAAGCTCAAGTTGACTACTACTCCCATCATCACCGCTCCAAATTGGAGTGTTCCTTTTGAGCTTATGTGCGATGCAAGTGATATAGCTGTAGGGGCTATTTTGGGGAAACACATCAACAAGATCTTTCATCCGGTATATTATGAAATCAAGGCTATTAATAATGCCCAAGTCAACTACACCGTTACAGAGAAAGAGATTCTTTCCATTGTGTTTGCTATTGAGAAGTTTTGCCCGTACTTGATGGGTGTAAAAGTGATTGTTCATACAGATCATGCGGCACTTTGTTATCTCATGAGAAAAAAAGATTCCAAAGCCCATTTGATGAGATGGGTACTTTTGTTGAAAGAGTTTGATAATGATATCCAAGATCGGAAAGTGAGTAAAAACCAAGTGGCAGACCACTTGTTTCGTTTGGAGGAGGAGGGGAGGCCGCATAATGACCTTGAAATCAATGACTCCTTCCCGAATGAGCAAATCTTGGCTAATTCAATGAAAGAGGTGCCTTGGTTCGCGAATCTAGCAAACTATCTTATGAGTGGTATCATTTCGATTGAGTTCTCTTCAAACCAAAGAAAGAAGCGCAAACGGGATTGTCAAGACTACTATTGTGATGAGCAACACCTTTTCCAGATTTGTAAGGATGTAGTGATTAGAAGATGTGTACCGGAGGAGGAACAAGTTGAAATTCTTGGGGCTTGTCATTCTTCGCCTTATGGTGGTCACCACGGTGGGGCAAGAACGATAGCCAAAGTGTTACGTTGCAGTTTCTATTGGCCCACTCTCTACAAGGATGCAAAATCTTGTCAAGCGTTGTGATGAATGTCAAAGGGCTGCTGTAACCTCAAAGAAAAATGAAATTCCCCTCACCGCTATATAGGAGATTGACATTTTCGATGTGTGGGGTATTGACTTCATGGGTCCTTTTGTGAGTTCCTGTGGAAATACCTACATTTTGGTCACGGTTGATTATGTATCCAAATGGGTTGAGGCTGTTTCTTTGCCAACAATAAAGCGAGAAGTGTTGTGGCATTTTTTAAGAAGAACATCTTTACAAGATTTGGTACTCCAAGGGCTATCATAAGTGATGGGGGATCGCATTTTTGAAACAAACCTTTCGATACCTTACTATCTAAGTATGGTGTCACTCATAAAGTCACAACCCACTGTCATCCTCAAGAAAGTGGTCAAGTGGAAGTCTCCAACTAGGAGATAAAGAGTATTTTATCCAAAATAGTGAATGTCAACCGGACGGGTTGGTCAAAGAAACTTGATGATGCTTTATGGGGTTATAGGACGACTTACAAAACACCGATTTGGAATGTCTCCATACCGGTTGGTATTCGGGAAAGCTTGTTATCTTCCGGTGGAACTTGAGCACAAAGCCATGTGGGCATTAAAGAAGTTGAATCTTGAGTGGGATGTCGTCGCCAACTTAAGGATGGCATAATTAAATGAGCTAGATGAGTTCTGGTACCATGCATATACAAGTTTGTCCTTATACAAGGAGAAGATGAAGTACCTCCATGACAAGTACATTGGAAACAAGGATTTTAAAGAAGGTGATCTTGTATTGTTGTTCAATTCTCGGTTACGGATGTTTCCGGAAAAGTTGAAGTCTAAATGGAGTGAACCGTTTGAGGTTGTGAGCGTGACACCCTTTGGTGTATTGGAATTGAAAAATAAAAATGATGAGGTGTTTAGAGTCAATGGTCACCGGGTGAAGCACTATCTGGGAAAAGTTGATGATGGCCACGTCGTGGCGGTTCTTCATTTCAAGTGATGATGTTAATCAGGCACTTCTTGTGCTAACTGGTTTTGAAGTGTGTTGCAGGAATGAGTGTGCTTTGCAGGGACTGTGCTCAGAAAAACTAGCTAAGTATGGAAAAAGTGCAAACCATACATTTATTGTGCAAACCGCACAATTTTGAGTGCCACAACAGAAAGAGATCTGAGGCCGCACAGTTGGATGTCAAAAAGTGCACACTCTCTGAAATTTGCGTGTCAGAAAAATAGCCAAAGTGTGGATGCACAAGGAAATGTGCGATCCGCACCAAAATCTGCGACCACACTAAAAAATATGCGAACCGCAGATCATCAAAATGAAAATGTGTACCAGGTAAAGGAGTGTGGACCGCACATGAAATTGTGCGGCCGCACTCAACTCTTAAACCCTTGCCTAACCCGTTAAGTATAAATAGTGGCCTCCTCACTACTGTTGAAACTTTACAAACTCTGAGATTAAACACAAAGGCAAAAATAGTGCACTTAAATAATTCAAGCATCTGGAACTCAATTCTTCATCTTTGATTCTTTATTAGCATCACTACATACTAGTATGTTCAATTCATCTTTGAAATTTTTCAATTTTCTGAATTTTATTTATAATTAGTTTAGTTATTTTTAGACCTAATGTCAAATTCATCATAAGATGAGATGTAATTGGTGTTGGGTAACTTCCTATTTGTTATATGGGAGATGGGTACACTTTTTATCATGTTTAATTGGTATTACCATGTCCAATTTATGCTTAAAGTTAGAAACCCTAAGTTTACTGCCGATTGATTATGAATTGTGCTGCCGTACAAGAAATTGTGCGGTCTGCAAATTGCTAGTTTCGAGCATTTGGTGTGAATTGATTATACAAAACACGGTTGAAATTGTGTGATCCATAAAAATTGAACTGCGGCTGCAGAAAAATGTGTGCGGTCGCAGATCATGGCTTTCTCTGTTATCAGAGAGTTGTATTTTGAACTAGAAATAATGTGGTTGCACTCAAAATTGTGCGGTCCACATTTCAATTGTGCGGCTGCACTTGAAATTATATGGACCGCAGAATCACCATTACGGACGCACTTCAAAATTGTGCGGTCCGCACAAACCCATCTGCGGCCGCACTTCCCCATCCTGCATACTGTTTTATCTGCTAGTTCTGATACTCTAAATTTGAACTCTAACTGATTCCTGTTGCTATGTCTTGTGGACAATGTTTAGATCTCGGGAACAAGGTGATACATCCAAAAGGAGGGGTGAATCCTCACGAGGCCGAGGCAAAAGTACCATACCACTCTCCATGCAAAGAGTTATAGCCAAGAAGGCGACAACCGGGAGAGCCCCAGAACCTACTGAGTCTAGTTTGTATGTCCCATCTAGGGAAGCATCAGAGGGTAATTCAGTGCAAGAGTAGCATGATGCACAGTCTTAGCTAAGGCAGCTTCCGGGGAGGTTTCAGCTATGAGATGAGCCTTCCACCTTAACAAGCACTTTTGAGGGTTCGAAAGATGACAGTCAGGGTTTAAAGCCCTCATCTACTCGTGCCCCCGATGCACCAGTTATAGTTGATCATGGTGATGATATTCCGAATGACGGTCGAGGGGTGATACCAGAGTTGCCGGCCTGGAGAGGTCGAAGAAGAAGGAAGTGTGGGAAGACATATTTGTGAGCCTGACTACATTCAACAGGTTCCGAGAGTAGTAGCCTTAGAGATCGCTCACACTTGAGCGTCAGTTTGTTTTGAAAGATTTGGATAGATACAACCAAAATGTGGCAAGATAATTCCGGGAGAGAAAAGGGTGGGACATGGTTCACTCAGAGTGTGGTGGATGCCAAGTAGCACTTAGTCCAGGAATTCTACGCCAATGTAGCACATATCAAGAAGGGGACTAAGGTGACTAAAGTACGGAACTTGAAAGTCAGATTTGATCAGACCTCATTGAACACATATTTGGAGCTCGAGGATATGGAACCGGTGCAATATTTGGAGAAATTTGCACTGGGTGATGCAGCTCGCCCATGGCTAGCTGAGATCTTGGCAGCTCTTGGACCACCACACCATGGATCAATCAGGGGTTCCTATTCAGCGGAACACCTCAACTTTGAAGTAAAAGGGTAGCAGACCTTTGTGTGCAGTTGAATAGATCCAAGACAAAACAAAAACAATCTACCAATCCCGAGGCAATTCTAGTGGCTTCATTATGGCGGGGTACCCAATCAATGTGGGTGCCACCATGTCGGTCAACATGTCTCTGGTTGGTAGGTAGGGTGACAACTCCTACCTATATCCCAATACTATCACGGAGTATCTTACGGATGCGGGGGTAGAGTCCAAGAGCTCTGACACAAAGGTTCGGGCAAAGAAGTCCTTCACATGGTACTCTTTGAAAGACCCGAGGGACCCAAAGAACAAGGATCAACCGACTACTACTGTGGGCCAGTCTGATGAGCCTTCGGTGGTAGCCACAGATTCAGCTGACATTCCTACCACTACAGTCGGGCCTTCTAGTAGTACAACTGCCATTTCTTCCAGGCCGTCAACATCATTTCCATCCACTTCTTCTCTGAAGACAGTGCTTGTGCCAGCTCATCCACTTTCTGTGCTATGAGTCTCCCAGACACTAGCGAGTCTCAAAAACTGGATGCAGATAGCTACTACAAAACTATCTGACCTATCCAGTGTTATTGCAGCCCAAACATCTACCCCAACTCCCCGAATTCCTCCGACAGTGGAGGACACTTTGAAGAAGATTTTGGAGAACCAGAAGACCATCATAGACACCTTGTTGGCACATGGAGCAGCAATTGAGGATCTTGGGAAGAAGGTGAAGAAGATGAGGAAATCTTAGGCTTCGAAGAAATCAGTTGGCAGGTTGAGACGGGAGGTGACCAAGATAGCAGCCGCTGGGGATCTTCCATTTGACTTGCTGATGGAGACAGCTCCAATTGCACCAGCAGACCCAACAGTACCATCAATATCAGTGGAATCAGCTGCTTAGTCTAAGGAGCCAGACCTTGCTGCCCACACTGCTAAGGCGGTGCTACAGATGTTCACCAACCCAACTACTCTCCAAGCAGAGGATGATGAGATCCAGTTGGAGGAGCCTGAGGGAGGTGATGCTGATATGGACATGGAGACCACATAGGGAGTTCTCTATACTCTTTCCCTTCCTTATTTTTATTTTATTAAGCATTGGGGACAATGTTTATTCTTATTTGGGGGGGGGGGGTGGAGTTTATTTGATTTGATGACAGTTGATGTTGGCTTGTAATAACTGATAACATTCTCTTTTTTCTTTTCATTATGTACATATTCTTCTCTCTCTCTCTCTCTCTCTCTCTCTCTCTCTCTCTTTCTCTCTTTCTCTCTCTCTATTGATGTATATATTTTCTTTATTCCTCTCTCATTTGTATATTCATTTATGCTTTCAGTAGTTTACTTTATAGCTTCTTTATTTTATTTTCTTAGTAGTCAATGTTTAGTCTAATAGCTTCTTATTTATTTTAATACCTTCTTTTTAATTTAGTAGTTTCTCTTCATGTTTAAGTGATCAATAAGGCTTTGGTTTTCTTATTGCCACGGTTCTTTCCAAAGATGGTTTTTGTATGAACCAGGTGACTCTTCCCAATGGTGGATGGCGTGACAACCTTCTTAAGAGATTGAGTCCCTCTTTTGATGTTTAGGTAAGAATAACAGTAATAATGAATAAGAGGACCTAGTTGAGTAAAACTAGAAGAGTCAAGCATGCTTCATTTAGTACTAACACACTTAATACATGCTTATGATTAAAAACAAGTTCTTGAAATGAAATAACTCTAGTTGGTGACCTTTTGACTCTTGTGATAACTTAAGCAATCATCGAGTGGTTCAGTTGAAGCATTAGTGATTTTCAACCTTGAATATGGTTGTTGTGGGCCTTCAACTCTATCCTCTTTAACAATCCAGTTGTGTTAGAGGTGAGATATTTTTTTGCAAGTCCAAGTACCTGTGCGAATGGTCTAGAACTTGCCCCGAATGTGTTTCTAGGAGAAATTTTAAGTTTTACTTGGCTTGAGAAGTGATTGTAGGCTCTTTTTGACCTGCTGAAATTTTTCATGTCCCACAAATGTTACTATCCCTAGTCAACCCATTTGAGCCTAAGACCTTTCTCATTTGATAACCATGTTACAAGCCTTTACCAATTTTGTAGTGACCCTCTTTTGGCATCGAGCTTTCCTTAACACTTTTGAGAAACAATTGGCTAAAACATAAGTTTGGAGGAGAGGCAAGGAGTTTGAAAGTGGTATCAAGGCACAAAACACTACAAGAAATCACCCTTATTGTGGCGACGAAAGTCGCCACAAACTCCCTAGGAGTCGCTGCTAAAAGGTATTAGCGGCGATTTTTGTATTGCCACAAGGAAAACCGTAACTGAAGGTTATTTGTGGCGACATTTGTAGTCGCCACTAAAAGAATATATTTTGTGGCGACAGAGTTGCCACAAAAGGTTGGAAAAAACGCTACAAAAAACTATTCCATAAGAACAAATATTAGATGGGTCGCCACTATATATTCACCCTTAGCAGCGAGTATGGTCGCCACAAAATATATTTATGTTCAGTGGCAAGATTATGTCGCCACTATAAATTTTATTTAGTAGCAACTAAAATTGCCACAAAAAATATTTATGTTCAGTGGCAAGATTATGTCGCCACTATAAATGTCATTTAGTAGCGACTAAAGTGGTCACAATAGTTTTAACCATGAAAGACACAATATTTTTTGTAGCGACCTTAGTCACTGCAAAAGAATTGACCTTCTGTGGCAATTTATATATGGCAACAGTTACTAATTTTTTGACAAAACTATGTCGCCACTAAAAGTTATTTTCTCAGCAATTATAACGACCAAAATTATATGCATTTTCATGCCAGTAGGAACCTAATTCTCTAAAATTTCATATAGAGATATTCATATCAATTGACTATCAATATTAAAGAAACCAATAATGCTTGACAAAAACCAAAAGAATTTCTCAAGTCGAATATTATAGATATTATCATTACTAAAAAGTCAATTACATATATACTACCCGACACTTCATTGTGCATTGTAATTTTATGCATATACAAATCCCAAGAACGATAAAATATTAAGTACCTTGTAACGACTCTTTGCCCGACACCATCCTTGAACGATACCACTGTTTAAGTGCCTTGTCCCTGATAGACAAAAGTAACATATATAAAGAACATAATGAGATTTGTTATATCCAACTACTATAAAAATTATAAGAATTTATTAGAATTTTCAATCTATGTCAAAGGAAAGCTAGAAGTTGCAATATGGTTTTATTTGTAGGACTTTATTCATAATAGAGTCAGCTATCCAGATTTCCTAAAAATATTAACCTCAACAAGAAGTCTATGCCATGTATGTCAAATGAATCATCTTCACAATTATAATGATCATATTGAATAATGTATAATGCCTTTCATAAGACAAACACACAAAAAAAAAATAGAGGCGGCTGTTCAAGAATCATACGAGATGGACTTAGGAAATCTCATGGCTTCATACCCACGTCACAACTTTTATTCTCCACCTATTTCCAGGGAGGAACTTGTGAAGGAGTATTTACAGGAGGGAACCAAGTTAGTTCAAGCTATTGCAGATGCGCTATTCAACTTACCTTCAACAGAAAGTCATGATGGTCCTCTATTCAAGTTGCCTCAACCAAATACGAGATTGCCTCGACAGAAACCTCTTCCAAAGCCTAAACCTCCAACAAAATGTTATTTGGGCTCTCACATAGTTTTCTAAATATATATTAAGTAGTGTAACTTAATAACAGGGAATAACTCAAAAATTGAAAGTTGAGACTTCTTTCCTTTTTCTCTTTCTTTACTGTCATGATATATAAGTGGCAAATGACAAACAAGTTTGTCCTTGTTTCCTTCTATTTCTAGGTATTTTCTTGTTTTCTTTGTATTGACTATAACAACAACTTCTTGCCTCATTTGTTTCTCTTTAAGTCAACCTTGTATAGTACCAACTTAATTTTCTACTACTATGCTTTAAATTTAGAAGCTAGGCCTTTTTGGGTTCTTCAACTTACTCCAAAGGCCAAGAATATGAGTCAGGATTCCTTGTGAGTGTGGCTACTTTTTCTTTTTAATTGAATATACTCAAAAAAAGATCAAAGCTTTATTGCTTTATTGTTCAAGATTTTACATGACCATCAAATAACGTCCTACTTCTCCGCCATGGATGGTCCATGGGAAGGAAGCGACGATGACCCATATAATACAACTTACTACGCAAAGAAGTCGATTGCGTATCTTTATGGCAATAAGGGCATGCAAGCTTGCTTTTGGTTGACCATCCTGAAAGATTTCCATAAGCAAGAAAGTCATTGATCGTCCACATGATAGCCACACGCATCAGAAAATTAGATTTTGAGTGTGCATCATAAGTCTCCACCCCCTCCCATAATTCTTTCAACTCTTCAATCATTGGTTGTAAATATACATCGATATCATTGTCTGGACACTTGGGACCTGGAATAAGAAGCTTCATCATGAAATATGGATTTTTCATGCAATCCCATGGTAGCAAGTTATACGTAGCTAGTACGACTGGCCAAATGCTATGATTAGAACTCATGTTCCCAAAAGGTTGGAACCCGTCACTCGCCAAACCTAATCGAACATTTCTTAATTCAGCTGAAAAGTTGGGATGTCGTGCATCAAAGGATTTCCATGTTATTGAGTCAGATGGATGTCGCAAGACACCATCATCAACATTTCCCTCCTTGTGCCACCTCATCTTTTTAGCTATTTTTCTTGCCATGTACAATCTTTGAAGCCTTGGTTTGATTAGAAAATGCCGCAAGATTTTATGAGCTACTTTCTTGCCTTCGTGTTCTTCGGACTTCCATCTAGACTTACCACACTTAGGACATACTTGGACATTGGCATAATCACGCCAATATAAAATTCAATCATTCCGACATGCATCTATTTTGATGTACTCCAAGCCGAGGTCACAAAGAACTTTCTTTGCTTCATAGAAAGAATTAGGCACAAATGAACCCTCGGGAATAACTTATTTAAAGAAGCTCAATAATGCATCCATCGATTTGTTGCTCCAATGGTTAAGACACTTTAAGTGAAGTAGTTTAACAACAAAAGACAACTTTGAGACTTTTTTACAACCAAGATAAAGTTCTGTCTCAGCATCTTCTAACAGTTTGTAGAACTTTGTTGCATGTACATTTGGCTCTTCATTGTCCTATGAATTATTATTATTATCCTCCACATTTGTATATCCACAAGCATCGTGAATCATTTCAGTAATATTATCCTCTTCAATGCTATCATCTTCCGCTCATCACTAACTGCAGTATTAGAAGTTTAAACTCTAACTAACACTTCTCCATGCAAGTCCCATACTTTATAAGAATTACAGAAACCCTTCTTCAATAAATCTCCTCTTACACCAACCCTTAGCTTGAACACGGTATTCATACACCCTTTACAAGGACACCGAATCATAGTGCTCAATGTTGGTTGACTGAACCCAATTAAGTAAGTTGTCTACTCTATCTCTATATCTTTGGTCGACTCTATTCCTAATATTCAACCAACTTTTATCCATTCCTAATTTTAGAATAACAATCAATCAATCAATTAGTTAATAAATCTCAAGAACCACAAAAACCAATACAGCTACAAGAACATAACCAGATGTTACTATAACTCATCTTGCTTCCCTAAAGTAAGAAAAAATTTCTCTTTACAAAGAGTTCTCCATGGGTCAAAGTCAACACTTACCGATGATATATGTCATAGCAAAATATAATATCAAAAACATGGTACAAAGAGTGTCGCAATTAACTTTAAACCAATAGTTGCATCTGTCAACAAATAAAATTATATAACACAAACAAGAGTTCTTTTCTAGTATATCTCTAAAGATAAAGGAATGATAAAGTCATGAAATATTTTACATAAGGAATGACAAGGCTAGAACCTAGATACATTTATGAACTAATTAGACTAAGAAACAATTCATTTCAAGATTATGAAAATTTCAGCCGACCAAAAAGTTAAGAAAATATAACTTTCAAATGCAAAATTAAGTTATCTAAGGGGATATCATCAAAATACATTGGCTGCGATAAATAGATGAACTAGAACTTAATTGACTCCATTTATCTATTTAGTTTGTCTAAGTTATTTTCAATTTAACACTATAAATTGACCAATTATATTATCTATTAAATCAATTAGCAGAAAATATCAAGAACTAATTTAGCACTTGGTAGAGATATAAAGAAGCTCAAAAAATGAAAACAGATGTATATCACAAAGATGATGTACAAATAGAGAAGGGATGATGAACAAAATAAATGAAGTAACATCTTAAAAATAAATCCTAATGCTTTCCGCTTATGATATATTTCTTAATGTATAGCTCAAAAGAATATTCACTGATTTCACTACCTAAAATATTATTGGGTGAAGACAGAGGAGTACCTACATATATGGTAGAAGGGTCACGGGACCCCGTAAACATCGGAATAAATTCTGTATATATATGTATTATATGTAGATATATACCTTGAGAAATGGCTTTATATTTAATGAGGCACCCTAAAATACAAAAAGCATGTTGGGGGCATTGGTCAAAAGTGCTACTTACCTTTGCTTCCGTGCAGGATGTCCTAGGTTCGAATCTGGACTCCCTCACCTTCCTCAAATAATTTTCTTTTTCAGCTTAAATATTAATTGTATCCTAGACTTTTTATTTAGGTAGAATCTTGCCTTTTTAACTTAGGATTCAACCCCTCTCCCCCCAAGCCATTTTTTTTTAATTATTTTTTCAAATGTTTTGTGTTTTGATTAAACCCCAGCCTTAAAAGCTCTAAATCACTTCTCTCTTCCCTTTTCCCAAACTCCATACCCAACTTCACCTCCTAACTCACTTATATATGTCAATTATTACCGAAAGTTTGTCGGCATTCGGCAGGACCTAACAACTATTGGTAAAGTTCTCCACGAATAGTGCCCCCGTCATCTTCAAATCCTGGGTCCGCCTCTGAGTGAATATGTATGATACATATTAGATTTTTTCGGAAACAATCAGGAAAAATAACAGACCCATACTACAAAACATCTCATTTCAGCATTTTGAAAGGAATACCAAACATGCAATCACCAAAAAGTTCATAATTTCAAAAAAAAAACTTACCCATTTAAAGAGATCGTCAACACCGAGAAGGGCTTTACACAATGATATTGTTGAAAAAATTACTTTCTACTCCCGTAGATTTCAAATGGGTTAAAGAAATTAGAGGTAAAATTGATGAAATAGTCATTCTCGCTAACTGTATTTAACACCCAAAAGGATTTAGGGTTTGAGAACATTACCTGATTTGAATACAATCTTAGAATAAAAATGGTGTTAGGGCTTTTGGGTTTCATAAATTAGGTTCACATCTTGTGATTAAACAAAAGTGAAAGATTAAAATTTGAGAAACTTGAAGAAGTAATGGAGCTTTTGCAGAGAGAGTTCGAGAAGAGGGAAGAAGAAAATGGAGCTTTGGTCTTCTTTTGTATAGAGCTTTTTTAGGACTTAAGTATTTTTAGGTCCTTTAATTTAGTTTTTTATTTTTATATCTCAGATATTTATACAATTAGAGGCGACCCAGTCGCCACAAAACACCTTCAGAGGCGACTCTCTATTAGTCGCTACTAAACATTTGGAGCCAAATTTATGGTCATAGTGGGAACTAATAATTTAGGATTTAGTGGCACATATTAGAGGCGACCTACAAAAGTCACCGCTAAAAGTTTATATATTGTAGCGACATATTAAGTCGCCACAATAAATATACCATTTGTAGTAATAAATATAGTCGCTACTAAATATCGCCACTAAAGGACAGATTTCTTGTAGTGAAAAGAGAAAAGAAATGAAAAAAGGGAAGGCAAAGAAAAAGAAAGAAAGAACAAAAGAAAAATGCAAAAAGAAAGTGAATAAGTTGAAGGGTTGAAGGGATTCAAAAAAAGGCAATGATGCAAAGCACGGAGAAAAAAAAAAGAAAGAGAAAATGAATATCATGACCAAGAAAGAATTATGTTAAGTCTCTCTAGTTCCCCTAAGGAAAAAGAAAATGCCTCAAAGAGTCGGCAAAACATGAGCCAAAAAAAGAGAAAATGGAGTGCTTAAGGAAAGATGAACCCGTTCTATTCCAACATTTCCTACCTTAGTCCAAAAGCCTTCATTACATTCCAAAAAAGCCCTACGTGATTTCAAGCCGAGTGAACTTACATTAGTGGTGATTTACATGAGGGACAAGCATATGGTACTTAGAGTCGTACTTGTGACATTCTTTTGAGAGAGATGAGCAAACTTTTCACAAATCTTTGAATTGAGTGCTTCGTTCTAAAGTGAGATATGCTAACAGAGAGTAGAGGAGGAGGAGTTTGGGATCCACAATGACCTGCATGAAAGAGCGAGCTTCCTTGATGAATAAAGTCAACTCTTGATGCTCCAGTGTCACATTAGAATTATTTGTGCTTAATAACTCAAATCATTGTCTTGTTGATAATTCATAAGTATTGTGGATAATTGTTGGTCCCAATTGATGTGTGATTGATGCACCTTAGATTAGCTATAATAGATCTTAACTTGTGGAGGTGAAAATTACTTTATTTGCTTGAGGAAAAGCAAAAGCTTAAGTTTGGGGGAGTTGATAAGTGGGGACTTTGACTACTTATTAGCGCCTTTTAGCTTTCGTTTTAGTCCAAAGTGTTTAGTTGTATTCCCGAAAACTGATGAAATATATTTAATTGCATGAGTATTAGAAAATAAGCCATAAAGATAAAAATCCAACTCAAAAAGGAGTGATATGAACTCAAGGACAACAATCAGGCACAAAGACTTAAAGTGCGGACCGCAGATTTTCCATTTGCGGCCGCAGAATGTGAAGGGAAGTCTATCAGAAGACCAGTGCAATGTGGAGACCGCACAAGCTATGCCAGAGCTACACTTCAGAGAAGTCTCATTTCAAGTTCAAAGGAGAATGCGGACCGCACAATTATTGTGCGGCCGCAGAAGTCAGCTATGCAGTCGCACTCAGAAATGTGCGGTCCGCGTAAGAGCCCTGTGCAGCGGTACCAAGATTTGTGCGAACCGCAGAACATGAGACATGCGGTCGCATTCTAGAATTGTGCAGCCACAGATTCCACTCCTGTCAAGTCTGAGGCAAAGTGCGAACAACACATGGACTAGTTTGACGAAATTAGGTCAAGTTTTGAATATTGAAACTCTTGTAGCCACTTTTTCTTACCGCTTTAGGCAACTTTAGTTTACTTTGGTGATTTAACATTGTATTTTTATCTTTTAATCTTTCAATATGAGTTTTATCATCTTTTCTTCCTTGTTTTCTTTTATACCCATTATGAGTAGCTAGATTTTTAACTAGGGTTGTGACCCAATCTTAGTGTGTAAACCTAATGGGTATTTAATTTATGGCTTGTTTATGATTTTGTGTTTATTATTTAGCCTTGTTCTGGCTTTTAATTGTAGAATTAATAGTTGCAATATTAGTTCATGCCTTTGACTTGGTATCTACTTGAGAAAGAGAGATTTAGTCCAGGAAAACTTAGCTAACAAGAATTTGGGATGAAATCAAGAGATTGATAGTCCCAATTAAAGGGTTGAACCTAGAGATAGTAAAATCCAACTTGAGCATTTTATCAATTGTTTGGTTCAATACCCATTTGGACTTGAGAAAGCCAAATTGGGCGAAATCACCCTCTTATCGAGAGGTATTGAGTGAGTGCTTGATTTGATAGATATAATACATCCCAACCAACAAAACAAGCTTTAAACTTTACAACCCGTTAGGCAAACACCTAGGTGAAGGTCATAGCCCTAAGCCTTTTACATTATTTGAAAACAACAACAAAAATACAATTTCTTAGTTTCAATTGTTTATCTTGCAATCTTAGTTTAAATTAGACCTAGACACAACCAATTTTGTGGAAGTTCAATCTAAGATAGTTTAAGCTCATTCACTACAATATATACTGCTAAATCGCGTTCATATAGCTCCCTGTGGAATTTGACCCCGACTCTCAATTGGGTATTACTATTGCATTGACTGTTTCATAACTTCGAATAGAGGTGTGACTTGGACAATATCAATGGCCATGGCGATAAGACTGAATGTAATTGTTCCCTGGGTTGGTAAATCATCGGAGCATATCTTTGGCATTTGTCACATTATTGTACGAACTCTTTCGCATCCTTTTCCATGTCGATTTAGTAATAGCCAGCTCTTTCACCTTTTGACCCAATGATTTAGCGCCTGAATGATTTCCGCAGGTGCCTTCATGAACTTCCCTTAAAACATATTCGGTATCTCCGGTCCCAAGAATATTGCTAGTGGGCCATCGAACATTCTTCTGAACAAAGTTCTGTCCTCGGACAAGCTGAATTGGGCAGCCTTTGTGCGTAGGGCCCTCGATTCCTTTAGATCTGAGGGAAGTTTTTCGGTCTTCAAATACTCTATGTATTTATTTCTCCAATCCCAAGTTAAGCTTGTGGAGTTTATTTCGGCGTGACCTTCTTCTATTACTGACCTCATGAGGTATACGACTGCCCCTCGAGTTGAGCTCGTCATCTTCGACCGACGACCCTAAGATTGCAAGGATATCTATCTTACTATTTTGATCTCGAGGTACGTGTTGCAAAGTCCGTTCTTTGAACCGATGCAATGTTACTTGTAACTTGTCTAGGTACCTTTGCATTCATTTTTCTCTGACTTCGAACGTTCCTTAACTTGATTCACTACAAGGAGGGAGTCACACTTAGCTTCGATCACCTCGTCCCCAAGCTTTTGGATATTTCGAGACCTGAAATCGTGGCCTCATATTTGGCCTCATTGTTAGTCAATTTTACAGTTCTAATAGATTGTCTAACTATATTGCCTGTGGGTGGCTTCGGTACGATGCCGAGTTCGGACCCCTTTACGTTCGAGGCACCGTCTGTAAAGAGGGTCCAAAATCTCGAAGATGTTCCCGAGTTTACCAACAACTCTCTTTTGACTTCAGGTATTAGGGCCGGCGTAAAGTCGGCCACGAAATCTGCCAAAATTTGAGATTTAATGGTTGTTCGGGGCTGATATTTGATATTGTACCCGCTAATTCTACCATTTGGCCAATCGTTCCGAGAGTTAGGGTTTATACATTATATTTTTTAATGGGTAGGTTGTGACAACATATATAGGATGGTACTGAAAATATGGTTTTAGTTTTTTAAAGGCGCTTAGCAAAGCGAGTGTCAATCTTTCTAAGTGAGGATATCTAGTTTCGGCTTCACCTAAGGTCCTGCTAACATAATAAATTGGAAACTACGTACCTTGTTCTTCATGGAATAGGACTCCATTAGCTCTATTTTCAATACCGCTAAATAGAAGTATAGTCATTCGTCTTCCCTCGACGTGTGAAGCAGTGGCGGGCTCGATAAATATCGCTTAAGTTCTTCTAAGGCCCGTTGGCATTCCGGGGTCCATGTGAAGTTGTTTTTCTTCTTCAGTAACTAGAAAAATCGATGGCTTTTAGCAGAAGACCTCAAGATGAATTGCCCCAAGGCGGTAATGCGCCTAGTTAGCCTTTGTACGACCTTGACATTATCCACTACCGTGATATCCTCGATAGCTTTGATCTTGTTGGGGTTGATCTCGATTCCTCGGTTAGACACCATGAACTCGAGAAATTTACCTGATCCGACTCCAAACGCGCACTTTTCTGGATTCAGCTTCATGTTGTACTTCTTTAATATACTGAAGGTTTTCTGGAAATGCTTTAAATGGTCCTTTGCTCGCAGGGACTTAACTAACATATCGTCAATGTAAACTTTCATCGATTTTCCTATTTGTTCTTCGAACATTCGGTTTATTAGGCGTTGATAAGTGGCACCGACATTTTTTTAATCCAAATGGTATTATGTTAAAGCAGTATGTGCCATACTTAGTGATGAAAGAGGTCTTTTCTTGATCATCCAGGTTTATCCGTATTTGGTTGTACCTGGAGTAAACACTGAGAAAACTGAGGACCTCATGGCCGGCAGTGGCATTGATCATGTGATGATGTTAGGCAAAGGGAAAGAGTATTTGAGCATGCCTTATTTAAATCTTTATAATCCACACACATTCTTAGTTTGTTCTCTTTTTTAGGAACTACTACATTTGCTAACCATTCCGGGTATTTGACCTCCCGGATGGACCCTATTTTAAGGAGTTTAGTTTCCTCATCCTTGATGAAGGCATGTTTGATCTCGGATTGAGGTCTCCTTTTCTACTTCACCGGGTGGAATTTTGGGTCCAGGCTCAGCTCGTGAATAGTGATCTGCGATCCAGTAGGATCCTTGTCATATCGAGATGGGACCAAGCAAAACAATCCATGTTAGCTATAATAAATTGAATGAGATTTTTCCTGAGGTCAGGAGTTAACTCTGTGCCTAGGTATACCTTTTAATCGGGAATATGTTCGATCAGCATGACCTGCTCCAGCTCTTCGACCATTGCTTTGGTATCGTCCGAATCATCGGGAGCTATAAAGGATCGAGGAACCCTGTAATCGTTGTCTTCGTTATCCCTTGCTTGTCCGGTTGCATCGAGGCTGGCATCAGTGATTGCTATTTGGCTTCTTGTTTTGCTTTCGAACCTGAGTCCTTTGTCGATGAGAGTGTTCATATCGAAATTACTTTATCGACGACAAATATCTCTTTTGCGGTGGGTTGCTCCCCATAAACCGTTTCTACCCCTTCTGGTGTTAGAAATTTTAATACCTGGTGAAGGGTCGAGGGCACAACTCTCATGTTGTGGATCCATGGACTCCCAAATAGAGCATGGTACCGCATGTCCCCTTCAATCACATAAAACTTGGTCTCCTGGGTGGTACCAGCTACGTTTACCGGTAACGTTATTTTTCCCTTAGTAGTTTCACAAGCCATGTTAAATCCGTTTAGCACTCGGGCCGCATGCACAATTTGGTCCTGTAGGCCGAGTTATTTTATGACCCTCGATCGAATGATGTTGGCCGAGCTACATGGATCAATTAACACACGCTTAACTCGAGTTTTATTCATGAGTACAAAAATTACCAGTGCAATTTTATGGGGCTGCATGATACCTTCTACATCCTCGTCATTGAAAGATAAAGTTCCTTTTGGTATGTAATCTCGGGTATGTTTTTCCCTTATGATTGATACTTTGGCATTTTAACATCGGACCTTGAGGAACATCGACCTCTCTAATGATCATATGAATGATGTGTTGGGGTTCATCTTGCTCGTTGTTTATTGGAATCCCTATTTCTGAAATGATTCTTGGCTCGGTCGCTCAAAAATTACCAAAGATGTCCGTTGTTGAATAACCATGCTACTTCTTCTCTCAATTGTCGATAATCCTCCGTTCTGTGGCCAAGTGTGCCATGGCATTTGCATATCTGCTGGGATCCATTTGGGCTGGATCGTTTTGTAAAGGCCGAGGCCACTTAGTATCTTTGATGCGTCCGATAGTCGATCTGATGGCAGCTGCATCAACATTAAAGTTGTAGTTTGATAATCGTGGTGCTTCTTTAGGTCTAATAGGTCTATCGAAATCGTTCTTGCTCATGAGCCCTCGAGAGCTCTGGCTCCGATCACTTCTCCTTTCATTTCGTGTAGAATTTTTCCCAGATCCGTTGTTCCTACGATCTCCATTATACGCTGGTATCTTTCTCTGTTCGACCTCGGTTCTCGGTCAATATCGTTCTTGATTATATTGATGGGTCTAATAGGATAAACGGATCCGGAAGGAGACCCAAGTTGATCTTCTTCGACCCTGATCTTCAATTGGTACCGGTTATGCACATTAGGGTTGTGCACGGATCGGATCGGATTTAGTACATTTTGAATTCGGATTTCGTATTTCGAATTCTAGAAAATGCAATCCGAATCCGATCCGAATCCGATCCGAATCATATCGGATCGGATTTTAAAGTTTGGATTGGATCGGATTTTCGATCATATTATTATGCCTCAAAGTTGCAAACTAAAATGTATATTTTCTTTGTAAAAGAGGTAAAATATTAAGAAAAATTCATGTTTATGCAATTATGAGAGTACTATGGTGCCAATATAGCTAAATCTAGCAATTGTAAAGGCAATAACCTGGAGGAAGATGTAAAGGAAGTACTGACTATCCGAAATTAAAGTGTAGTATTTATACATTGCCTAATAATTTTGGATTTCGGATCGGATTAAAATAAACCATTCCGATCTGAAACTCAAAATTTTAATAAACATAATCCGAAATTCGAAATTGAATTGATCGGTTCGAATTTCGGATATCCGATCCGAATGAACAGCCCTAATGCACATCGGCCCAAGTAACATCAGGGTACTCTATCAGATTCCGCTTTAACTACTGCGAAGCCACCGAGCTTCGAACATTGAGTCCTTCGGTGAAAGCTTGAACAACCCAATCATCAGCGACCAGTGGTAGGTCCATCCGTTCCATTTGGAATCAAGACACAAATTCTCTAAGCATTTTATTGTCCTTCTGTCTTACATTGAAAAGTCCGATTTCCTAGTTTCGACTTGATGGCCCTGACGTGTGCCTTTACGAAAGAATCTGCAAGCATAGCAAATAAGCCAATAGAATTAGGTAGTAAAATATGGTACCATATATATCTCCCTTTAACAAGGTCTCTCCGAATTTCTTTAGCAGGACAGATTCGAGCTCGCCATCCTCTAGATCATTCCCTTTGATATCACATGTGTAAGAGTAAGAGGTGACATGCTCGTTTGGATCGGTTGTCCCATTGTACTTAGGAATCTCGGGCATGCGAAACTTTTTTGGGATCGCCTTTGGAGCAGCGCTCAGGGGAAAGGTTTTTGCACGAACTTTTTGGAGTCCAGTCCCTTCAATATTGGCGGTACCTCTGGGATTTGATCGACCCTAGAGTTGTAAGTTTCCACCTTCTTGTCGTTTGCCTCGATCTTCTTTTCCCCCGACTCAATTCGTTTTGTTAGCTCTTCGAGCATCTTCATGATTACAGGATTGGTCTCCGATTCTTTCTCATTCGATTTCCTTGAAACCGATTCGACCCTGTGAACAACTTCCTGTGACGACTCAGGCTCAATCCTACGGTGGGCGCCAAAGTGTTTACCCTTAAAATTGGATAATTGAATTTGTACGCAGTTTTAAGGATACGTGATATAACTTGATACATATTAAGAAGACATATTAATATTAAAATTAACGATAATAAAATAAATGCAAACCACAAAATTGAACAGCCTTAGCCTCTGAGTTTGATCATCCTTGAGCCACGAAATGTCTCAACTAGTATTAGAACTGAACAACAAGATGATAAGAACTAGAAATGATCAGTATATTGCTTCTTTTTACGTGTTACAAAATGTTCTACAAATGATCAGAACCCTCTTTTATATAGTTGGGGTATTCTACTTTTGGTATAATTCTATACAAGGTAAAAATCTCATAATGTGCTAATTAACTGGCTTCTTCTTGATATGCGCTGAGATTTTCGCCGTGATCCTAGACCGATTGCGGATATTTCGGCTTTTCGTTGTTTGGCTCAGTAAGTTTCCCTCGATCTTGCTCGGTCTCGATCTTACTCGGTCTCGATCTTGCTCGGTCTCGATCTTGTTCGGTCTTTGGGTCACGAGCTCAATAATCTAATTTTGGGCCTTGGTTCAATATAATCTGAGCTCAAGCCTTGACCTGCCATGTTTCAACCTCGATTGGTCAAACAATGGACGAACCTAGTTTCGACATTTTAGAGGTATATAACACATATTGAATACTCTTTATCGGAAATTTTTTACTTTTTTCAAATTTAAATACCCCTAAATAAATTCTTAGCTTCACCACTGTCTTTTGCTAGAAAATTTAATCATAATATATTTTCATTGGTTCTGCAAGTTTGCCACTAGAATTGTCTAAAAGCCATATCAGATCACCACAAATTGTACACTAAGAAATGGGGACCGCTAAAGATCACATCAAGACTGAATTGTCGAACTAAAGGGAATATTGTTGTCTAATATACATTTAGAAAAACCAACTAATAATAATAAAGGACGGTTAATGAACAAGAAATGAAGTCATTTAGTCACATCGTTATAAAGGACTTGTATGAGTAGCACATGATTAGCACATGATTAGCTTATCCTAAAACTATTTGTAATCAAGTAGCTCTAAACCATTTAAATAAGATGGATGTAGGCTCATAGTCCGACAATACCATAACAAGTAGCTATCGCAAGGCCATTTCGACCAATTAGCTAATAACCTTCCTCATATGGACAAAAATTGGAAGCAAAAAATAAGAAAAGCGTAATTAATTCAAATAGCCGTTCACCCAACTTAAAATTGTCGGTTATAGTATAATATATATATATATATATATATATATATATATATATATAATCAATGTATAATCTATGTATATGACTAGAAAAAGTAAACAATAAATATGAACGACTATTTGTGTAAAGATTCCGATTTTTACGCCTGATATATTTGTTTGATTTAAATAAAGATTGAGGCTTCAGAGTAAAAATTGTACGTGGCGCCCTATTTGGTCCCCCCATTTAACCTATACTCATTTTTTAAAAAAGTTTTAAATTATACTCACTTTTTAAACAATTTCAGCCCCCTTTCTTCTTCTTCTTCTTCTTCTTCTTTTTCTTCTTCTTCTTCTTCTTCTTCTTCTTCTTCTTCTTCTTCTTCTTCTTTATTCTGCTGATGTTGGTGCTGCTATGAAAGTTCAGTTCATGGGATGATTGCCATAAATATGTTTATTAGATTATTTAAAAATAAATTATAAATAATTACGTAAGTTAGTAGACAATAATTTGTGAATATTTCCACGTACATAAGTTAGTATACAATGATAATTCAAAAATTATGATTTAGATATTGTTGACAATCTGATTATTTATCTAGTATGTTAGAAATCCATGACAAAAAACTTCAGCTTATATAGTGCTGAAGTTTTTACAAATAAACTAGATAACTTCAGCATCTTCTGCTGAAGTTTTTGAAAAAGTTTTATGACAAAACTAATGAATCCAGGACAAAAAAACTTCAGCTTTTAGTGCTGAAGTTTTTACAAATGAACTAAATAACTTCAGCATCTTCTGCTGAAGTTTTTGAAAAAGCTTATCCAGAACAAAAAAACTTCAGCTTATTTAGTGCTGAAATTACTAAATAACTTCAGCATCTTCTGTTGAAGTTTATGAAAAAGTTTAATGACAAAACTAATGAATCCGGAATAAAAAAACTTCAGCTTATTTAGTGCAATTACAAATAAAAACTTCAGCAAATAGAGAACAAAACTTCAGCTACTATACTTAAGTTCAGCAATTACAAAAAAACTTCAGCAAATAGAGAACAAAACTTCAGCTATTACAAACAAAAACTTCAGCACACTTGGTTCAGCATACTTGCTACTTCAGGCCCGTCGACTAGAATGCTGAAGTTTTGCGTGATTGCATTTGCTTCTTCAGCCTTGTATGCTGAAGTTACGCGAAAAAGTGGGTACACTTGCAATTTTTTTTACAAAGCGGACACAAGTTAAAACGTGACCCAAAAAATGGGTATAGATACAAATGCCCCGACTTCGGACTGCAGTTACGACGCACTTGAAATTCCAACTATTACAATTAAACGAATAGAGTAACATTTCAATGTCTTATACTAGTTCTGATGATCAATTTGCGGCCCTGGGTTATACTACCCATTAAGTTGCCAAAGCATTATTTTATTAATGCGAAACCCTTTTAAAATCCAGCCTCCTATTGTCACCTAACGGTCTTCTCTTGCTTTAATTTGTAGTGTCCCAGAGATTTTTCTTACTTCATCTTAAGTTATTAATTTTAGCGTACACGCTTTCATTAGTATTCTTTTAATACCTTATTGAAAGCCACTAGTTTAAAAAAGGAGAAAGAGATGTGCAGTTCTCATTTCTTATTGACAAAAATTTCCAATTATAAAATAAATATGACACATAGGTACAAGTCAATCAATCTATATATCAACAGGAATCTGAATTCGTACAAGAAATGATAAATCACTTTTAACTAACACTTAACAACAAAAATGTAAAGGCTAAAGTAATGACTTCAGTAAGCGAATTGTCAATTATGAAACTAAAATTTATATCTACATTTTGGACATCGTACCTCCAAATCATAGAGAAATACTATTACACCTGATTAATTAATGCCGCAACTAGTTTCTTACTTCAGCAAGCGAAAGTTACTATCAGGCTGTCTATTTGCCGTCGAAGTTGATTTATTCGGAACAATTTGAAGAGCAATTAATTGGATATATTATTTCTTTGAGGTAGATGGGAAGCTGAAAAGAACTGGAAATGGTTCGGTAACCTTCAAATTTTGGCCAGATTTTTCTTCAATACCACCTGCATGATTTCCGCCGCTTGAGCCAATGATAGATGTAAGAGCTACAGCCAATGCAGATTGAAAATTTGGATCGGATGTTATTGCTTTTGTTGCAGCTGCAATTGTACCTTGTGTTAATAAAGTTTGTGTAGGTTTTGCACTAATATTATTTTGTAGATAAGATTGGAAAATATTTTCTTGTGGCTGTTTTGCAAAGCTGAGAGAACTAATTTCTTGGTTCTTGGGATAGGCCCCATTACTCCAAGACACGGGAAGAAGAGGATTAGAGTCCAAGGAACCAAAGTTGAGAATATTTGTAGAAGAATTATATCTGGGGAGATAATTACTACTCATTCTGTTATGGTTGGGCAATAAGGAAGTGGACGAGCTTGAGGTTAAATCAAGAGTGATTGTAGGGGGCGAGGATGAAGAAGAGATGGATGTATTTTGAAGGTAAAATGGTTTTGGGTTTGAGCTATTGGAGAGATACAAGTTGAGTCCATTGATATTGGTGGTGTCAGTTGCTGGTAGATTGGGGCCTGATTCAGAGGTGGACGATGAAGCAGATAATAGCATGGAAGCAGCTGCTGAAGTTGTGAAAGCCATAGATGTTGCTGAAAGAGAAAGTGGATGATTGTGTGTTCCTTCATATGTAGTGATCAAGATTGACATATCCTCAATGCATCTTTGAACCTGTAATCCAATTGCATAGAGTACAAGGGTGAAAACATTATATTTTTGATTGGTATTCAAGTATAGAATCCTATAAATTTTCTAAAAATAAAATTTATATATTTAAAACTACATTATAATTAAGTATTACAAGTCAACATAGCTAATTGTTCCAAATTTTTTTTTAAAAAGTTTGAGAAAATTGTAATCAAAGAAAAAATTGTTTAACTCCCTAAATTGTATATCTTCACGTAAAATGGGACGAGGAAGTAATACACAACCAGAAAGGATCCTTTGGTACCTGAATAAGGTGGAATAAAGGGTGGTACTAAATTTATTACTACTATATTTGGTTGACGGTATAAATTTATCCCGGGATAAATTTATACCGTCAACCAAACATAAACTTGGTACATTTTATCCTACTTTTCATGTGAGATAAACTAGTTTAAGGATTATAATCCCATGATAATAACTCCGAAACAATTTGGTCCGTGTACCAAACGATCCGAAGTATACAAGGATATCATATTTTTGAGATTTAACGTGATAAACATTAATATTACCTGCTTTCTCACTGGGCAGGAGGGTGCTACTGTGCAACGGTAGTAAGCTCGAGGACATGGGTTTCCTTTTGCAATTTTTTGTCCATATTTCCTCCATTGACATCCATCATTCATCTAATATTTATGATTAATGAATATGAAAAAATTAATTCGTTGCAGTGTTCACTTCGTTATAATAATTTGTCACTAAAAAACTATTCCACAAACTAGCTTCATGAAATTAAATACTAATATTTCATTCTTACCGTCGGGGCATCACATCTGACTCTAACAGAAACCTTTGCTCTTTTAGAAGGGTTTAGTTGTGTATCATCTTCTCCATTTCTCATTGTCTTGAGAATTTTATGGGGTGGCCATGTTTCTCCTTTTTCGTCCTTAACTTCCTCTGAGCTATTCTCTTCACTGATATTTGCAGTTGAAAATTCTGTCGGTGTTGTTTTTACAGACAAATCAATCCTGCAATCCAATCCTAGGGTTAGGCCTCCTTTATTGTCTTCTTCCTTTGCATTATCTTTGCTCAAGATTTTGGATAACTCTTCCTTTTTAATGTCGCTTGAAGTTCTTCCTAAGCTAAGGGAGACAAATTTAGCTTCGTTACATTCATTATGCCGAGTATTAATAATATTAATATTGGTTTTTTCAGCATCTCTTTGAACAATGTCGTGAAATTGCAGCTGAAGGTTACGATAATCCTTCATAATTCGATCCAAGTGCATCTTCAGCCTCTGATTTTCTTCCATTACCTCTTTCATATCAGCTTTCACTGATTGTAGCTGATCGTCCTACAAAATCAGACACACATCCAAAAAAAAGAAATCAGTTGAATCACTAAATTAAAAATGGATATATAGTTGGAAGGACCAGAACTACGTACTTTACTCAATTGCAACTATACCCTTGAGGTACTATACAAAATCAGACACGCACCAAAAATAAAAAATAAAAAATAAAAAAAGAATCAGATGAATCACTAAATTATAATGGATATATAGTTGGAATGACCAGAGCTACCCATGAGGTACAGATGATTATCTTTTTGTGATCTTTAGTCTTGCCCAAGAACACCGGCAAGAAGAAGACCTAGAATATATATAATGATAAAATAAACTCCTTAAATTTTATCATGTGTGGTTTATTCTTAGAAAAATATATATAGCCAAAAATTGGTTATCCATAAGTCAAACAGGTCGGTTCTGACCAGTAAGGATGACTATGCCCTACTTTAATTGCTGTGGTCAAAGGTTTGGAAATTAAAGACTGAAAAATTAATGTTTGAACAACTCTGCCAGTTACTATATGACTTTTTCCTGCCAAAACATTTCAGAAACAAGTTGATTGGTTTGAGGGTGTTTGGATTCGCTTTTTAAGCTAATCAAATTAGTTTTTAAGCCTTTTTAGTTTTTTTAGTGTTTGACAAAGTAAAAAATATTTAAAATAAGTATAAAAATACTTAAAACAAGCCAAAAGCAAGAAATTGAATAACCCTAACTTATTGTTTTTTGGCTTAAAAGCTATTTATGCTCAAAAATTTCTTTTGTTTAAGCCAATTCAAATGGGCTTTTTATCTTGCATGTCTCTTTTCTTTTCTGTATTTTCATATACCATCATCTTGATGCGGAAGGCATCAACCTTTTCAGCTATATTTCCAAGTTATATGAAGATAGCTTAGCTAGCGTTTGAAACTTGAAATAAGAATTTTTGAAGTTGTATTGAAAAGTAATTTTTGAAAGTTGAAGTTGCGTTTAAATATGTATTTTATTTGAAAGAAAGCCGAAATTTTGTGAGTGGAAAAATAATTTTTACCCAGAAAATGCCCTAAACTAGTTTTTGGAAACTTGAAAAATGATTTCAATTTTTTTTCCTTCAAAAACTGATTATATTACATTAACAAACAATTTTTTTTTTTTTTGAAAAAAAGTAGCCAAAATCTATGGTCAAACGGAAGCTTAGTAATCATGCATAAAGTTTAAGGAGATTTCGCTGGGGATATAACATAATTTTGTTTATATGTACTCTTTTTCCTCCAAACTATTCATAATTATGAAGTATTAGCATATTGCAAGTTAGTGCAGTGATATAGAAACTAATCACATGCATAATTCAAATATTGTGAACTGAATCGGAAACTCAATTAGGAATGGACAAGATTCAGGATATATCAATTATACCTCCTTGTCACTGTCGATATCCTTTTGCTGAGGAGACTTCGAATTATTGTCCTCATGGACTTCTCTTTCCTTCCCGACCTGTAGCATATTGCATATCAATATATCATCACGTGAGATCTAAATGGAGTACAACAACAACAACATACTCAATATATTCTCACAAATGATCTAATTAATGGAGTAATAGCTGAAATAGGTTAAGCTCAGTTAATAATATAATTTCCATCATCGTTCATGTTTTTTAAAAATCATCCTTTGTATTTGATTTATTTATAGATAATTTTTTGACTTAAGAAAATGGCCTCGCCAAGTTATCAGTTGAAGGAGAGGAGGAAAAATTAATATATTAACCATAATTGTAAAAACGGTTCTCCTAGATTGGAATTGAATCGTATTAAAATCAACAAGCAAGACTGTACCTGCTGCAGTTTGGAGCTCACTTCCTTTTCTTATGCAGAATATAGATTTAAAATTCTATATATAGATGTCCCAAAAATTTTCTCTTTTTTTTTCAACACAATTTTAGAACCACGCAGACATTTTAAAAAGTTGGATTCAAAAGAGAGTCTTCGCATAAATATATTCATTATCTCATGCATCACTCATATGGAACCTAATAAAATTTATTTCATAGTATAGTGTATATTTGGACGACAGAAAGCTTTGAATAAAAGAAAAAAGAGTTGATATATGAAGCACTAGAGCAAGGTAAAGTTTACCTTAAGAACATTACTGTTTTCAAAAAAACCTTCCTTATCAGAATTGGATTGATCAGCTAATTTGTTATTCCTCTTCTCCTCTTTGACTAAATCTCCATTAATAGATTTTCTGAAAGTAGCTTCCATGTCATAGACCTTATCTCCTCTATTCTGTCTTTCTTTCTCTGTGAATTTTCACCTTTAGCTATATATTTCTGAAAAGCAAAGGTCTGTTTTATAAGGAAGAGCCAACAGTATTTGACTTGTCTAAACTAATAAAAGTTCAAAGTGATAGCACCACAAACAAAAATGTCAATGGCCCAGTTGCACACAACTTAGGAATATACTGATATTTAATTAATTAGCTATTTTTTCTTAATTAATTTTTAAAATCCATATTTTAAAAAATGCTTGAAGAAGAAATCAAATTCAACGCTGAAGTCTTTTAAATAGGTTATGTAAAATGTCAGAAAAGAGGGTTTTACTCCGCAAGGTTCGGTCTCCAGACTCCACACCATGTCTGAGTTTTATAGATAGTATTGTTGTCTTTTAATTTCCTCCGACCTAACTAGTTGCAACTAGGGGTGTACATGAACCGGGTTGATTCGGTTTTTATCAAAACCAAACCAAACCAACTATATCGGTTTGGATTGATTCGGTTTTGTCGGGTTTTTCGGATTTTTTTGTTACATGAATATTATTTCAATCTTATTTTATTAAAATTGTAGATAAAGCTTTGATAAATGAATATATGTTTAGTAAATATGAAAAAAAAATTGACAAACATATAATCTATTAAAATATTTTAATGGGAGAATTTTTTTAGTAACACATGATAGTTATTTTCTTAGTCGTCTAACAATAATTTTTCGTTAATTTACGCTTTCAAGGTTAATACATGAGAGGATACCAAATATTTCTACATTTTCTAAAGAAAATTCACTATAAAGTCTTAAAAATATAAATAAAATTTATATATTTATATGTCGGTTTGGTTTGGATTTTTTTACTCAATACCAAACCAAGTCAAACCAAACCTAATCGGGTTTTTTAATCGATTTGGTTTGATTTTTCGGTTTGGTGCGATTTTCCGGTTCGGTTTGAACACCCCTAGTTGCAACAGCTGTTGTTGAAGCTTCCTACGTTAAGGGAAGTAACATGGCCACGCTGCTTGCTAGTGAAACAGCTAATTAGCTAGCTATTAGGATTTCTCTTTTAATTTACAAGTTTAATTGTAGTCCTTTTTAGATCAATTGCCAGTAATTAATGATGAGTCCACTTTTGGATATATCTTTGAACTGGGAAATCTAAAACCTATTGCACCAGCTAACCATTTCATTTTTTACAATCATCTGGTCCGAAAATAATTGGCCAATTAATCTAGATTTGTGTTGCATGGGACCCATTAAGGAGATAAGCATCCCTTACGAGGGGTTTCTCCATTGGCTAGACTCGAATTTGAGATATATAATTAATGGCACAGGAATCTTATATATTCCACCACACCCATTAGAGCTGACAATTTACAAGTTAATTAAGCCTCTTGAATTAAGAATGGACGAACACAAAATATTCTCAAGCAATCAAGATGATATCCCTAAAACTTTTTAAACATAGAAGAGAGAGATATGATGTAGCGTGTGTACTTAATTATATATTGATCAAGTCTGACTTGAGTTGAGGTAATTTATTTACTTGCTTGCTTCAGACGTGCAGGTTAACAATCCAACTTTAATATTATAATTCTGTTAGTGCATGATCATGATTTTATTAATACTTCTCAAAAGCATTATAATATGCGAAAAAGGAGTAGAATTAATCAAATTTTAAATGCCCAATATAACGGCAGGAAAGACCATTGAATTTTATATTTAGTCTTAATACCCCTTACATATTTGTCCAGCTAAAGCATGGAAGCCATTTTCTTACTAAATTTTTCTCTATGCATGATTTGAGTCATTTTTATGTTTTACTACAATCGATTAAGCATGATCATATTTTCATAATATAGTCTCATAAACAGACGTAAAGTATTGTTTTATTATGGATCTACTACGAGAAGGTCAATATGCAATCTTAGCGTTTCAAATGTCTACTGAGGTGTGTGAATTTTATAAATGTCAATGAGTGAAATTTCAAAAGATATGAGGAAGAAAGGCACGAGTATGCTGCCGCGATCTTTACTCTTGTCATTTACTACCAATTTATGCATTTTTAGTAGCATTTACTATACACCAACATTGTATATATCCTACTTGCTATGAAAATATTCCTATTATTATAAGTGAACTTTAATCTAAAGTAAAATCTATATAATACACAAAAAGCATCCAAGGGTGTGGCCTCGGTTAATGGATCGGAGTGGATGAGAACCATGAAGCCTCAAGTTTAAATTTCAATGGAGGCAAAAAATACACTAAGTGATTTCTTCTTATTTATCCAAATCCTAATGCCTTCGTGGATAGAATTACCTGAAATCTGAAAATTATGGATAGAATTACCTGAAATCTTAAAATTATTTAGATATGTGGGGGAATTGTGGGGCCCGGAGAAAATATGGGAAGAGTTGGTTATGCCAAACATGTAAGCAACAAGTAGCATTAATTAATTACCATAAGGTCAATGACAATATTTTATTATTGTAAGGACGATATATATATCAGCCGTTTTGTCATGCAGATATTATATCAGTTCCCTTTTCTTAAATATTAATGAAATTTAAGACTTGGTTTCCAACCAGTCATATATACAAGCAACTTAAAATACGAGCGAAATAATAGAGAAACAAATTGTTCAATTACTTGTACCGTGCCATAGGACATTATATTATGATGGATTTAGACCATAAACTAAACAAAATCAAAACAGACCTACGACTTCTTTTGCTAACGTCTTTGTTATGTTAGCTAAGGTGTGCTATATTATATATCAATAGAAAAAGGTCAATGGTTTCTGTTAGCATCTAATTAGTTTAAGCGCTTGCTTAAATAACTGGGATTTCATTTTCTTATCTTGCTCTGAAATATTATCTTTAACTTTTGCTTTTATTTTAACTGATTGCAAGTCCTCATAAATAATAAATATGTGGTATAGACGGTACCTTATCTCATTCTACTATTGCTTTTTTTTTTTCGTTTAATGTCAAAATATGCCTTTAGGCCAATCATACATTATTTTCTTCTATCCAAGCATAACTTATGGCTATGTCTATATTTTAATTTGCTGTGACTATGCTTGCTTGAGGCGAGGTCTCTTGGAAACAATTTTTCTATGGAACAGTTTTGCTTGAGGCGAGGTCTGCATACACACTACCCTCCTCAGATTCCACATGTGTCAATACACTGGGCAATGTTGTTATTGTTGTTTTTTCCAAACATAACATATGGGATTTGACTTTTACCAATTTTTTCGTTTCTTATTTTTTCTAAACTTAACTTTGTGCTTCCAATATATTTTTACAAACTTCTTTTTCTGGGTTCGCACTTAACACAAGATATAGCTTGAATAGAAGCCCCTTGACGAACGATAGGGAAAAACAAATGGAACGGATAATGGTAAACAATTACCAGCTGATGAATTCATGTAATTTATCATTAAAATACTCACACACACTAATGTCATCAGTTAAATTCTTACACCACGGGAGATTAGAATATCTTTTTTTTTTTTACTTTCGAGCATTCGTAAATATATCTGTTATTAAATATTAAAAATTGTGCTTTCAAAGATTACATAAAATGGTAAAAATAGCTCGGGCTAGCTAGTTTTCGGACTGGTCATTGAAAAATAGCCAACGTTTGCAAAGTCATTGAAAAATAACCACTATTTTGTTGTATCACGGAAAGTTCCAGCATAATATACTGAAGATCGTCGGTGCACCTATGTATGAACTTCCAGCATATTATGCTGGAACTCCAACACGCAGAAAGTTCCAGCATAATATACTGGAGATTGGAGCACCTGTGTATGAACTTCCAGCATATTATGCTGGATCGCTATATTATACTGGAAAACTCCAGTATAATATACTGGAGTTCCAGTATACTTATGCTGGAACTCCAGTATATTATACTGGAGTATTTAGTCTATTATACTGGAATTTCAGTATATTATGTTGGAGTATTTTTCGGATTTTGAAACAGTGTTTTCATTCAGATTTATATTTACATGAAAAGTGGCAAAATTTCGATTACTTTTGAAACTGTAACTATTTTTAAATGACCACTTGTAAATTTGACTATTTTTGAATTTCTCCCATAAAATGACCAAGGACTTCGATTATATTTTTTGAAAAGAGGAACTATTTTTTAAATAAAATTAATGAAAAGGAAAATAGAGAGCACCTTAGATCTTGCACATGAATACAACTAATTGTCATTTCTTTAATAGGTCATACTATTATTGAGTCGTGAGAAAGAGTCAATGATCATCACCAAATTCTCAAACTCCAAGTTATTTATGCCTCGTGCCAGCCAAAAAAAATGTGAAGATACGAGCAATTCAAGATACAAGCTCTCAAAAAGTCAATGAGCTTTATGTAGTAAAATATTTACAATTTGGACTTGAGTGGTACTAGGTCAAAATTATTATATATCCTCAACATATTTAAATAATAATAGTTGGAGAATTTCACGTTCAAATAAAAATCGGCGTGACTACATCGTGTTGTTTTTCTTTATTTTAGATTTCAATGTCTATCTATGTTTATAACAATTTTTCGTGGCTTAAATTAAACAGTTGACTACCAAGCTATATTAATGTTTAAGCATAATTTCTTTCCTAGATTGGGTTCCCATTATATTTGATGTAGTCATTCCTTTAATTTTATTAAAATTATTCCAGGGGCCTTTCTCCTGGTTACCTCTCGTAATATTCACATTTCTTATGGTTTAAGTTATTAAACTCATCTACCTTATTTTGATTTTCTTGTGAATGATAATAGATTAAATGATAAATGTTTATAATATTCCAAAACAGTTTTTAGTTTTTTCTGTGGCATTGATTAAATGTTCTAGTTTTAGAATTTATCTTTTCTTTTTCATTGTATTTATATATATATAGATTAAAATCTTACGTGATGCGCCCTTTTAAGTTGTCCTCAACTATCAACTGAATACCCCAACCGAGCTATTTTTCATTTTAACACTTTAAGTGGCTATTAAGTAGGTCAAGTAAATACCCGAGTACAACAGATCATATGCGTGAGTTGCATTCGCCAATGACATGTCAAATGGACCAATAAAGAAAATGACATATGTAATTTTGCCATAAAAATTTAACACGTGTAATTAAAAAAAAAATACATTTAAAGAAACCTTCTTTACCGTCTCCTGTCTCATTTTGACATAGCAGCTACCTGCTCCTCTCTCCCTCCGTTTCTGCCGCTGCATCGCCACCAATCACCACCTCCGGAGGTGATGACCGGATAGGCGGCGACCTTCCTTTCAACCACATCCACCCTTTACCCCCCCCCCCTGTCACTGTTCTGTCGCGACAGAACCCTCACCGGTAGGCCTTCAAACACTGGTGAGATCTACAAAGTTGGTGACCCCATTAAAACCGGTCAATTTTAGGTAGAGACTTTAGATATATCCAGATCTGGCTGAAGATATGCTTTTGCGTCATGTTCGTGGACTGTTTTTCACGAGTTTGGACGGATCTACGTTTTTCAGCGACCCCCTTGCTTATGTCCTTTTTACTGCTCTATATATTCCTTTGTGTTGATAATTAAAAATCAATTCCCACGAATTGATAATACACTGAAACTAACAAATTGATAATTGATATTTAAAAAACTGAATCTTGAACAAGAAATCCAGCATAAATTCTCTTCTTTTGTAATTCTTTTCAACTAGCTAGTATAAGTTAAATTATGTACTGAAGTGAAGGTACGGTGGAAAGGAATGAAACAAAAGGAAATTAAGCACGAGAAAATGGAGGTAGAGGTGATTTAGGATAGAGGAGGGTGTCGAATGGTGGAGGAGAAAATTGGAGGAGCAGGAGAGGAGGTATGAAAATTGGGTTGGGTCCACATTATTTTAGAAAAATAAAAGAAAAAACCTAATTTTAGGTAGGCAACTCGCGTTCAGAGAGTGCATTTCACGCTATGGAGGCAGACATGGTGGAGTGTTTAGTTGAACTTCTTTTGTGAATAAATAAAGTGTATAGCTGAAAATGGCCTTTGTTGAGGTGTTCAGTTGATCGTTGAGGACAATTTAAAGAGGCGCTTTATGTATTTTGCCATTTAAATATATTGGTTGATAATATAGAAATTTTATTACTTAAATGAGTATCATCCGCTACCAAAAATAAAAAAGAAGAATTAACCCAAACACCCGCCCTTACAACTGTTTAAACTGTTTAAACTAAAAATAGTCAGTAAAAATATAATATATATATAAATTATGTATTATATGTATATAATTATGTATAATCAATAAAAAAATAAAGGGACGAAATGCGTAGTCCCTTATAGTCCATCACTGTACAAGTCCATGGGCCAAGCATAAAGCAAGTAGATCCATTCATTTTTGGGCCTTGTAGTCGGAGATGTCTGGGCTCGATAGTGGATAGTTGGTAAAAATTGCAAGGGACGTCCTATTTGGTCGTCCACATTTAACTTATACCTATTTATTTTTTAAACTTTTAATTTGTACTCACTTTTTAAACAACTTCAGTCCCCTTTCTCCTCCTCCTTCTCCTCCTCAAAGTTATATCCGCCCTCAACCTCTTTCTGAAGTCCGTAACAGTGTCTCCAAGCTCCGTGATATCACTAAAGGTGTTTGTGTATGAAAATCCAACACCAACAGGGGATTCCAAGAACAATAAGTTTGCAGCTGGAAATATTAATATTAATATACATAATTATTAATACTATGAAGAGATTTTGATTTCTAATTCTTTGATGAAGGTCTGCAGGATAAATTCAAATGTCTAAAAAGAAAAGGAAATATGAGCTAACAAAAATATTTTTCGATCTAATTTCAAGCTGGGTCGTTATTTAAAATGATCAATCATTTCAAGACAAAAACTTTAGAAGTCTCTACATTAACACAGAAAAATTACTTCTAATGTTGATTAATTAGAGCAGATATTTGGTTACATAAGGAAGATTATTTTCTTCACAATATCATTATGAAGGATAGAAGACTCTAGAGCTGAAGTTTGCCAGTTACAAACAAAAACTTCAGCTCTAGTTAAGTTCGTCAGTTACAAAACAAAAACTTCAGCTCTAGAGCTGAAGTTCGCCAGTTACAAAAACAAAAACTTCAGCTCTAGATCTGAAGTTCGCCAGTTACAAAAACAAAAACTTGCTACTTCAGTCCCGTCTATAGAATGCTGAAGTTTTGCGTGATTGTCTTTGCTACTTCAGTCCTATATGCTGAAGTTACGCGAAAAAGTGGGTACGCTTCCATTTTTTTTTTTTGCAAATGGGGCACAAGTTAAAACGTGACTAAAAAAGCGGGTATAGATGCAAATGCCCCAGATAGTTGTGTCACAATCCTTTTCCATTCCATTTATTGTCCGATGTGACAACGCCTATTTTGGAAAATCACATAGTATAACCGCTTCCAAAAATAATACTATATAATATAATTATTTTTTGTACATTTGACTAGCAAATATAAATTATTTTTGATTGACGGGCCAAATGTACAACTTAGACCTCTTTTTTATTTTATGGTTTCTTCTTCGAAGCGTTCACGACTCAAATTGTGTTTAACATTTCGAAAGCTGCTCAATCAGAAGTTTTGACAAAAGTGATGCTCATACACTTCTTATCCAAACATGACTCAAATTTATTACATTCTTGAATCTGATTATTTATTAATCTTCCTATACGTGCAATATTTTTTTTTTCCAACTATACGTGCAGTATATCACATTGGCCTTTTTGCCGCAATGATCTTGAAATCCACTAATTTCCTAGTGCCGTGGATTCCAAAAAGTGATATTGAAAAATCAAGGAACGAAGGATACTTTCAACTACCAAACAGATGAGTTGATAAATAGAGGAAGAAATGACTTAATTTGAAAAATATCAACTGAAATTTCTTTGTATGCTCATGTAGCTATGCGAAGAATTCTGAAGAGACCAATAGGAGTCCAAGATTGGCTACTTAGAAGAGTTATATACACAAGTTATGGTCTTTATATTTGAATTGTAGGACCCTCATATGTTCCCCCTAACACCACGAACTGCTCGTTTTTTTCTTTAAGCCATGCATATCTTGTGCCATCTTCTTCCACCTTCACTTCTTTAACATCTGCAATTCCATTCACAAATTAAATTAAGTAGTCGACAAGCAAACTATTGTAGCTTAAGTACAGACACAGGTACCTTCTGTCATACCAGAAAAACAGTCATAAGTGAAATCTTGATAGTATGTACAATGACGGCCTTCAGATTCCGAGTATGGTGGCCCTAAAACATCTAGTAGAATACATGGTGTTAGAGCTTTGAAGCAGTGCAAATTTCCTCCTGATTCCGGGAATAGAACTGATGCATCGCACGGTGCAGTGATGTCTGCATCAAAATGAACCTTTGCTAGCCGGATTCCAGATTGCTGCTCGCCTGTACCCAATTTTTCAATGCATGTTCGATGAGTTTAACACTATTCATGTTGGGTGTGTGAACAAAGTCTCACATTGATAGCTGAAAATATTAGGAGCCTACATATAAGATGTATGAATCTCTTAATGCATGGTACGTGGGTATGAGGCCTTTTGGGGAAAACCGTGCAGGCTTGGCAAAAAATGAATAATATCACACCATGTTAAGAGTATCAGGCCGATTTAGCCCAACAATACAGTATTTACAATGTAAATCAATTTTACAATATCAGGTCATAAAAATATTTCCAGGCAATTGCCGATAGTAAGTTAAATTGATAATCTAGATAATATTGAGAGAGGTAGCTTGCTATACATAAGTAAAACTGTAATAGAGATAGTGAAAATATTATTTGCACCATTAACATTTATAAGTTAAATTGGTGCTCAATAAGTATATATCAATTACGTACGCACTAATTAAAATTAAATGATTTCTTACAACGGTTAAACTGTTGGTGATTCTGCACCCAATCATATGACGTGGCATTCATGGTTCCAGCTAGAAGCTTGCAGAACACGGTCATGCCGGGATGATTATGAAGAGGAATTACCCCACAAGGTGGCAAACAGAAGATCCCTATCTACACATGAGTTAAAATCATGAATTAAAAGTAATTAAATTTCCATTGCACCAACAAGCATTTATATATATTTTGGAAATAAAGAAAAACTTTTTGGACTTATATATATATATATATATATATATATATATATATATATATACCGAAAGATACATGCATACTCCATAATAATGTAGGTGACAAGAGGAGCTTCATCTTCAGTTCCATTTCTACTTGAAAATTCCAAGCTTGGCGCTGTAAGCTTGATATCCTTTTGGTTCCAGACTATCTGCCCTTAGTACGTAGAAGTTAGTTATGGCATGTAACAAGCTTAATTAATTATCACTAGCTTCATTAAGTCACGTAGAGAAATCTGAATTAATTTTTGAAAGAAAGTATAATCAGCAAGTAGAGGAAATTAACGGCTTGTGAATTCCATATATACACTTTGTAAATAGTAAATCATATTTTTTTGCTGACGTATTTCATATATATTAATCGTTACAAAAATTCATCCTTCTTCTAAGTACAAATTTGATTTGAGAGATCATTAACATAAGTGTCATATACAAGAGAAGGTGGGGAAAAAAACGTAGAAGAGCAAAAAGTATATTAGTAGCACAACTAAAAGACCAAGAGAAGGAAAAGAAAGGATAGGAGTAAAATACATGGAGAGATAAGTTCTCTTATCGATAGATTATCTAAGAATTTTGTTTCATATAATTTCAGAAAGTTTCTGAAGTTCGTAGCTAATTTCAATTTTTTTTAGCAGTGTTGATAGATCTCAATGTTCATAAATATATAAGCAAGCAAAAGTAGTATATATACATACCGAGTACCAACTTTAGTCGGTGGATGTCGGAGGGAGGAGGAACATAGCCAGCCTTACCATTAGCAAACACTTCCTTGCAAGTATCATACAACTTTTGAACCATATTCTTCTCTTTTAGTGATCTCTTTCTAATTAGCTTTCTCCTTTCAGATTCCTTCTTCGTTTTCTTCTTCATCTTCTTCGATAAATAAGAATAAGTTCGTCCTGTCAACAGGCTCTTTTTAGTTAACAAAATCCTCCCAATATTCATGCAGGAAATAACAAGTATATTACCTAGCTATAGCTAATCCAAGTTTAACTTAACAAATTTGTGAACTACAGTTACTTTGCTGCAAATCTTGATGTGAATATATGTTGGGGGCAAGTGAAAATAGCCAGCCAGGTGGTGGGGTTGTTTGATAGCTGTAAAATGACGAGGATTTTGCTATTGCTTTATAGTATGATTTTACGTTTATATTACTCAGTTTATGGAAGTCAAAGGTTACAAAACCAGGGGCCATGCAAAAATCATTCCTATGTGCTAGACCAGATAGTGGATTTTTATCCATTTGGAATGCTCTCTCCCTTGTAAACAAATGTACTAATCATCAATCGACAGCTTTCATCACTTCTAATTTCTAAGGATTCCGCACACCATATGACTAATGAATTTCATACTTAATCTTGATTTTAAATTTTATTTCTATTTTGTCGCTTGGGATGCTAGAATGTGTTGTTGCAATTCTCCTATTCACACATGTACCGTTTACCTAACTTTCCTATTTTGGGTTATGCTTGTATAATGATTTTCATGACTTACGTCAAAAAATGAATTTTTCATGCCTAGAATTCTATAGTGTTTCTCTTCCACTTGTAGATTTGTTTTAATTTTAAGACCTCAAGGCCATAAACCATATATAGGCATGTTTATGGGTGTACATGGATAGGGTTGGTTCGGTTTTTATTAAAACTAAACCAAACTGACTATATCGGTTTGGATTGGTTCGATTTTATCGGGTTTTTTTGGGATTTTTTGTTGCATGAATATTGTTTCAATCTTACTTTGTTATTTTCTTTACAAATAAATATATGTTTAGTAAAAATTAAAAAATTAACAAACATGATCTATTAAGCTAATTTTATGAGAGAATTTTGTTAATAACACATGATAGTTACTTTTTTGGTCGTCTGACAATAATTTTTTGTTGATGTATACTTTCAAGGTTAAATGAATTTACTAATTAAACATAAAAATCAATATGATACCTAATTAATGATATGTTCTATTTAATTTTAGATTGTCGAAATACTACTTCAAATTCAAAAAAGATATAAGAATTTAATAAATCTTGACATATGAACATGGAAGAACAAAGAGATTGACCTATTTCGGTAACACTTGATAAGAAAGTGATCATATAACCCATTATTTAAGGTTATTAAAAATGGAGTACTTCATATTTATTAAATATTACATCCCATAAGAAAATCTCAAATATTTCTAGAATTTTTGTAAAAATAATTTTATATAAAATCTTAAAAGTTATATATTTATATGTCGGTTTGGTTCAGATTTTTTTTTTTTACTTAATACCAAACTAAATCAAACCAAACCTTGTCGGATTTTTTAATCGATTTGGTACGATTTTCCGATTCAGTTTGTACGCCTCTAGGCATGCTCGAAGTTTTAATTCGTTAATTCAGTTGGCTCGTAAAAAGCATTCGAAATTTTGGTGCTTCAAAGTCGCACTACTTATACCTAATGCGCTAGCATGGAAAAAAAATTAAAAATTAAAAATTAAAAATAATCCATATCAAAACATTTCAAACAGAGATTCAAGTCAGATAATATTAAATTCCATCAGTACAGATGAGACTATGCTAGATCCAGCATAATGTAAACTAGACGGACTTTCAGATAATTTGAAGATTAATTTCAACATCATTTTAGTAAGAACATTGTTGTTGTTGTTGTTGTTGTTTAGTAAGAACAACTCCCAGCTTGCACCTAAATGTAAAACATGCTTTCCATGGTTGTTTCTGTTCTACGGCACAGACATAGCATATTTAATATGGTGACTTGCCAGTATTGGTTACCTACCAAAAGTGTTAATCCCAACATACTACAAGGAATAAGCAAAAAATATCTAAGCTAAATTATATGGCAAAAGTTTCCTTTGCTTTTAGTGCTTTACGTGCAATGAGTCAAACAACAGGGTGAACAAAAAGGAAATTTCCAAAAAACACAAGGGAGAGATTCTAAAATCTAAAGTAGCTGATACGTGGATTGAGCCTTGCGTCAAAAACCTTGTGTAAGTGCAAAAACTCTGCCTGCCAAAGGCGGAGGTATTGCAGAAATAGCCTGCTGAATAACCTGATAAGAAAAAAATTGTTAGAATGATACAAAAGGAAAGAAACAAGTTAGTCCTAGAATTAGATCCTTTCTTCATTAGGGGAAAGAAATTAATTGAGAGAAATTTTATTTGATGTGAGACTCAACTATTTTCAGTTGTATGAGGTCTTCACTGTCCTGACAAGTGTACTCTGCGGTCCATGACTTTTAGTTAATTTCTCTTTTTACTCTTTCTTCTCTCTTCTTCATAACCCCAGAAGAAGAAAGATCCTTCTTTCTTCCTTATTTTCATTTCACAAGGACTCACTGTCCCCTACCCTAAATAAATTCTCTTCCTCCCTTTATTTTTTGGTAATTCTCTTCCCCCTTTACTAAATTCTCTTTCTACTTCTAGCACTTCAAACTATTCTTTTTCCTCTTAAGTTTTCTCACCATCAATCTTCCTCTCAAGCCCTCGTATTGTTTTCTGATGATAGTAAAATCTTCATCTTTGACATTGCAAAGTACCAAAAAGCATACATAAATAGTCTGAAACTCCCAATTAATTTGATTTTGGCTTTATTTTCTTGGAACGGATCAAAATATGGACAGCTCCAAAGAACATATTCAATGCTTCCAAAATGTGATTAAGACCCATCTTGGGTCAACAATTTTCAACCATAAAAAGAGGACTAAAGGCAGTACTTGATCAACACGGTCGAACACACCAAACATTTTGTGTAATGCATTGCTGAAATTGCTTTAATAGGTGCAATTGTTGTAGCTCGTCAATAAAAAATTTCTGTTAAAATTTGGAATTCAAATAAAATGTTGTTCTGCCTTATCACATTCATTTTCCTTCAATTCTATTTGAATTCATGTTGTATAAATAGAAAGACTTTAGGTCTATCTAGTACCAATATATTTCTTTGTTCCATACTTGTTATATACTAGTCATTTAAATTGGTTGAATTGTTGTTCATATTGAAAAGAGTCGAGATTGATAAGGAGTTGTTTAATGATTCTCGAACATGTACTTGTTTTGAGTACCTAGTTATTTTCTATCGTTATCTATGGATTGATCACAAGTCGAAATATGGTTAGAGCCCTTATGTGTCTTGAACTTATATTGAATGCGGATAATATAAATTTAGCAACATTTTCTGGTTTTTTTGATAATCGTCAATTAAAAGGAGGCATTTTTCCAATTTTTGTTATAGTTATTGCAGCCACTGAAGCAGCCCAATAAATCTAAGAGTAAAATAAGAAATTGAGAACCTTTTTAGTTCTTTTTCCCTCAAATAACATGGAAAAAGATAGAGAAGAAGATTTAGAAAAGAAAGAACCAAAAAAAGAACAGTAAAGAAGGAATAGAGAAACTCAGAGACAGAGAGTAAGAGGAAGAAAAATAACAAACAATGAAGGAAAAAAAAAGATGTGATGGAAAGAACGAGGAAGAAGATGGTCCAGAAGAGGAGAGAAAGACTTGGCAAGTGGGACCAATTCTAAAACACTTGTCAAGCATAGAATATGCCCTCATACAACTTTTGTTGGTTGAGTCTCACACTAAATAAAATTTCTCATTAATTGGTATACAGTAGGAACATGAAAATGACAAAAACCCATTCTTTCCTGATAGTCCTTTAGGTTCCAAAACGCTGTACCTAGGTACGACTGTTGTGAAAAAAAAAATGACAACAATACTAAGTGGCTTGTTATTAGTAGTTCTTTTTAAGAGAATGAAATGACCACAAAGGTGAAAAGTTACAACCAACAAGTAAAGACAGACATAAAAAATTAAAGACAGTTGGATTCCATCTCAATCATAGAAACCACCTTTGTACGAACAAAAATGAGAGAGAGAAGCTTACATCCAACTGATAGCGGGCTGAGAAGTGGATCAAAAGGATTGCTTTGTTCTGAAACTTGTCTGCGAAATTGATGATCTGGTAGCATGTCATCAAAGCATAAAGAATCGTATATCAGACTCCTAAATCATTCTACAACACATTCAGAATTTTAGCTTCCACGAGTTGGTGAAATCTTGGGGTTAATAAAAAGGAATATCAGGAACTTATGCAAAAAGAACCACCTCAGACAGATGAGTATGTCCATATTCTCTTGCGTCATCAGCAGTTGTTTTGTCCTCCACATAAGTGCTCTGTCGAAGAATTAAAATGTATGAGAACCAGTAATGTTGATAAGGAAAATTGAACAAAAGATCTTAACACTGCTAATTTTATCGTACGGCTATGATACTATAATTTGCATAAGAGTGAGTTTAATTTTCTTTGGGATTGGTCAAGTAGAACGATACTACTCCTATCTGAAGTAATTAAAAGATCAGTAAGTTTACTCTCATTGTGTCATCATCATAAGGATAAATGACAGTACTAGTCAGCGACTTTGTAACTACTTATCCTAGAAGCATAACTACATATGTAATGATGCCACAATATGTAATATTTCCCTTTAATATATGAATATTTTCTTTCACAGCCAAAAAAGAGAACCTTCTGCAACAACTCTGTCTATGTCCTCCATCAGTTGATAAACTCATGTTCTAGATATTTGTTGGATATGCAAAGAATGCTCAGGTGACCTATTAAAAATAACTCAGCAACGTGTCCAAAGTTGAAGGAGACAAGATATACAATATCAAAATGTAAAAAATCCAATAGCCAGTCTCACACGTCATCCTCCCTGGAAAATTTGCTAAAATTTAAGAAGGATCAACTAAAATCAATAAAAGACCAGATAGTAAATTAGATATAGACCGGAAGTCAGATAGCCCTTCCAAGGGAGAAAGGAAAATAACTGCAAGGAGTCGCAGAAGTTGTGCATCATGTTATAGACAAGGTACATTATTTTAACAAGTGTTAAATACAAGGAATTTACCTCCATAATGAGGACTTTTGCCCTCAAAACATCAACATTTTCAGTATCCTTTATGAAGTCTGACATTGTATCTCCTGTAAATGCAATTTCAGGTGCTGTTGTTGTGTACGTAATCTGTCAAATCCAAAGGTAATCTTTGTCACACATAAGATATCCAGGAGGATGCAATCTTTTGCAAGATTATGTACTAAAACACGCTGCACCTGTTTCTGAAATGAATTGCTGAATGTTTGCTCACAAACTATCTTAAGAAATATAATGGGCAAAAAGGATTAACTCCTCAAATGTGTCCAAAAGTTTTTGAAGTAAACATGGTCATCCCAATGCATAGGTATTCTTACCCTTACTTGATATAGGAAATAGAATCATTATTTTGTACAGTATAAAGTTCTTTGGTTGTTTTGCCCAGCAAAGAAAGACTACAACTCATGGCGCTTATCAGAACCAATAAGATATACAAAAAAGGGTAAAGAGATGGAAAAGAGGCAGACCCATTGGAAAACAAAAAGAGTGTAAAAGATATAGATGGATGTTTATGTAAAGGATTTGCAAACACATTACAGTACTTCTAAAGCAATTATCGATCTAGATTTTTGAGAAAATAATGCAAACAAGTGATCTTCTCAAACCATTACAAATTGAAATCCACCGGGAATGGCTTATAAGATCCATGATACCTTGGGCTTCAATTTAAACCAACACTGAGAAACAAAAGCAATCAGATAAAACTTCTACTATTTGACAATTATATCATGACAGACCTCCACACCTGATAACTTCAACTTCTTAATCTCGTCTCCTGGAAGGCCAACGTATTCTTGCTTGAGCTTCTGCCTTACTGAATATACTATATAACCCTGCAACATACCATAAAAACAAGCCGATTAAAACCTCAGATTAGACACCACTAATAAATATAAAGATCACAATATAAAAACCATAGCGTCCTACTATAGAAGAAGCTTACTCTTGCAGAAAGCACGAAGCAGATTTGTACTTCACATAATCCAGTTTGGACTGGCCAAAAAGAAGCGGGGGTAAGGGGAAATGAGCAGTAATGAGCTCAGATCATTAAGGGAAAATGTTACCTGGCTAGGAATGACATGGTAAGTCTTAAATGCTCTAACTTTAAGATCTTTTCTCAAGTAGAATTCTTCTCCTGCATATGCACAAAGATGCATTCACTTCAACTGCGAAATTAGAGCTAATTCCATTTCTGTAGTAACTAACTGAGTGAGATATATATCAATGCAAGTAGATTTTTACCCACATCCAAACCAATCAAAGTGTGGTTCAATTCTGAGTGATCCATAGATCGGTGAGCTTCAAAAAGCTTCTCAACACTTTGTTTGATAACTTTTGGTACAATAATAGTAGGAGGCTGCATTCTGTAAAGGCCTCGGGTCGCAACATACATAGGCAGTCCTCCAATGTGGTCCATGTGGCCATGGGAGATGAAAAGGAATTGCTGAGAGATGGCACGCTGAGGGCACTTGCCAATATCAAAGGCTAAGTTAAGCGAGGGGACTATTATGCATGTCTCATGACCTGCTATTGATATTCCTTCGAATGAGTATCCTTCAATCTGCAAGCCCCTTTCTCCCTTTTTGCTACTGTTAACCCTCCGATCTGGTTTGATGGATTCAGAATCTTTCGTTGTTTTATTCTCCATTTTGCGAAACACGGATGGACTTTAGCTCTAAAAGTGGGAATCAATAACAGAAGACGGAATAAGGAGCAGAGATACAAGAAGAATTTAGAAGGAGACAATACACTTTCTAACAATTAAGATGCAGGGCAGACGAAAAATTACTTTTGGAGAATCTATGAGATGTTAACTATCAAGTTGCCTAACAGACTCATTTTAACTCAAAGGTTCATTAGGGTAGACTAACTTGGATTAAAGAGGCAATTGAAATCAAATACTATGATGGTAAAAAATTAAACCTGGCTTAAGCTAATTCAGGTTCACATAATTTATACAGATATAAATCAACAAACAAAAAAACAGACATTTAAATAGTCAAAATAAAACTTTCAGGCAATTAAGCTAATTCTCCAACATTCAACAACAACATAAACAACTACCCACTATAATCCCACCAAGTGGGGTCTGGGGAGGGTAGGATGTACGCAGCCTTACCCTTACCCTGGAAGGATAGGGAGATTGTTTACGAATGACCCTCGGGTAAAGAAGGTGAAGGAAGCCCTGATAGCAAGTGATAGCAAGACAAATAGTTAGAAAACTAAATTGGAGATAACAACAAAGAATATGGAAGAAGTACCAATGACAAGTAATAGCAAGATAGTACATTTAGACAAATATGTCCAAGGCAGCACACGAAAATATGACGAAGTCCTGCTAGCAAACTACGGAATTACCGAAGGTAAGTAGTAACAGAACAAGACACGTGGCTATAGCAAACTAAGAAAAAAGGGTACCATACTAGCACTAATACTATCGAACTAGGGAAGACAAAAGGGAAACGCACGACTACTTACTAACCTTCCACCCTAGTCTTCCACCTCCACACCCTTCTATCTAGGGTTCTGTCCTCGGTCAGCTCAAGTTGCGCCATGTCTCGTCTAATCACTTCACCCCAAGACTTCTTAGGTCTACCTCTACCCCTCCTCTCACCTCCCAAGGCCAACCTCTCACATCTCCTGACTGGGGCATTTGTGCTTCTCCTCTTAACATGCCCAAACCATCTCAACATTGCCTCACGCATCTTTGCCTCCACATGGGCCACTCCCACCTTGTCCCGAATAACTTCATTCCTAATTCTATCCAATCTAGTATGTCCACACATCCATCTCAATATCCTCATTTCCGCTACTTTCATATGCTGGACATGTGACTTTTTGACTGGCCAACACTCTGCCTCATACAACATAGTTGGTCTGACCACTATCTTGTAGAACTTACCCTTAAGCTTTAACGGCACATTCTTATCACACAAGACACCGGAAACGAGCCTCCACTTCGTCCATCCTGCTCCGATAAGGTGAGTAACATCCTCATCTATCTCCCCATTCATCTGAATTATAGATCCCAAATATTTGAAACTCTCTCTCTTGGGAATGACTTGCGTATCGAGTCTCATTCCCGTTCGCCTCCTGGGTAACACCAGTGAACTTGCACTCCAAGTATTCTGTCTTGGTCCTGCTCAACTTGAAACTCTTACACTCTAGAGTATGTCTCCAGACCTCCATCCTTTCGTTAACAACACCTCGCGTCTCATCAATCAGGACTATGTCATCCACAAATAACAAGCACCAAGGCACCTCCCCTTGAATGTGACCCGTCAAAGAATCCATCGCCAGGGAAAACAAAAACGGGCTGAGTGTTGATCCCTCATGCAACCCCATCTCAACCGAAAAGTAGTCAGAGTCTCCTCCTGCTGTCCTCACCCGTGTCTTAGCCCCATCATACATGTCCCGAGTCACTCTAATATATGCTACAGGCACACCTCCCCCCTCCAAACATCTCCATAGAACCTCTCTCGATACTTTGTCACAGGCTTTCTCCAGGTCAATGAACACCATATGCAAATCCTTCTTCACCGCAAATCCAACATTCAATTACATTTAAAACAATTAAACTATCAACCTAATATCAAAGTAATCAAACTAAAAACATATAGTTAACCGTAGGAGCCTCAATAGCTAGTTAGTTGGCCTATTGTTCTTGCCTTTCGTTTTTCTCCATGTTAAATTATCAGTATCACACAATCAAAGCACACAATAAAAAATCAACACAGAAGTATTACCATAAAGCTAAACTAAATTGGAAAAAAGTTGGTACCAATTTATACAAGTAAATTCATATTAATTTATTAAAAAAAGTGAGGGGGAAATAACCAGTCGTTAACCGGCGACGGCGGGTAAGCAGCGAGTGGGGAACGGCTGTCGTGGTCGAGACGGGGGATACTACTTTGTCCTGTTTACTCTACTCCCGTTAGAACCCGTGTCTCTCCGTTTAGCCCTCCATTTATATGTTACTTATTTGGTTGTCAAAATTAAATATGTCAAACTAATAAATGCCAATAATATATGCTAATTTTATTCTAGATTTGACTATGTTAGTCAAATACTATATATATAACTGAATTTAAATTAAAGGATAATTTTAAATTTATTGATAAAGTTTTTAAATTTGAACAAAAATAAAAAAAAAACTTATCTTTTGTTATCATATTATCATACTTAATTCGGTTAATGATCATATGCAATCATGTTGGGAACTTTTGTTATCTTATTTAAATTATTTAAATATTACTCGCCTCTCACAACAAAAAAAATACTTCATATAACTATAAAACTCTTTTACATTTAAAATCCTATAATTATAATTCTTTAAAACACTATAGCTAGATTTGAATAAAGCAAATTTCTTTTAAAATAAATGTAATATATATGATACGCGTCTATGTTTATCCAAGTAACAAAAAAGAGTTTAAAAATTAAATAAAAGTTTACTTACATATATAATGAAGTAAACCTACATGCTGGTGAAAAAAAATCACAAAAATAGTCAATACTCAAAACAAGTTATTTTTTTTTTCTTTTTGAAGAATGTTTGTTTGAATAGTCAATTTGTATAAATGGACATCAAACAAAAAATAAAACTTCGGCTATACAATTGCTATCATTATCAATTTAGCACCTTATAGGAATTGAAGTGTATAAGCCGAAACTTCTTTATTTAACCGCAGTCAAGCCAACATTGCAAGGGTATAATATTTTTTTCGTTGAAAAATATTAGTTTTGAATCAATAGATTATGTGAAAGGCTTTTTTTTTTCGAATTCGACAAGAGCGATATTTGTTTCTAATTGATAGTTTCTATAACGATATTTAAGCGTAACAAAAAGAATATTTTTAAAAAAATAAAAAAATTGGTATGAAGTGAAATATTTTTTTAAAAAGGTAAACAAATTATTTCGAATGAGATTATTTTTTAAAATATAATATCATTTTAAAAATAAAAAGATAGAGAGTTTAAAATTATTATAATAGAAGTCATATCATGGATAAAATTAAGAACTATTATGGAATATTTACATAAATATTTGGCTAGATTTATTGTTTACTTTTTATAGCTAATATGCATAGATGATATACCACAACACATGATTATACACATATTATATATGAATTATATATAAATTACACATTCTCAATTTTAATTTAAGTAATTGGGTGAGTACATATTTAGGTTGATTAGATAAATCCAAAAGAAAAATATGAAAGAATTTCCACCAAAGACTAAAACTATAAATAAAGTTTTTATGTAGATAATTTCTATTAAAACTTATTCTTTTATTGCGAAATAAATTATTTTTTTGTAACCAAAGAAAGAAAGACATAAAAATTTGGAAATAAGAGATAATAACAAATTTCTTTTTCTGTTTCATCTTTGTTAAGTATACAAAATTTGGAAGCTGATTTCATCGATTTCAAATATTTTTTCAAGTCAAATACATAGATTATAAGATAAAGATATCTTAGAATATTTGTTTTTTTTTAATTTACATTGTGTGTTATTTTAAAAAAATCACTATTACTAACAAACTGATATGATTTCGAATTTGAATGTAAATGTAATTTGAGTAGTTTGCATTGAGATTAAGCCAAGTATGGTGTCGATAAAAATTACTTGGTAATTTTAAGATAATACATGCAATGTTATATAATAACAATCAACTAATTTAATATTTAATGATTCAAAAAACAAAAAATCTGTATATATAGGGTATTCAAAATTGAAATCTGTGGCTAGAGATATCGATAAACTCAAAATTGAGTAATACAAAAATAAAGTTTCACCGGCTAAAGAATTATTTAAATTTTTAGTTAGCCAATTAAAGTGAATTTTAAATTAAGGATAATATCTTCACTTGCATCATTATAAAGATAATCGCTATAGAAATATATATATAAAGTTTTAGAAATTAAATTTCAAAACAGAAATAGTTTTTGAAAGATAACAGCATACCAAATAAGAGTTCAAGTCGTAATAAAAGAGTCACATCGTAACCAAAGAATCGTTCATATTGTGTCAACCTTTGTGCTTTGCCATAAATACGAATTATTATTTCGCTTTGTGGCTATTTTTAGGTTTCAATGAAACCAATGAGAATTGTGCAAAAATAAAATTATCACTACGAGATTTGAGAAAATATTAGTCTTTTTCATGTAGTATTTCTTAATTAATATCTAACGATTATTTATAATTATCTAGAAGGTTTAAATTTTAAGATTATTTATATATAATTCAAATAACTCAGATATTTAACATGGTTAATATCAAATATCAAAACAGAGTCATAATGGGAAAAAAATTCACTGGCTAAAGAATTTTTAAATTTTTTAGATAGCCGACTAAAATAAGTTTTGAATTAAGGATAACATCTTCAATTAATTTATTATAAAAATAATTATTATTGAAAAATAATTTTTTAGAAACTTAAATTTTAAAATAGAAATATTTTTTTAAAGAATTCAACACACCAAATAAGAGTTCAAGCAGCAGTAAAAGAGCCAAGTCGTATCCAAAGAGTCCTTCATAGTCCCAACATTTGATTGTTTTTCCATAAATATGAGTTCTTATTTTGCTTGCTAAATATTTTTAAGATCCAAGGCAAGAATGGTACAAAAAAAGAAAAATAGAATTATAACTAGGAGATTTGAAAAATGTTTAATCTTTTTCATGTAGTGTTTCTTAATTAATATCCAATGATTATCTATATTTATCTGTCACGACCTGGACTTCCCACCCTCGGGAGTCGCGATGGTGCCTACTCGTGAAACTAGGCAAGCCGAGCGTTATAGATCTTATTACCCTTTTCCTTAACCTTTTAACAATTTTAAGTTTACATGCGATCCACAACGGAATAATAGTAATAATAAAAGAAACGCGGAAGACGAAAGCTGATAATTAACCAAATACTAGTGCGAACACTCCAAAATACAACTCTACCCAGAACTGGTGTCACAATATCTGGACCATCTACGAATACTACAAACAGTTGTCTGAAAAGAAAGATACAATCTGCTTCTGAAGTAAATGAAAACAGAATATAAAAGATAGAAGGGGACACCAAGGCCTGCGGACGTTTGCAGAACTAACTCGGGTCTCCGCTGGACTGAAGGCAGCAACCACTCTAAGGTTTAAAAGCTCAGGTACCGAGATCTGCACATAGTGCAGAGTGTGGTATCAGCACAACCAACCCCATGTGCTGGTAAGTGTCGAGCCTAACCTCGACGAAGTAGTGACGAGGATAGGACAAGACTACCAAATATACTTGTGCAGTTAAAGCATATACGACAAGCAATAATAACGGAACTAGCAGTTAAAGATGGGAAGGGGAACATGCTGCGGGGAATATCAATTACCAACAAAATCTCAGGAGAAAAACATAAAGAACTTCTTAAATTTCGCATCAGTAAGAATAAGGAAAACAATAACGAATCAATGTCCACTTTTATTCTTTATTATTATGGCGCGCAAGCCGATCCAAGTCATATAACACTGTTGCGGCGTGCAACCCGATACAATTCATAGAATACTGTTGTGGCATGCAACCCGATCCAAATCATATATCACTGTTGCGGCGTGCAACCTGACCCCTCCTGTCCTCCCTTATTACTCCTTGTTGCGGCATGCAACCCGATCCCATATAATATTATTGTGGCGTGCAACCCGATCCTAATATACAAATCAACACCAATCATAAAAGAATCCCGGCAAGGGAACAATAAGGAAACAACAATTGCCCGGCAAAGGAATCAACAACAAGAATAAACACATCCCGGCAAGGGAACCAACAATAAGAATTAAATATGTCCCGGTAAGGGAATCAACTATAACCAAACTTGTACCAACAATTAACTTCACAAATGAAACCTCAACTGGAGCCAACGCTCAATAATAAATAAATACCACGAAGATAATCATAATTCTTTCCCAATACGGAGAATCAACAATTTAGACATTTGTAGTACTTATTAAGAAACACAACGATTATAATTTAAGACTCACAGGCATATTTGAAAACGATGTAGATACTCGTCACCATACCTATACGTCGTACACTACACTAGCATATAGCAAATAAAGCACAATGCCTATTCCCTCAAGCTAAGGTTAGACCAAACATTTACCTCGAACTTCCACGGCCAACTCAAGCCTCAAACACCGTTTTCCTATAGAATTCGCCTCCAATTTACTTGTATCTAGCCCAAATTAATTTAACAACATCAATAAATGCTAAAGAATTCAACCCCAATGCTAAATTATAGGTTTTCTATCATTTTTCCCAAAAGGTTAAAAAATCAACCCCGGGCTCGCTTGGTCAAAGCTCGAGGTTCGGACCAAAATCCGATCACCCATTTACCCATGAGCCCGAATATGCAATTAGTTTCGAAATTCGACCCCAAAACGAGGTCTAAATCCCATTTATTCAAAAAGCCTTATCTCTACCCAAATTCCCAAATTCTACCATGAAAATTCTTGATTCTTGATTAAAAAGTGATGAAAAACATTGGGTAATTGAAAGAGTAAAGTTTAGAATTGATTACCAACACTTTGGGGATGAATTTGTGTGAAGAAAATCGTCTCTAGGTCTTGGGAGTTCGAAAATATGAAGAAAATGGGTTCTGCCTGTTTTGAAATCTGTTTTAAAAAGACTAGGCAGGCCTTCATCGCGTTCGCGATGGGCTTGCCGCGTTCGCGATGAGTCAGGCCCAAATGGCCTTCGCGTTCGCATTGTATGGCCTGCGTTCGCGGAGCTTTAGCTCCTCAGGACTTCGCGTCCGCGGTCAAAGTACCGCGTTCGCATAGAGCAATTTGAACTCCCTCCCCCAGGCCCATTAACCCTATTCGTTCGCGTGAGCCTGAACGCGTTCGCGAAGGGTAACTCCCCTTAAAGCTTCACGTTCGCGTCCTGAGCTCCGCATTCGCGAAGAACAAACTGACACCTAAGGGAACTTGCCTTACGCATTCGCGAGTGAAGCCACACGAACACGAAGAACAAAATCACTGAGCACCTGAGATAGCAAAACCTGCAACTTTTCTAAGTGTAAAAACATCTCGTGGCCTATCCGAAACTCACCCGAGCCCTTGGGGATCCAAACCAAACAGGCATACTAACTCAAAAACATCATATGGGCTTACTCGTACGATCAAATCGCCAAATTAACATCTTTAACAACGAATTTAGCATCAAAATCAAACGAAAATTTCAAGAACTCTTAAGTTCAATTTTAACAATCGAGGGTCTGATTCATGTCATATCAAGTCCGTTTCTTACCAAATTTTACAGGCTCAACTTAAATACCATATAAGACCTTTACCGGGCTCCAGAACCAAAATACGGTTCCGATACCATCAAATTCAAACATATTTAATTTACAAAGAATCTTATAATTTCAGTGAAACAATTTTCTTCAAAAATTCATTTCTCGAACTTGGGACCTCGAAATTCAATTCCGGGCATACGCCCAAGTCCCATATTTTTCTACGAACCCTCCGAGACCGTTAAATCACAGGTCCGGGTCCGTTTACCCAAATTATTGATCGAAGTCAACTTAAATTCAATTTTAAAGGCCAAATTAGCATTTTCATCAGATTTTCACAGAAAAACATGTCGGATATACGCCCGAACCGTGCACGCAAATTAAGGTGAGATAAAAGGAGGCTTTTAAGGCCTAGAACATAGAATTTACTTGTAAATCAAGTGATAACCTTTTAGGTCATCACATCCTCCACCTCTAAAATAACCGTTCGTCCTCGTACGGACATAGAAAAGAAGTACCTGAGTCGGGGAAAGGATGGGGATATCGGCTTCGCATATCGGACTGGGACTCCCAGGTAGCTGCCTCAGTAGGCTAACCTCTCCATTGAACACGGCAGAAGGGTAACTCTTCGATCTCAACTGATGAACCTGACGGTCCAGAATGGCCACCGGCTCTTCCTCATAGGTCAGATCCTTGTCCAACTAGACAGTGCTGAAGTCTAACATGTGGGATGGATCATCGTGATACTTCCGAAGCATGGACACATGAAACACTAGGTGCACAACTGATAAACTCGGCGACAACACAAGTCGGTAAGCCACCTCTCCCACTCGATCAAGAATCTCAAAAGGACTAATGAACCTAGGTCTTAGCTTGCCCTTCTTCCTAAATCTCATCACGCCCTTCATGGGCGACACCCGGAGCAACACTCGCTCTCCGACCATAAATGTCACATCACAAACCTTGCGGTCGGCATAACTCTTCTGCCTGGACTGAGTTGTACGAAGCCTGTCCTGAATAATCTTCACCTTATCCAAGGCATCTCGGACTAAATATGTACCCAAAAACCGAGCCTCTCTCGGCTCAAACCATCCAACTGGCGACCAACATCGCCTACCATATAATGCCTCATAGGGAGCCATCTGAATGCTCGACTGGTAGTTGTTGTTGTAGGCAAACTCTGCTAAAGGCAAGAACTGATCCCACGAACCTCCAAAGTCCATAACACAAGCTCAGAGCATATCCTCCAAAATTTGAATAGTACGCTTGGACTGTCCGTCAGTTTGGGGATGAAATGTTGTGCTCAACTTGACCTGTGTGCCCAACTCACGCTGAACTACCCTCCAAAAGTGCGAGGTGAACTGCGTACCTCAGTCAGAAATGATAGAAATAGGCACACCATGAAGACGAATAATCTCCCAAATATAGATCTCAACTAACCTATCGAAGGAATAGGAGACTGTCACAAGAATGAAATGTACTGACTTGGTTAGCCTATCAATAATAACCCATACGCCATCGAACTTCCTCTGAGTCCGTGGGAGTCCAATAACGAAGTCCATAATGATCCGCTCCCACTTCTACTCAGGAATCTCAATCTTCTGAAACAAACCACCAGGTCTCTGATGCTCGTACTTTACCTGCTGACAATTCAAACACCGAGCTACATAGGCAACAATGTCCTTCTTCACCCTTCTCCACTAATAATACTGCCGCAAATCCTGATACATCTTAGCGGCATCCAGATGAATAAAATACCGGGAACTATGAGCCTCCTTTAGAATCAACTCACGAAGTTCATCCATATTAGGCACACAAATACAACTCTGCATCCTCAGAACTCCATCATCTCCAACTATAACCTGCTTGGCACCCCTGTGCCACACTGTGTCTCTAAGGACAAGGAAATGAGGATCATCATACTGTCAATCTCGGATACGCTCAAATAATGAAGAACGAGCTACTGTGCAAGCTACAACACGGCTGGGCTCAGAAACATCCAACCTCACGAACCGATTGGCTAAACCCTGAACATCCAAAGCAAACGGTCTCTTACCGACTGGAATATACGCAAGGCTGCCCATATCGGCTGACTTCCTACTCAATGCATCAGCCACCACATTGGCCTTTCCCTGATAATATAAGATGGTGATATCATAGTCTTTCAATAGCTCCAACCACCTCCTCTACCTCAAATTTAGCTCCTTCTGCTTGAACAAGTATTGCAAACTCTTGTGATCCGCGAACACCTCACATGACACGCCATACAAATAATGCCTCCAAATCTTCAGCGCGTGAACAATGACTGCTAACTCCAAATCATGAACTAGATAATTCTTCTCATGGATCTTCAGCTGTCGCGAAGCATATGCAATAACCTTGCCATTCTGCATCAACACCGCATCAAGTCCAATACGCGATGCATCATAATATACTGTATATGGCCCTGAACCTGTGGGCAAAACCAATACTGGCACCGTAGTCAAAGCTGTCTTGAGCTTCTGAAAGCTCACCTCACACTCATCCGACCACCTGAACTGGGCACCCTTCTGGGTCAACCTGGTTACCGGGGCTGCAATAGATGGAAACCCCTCCATTAACCGACGGTAATAACTCGCCAAACCCAATAAACTCTGGATCTCTATAGCTGATGTGGGTCTAGGCCAGTTCTTGACTGCCGCAATCTTCTTAGGATCCACCTGAATACCATCTGCTGATACAACATGACCCAAGAATGCAACCGATCTCAACCAAAATTTACACTTTGAAAACTTGGCATATAACTGACTATCCCTCAGAGTCTAAAGAACAACTCGAAGATGCTGCTCGTGCTCCTCTCGGCTACGGGAATAGATCAAAATGTCATCAATGAAGACAATCACGAAGAAATCCAAATAAGGCTTGAACACTCAGTTCATCAAGTCCATGAAAGCTGCTGGGGATTCGTCAACCCGAATGACATCACTAAGAACTCATAATGCCCGTACCGAATGTGAAAAGCTGTCTTAGGGACATCAGACGCCCTAATCCTTAACTAATGGTAGCCAAATTTCAAATCAATCTTCGAAACACCTTGGAACCCTAAAGTTGATCAAACAAATCATCAATCCTCGACAATGGATACTTATTCTTGATTGTGACCTTGTTCAACTTCCGATAATCTATACACATCCTCATCGATCCGCCCTTTGTCTTAAGAAACAATACCAGCGCACCCCAAGGCGAGACACTAGGTCTAGTGAAGCCCTTATCAAGCAAGTCATGCAACTGTTCTTTCAATTCTTTCAACTGTGGCAGGGCCATATGATACAGCATAATAGAAATAGTATGAGTGCCCGAAGCCAAATCAATGCAAAAGTCAATATCTCTGTCGGGCGGCATGTTCGGCAAGTCTGCAGGAAATACCTCTGGAAACTCGCGAACAACAGGCACAGAATCCATAGAAGGAACCTCGGTACTAGAATCACGAACATACGCCAAATAGGCCAAACATCCTTTCTCAACCATACGTCAAGCCTTCATATATGAGATAACCCTACGAGTGGAATAACCAAGAGTCCCCCTCCACTCTAAATGAGGTAATCCAGGCAAAGCTAAGGTCACAGTCTTTAGCATGACAGTCCAAGATAGCGTGGTAAGGTGATAACCAATCCATCCTTAATATGACATCAAAATCGACCATATCCAAAAGCAACAGATCTACTCGGGTCTCAAAACCCCCAATCACAACTACACATGAACGATGGACACGATCCACCATAATAGAATCACCCACCAGTGTGGACTCATATACATGAGTACTCAAAGAATCACTAGGCAGGACCAAATAGGGGGCTAGGCATCTCCACAAAGCATCGACAGATGTCGCATCCCCTTTTTCTCTCTCCCCTTTTACGGGGAGGAAAAGGTCCGAGTTTCAACGTTTATGGGGGGTAATAACTCATTTCTCTTTAGGATTTGGGTATTTGCAGAGTCGCCACCTAACGGATTATGGTGCATTAGGGCACCTAGAGAGATTAACTCTTGGATTGGTTTGCATTACTAGAGATTTAGGGTAAGGGCTTGAAATGACCTCGAGGGAAAGGTGTTAGGCACCCCTCTTGGTCCACAAATGTGGGTCCCGACCGAACTTATATTTATGAATTAGTCCATTAACAAATAAATAGTTGAAATAAATAATTGCAAGTAAAGCACGTTGGACGTTGTATAACTCAAATAATAAGACAAAGATTTTGAACAAGTTGTGTTCATATGGAAAAGTAAAGCAAAAGGATTTTTGGAAAGGAGGGGTCCTAGGTTAGTTAGCCTACAGGATCACCCCATGCAATGTCCGGTAAACACTCCTCAATGAGGGGTTACACGTGACATTAGTGTGCAGTCATCATATCCTGTTCTACCCAAGTACCTCCCCTTGGTCATAGCCTAAAGCGTTCTAATAACCTTGACAATGCCTATGCGTGCACTACCCATCCCTTCCTTGTGGCCCTGGAGGTATTTTAGGACCTCTAAATCTGAGCAGTTCTAGACAACCCCAAAGGTGATTAAAAGGAGAAAATTCTAGGCGACAGACAAGAGCAATTTAGGACTATATATAAAGCAAGTTAGAGGCTCACAGTTACCTCCTCAAGCATATCACATAAGTGCACGTCTTCAAACAACATTCAAACACTTAAGAAAACAAATCCTAGAACATGATATCTCAAATCAATCTTTAAAAACACCTTGGCACCCTGAAGCTGATCAAACAAATCATCAATCCTCGGCAATGGATACTTATTCTTGATTGTGACCTTGTTCAACTGCCGATAATCTATACACATCCTCATCGATCCGTCGTTCGCCTTAACAAACAACACTGGTGCACCCCAAGGCGAGATACTAGGTCTAATGAAGCCCTTATCAAGCAAGTCTCGCAGTTGTTCTTTCAATTCTTTCAACTGTAGCAGGGCCATACGACACGGCAGAATAGAAATGGGATGAGTGCCCAGAGCCAAATCAATGCAAAAGTCAATATCCCTGTCGGGCGGCATGCCCAGCAAGTCTGTAGGAAATACCTCTAGAAACTCATGAACAACAGGCACAGAGTCCATAGAAGGAACCTCGACACTAGAATTACGAACATACGCCAAATAGGACAAACATCCCTTCTCAACCATACGTCGAGCCTTCATATATGAGATAACCCTATGGGTGGAATAACCAAGAGTCCCCCTCCACTCTAAACGAGGTAATCTAGGCAAAGCTAAGGTCACAGTCTTGACATGACAGTCCAAGATAACATGGTAAGGTGATACCCCAATATGACATCAAAATCGACCATATCCAAAAGCAACAAATCTACTCGGGTCTCAAAACCCCCAATCACAACTACACATGAACGATGGACACGACCACCACAATAGAATCACCCACCGGTGTGGACACATATACAGGAGAACTCAAAGAATCACTAGGCATGACCAGATACGGGACTAGGCTTCTTCACAAATCATCGGCAGATGTCGTGCCCCTTTTTCTCCCTCTCTTTTTACGGGGAGGAAAAGTGCCGGGTTTCGACGTTTATGGGGGGAATAACTCATTTTTCTTTGGGATTTGGGTATTTGAAGAGTCGCCACCTAACAGATTATGGTGTGTTAGGGTACCTAGAGCGATTAACTCTTGGATTGATTTGCATTACCAGAGATTTAGGGTAAGGGCTCAAAATGACCTCGAGGGGAAGGTGTTAGGCACCCTCTTGGTCCACAACTGTGGATCCCGGCCGAACATATATTTATGAATTAGTCCATTAACAAATAAATAGTTGAAATAAATAATTGCAAGTAAAGCACGTTGGACGTTGTTGTCACACCTCCTTTTTACTACACCCCACAAAGGGCATAAATATAAGGGAGTTTTTTCCAATTAAAGGACAATCAAAATGGGATTAATTATTTACAATTCAGAGTCACCAATTGGGATAATTTATGGTATCCCAAGTTACCGGTTTTAAATCCCAAATCGAGGAAAGTTGACTCTATTTATGGTCTGCGAACACAGAAATCCAGGTAAGGAATTCTGTTAACCCGGGAGAAGGTGTTAGGCATTCCCGAGTTCCGTGATTCTAGCACGGTCGCTTTGATCTTACTTGGCTTATTAAAATTATCTAATTACTGACTTTAGATACTATGTACATTTACCCTTTGCCGCTTTTTAATTAAGAAAATTATCTTGAAACGGGTCACGCGTACGTGTATCCATTTGTTTGGCGCGTCAAAATCATGTCACGCGAACATGTCCACAATTAATAACGCTTATTATTATTAAGAAAGTTTAGCCGAAGTTGCGCGAATGCATACTTCGATTTTGTTTTTAGAAACCGTAATCATGTCACGCGAACGTGTCCACGATTACGGTGGTATATTAAACGGTCCTAAAGCAAACTACGAACATTGGTTATTTTATATCTATATTATGAAATTAACACGAGGGCCATTTGTTACGAAGTGTCTAATTATGGCTCGCCTCAAATTCCCTTTTCAAGACTCTAATTAATTAAACACTAAAGTACTTGACACCTACTTTAGGTGAATAATTCAAACAAAATCCCTTCCAATCAACAAGTCTTCATTAAACCATTTTATTAGCGGAAGGGCCTAAATTAAACAGGCCCAAACTTCTGAACAATGAACCTGTCTAAACGTAGTGATACTCTTTTGACTTAAGAGATTTCGATAATGTTCAGGCCCAAAGGCCCCAAATATTTTAGCAACGTTGGCTGCAAGCAAGGACTTCAGGATCGAATCCCTGAAGCCAAACCTAACAATGATCTTGCTCATAATCTTTTCAACCATTGAGGAGGGGAGAAAAATGAGTTGGGGCATGAATAAGAACCTTATACAGCAATCAATTATAATTCCCTTTTAAACTAAACTAAGGCATAAGCTGTATGGAAACATCAATTGGTTACAGTTGAAATCAAGCAAACTATACATACATAGCCAAAATTTCAGCGTTCTTCCAAATGGCTAAAGCAAATTCAAACCCCTGAGCAGGGCTGGACAACTTAACACGTGAATTATAACAAGAAAACAAAGGTATAAACAACAGAAGCTAATAGAATTTAACATTCAAACAAGATTTCTATTCAAATTCCAATTTGAACATCCAAATCTGCATACAAATTCAGTCTGGTTCCAACTTGTGGCACTTCATTTGTTAGCAAAGGGTATGAAGAAATACCTGGAATTTAAAAACAAGACAGAAGAGATGATCAGCAATTGAGCAGTAACAGGAGCAAGGGTCAGCAACAAAAACAAATCAACAAAACCAACCAACAACTCCAAAATCAAATTTCAAACCCAAAAATTGAAGTAAACGACCAGAAACCAGTTCAATCCAAATAATGGACCAGAAAAACTTCAACCAAGCTGATTTTAATTCATTTCTAAGGTCAGCTAGTCAGGACTTGTTGCATCACCAGTAAAATTTCAGAAATCAGCAGAAGAACTCAATGAAACAGTACTTTCTGAAGTTTTTATTTTTATTTTTAGCCGTCTAGAATTTTTAGGGATTTTAGCTCTTAAAATCCTTGCCTTCTAAGGCAAGTAAGAATGCCTTTATAGGCAAGTCACTAGGGCAGACCCCAGGTCTCAGTTTTCTTCCCTAGTCCTTCCCTTAACTTTATTTTTTGCCCATTGAACCCTCACTTTCTGACTTGCTCCCCAAGTTCAAACACCTAAAATCTGAAATTCCCTTAGAAACCCCCACTAGAAGCTTCCTATTTCTGTTATCAGGGAGATTCCCTTAAGTGACTTACCCAATTTACCCCTATTACCCTTGTATTTTGCCTTGAAGCCCAGCCAGACTTGAACATGGGATATGAATCCCTGAATAGGCTCAATGATTAAATAGACATGGGCTCAGACTCAAACCAAATAGAATTCCTTTAACATGAGGTCTTAGACTGACCTCAGAGCCCAAAGATGAAACCCAAACAAATTCAGAAAACTTAAAAACCAAGCAAATCAACTAATTAATGATCACAAACAGGCGGGGAACTCATTAAGCTAACTAATTAAGCTCAGTGAATAAACCAAAAATTCTAACAGGACAATTAATAAATCAGAAAACAAATTAAAAGAGAGGAAAGGAACAAAGGTGACACATAGACGATTTTGAAAACAAAGATGAACGGGACTTACCAGTTAGACTTGAAATCAAAAACTGAGGCACTGATTCAACCCAACACAGTGACAAACATTTGTTCTTGGTGAGGAACAAACGAGTGTCACTATTTTATGTCAAAACCGACTCGAAACAACTGGAAGATTCCTGAAAATGCTTGCATGCATGATTCCGACCTTAGGCTCTCATGGCTCGACTCTTCGATTTGATATTCGAGGAGTTCCAGAGATGTTTGAAGAAATATGAGTAAGGATTTGGGATGAGGGAGAGAGGACGGTCCTAGGGTATTAATTTGAGGTTGAACAGAGGTGGCGCCGCCGGTTGAGGCGGTGGAAAATAGGACGGTGGATTAGGGTTTGGAACTTCTGAGCCAGATTTGAGACATTCAGGTGTGATTCGAGGGAAAAGGAGTGTGGATTCGGAATGAGGAGAAGGAGAGGGATCTAGGGTGTAAATCCGGTGTCCATCGAAGACCTACCGCCGCCGTAGGGCGATTTCCGGCGGGCGGTTCCGGCGGAGATGATGAGAGTCTGGTGAGAGAGATGAGAGGGGGTGGAGGGGCACGTTTGGACACTTAAATATCAAGTGATCCAAGCTTCAGGACCGTCCGATCAACAAACCTCGACGGTCCTGATCTATCGCCAACGAAACGGGGTCATTTTGATTAAAGGGGGGAAGACCGGATCGGGTTAAGGTGGTTTGGGCCGGGTGAGGGGGTTTGGACGGGTGTGGATGGACGACTTGGGCCTGGGGAATTTCGAACACAAATGGCCCAAATCAGGGTCTTCTAAATCCAACTCTTTTTATTTTCCCTTCTTTTGATTTTTTTTCTAATTTCTTTTAAAATTAAATTTAAAAATTAAAAATTAAAAATTAAAATAAGACCTAAATTAATTCCTAACCAAATTATCCTATCAAATTGAATTAACTAACTCTAAATAATATTCACCACCCCTAATTAAATGCCAAATTAAAGAAAACTAACAAAAATTCGAAAAATTAAAAGTAAAGTGCGAAAAATGAACTATTTTGTGATTTTCTCATTTTTATAAAACACTAAATTATTAGTTAGTTCAAAAATACAAAAATTAAATCCTAAATGCAAATACAACATATTTTGTATTTTCATTAATTAAACAAAATAAGATGCACAGACAAAAATGCAAATAATTAACAGAAACTGCCACGAAATCCACAAAATTGCAAACACTTGAAAGAAATTATTTTGTTTTGAATTTGTTGGAATAATTCATATAGGGAAAAAATCACGTGCTCAAAGCTGCCCCTCTTTGCCCGGAAACACAAAGAGTTTTCGTGCAAAGATAAGTGAGCGGATACGAGCGATTTTTGCCCATTTGAATACTCCGCGGGAAGCATTTTTGAAAGATTTGACCGCACCCTGCTTCCGAGGTTGCCTACATATCCTTGGCTAAAAAGGAATCAGGTCAGTGTAGTTCAGGATTGTTTGGTAGCTGAGACTACCATGAAGCTGTGATTTCACTGTTGCTGCTGTTGCTGCTACTGCTTACTGAACCCTTTATTACACCATGTCAAAAATAAAAGAAGCTAGACTAGACTATGATCTATGCTTTACAAAATCCTATGTAGATCTTCAAACTTGCTCTTGTGTTTCTTGTTGCCTTGTTGTCTTGTATTCTCTTGGTAAAATTCCTTTGTTGCCGCCTCGAGTTGTAAACTGAGATGCTTCCCTTTCTCCAGGCGGGCTCCTGACTGCTACATTTGAAAGTATTCCCTGCTCTCCAGGCGAGCTCCTGACTGCTGCATTTGAAAGTATTCCCTGCTCTCCAGGCGGGCTCCTGACTGCTGACTTGAAATGTACTCCCTGCTCTCCAGGCGGGCTCCTGATTGCTGAACTTGAATGTATTCCCTGCTCTCCAGGCGGGCTCCTAATTGCTGAACTTGAATGTATTCCCTGCTCTCCAGGCGGGTTCCTGACTGCTGCATTTGAAAGTATTCCCTGCTCTCCTGGTGGGCTCCTGACTTTTAACTTGAAATGTATTCCCTTATTCTCCAGGCGGGCTTCTGACTGCTGCATTTGAAAGTATTCCCTACTCTCCAGGCGGGCTCCTGACTTTTAACTTGAAATGTATTCCATTGTTCTCCAGGCGGGCTCCTGACTTCAATTTGAAATGTATTCCCTGCTCTCCAGGCGGGCTCCTGACTTCAACACAGACAAAACAAAGAATCTGAAAGCTAAAATTTAAATTGTACTCCCTTGTTCTCCAGGCAGGCTCCTGACTGCTATGCTTGAAAGTATTCCCTACTTTCCAGGCGGGCTCCTGACTTCATCTTGAGATGTGCTCCCTGCTCTCCAGGCGGGCTCCTGACTGCAACAAAATAGACAAAGAAAATTTTTCTGCCACAGTTTGGTGGCTGGGCACAGATGTGAGTGTAAAATTAAGTCATATTACCAAGTATTACTAAAAATTTGAAAGCTTGGTCCCATTATCCATGGGGGTCCTGACAACTCTTAATTAAATGATAATTTTAAATCTACGTTATATCTTCTAAAGGTGTGACTTATGCTAAATCTTGTTATTTAAAAGGGTTTCCAAACTACTCCCCATTATCCAGGAGGGTCCTGAAAATCAAAGGTCAAATTTTATCTTAAGGGTGACAACTTTCATAGCTGAATTATACTACCCTACAACAGAGTTTACGCTAAATGTTGTTATCTAATCGAAATCTTAAATCTAAGTCTCATTATTCAGGAGGGTCCTGGAAACTCTTAATTGAATCCTATCTCGAACATGCAAACTTCTTAACCAACTTATATTCTTTTGGGATACATTTATGCTAGATTATGCTATTTTCTGAACTTTAAACTAGGTCCCATTTTCCAGGAGGGTCCTGAAAGTTTATGGTCAAACCTGTTTTGATGCTTGCTCTTTACCCTACGGAGAGTTTCTCCGAAACAAACGAATTTTCTGCCCCTGTTTTAATCAAAAAAAATTTTGTCAGTTTAAAGTGGTGGTTAGCTGATGGCATTCTTGCTGAAGATCTTTCCACTACATTGTTTTGTTCTGAATGGCTTTCCCGAACTGGCCCTAAACCGCTTTGACTTTCTGACTGACTTTCAAATCCCATGACCTTTGACGAACCGAGTGTTCTATACCCATGTTGTTGTTTCACACCTCTGACCCCTTTACCTGAACCTTTGCATCTACCATGACATTACAAAGTCATTCCACCGGTGAAACTTCTGGTGATCCCCTGTATCCCACCTTACATCATGCTGTCTTTAGTATGCTCTAACCACGTTGTGATTTACAATTTTGGAAGTTGGTAGCGAGCTTTGAAATTCTTTTCCACTTACTTGGGACAAGACTGACATTAAAATATCTTAGACAAATAAACTCCAAAAGAAAATGAAATGCAATGACTTTGCGGGTTAAGGATAAGAAGAATCCAAAACCAGATGACTGCTACAAAGGGAAAAAGAAAAAGAAACTTATCTGAGTGGAGCAGCTGGTCCCAATGATCATGACATGCATTTCGGATTAATCGGCCCAATCTGTCCAACCAATCAACTTTCAGTTGCAGTACTTTGTTGCCTCAGAATTTCCATGACCTGATTACTTTACCCAAACCTTGATCTTGTTCATCCTGCGGTACCTTGAAATAGTTTTCCACCAACAGACCTTTCTCACTTGTTGACTTTTTAACTCACTTTCGCCTCAAGGTGCCCGTGAGGGTTTTCACCAATAAGACTCTCTCATTTTAATTTCTCTCAACTCCCGTCGCCTTACGGTGCCTGTGAAGGTTTTCACCAATAAGACTCTCTCATTTTATTTCTCTCAACTCCCGTCGCCTTACGGTGCCTGTGAAGGTTTTCACCAATAAGACTCTCTCATTTTTATTTTTCATGCTTGAACCAGAGTGTTGCCCCTGACATGAATTACCTTTACATGCTCGACTTGGCATTTCTCAAAGACTGATCAGAAGGTCTTTCTTTGGACCGTAATGTGGGATTTTGGACAGGGTTGAAAAAAAAGGTATAAAAGGCTCAAAACAATTCAAATGGGTTAGAATTACAACTTTTGGAATCAAGTTTCTCTCAACAACCACAACTTCTGCCCCAGTTTCTTGCTTGGGGACTTTTGGATTTTGTTTGATGAGACCGAACCGTGAGGCTGCCTACGTATCCTTAAAAGGAATCAGGTTGAACGTAGTTCATGTCATATGAATTACTTTGTTATTGTGATTTTTTCTTTTCTCTTTTTTTTTTCTCTTTTCTCTTTTTATTGTTTTTCTTCTTCTTTTCTCTTTTCCTCTTTTTTTTCTTTCTTTTTTCATTTTTTCCTTTCTTTCTCTTTTTCTTTTCTTCCTTTTCTTATCTTTTACGCTTGTGTTTCTGATATTCACTACTGATTCCGAAAGAAGGGTAAGAAAAAAAATAAATAAGGCTCAAAAGGGGTGACGAGGGATAAAATGTGTAGATAGCAGAACAAAACGCTTTCGTCATTTCAATCTTCAAGATATGCCAAATACAAACAAGTACAATCAAACAAAGAAATCATACATAGTATCTCTTGACTACATCGGAATTGATAGCCATTTCTACACATTTCCCTTCTACATCTGTCAAATATAATGCACCATTGGACAACACTCTAGTTACGACAAATGGCCCCTGCCAGTTTGGGGCGAACTTTCCTTTTGCTTCAGCCTGATGAGGCAAGATACGTCTCAACACTATCTGACCCACTTCGAACTTTCGTGGACGTACCTTCTTGTTATATGCTCTCGCCATTCTCTGTTGGTACAATTGGTCGTGACACACTGCTGCCAATCTCTTTTTATCAATCAAACTTAATTGCTCGAAGCGAGTTTTGACCCATTCGGCATCATCAATTTCTGCCTCAGCGACAATTCGAAGGGATGAGATTTCAATTTCTGGGGGGTATTACTGCCTCCGTGCCATACACCAACAAATAAGGAGTGGCCCCTACTAAAGTACGGACAGTAGTGCGATAACCCAGCAATGCAAACGACAGCTTTTCATGCCACTGCCTAGAAACTTCCACCATTTTTCGAAGTATCTTCTTTATATTCTTGTTGGCTGCCTCGACTGCTCCATTCACCTTAGGGCGATATGGGGTGGAATTGCGATGTATAATCTTAAACTGTTGACATGTCTCTGTCATCAGATGACTGTTGAGATTAGCGCCATTGTCCGTGATGATTACCTTCGGAATCCCAAACTGACAGATGATATTTGAATGCACAAAATCAACCACTGCTTTCTTGGTCACAGATTTGAAAGTTTTCGCTTCAACCCACTTGGTGAAATAATCGATGGCTACCAGAATAAATCTGTGTTCGTTTGATGCTGCTAGCTCGATTGGCCCAATGACATCCATGCCCCAAGCGACAAAGGGCCATGGTACCGACATTGTATGCAATTCAGATGGTGGAGAATGAATCAAATCTCCGTGCACCTGACACTGATGACGCTTGCACACAAAACTGATGCAATCCTGCTCCACAGTGAGCCAATAATAACCTGCTCGGAAAATCTTCTTTGCCAGAACGTACCCACTCATATGCGGTCCACAAACTCCGGAGTGTACCTCAATCATGATAGTTGTGTCCTGTCTAGTATCTATGCATCTTAGCAATCCAAGATCTGGAGTTCTTTTGTATAACACCTCTCCACAGAAGAAAAATCCACTTGCCAATCGTCGAATTGTTCTTTTCTGATCACTTGTGGCCTGTACCGGATATACCCCCATCCTGATGTATTCTTTGATATCATGGAACCATGGCTCCCCATCAAGTTCTTCTTCCACCATATTACAGTAAGCATGCTGATCACGGACCTGAATCTGCAAAAGGTCCACATAAGCCTTATCTGGATGATGTAACATTGATGCCAGAGTAGCCAAAGCATCAGCGACCTCATTATGTATTCTTGGGATGTGCCTGAACTCTATTGACTGAAATCGTTGACAAAGATCATGCAAACATTGTCTATACGGTATGAGTTTCAAATCCCGTATTTCCCATTCTCCCTGAATCTGGTACACCAGAAGGTCCAAGTCACCCAAGACCAAGACTTCCTGGACACCCATATCCACAACTAACCTAAAACCCAAAATGCATGCCTCGCACTCAGCCATGTTGTTAGTACAGTAAAAACGAAGCTGAGCCGTAACAGGGTAGTGCTGCCCTATTTCAGAAATAAGTACCGCTCCTATCCCCACGCCCTTCATGTTTGCAGCCCCATCAAAGAAAAGTTTCCATCCCGGCTTCTCAACTTGTTCCAACTCATCAATATGCATTACCTCTTCATCAGGGAAATAAGTTTTCAAAGGTTCATAATCTTCATCAACCGGATTCTCGGCCAAATGGTCCGCCAAGGCCTGTGCTTTCATTGCAGTTCGAGTCACATAGACAATGTTAAACTCTGTGAGCAGGATCTGCCACTTTGCAAGCCTTCCTGTGGGTATAGGCTTTTGAAAGATATACTTCAATGGATCCAAGCGAGATATGAGGTAGGTAGTATAAGATGACAAATAATGTTTCAGCTTCTGTGCCACCCAAGTTAGGGCGCAACATGTTCTCTCAAGATGAGTATACTTAACCTCGTACGACATGAATTTCTTGCTGAGGTAATAGATGGCCTGCTCCTTCCTGCCAGTGATATCATGTTGACCCAATACACAGCCGAATGAATTGTCCAAAACCGTCAGATATAGAATCAAAGGTCGCCCTGGTTCTGGCGGGACCAACACGGGTGGATTTGAAAAATACCCCTTTATCTTAGCAAACGCTTCCTGATATTCATCTGTCCATTTGACCACAACATCTTTCTTTAACAGTTTGAAGATTGGCTCACAGGTTGTCGTGAGCTGAGCAATAAACTGGCTGATGTAATTCAATCTTCCTAACAGACTCATCACCTCAGTCTTATTCTTCGGAGGTGGCAATTCCTAGATAGCCTTGATTTTCGATGGGTCCAGTTCAATTCCCCGGCGACTAACTACGAACCCCAACAACTTTCCAGCCGGAACACCGAACGCACATTTTGTAGGATTAAGCTTGAGATTGTACCTGCGAAGCCTTTGGAAGAACTTCCTCAGATCCCTGATGTGGTCAGACTGCTTTCTAGACTTTACGATCACATCATCCACGTACACCTCAATTTCCCGGTGTATCATATCATGGAATATTGTTGTCATTGCCCTCATGTAGGTTGCCCCAGCATTCTTTAAGCCAAATGGCATGACCTGATAGCAGTACGTTCCCCATGGCGTGATGAATGTCGTCTTTTCTGCATCTTCCTCGTCCATTAAAATCTAATGATAACCCGCCTAACAATCCATAAAAGAACCAATCTCATGTTTGGCACAATTATCAATCAAGATATGGATGTTCGGCAATGGAAAATTGTCTTTTGGACTTGCCTTGTTGAGATCTCGATAGTCAACACACACCCTGGTCTTGCCATCCTTCTTCGGCACAGGCACAACATTGGCTAACCAGGTGGGATACCGGGTGACCCGAATGACTTTGGCATCGAACTGCTTGGTGACCTCTTCTTTGATCTTTACACTCATATCTGTTTTGAACTTTCTCAGCTTCTGTTTGATAGGAGGGAATGCCAGGTCAATGGGCAACTTGTGAATCACTAAATCAGTGCTTAGACCCGACATGTCGTCATAGGACCATGTAAAAACATCTTTGTATTCGAACAATGCTTTAATTATCTCCTCCTTGAGTTGAGGTTCCAGATGGACACTTATTTTAGTTTCACGGACATTATCTTGGTCCCCTAGATTAACTGCTTCTGTATTGTTCAAATTAGGTTTGGGTTTTTCCTCAAAATGACTTAGTTCCTTACTAATTTCTTCATAGGCCTCATCATCATCAAATTCCAACTCGTCATCACACTCAATTTCTTGTATTATTATTTCAAAGTTAGATTGGTTTTTAAAACCGGGCCGAAGATTCCTCATGCATGTCATGTCATTGATATTAGCATAAAAAGAATTGTACAAAAGAAGAAAACAAAAATAAAATTAGAAGAAATGAAGGTAAAGGAGCAATTACATTTCATTGAATTTAAAGATAACAGGGTTTTAACATATCCAACTGGACGGAACATAATATCTGAATTACAGACCCTGGAATAATCCAGACAACTAAAAGAAAATCAAAACCCACTACCAAGACTCCCTCCGGGTAGGAAGAGGAGTAGCTTCCTAGTTGTTGACTTTTGCACGTGGTCCCACGAATTGCACATCTGCCTTGCTGGACCCTTCCCCAGCCTCAACCATGTTAACCTCAGCGAATAACCTTTCGAACCCCTTTTCCAAGTCTCCATCAGCACCAATCAATGATCCAGGAACCTTTGACAACAATTGCTTTCTGATACCCGGCCTGGCGAATGATCTGGACAGGCGCGGGATTGGCCTTGGCAATGCCCATGCTTTTTGTTTCATTTTGCGGGCTCGTCTCACATCTGCAACTGTAGGCTTGAACCCCAGACCAAAAGTATCCAGATTCTTTGGAAGAGAAACTGGCTGCACAATACCTTGTAGAGATGCACCCAAACCCTTGCCCGGTATGAAACCATTTTTTAGCATTTCAACGGCTACCATGACTGATGCAGTAGCTACCTTTGGAGTTGGAACACACTTCCCTTCTAGAATTTTCTCTACCAATACTGTGTCGAAAACCTGATAAACTCATGTCCCCTTGTCGTCTTCAACCTCTATGAGCGGAACAATGGCATCATTGGGCACACACAAATTATCCTTGCCGTGTACGACAATTTCCTGTCGATCCCATTCAAACTTGATAATTTGATGTAGAGTAGACGGGACCGCTTTGGCAGCATGAATCCAAGGTCGTCCCAATAGCAGATTATAGGAAACAGCCACATCGAGCACCTGGAATTCCATAGTAAATTCAACTGGACCTATTGTGAGCTCAAGCACTATGTCCCCGACTGAATCTTTCTCTCTACCGTCGAATCCCCGAACGTAAATACTGTTCTTGTGAATTCTTTCATCCTCAACTTTCAGTTTGTTCAATGTGGAGAGAGGACAAATGTTCACGCTAGACCCATTGTCAACCAGTACCCGAGTAACCACGGAATCTTCGCATTTCACAGTCAGATAAAGGGCTCTATTGTGCTCGGTGCCCTCCACGAGCAACTCATCATCAGATAAAGTGACTCAGTTTACCTCAAATATCTTGCTAGCTATCTTTTCCAAGTGGTTTACTGAGATTTTGTCAGGAACGTGGGTTTTGTTCAAGATCTTCATCAAAGCACAACGGTGTTCGTATGAATGGATCAATAATGACAAGAGCGAGATCTGAGCTGGTGTCTTTCTTAACTGCTCCACAATGGAATAGTCTTGTACTTTAATCTTTCTCAGAAATTCTTCTGCTTCTTCCTTAGTCACCGCTTTCTTCACCAACACTGGATTATCTTTTGAGGTCTTAACTTTTCTCAACTCTTCAGGGGCAAAGCATCTCCCCGATCGAGTCAAACCATGAGTCTCACACACTTCTTCTTTAACCTCTTTCCCTTTGTAAGTCACGGTCACTCGTTCATAATTCCATGGGACTGCCTTGCTGTTGACTATCGGTAATTGAGCTACCGGTTTGATAATGACAGGATCTGTGGGGGTGCCCTTCACAATCACCACAGGCTTGTTCATCACTCCTGGCACAACCACTTTTTCTCTTTCGTGTTTTCCTGCAACGTCACTTGAGGACCCCTTCTTGACCTCCACAGATGGTTCATTATTTGCCCTGTTCAACTTGATCACAGACTTCTCACTTATTGACTTTTCAAATGGCCTGGCTTCACTAGCCCGAATCATCATGACGGTTTGCGAAGGCTTCTTAGGCTCCCCTCCCTTATGCACTATCTCAATCATATTTGTTTCATGATGGGCTGGCAAGGGATTCTGATTTATATTGGGCGCCTCCAAAGCTTGGACCTCAATCCGATTAGTGTCAATGAGTTCTTGAATGGATGTTTTCAACTTCCAGCATTTCTCTGTGTCATGTCCTGGGGCCCCTAAATAATACTCACAACTCACCAAGCGGTCAAGATTTCTGGGAGGGGGATCAGCAACTTAGCCTCGATCGGATTCAACATACCCAACTGTCTCAGTCTGTGGAATAGACTCGCATATGATTCTCCCAATGGAGTGAAAGTCTTTTGGTTCTGCAACCTCTCATTCTTAAAGGCTTGGTTGGGTCGAAAACCTGTTCCAGGAGGATTTCTGTAGGCTTTTAGGGGATGGATAGTTATTTTGTGGAGCTTGGTACAGATTTTGTGGAGCTGGCGCATGCCATTGTGAGTGAGTGGGAGGTTGGGTATAGGTTTGTGCGTGATGGACAGAAAAATGGGGATCTGGCGGCGGATAATAGTGTTGTGGTGGGTTATATGGAGTGTGGGGGTAAGTTTGGGGATAGGGTCGCGGCTGGTTGTAGTAACGGGGAAGGTTCCTAGATCCAACCCAAGCTCCCGACTCAATTGTCGCAACATCCTCCTTCTTCTTCTTCCCGAGTACCCCTCCAGTACCGTTTTGAATAGCCTGGGTGGTCGCCTTGATTGCTGAATAACTCATGATCTTGTTGGACTTGAGTCCTTCCTCAACCATGCCTCCCATTTTTATGACTTCATTAAAGAACTTACCTACTGCTGACACCAAGTGACCGAAATAAGTGGGTTCCAAAGCCTGCAAGAAATAATCAACCATCTCACTTTCTTTCATCGGAGGGTCAACCCTCGCTGCTTGCTCTCTCCAACAAAATCCATATTCCCTGAAGCTCTCACCGGGCTTCTTCTTGAGCTTTGTTAACGACAGACGGTCGGGGATAATTTTGAGGTTGTACTAAAAATGGTAGGCAAAGGCTTGGGCCAAATCGTCCCATGTGTACCACCTGCTGTGATCTTGTCTTGAATACCATTCTAAGGCCAATCCACTTAAACTTTGGCTGAAATATGTCATCAGCAATTCATCTCTTCCACCTGCTCCTCTCATTTTGCTACAAAATCCTCTTAAGTGTGCTACTAGGTCACCATGCCCATCGTACTGATCAAACTTGGGCATTTTGAACCCCGCTGGCAACTGAACATCTGGGAACAGACATAAATCCTTATAGGCCACACTTACTTGACCTCCCAACCCCCTCATATCTCAGAATGAGTGTTCTAAGCTTTTGACCTTTCTGATCATCTCTTCATGCTCGGGATTTTTGGGTGGTTTCTCGGTCTCTGCCGGGAGATCAAGATGAGAGGTGTAAGGATATGGTTCTGGAACTTTAAAGGTGGGTTCAGGGGGATAGTACTAGTTGTCGTGAGTTTGGAACAGGGGTTCACTGGAAGATTGGTGTAATGTAGCAGGTGGAGGTGCCACAAAAACAGGTGTAATTAGTGGGGTAGGGTATGGGACTTGTTTGGGTGGTGGAGCTTGAGATGTATGGGAAGTGGCGTCATGGCATTATTGGTAGAGGGGAAAGGCTGGAGATGAGTGCACAGTGGGAGGCTCCGGAGGTTGGGCTGATGGTGGGATATAAGCAGGGTTGGCGGGATAAACCGGTGGTGGATGCCCCTTCGCCCAGGCTTGGTACATTTCAACCATCTATTACTTTAGCTTATACATTTCTTCCCTCATTGCATTAACGTCCAGTTCTTCCACTTCTTTCGATGGGTCGACAATACTTATTTCCGGTTCCTGGTTGGCCATATTCAGCCTGTCTTTCGATCGGGTGTTGTATGAGTGAGTTACCAGAATGCCAATCAATTAACCACCTGCCTGGACTCAATGCATCAACAACAACATTGTTAGTGATTAGGTTTTAACAGATTGGTAACCGCACATTGGGCATGAATGCACCTAAACAGTTAACCGTCTCTATTATGTATTTGATCGGTTGCATGCATCATCCCGGCCTTTTAATTGCAAACTTCCCCCTTTTCTTTCTTTTTCGTTTCTTTCCTTTCACTCTTGCCTATGTTCTCTCTTTGTTTTTGTTCTCTCTTGATTTCTTATTTTCTCTTTTCTTTCTTGTTTTTCCGCTCTTTTTTTTACTTTACTTTCTTGTTTTTCCTCTTATTTTCTTTCTCTCTCTTTTATTTGGTTACGGTCGAATCCTATGGAGATTGCCTACGTATCATAACCCCGCATGAATCAGGCCGAGCGTAGTTCTGGAGATAAGAATAATAAAATATTTTTGGAATTTTTAAATTTTCATAATAAGACTCGAAAATAAACTTAAACAGAAACTAACAGACTCTGATGAAAGACGAAATACAGACTCAAAAAACAAACAACCCACATACTCTGATAAAAGAAATACACACTCCAAAACAACTGGCAGACTTTAACGGAAATAAAATACAGACTCAAGAAATCACGAATACATCAGTGCCTTAATTGCCCCCGGGACCCGCGGGGCATCATTCGGCCTTGCCGCGGGCTGACTCGCTAATTCCCCTTGGAGGAGGTAGAGATCTTCCATTACCCGATGAACAAAAATCATCACAGTAGCGAAGAACATAGATCTAGTCATATCCTCACAGCTACTGCACTTCATTGCGATGTAGTTAGCAACCCTTTTGACTCGCTCTCTTATGACGCCCTTCTCTAGCAACAAACGCCCAATTTGTTCGGTTCTAGCTTCCAAAGTTCGTTTGGCTACATGGTTCTGCTCTTGGAGTTGTTGCAAGTCTCTTTCTAGCCATGCCATTAAGGCGTAACAATGTTCTCTTTCAGCCTTAAAATCTTTGGCTTGTTTGGCCATTTCACCCTCGAGGTTGCCAATTGCCTTTTTCCAACCTGTGACCCATTTTTCATATCTTTCTTTCATGTGTTGAACGAAAGCTGCACGCCCTTCGGCACTTTTATCCAACCTCGCCCGTGCTTTTGCTAGTTCAGACTCAGCTTTCTACAGGTCATCTTCATAGTCACGTACCTTTTGAGTGAGGTTGTAAATGAGCCTTTCATCTTTCCTACTTCGGCCAGGGTTCTCGGCTTCAATTTTCAACTGTCGAACCTGAGCTCTGAGGGCTTCATTTTCTCGCACCAATCTTCTCCTTTCACCTTCAGCTTCTTGTGCCTGCAAATTATTGTTGAAGGTGACATTTCTCAACTCTTCTCATAGACCATGGATGATGGCCTTATATTCCTTTTCCTTCTCCCCTAAGCTAACCTCTCCTGAATTTTATCATCAAAGGCTCGAACATGAGGCCTTTTGGCGGGCCTTTCAGGCTCTAGCTCGTTGTTTACATAAGATATTTTCTAAAACCAAGCAGCATAATTTGGATCTACTTCCCCCTTGGCGATGTCTGGTACCCGGGTGCCATTTTTTAGATACCGGTAGCTATTCCAATCCTGCTGAACTACAGCCTCGGGCAATGCAGCTTCTGGATGTAACTCTATGACCTGGGTGCTTTGATCTTCATCTTCAGGCACAATCTGATACCTTCCCAATTGCCTCAAGACCCTCTGCGGTGCATATGGCTGAATACTCCTTACACCCATTAACCTCAGGTAGCCTTTGGTAGCAGTTATATAGATGGCTTTTGTCCTCGGGTGCCATCCTATAGTCCACTCGACCTGACTTGCGTTAAGAACTTTCAAGTGAGAGACCCATGCTTCAAACCCTTCTGGTGCGTTATAATCTTTTACCCTCTCCTCGTAACTAGTGATGAAGTTATTCTGGCTCGAACCATAACTCATGAATCTGGGATGATGGCGAAGATGCTCGATCAACCACATTTGCAGAAGGATGCTGCAACCTTCAAAAAATTGAGCCCCTGCTTTGCATAAGGTCAATGCTCGATAAATATCTGTCAGCACCAACGGGGCAAGTGTATGATCTTCCCTGGTAGTGAGGATTTGTGCAATTCTAGCCATACGAATATCCACCGTCCCTTTCTCATTTGGAAAAACCATGATCCCCAAGAATGCCACAATAAATGCGAACCAGCGATGAATTTGCCAAAGGCCCTTGTCTTGTTTGTTGCTTAGACTTTTTTCATGCGTTTCAAAACCAGCAGAGTGCCCAAACCTGAAGTACAAGAAATGGAAAGCACAACACTCGTTGCTCACACGTTCTTTATTCGTCTGTTTACTAATATTCAGGAGGTCAAAGAACTTGTGCACCGATGGAGCCCTTGGAAATATAAGTTGTTGCTTCCTCAAATCCCGTCCGAATTCAATGTACCCGGCTATCTCCTCCAAAGTAGGGGTGATCTCAAAATCCGAGAAACGAAAGACATTGTGGACAGGATCCCAGAAAGTTACCAAAGCTTTGATCAGATCTTCCCGTGGTTTGATCTCAAATATGTCTATAAGAGCACCCAAGTGCTTTTTCCCCCATTTCTGACCATCTTCGTCTAGATCATTCCATCACATACGTAAGTGTAGCTGAGCCTATTCCCTGACCACTTCTGGCGGTTCCTGGATGGTATTCATTTGTTCCTGTGGAAGATTAAGGTTAGGGTTGACTCGAGTGGACCCTTTTGTAAAAGAAAAAGAAAGGGAAAAGAAAAGAAGAAAAGAACCATAATTTCTTCCCCTATATGCCAACTTTAGCCAAGTGACTGTTTTTGCAAATGCGGCCCCTTCCCAATTTCATGCGAATTTTGAGGCCGGGGGGAATTATTTTATGATCCTTCACAAACTTGTCCATTCTTTTACGAAAATAGCCTTTCGACAACTGAAGAATACTCTGAGGCTATCTCAGCAAGAACGGTTTAAGACATTGCCGAAGCTGGATCGACTTATTTTAACCAAAAATTAAGATTGCATTCACTCGACCACCGACTCTTTTTTCTTGTTTTCTTTCTTTTTTTTTTCAAAAATAAGGCCGAACCTTATGTAGGTTGCCTACGTATCCTACATCTGGTGAGAATCAGACCTGCGTAGTTCGGTCAGTTTTGACACATTTGAAAGAACACAGTGTTTAACTCTTTTGAAATAACTCTTTTTGAAAAATTTTGGGCAGAGTTTCCGGACGTTTTTCAAATACCAAGATTTTTAGGACCGGGCCTTATTTCCTTCCCTATTTTACTCTTGGTTTTCCTTTTTCGCTTTATTTTCCCTGGCCGGTTATCATGCAAGCCAAAACAAATAAATGTTCACACAGCACGTAGAATGCATCAGGATGGTCTGTTATTTCGGGTATACCTATCCTAGACAGACCCAACCTCTGTGTTGAGTCCCCTAAGTCAAATGCACATTATGCAAACAAACGTTCCTACTAGGGATCCGACATGAGGCTATGTTTTTCTAGGTTTAAATCCTGGGGTTTTGGTCTAGACTTGGGGTACCCGAGCGGACAATTGGGGCCTAGGAGGGGGCGACGTACCGGGAGCACTGAAGTCTACCTGGCCTTGTCGCTTGCCCAGTCTCGTTCTATTTGGTATAATTTCTACAGAAAAAGCGGGCTACGCGAACGTATGCACCATTTCCAGAAGCCTCAGATGGGTGGCGTAAGAAGACAGTTATATACAATTCAAATAATATTAAAGCGGTAAACAGATAGCATTTAGCACAAAAGATTCACATAATACAATAATATTAAGAATAAAGCCAAACAAAATCATATTAACAAGCTCAAATTCTTGAACCCTGAACCAGAGATTCTGGGTTCGATCCCTAGCAGAGTCGCCAGAGCTGTGACACCTTCTTTTTACTACACCCCGCAAAGGGCATAAATATAAGGGAGTTTTTTCCAATTAAAGGAAAATCGAAACGGGATTAATTATTTACAATTCAGAGTCGCCACTTGAGATAATTTATGGTGTCCCAAATCACCGATTTTAAATCCCGAATCAAGTAAAGTTGACTCTATTTATGGTGTGCGAACACAGAAATCCAGGTAAGGAATTCTGTTAACCCGGGAGAAGGTGTTAGGCATTCCCGAGTTCCGTGGTTCTAGCACGGTCGTTTTGATCTTACTTGGCTTATTAAAATTATCTAATTACTGACTTTAGATCCTATGTACATTTATCCTTTACCGCTTTTTAATTAAGAAAATTATCTTGAAACGGGTCATGCGTACGTGTATCCATTTATTTGGCGCGTCAAAATCATGTCACGCGAACGTGTCCACAATTAATAACGCTTATTATTATTAAAAAAGTTTAGCCGAAGTTGCGCGAACGCATACTCCAATTTTTTTTTTAGAAACCGTAATCATGTCACACGAACGTGTCCACAATCACGGTGGTATATTAAACGGGCCTAAAGCAAACTACGAACATTGGTTGTTTTACATCTATATTATGAAATTAACACGAGGGCCATTTGTTACGAAGTGTCTAATTATGGCTCGCCTCAAATTCCCTTTTCAAGACTCTAATTAATTAAACACTAAAGTACTTGACACCTACTTTAGGTGAATAATTCAAACAAAATCCCTTCCAATCAACAAGGCTTCATTAAACCATTTTATTAGCGGAAGGGCCTAAATTAAACAGGCCCAAACTTCTGAACAATGAACCTATCTAAACGTAGTGAGACTCTTTTGACTTAAGAGATTTCGATAATGTTCAGGCCCAAAGGCCCCAAATATTTTAGCAACGTTGGCTGCAAGCAAGGACTTCAGGATCGAATCCCTGAAGCCAAACCTAACAATGATCTTGCTCATAATCTTTTCAACCATTGAGGAGGGGAGAAAAATGAGTTGGGGCATGAATAAGAACCTTATACAGCAATCAATAATAATTCCCTTTTAAATTAAACTAAGGCATAAGCTGTATGGAAACATCAATTGGTTACAGTTGAAATCAAGCAAACTATACATACATAGCCAAAATTTCAGCGTTCTTCCAAATGGCTAAAGCAAATTCAAACCCCTGAGCAGGGCTGGACAACTTAACACGTGAATTATAACAAGAAAACAAAGGTATAAACAGCAGAAGCTAATAGAATTTAACATTCAAACAAGATTTCTATTCAAATTCCAATTCGAACATCCAAATCTGCATACAAATTCAGTCTGGTTCCAACTTGTGGCACTTCATTTGTTAGCAAAGGGTATGAAGAAATACCTGGAATTTAAAAACAAGACAGAAGAGATGATCAGCAATTGAGCAGTAACAGGAGCAAGGGTCAGCAACAAAAACAAATCAACAGAACCAACCAACAACTCTAAAATCAAATTTCAAACCCAGAAATTGAAGTAAATGACCAGAAACCAGTTCTATCCAAACAATGGACCAGAAAAAATTCAACAAAGCTGATTTTAATTCATTTCTAAGGTCAGCTAGTCAGGACTTGTTGCATCACCAGGAAAATTTCAGAAATCAGCAGAAGAACTCAATAAAATAGTACTTTCTGAAGTTTTTATTTTTATTTTTAGCCGTCTAGAATTTTTAGGGATTTTTAGCTCTTAAAATCCTTGCCTTCTAGGGCAAGTAAAAATGCCTTTATAGGCAAGTCACTAGGGCAGACCCCAGGTCTCAGTTTTCTTCCCTAGTCCTTCCCTTAACTTTATTTTTTGCCCATTGAACCCTCACTTTCTGACTTGTTCCCCAAGTTCAAATACCTAAAATCTGAAATTCCCTTAGAAACCCCCACTAGAAGCTTCCTAGTTGGTTATAGCAAGATTTCCTTAAGTGACTTACCAAATTTACCCCTATTACCCCTGTATTTTACCTTGAAGCCCAGCCAGACTTGAACATGGGCTATGAATCCCCGAACAGGCTCAATGATTAAATAGACATGGGCTCAGACTCAAACCAAATAGAATTTCTTTAACATGAAGTCTTAGACTGACCTTAGAGCCCAAAGATGAAACCCAAACAAATTCAGAAAACTTAAAAACCAAGCAAATCAATTAATTAACGATCACAAACAGGCGGGGAACTCATTAAGCTAACTAATTAAGCTCAGTGACTAAACCAAAAATTCTAACAGGACAGTTAATAAATCAGAAAACAAATTAAAAGAGAGGAAAGGAACAGAGGTGACACATAGACGATTTTGAAAACAAAGATGAACAGGACTTACCAGCTAGACTTGAAATCAAAAACTGAGGCACTGATTCGACCCAACACAGTGGCAAACATTTTTTCTTGGTGAGGAACAAACGAGTGTCACTATTTTATGTCAAAACCGACTCGAAACAACCGGAAGATTCCTGAAAATGCTTGCATGCATGATTCCGACCTTAGGCTCTCATGGCTCGACTCTTCGATTTGATATTCGAGGAGTTCCAAAGATGTTTGGAGAAATCTGAGTGAGGATTTGGGATGAGGGAGAGAGGACGGTCCTAGGGTATTAATTTGGGGTTAAACAGAGGTGGCGCCGCCGGTTGAGGTAGTGGAAAATAGGGCAGCGGATTAGGGTTTGGAACTTCTGAGCCAGATTTGAGACATTCGGGTGCGATTTGAGGGAAAAGGAGTGTGGATTCGGAATGAGGAGAAGGAGAGGGATCTAGGGTGTAAATCCGGTGGCCATCAAAGACCTACCACCGCCATAGGGCGATTTCCGGCGGGCGGTTCCGGCGGGGATGATGAGAGTCTGGGGAGAGAGATGAGAGGGGGTGGGGGGCATGTTTGGACACTTAAATATCAAGTGATCCAAGCTTCAGGACCGTCCGATCAACAAACCTCGACGGTCCTGATCTATCGCCAACGAAACAGGGTTGTTTTGATTAAAGGGGGGAAGACCGGATCGGGTTAAGGTGATTTGGGCCGGGTGAGGGGGTTTGAACGGGTGTGGGGATGGATGACTTGGGCCTGGGGAATTTCGAACACAAATGGCCCAAATCAGGGTCTTCTAAATCCAACTCTTTTTATTTTCCCTTCTTTTGATTTTTTTTCTAATTTCTTTTAAAATAAGACCTAAATTAATTCCTAACCAAATTATCCTATCAAATTGAATTAACTAACTCTAAATAATGTTCACCACCCCTAATTAAATTCCAAATTAAAGAAAACTAACAAAAATTTGAAAAATTAAAATTAAAGTGCGAAAAATGAACTATTTTGTGATTTTCTCATTTTTATAAAACACTAAATTATTAATTAGTTCAAAAATACAAAAATTAAATCCTAAATGAAAATGCAGCATATTTTGTATTTTTCATTAATTAAACAAAATAAGATGCACATACAAAAATGCAAATAATTAACAGAAACTGCCACGAAATCCATAAATTTGCAAACACTTGAAAGAAATTATTTTGTTTTGAATTTGTTGGAATAATTCATATAGGGCAAAAATCACGTGCTCACAGTTGTATAACTCAAATAATAAGACAAAGATTTTGAACAAAATGTGTACATATGGAAAAGTAAAGCAAAAGGATTTTTGGAAAGGAGGGGTCCTAGGTTGGTTAGCCTACAGATCACCCCATGCAATGTCCGTTAAACACTCCTCAATGAGGGGCTACACGTGACATTAGTGCGCAGTCATCATATCCCACATCTACCCTTCCCATCCCCTTATTGGTCATAGCCTAAAGCGTTCTAGTAACCTTGACAATGCCTATGCGTGCACTACCCGTCCCTTCCTTGTGGCCCTGGAGGTATTTTAGGACCTCTAAATCTGGGCAGTTCTAGACAACCCCTAAGGTGTTTTAAAAGGAGAAAATTCTAAGCGATATGCAAGAACAATTTAGGACTACATATAAAGCAAGTTAGAGGCTCACAGTTACCTCCTCAAGCATATCACATAAGTGCACGTCTTCAAACAACATTCAAACACTTAAGAAAACAAATCCTAGAACATGATATCTAAGTGAGCAGAGGTTATAAAGTACTGAACTAGGCCAATATGTGAAGGATCCTATTTAACTTGCCTACTGATTAAACCTGTTAAATCTGAACAACTTCAAGTAGTAGAAATACAGCTTCAGAGCTGCAGAATTTAAACTCACCCTATAGGCTTGCCTAAATGCTGAATAGTGGTGTCCTAAGAGCATGATAACTACGTTTGATATAGTAAAACAGTGGGCAGATTTTAAAAACGAACTCTTGAATCCTATAGACATGCTTTCTAATAGTAAATTAGGACAGTACTCGAAAGAATTCATTTCAGGAAAACAAACCACTAATTAGACCGGTTTCGAAGTAAACTAACATGGATTGAACTGACTTATTTAAACTAAACTAATTTTAGATTTATAGGTAGAATTTCTAATGTTGTTCCCTATAAGCATGATATCTAGTTGTTAAGAGCTGATGTTAGAAACTTGTAGGCATGATATTTAGTGAAAACAAATGTAATTACCCGTTATAACAGATGTTGAACTGGATCACATTCTATAGGCATGGTATCTACTTGTGAAGTTAATTAAAAAACCTATAGACATGATTTCTATTATCGGAACCACTTGAAACCTATAGGCATGATTTCTAACATGGTAAGGCAAACATAGCAAATATAAAATCCCATAGGGAGCCTGAAGCAGGCCCAAGTGATTTCCCAAGGATTCCGGGCAGTGCTCACACCTAGACTTTGTAACCAAATTGAGTAGGTGCAGTGTGGAAGGGCCAGCCTCAGTGTGCTAGAGTTCTGAGAGATCTCAAAAGCATCCCAAGGCAGTACACACACTGGAGGGGGTAGAACCTAGGGACTTAGGAGTAGAGTGAGAGTGCTTGACATAGTTTGAAAGGGGGTTTAGTAGGAAAACAATGTTAAAAGAGATTTGCTTGAAATAGTTTTGTAAAAAACATAGGGAGTTATTAAATAAGACAATTTTGAAAAGGGTAAGGTGACCAACAATCAACAAACCAAATATAGAACCAGAAGAGGTTCATCAGCACTTCAATACATAGAATCAAATAGGTACACACATTCACTCAGGGGTAATGGGGGATTTGGGGGTAAGTATAGGGCACATAGTAAGCACATATGCACATAGGTACAGAATCAGAGAAGGATTGAAAGGGGTTCAAGGGATTTTAAGGTACAACATGAACTTCAGAGTTAATACAGAATCAAACAGACTTAGGATAGTCAACTACTTTACACAGGAAGGTGCATGCCAGAAATTAGAGAAACATAGTCACATTGGGGTATTCTAGAAAAGGATTCATGAGTAGGCTAATCCTAATGGGGTATATTCAAAAGCATGCAGTAAAGAAGACATTGAAGTAGACATGTTAGTTGCAGGTTGAACAACAAAACCATAGATAGAAGCAAATTAGAAACATGACAAATTGAAGTAGTAGAAGAAGCATAATGTTTTGGGACTTGAATTGAAATTAGAACATACCAGTAAAGAGATAGTAAACACAAAGTGAAAGAGAACCCAATAGTTATCCTTGGCTTGCGGTCGGCTAACTTAGAACAGTAGTAAGTAACACAAAAGAGAGCATAAAGCTTTGAGTGTAAGAGAGAGAGTTTTGAACCAATGTGTTCGTGTCTTGTGTTAGTAAAAATCAGGGTACTTATAGTTTGAAAACAGGTAGAAAATAAAGCAAGAATCAAAGTTCAGCAATAATTAAGGAACCATGTGCTAATTAGAATCAAATCAATCCAAGTACTCCCTTAATTAAGGGGTAATCAACCAACGGTAAAAAGAAGGACATATTTTAAGGAAAGAAAATCAAGTAAGACATTAGGTACAAAATAGACAATTAGGGTAAATACACAAGGGTTCAATTAAGGAAACAGTTAGTGAAGAATCAGCAAATAACACGGTTAACCAAATAAGGTAAGAAAACTAAATAAGATTGCAGAATATGGAAATAATCGAGAATCAGCATATAACAAATCAGTAAATCAAGGACTCAAAATAATACTGATTTAAGGAGAATAACATAGGTTCCCATGAATAAGCAAATAAGCCAAGTTTAAACAGGAAGAATCGAAGATCTAAAGGAAAGCTTTTCAAATCAGGCCAAGAAACAGGGAACTTAGAATCAATCAAAGAGAGAGTCATGAGTCAATGTTTAGCATATAAAAAAAGTGAGACAAGGATAACCAGAGGTCGACACATAACTCTAGCAAGCACGAAAGTTAAACAATACTGATTCGATGAGAGAGAGAGAGAGAGGCAAGTCTTGAACAATCAAGATGAACATAAGCACATAGAATCGATGCAAGTTAGTCTAAGAAACTTAGTAGAAACATATTCAAGGCAAGATGGTCATAGAAACCCAAAAACGAGAACCAGTCAGTCATGCTGATACATAAAACCAAACGAAAAAATCTAGAAAATTGGGGCTTTCGCCATAGATAAGTTAAAGATGTAGTAAAATCATAGAATCAGTCAAATGTGCAAGAAATAGAAGTTTAAACACAAAAGAATCGGTTAAACAAGGTTTTAAAAGAAGTTATGAAACCCTAGTTTTTTAGAAGAAGGTGAAAAACACTTGAAATCAACGATTCTTGTAAAGAGTCTCAAGGACAGTGTAAAACATTAAAGAAACAAACTCAAATCGTCCTAGATCTGTACAGATCTAGGAGGTGTTCGAAACCCGTATAGAGATGAAGAAACATGTCTAGAAACCCAAGGATCGTAGCAAATACAGCATGATTTTCCTTGAAATCACACTAGAGTAGCCAAGAACAGGTGGGTGATGAAACCTAGATGCAAGTCGTCATGGCCTGGGCCCTTGAAGACCTTAGAGAAGGCAAGCATGGCATGAGAGGAGCCATTGGAGGCTTAAGAGACGGTGAGAGGTCACCGGAGATGGCCGGAGATGGGAGGTCGGCGGTTGAAGATTAAGGTTAGGTTGAGAGTGTATTGAGAGCATAGAGGATCTTAGGGCGACGGTGTGTAGAGAAATGGTTAGGGGTCGTTTAGAATTAAAAAAAGAAAGAATGAACGAGGGTCGTTGATCTTATAGATCAACGGCCAGGATCTGATGGGTTTTGGGTCGGGTAGGTGCATTTAGGGCCTGGGTCAGGTTATTTAATCTGAAATTGGGCTGGGATATTGGGTTGAATTGAGGCTAAAATTGAAATGCAATTTGGATAGGTTTTAAATAGCCAATTAAATCATATATAATTTATAATAAATAATAGATAATTTATAAAAAATAATTTTGTGTACTAAAATGATTTAACATAGATATTTGACATTTTAAAAATATAGAAGATCAATTTTATGCATATAAATGTAATTATACATTAATAGGGCTAATATTGCAATTATATGCAAATTAGTTTTAAAAATATATATGCAATTATAAAAATGCACAAAAAATATTTAAGCAATATTTTGGCATAAATATAGGATTTAGATGATTAAATTATCACAACAATAATTTGAAGGATAATTATTGAAAATTTTATAAGTGGAAAAAGGAAGAAATAAATCAATTTAAAATCTTTTAAAATTATAGAAAAATTATAAAGACCTTGTGCATGCTTATATATGCCTATACATACTATTTTGAAAGTATATATGTCTATAAAAATATATAGGAAAAAATTGGGTATCAATAGCTGCCCCTTTTTACCGGTCTGAGCTACTGCACCCGGCTGAAATGCTCCAACTGGCTGAGCTGTTGGAGTCTGAAACTGGGGAGCCATCTTCTCCGGAGTATGGACAGCGGGAGTCTGTGCTCCTCCCCCAGCCTATGAGACGGCTGGTGCTACAGGAAGTAAGCCTGCTCGGGTGAAACTTTCCATAAGGCCCACTAGACGAACCAGAGCATCCTGGAGTACTAGGGTAGAATTGAACCTCTATGGGACCTAAGCTGGGCCTATCGGAACTTTCTAGGCCGGAACCTCATCATCAAACTTTACCTGAGGCTCCACCGCTGGTGCTGCTGATCTGGGCTGGGATCTGCCCCTATCTCGGCCCCTAACACGGCCTCATCCTCTGCCCCTCGTGGGAACTACTGTTGGGGACTCGGGCTGCGGGTCAGCGGATGAAGAAACACGTGTTCTCGCCATCTGCAAAAGAACAAAGTAGAAATTCAATTAGCATAAGAATAGAAGTGAAACTGTTCCTAACTCTGTAGCCTCTGGGGGATAAGAACAAACGTCTCTGTACCGATCCCTCAAACTCTACCAAGCTTGTCCGTGAATTGTGAGACCTAAGCAACCTAGAGCTCTGATACCAACTTGTCACGACCTGGACTTCCCACCCTCGAGAGTCGTGATGGCACATACTCGTGAAAGCTAGGCAAGCCGAGCATTATAGATCTTATTACACTTTTTCCTTCACCTTTTAACAATTTCAAGTTTACATGCAATCCACAGCGGAATAATAGTAATAATAAAAGAAACGCAAAAGACGAAAGCTGATAATTAACCAAATACTAGTGCGAACACTCCAAAATACAACTTTACCTAGAACTGGTGTCACAATATCACAGACCATCTACGAATACTACAAGCAGTTGTCTGAAAAGAAAGATACAATCTGTCTCTAAAGTAAATGAAAACAGAATATAAAAGATAGAAGGGGACGCCAAGGCCTATGGACGTTTACAGGACTACCTCGGGTCTCTGCTGGACTGAAGGCAGCAACCACTCTAAGGTCCAAAAGCTCTGGTACCAAGATCTGCACACAGTGCAGAGTGTAGTATCAGTATAATCGACCCTATGTGTTGGTAAGTGTCGAGCCTAATCTCGGTGAAGTAGTGACGAGGCTAGGACAAGACTACCAAATAAACCTGTGTAGTTAAAGCATATACGGCAAGTATTAATAACAGAAACTAGTAGTTAAAGATGGGAAGGGGAACATGTTGCGGGGAATATCAAGTACCAACAGAATCTCAGGAGAAAAACATAAAGAACATCTTAAATTTCGCATCAGTAAGAATAAGGAAAATAGTAACGAATCAATGTCCACTTTTATTCTTTATTGTTAAGGCGCGCAACCCGATCCAAGTCATATAACACTGTTGCAGCGTGCAAACCGATCCAATTCATAGAATACTGTTGTGGCGTGAAACCCAATCCAATTCATAGAAAACTATTGCGGCGTGCAACCCGATCCAAATCATATATCACTGTTGCGGTGTGTAACCCGACCCCTCATGTCCTCCCTTATTACTCCTTGTTGCAACGTGTAACCCGATCCCATATAATATTATTGCGGCGTTGTTGATACCTAATTTTTCCCTGTATATTTTTTATATGCAAATTACCTTTCAAATAGCATATGTATACATATATAAGTATGTCCAAGGATTTTCTTATTTTTCATTAATTTTTAAAGATTTTTGGATCAATCTATTGCCCTATTTTATCAAGAAAACCCCAATAATTATTCCCAAAATTGTCATTTTGGCAATTCACTTATTAGATTCTCATATTTATACTAAAATATAGCTAACATAATTTTTGCATAATTTTACAAATTTATTTAGTATTTTTAAAAGCTAAATTGCATATAATTGCAATATTAGCCTATTTTAAGATTTAATTGTGTTTATAATTATAAAATTGACTCCAGTATTTTTATTTTTATAATTATATATTATTAATCATTTTAGTACCTTTAATTATTTCCAGAAAGTATTTACTATTTTTTACAAAATAAAGGGAAAATGAATATTTAAATGTTAGCCCATTTGTATTTCAATTTTGGCCAGATTGGGCACCCCTAATTGAACCCAATTTTAGATCCCATTACCCGGCCCAAATCCTAAATTTACCCGACCCACGACCCTCTTAATAACCCGCCCGGATCCCCCTTTCAATCCCAGCCATTGATCATTTAGATCAACGACTCATACTCACCCTTTCCTTTTTAATTTCCCAATACCCCCAAACCCTAATCATTTCTCACTGGTATCCGCCCCCGGATTCCCCCTCTCCCAAATTCTCTCTCAGAAATCCTAGCCTTCTCCCTCCACCTTCACTCTAAAATCACCAGAATCCATGGCTTCCAAGGCCATAAAAGTCCTATACCGGCCTCCTATAACTCCTACACATTTGGTTACTGAAGTTTAAGGCCTGACCATGAAGAATATTGGCCCAGAGCTTGTTTGATTCAAGTTCTATAGCTATTTCCGGCCTTGCTCCGGCAAGCCATAGCTATTCGAGCCTGATCTCGACTTCTCCTGCTCAGATCAACGACTCTCCAAGCCTTTCTCACCATCTGGTTTCTTCTGAAACCCTAACTTTTGAGGTTCTTCTGATTTCTTTAGATCTGTTCTAGATCCGTGTTTCCCTAAACTTTTAAACGGTTTCTCGAGATTTCTTTCAACAAACTATGCTTTCAAAACCTTTATCTTTCGGATTTAGGGTTTTTGTTAAGTTATTTAGATGCTTCTCTGATTTTCTTTTTCTCTTTTGTGCTTCTTCTACTATGTTTCTTATTAGTTTCTTTTACTGTGATTTTTATGTGTCTCTCCTAGTGTGTTCTTACGAGTTCTTCTACTGGGTCTTCCTGTGTGTTTCTTCTACTATGTTCTTATGAGTTCTTCTACTGTGTTTCACATATTGTTCTTTTACTATGTTTCTCATGAGTTTCTTCTACTGAAAGATGCATGTTAAAGGTCTCAGTTCCTTTCTGAAATCTCTGAACTTGTTTCATTAGTATCTTTTCCTTGATTATTTGTCCTTTCATCTCTACACTCGATTGATGGCAAGAACCCTAGAATTTGGGGATTCATTCAAGTTTTGAGACCATTGGCTATGTGATTTGGTTGTTCTTCATCTCTGAACTTGTTTGATTTCAAAAAAAGAGCCCTAACACCTTTGTACCTATTTCGAGTTTCTAAAGTTATCTTATCTACTACTCGATTATGCTTCCAAAGCTTTGTTTCGACCTTTGTTTCTTTATATGGTTTTGATTCCCTGTTAAACTCTTCTAAGGTCTTTCTATTGGACTCTTTGTATGCTTTTGATACTCTCTCTCTTCTACATTGCTGAGTTACTGATACTGACCTATGTGACTACCATGTTCCTATAGTCTACTACTTACTGATTTTGCAATTGCATGACGTTTTTCTTTGTCCTAAATTCAGCCTCGCATACTTGTGTGCTTTTTATATGTGTTGAACTTCCCTCTAAAATGGCTTTGAATTTTTGATTAATTTCAGACTTCCTTTGTGTAAGCCAGATTGATTTCTTTCCTTGTTTGCTGATTTCCCTGTTACTTGGTCGAAAACCTTCCTTAGCCTTTATGACTTGGTTTATTCATGGACTAGTAATTACAAATCTCTGACTCCTTGATTTACTATGTACTAATTGATTTTTACCTTATTTATTTAATCGTGTATTTCAAAATTCTTCCCTTAATTAAACTACTATGTATCTACCCCTAATTGCCTACTTTGCACAAGATGCTTACTTGATCCCTTTCCTTAAATAATTTTGTTCATTACCGTTTAAGTTTAAACTCCATAATTAAAGGAAGTCTTGTACTAATTGATTTTAATTGATACCCAGTTCCTTAATTATTGTCTTACCTTCTTTCCGCCTGTTTTCACACTATAATTACCTGCTCTTCATTGACACAAACACACAAATACTCATAGTCTTTTTGAACTTATAACCATACTCAAAAGTATTTTCTCTTGTGGCCTGTTTGCAAGTCCTGCTGCCTAATTTTCTCTATTTGCTTCTTTGAAACTGGTATGTCCTGATTTAAGGTTTTCAACACCACAACAATGTGTTTATTTACTACCTTTATATGCATGTCTGCCTACTGCTTCTGTATAGTTTAACACTTATACTAGCATGCTGAAATTTCTTTCTGCCTGTTCTATTATGAATTCCAAACCCCTACCCCTATGTGTTCATGCTATGGTTTGAGGCACGACAATACTGTAAATTATTGTCCATGAATCAAACTTGAACCCTGGGATCCTAGCCTCTAATAATGTCTGTTTTAGTAGGCTTATAGGTATGCTAGCATTCTCCATTGTTGGGCATGTCTAAAGCCTACCCTTGCCTAAGAAATAGATTCTTCACAATTTCCCTATTCCTCGACCCCTTATTGGTACTTATTTGTAGTTGTTTCGCTCTCCTTTCCCCCTTTTAGCATTATGTTCTTCACTTGCACACTTTCTTAGTCTTTAAGTTCTGCCCCCTTCTTGTGAGCCTTGCCTTGGGACCCTTTGAGCTCCCTCTGAACTTGGACACTTGAGGGTTGGCCCTTCCATACTGCACTTATCCCTGTTCTAATAATACATTTGGGTGTGAGCATTGACCGGAGTCCCATTGAGGCTCTTAGGGAACTTTGATACACTCAAATGGGAGAAAGACTTTGGATCATAATCTCTTGGAGTTGGTTTACCTCATAACTTAGTGAGGAAGTCAGAATCAGGCTTCCTCTAGTTGTACTTTTATTTATATTTTTCTGATGTATTCTTATTTTATTCCGGGCTGTAATAATTTGTAATAAACTCTTGGGGATGGTTAGTGAAAAGGGTGGGTAACTATGTATGCAAAGGGTAGATACCATGTCTATAGGTATTTTGAATTCTGCATATTCAAATGCATATAGAAATCATGCCTATAAGTCATTTTGAATTCTGCATATCCAATTCTCACATAGATACCATATCTATAGGTATTTTGAATTCTGCATACTCAAATGCATATAGACATCAAGCCTATAGGTCGTTCTGAATTCTGCATATCCAATTCTCATATAGAAGTCATGCCTACAGGATTGTTCAATTCTGCGTATTCAATTACACCTAGATACTATGCGCATAGGCCTTAAGCAAAATTCTGCAAACTAGATACCATGTTTGTAGGATTAAAACCAGTCTTACGCATCTAGATACTATGCCAATAAGGTTTTTCTGCATTTTTACACCATGTCTACAAGGTTCAAAATCAACAACGCATAGAGAGGATGCCTATAGGAACTCCTAATCGAATCTGAGCCGATTCATTCACGTATAGAGCTAAAATTGGTAATAACAGGTACTGTCAGTTGTAGAACTTGTAACCAATTCATTAAGACTTGCCTCCCTTTTAACAATCTGATTACCCTTATTTAGCGAGTTTAACCAGTATGTTTCAGCCCCTACTATTTCATTGCTTTTCTGAATCCAGTAGATATTACACCTATAGGATCCTTTTCCAACGCTTAGGCAAGCCTTAGGGTAAAATTATAAGATGAATATGTTTTTGTTAATTATTACAACCAGCAGGCAGGCCTGATTCGGACTTCTTATCTGAGTTATGTAATAAACTAAAACTTCCTCAGTAACCGTCCTTCTTCATCTATAATAATCATACCTAAACAGTATGTGTAAGTCATGCTGATTACGTGCTTCTTTGTTCAAAGAGGTATATCTGAGCCGGTGCTTGTTATGTGCTTTCCCCCAACTTGCAATATGTGTTTTGTATGTCGCCTTAGAGGTTTTACTTGTAAACTACAAATAAGCCCAATATCCCTCCCTTTAGGATTAGTAGTCCTAAATGCCTACGGGACTGATAGGATTGGGACGGGTAATAGCATGCAATAAGTAAATGAGACCAACCCGCGCTTTAAATACCTTAACGGGGTGGGAAGGGTAGATATGGATATGATGACCACATGATAACATCACGTGTAGCCCCTCATTGAGGAGTGATTACCGAACGTTGTGTGAGGTGATCCATATTTTTAGTAGACCTAGGACCCCCCTTTCCTTTATTCTTATTTCTTTAATATTTTCATTCTATAATCCGTTTCCTCAAATTGCTCTTTTAAACTTTGTCTATTTTCAAACCTTTATATGTGAAATCCCCTCATATTTGAGCTTTATTTGTCTATATGTTAATTGTGCCCTAAACTCACAATAATTGTCTGGCTGGGAACCACACTAGTGGATTCTGAGGGGTGCCTAACACCTTCCCCTTGGAATAATTTCAAGCCCTTACCCAATTTCTGGTTACTCAAATCAAACCCTCTTGGTGTCCTAATGCACCCTAATCATTAGGTGGCGACTCATCAAATCAAACCCAATCCCCAAAAGGAATGATTTGTCCCTCCAAATGTCACAAACCCGATTCCGCAAGGAAAAAGGGGGTGCGACAGCGTGGCGACTCTGCTGGGGACTTTTAGGCTTTTACCATTTTAGACTATTATTGTGAATTTATGCTTCTTTATGCGCAATTATCTATTTATTTATTTCAAGCATTCAATTTTCTTTTTGATTGCAAAACTGACTTGTCTTTTTGTTTCTTTCCTTTATTACTTTCCTTTACTGCTTTCCCTTACTACTGCTTTAAATTATAAAGAACTGTTGTATTTACTGCTTTCATAACGTGCAAATACGTGACAACCTGCTTTAATTATTTCATAATCATGCTCAACATCATATTCCACTCGTGCCAAACAAAATACCATAGCAACTCTTATAATGAGTGGTTGCGCTCTTCCAATATTATCACCCCCTAAATCTGGAAAAGGCGTATTTGCGGTAAAACCAGTCGATCAACAGTGTAGTCGGCGGTTCCGTGCCTTTTCCCCTTGAGTTGTCCGCTCAAGGGTACCAGTCTAAAACCCCATAGAAACCTTACTCTGTTTAACTGTGCATGCATCATGGTCAAACCTAGCCGAGTCAGTTATGTTGTCTACATAATGACTCTTTAAGATAGCCTTGTCTAAAGTCCACCGGGTTTCTCTAAACCCAAACGGACATCACCACATTCTGTGCATTTAATGGGAGAACTAAATGCTTCATGCTAATTGTTGATGTTAAATAGTCGAGTCTGGTGGGGGTAGGGTCTTAACCCTTTTGTTTTGCAGAAAATGAAGAACGAGGTCCCCAACTTTGGTATGGTTAGGATACCCTCACTCTTGCTAGACTGGTGGAGGAGTCTTCCATCAAATGACCAAATCAATGAGTGGAAAGAGAGGGCCGCCAAAGCTAGCAAAAAGTTGGAATATTTGGAATATAGTCTGCTGGAATTGGAAGGAAAAGTGAGGAAAAGAGTCACCCACTGCTAGAGCGCTGAGGGAAACGAAGGAGAACACCTGGAAAAGGCATTTTTACTGGTGAACCTATGCGAATTAGAGGATCTGATCAACGAGAGCATTCAACCTGAGGAAGGTCCTTTTGGGACCAAGTAGATAGGAGTTTTTTTTCTTTTCGCTTTTTAAAATGTAATAAGGCCAATGGCCAGTAGTGACATTTATTTCCTGTTTATTTAGTGTCGATTTAGGATTCGTCTTATTTTCTATCAATAAAATGAGGCATTTAGCATTCCGAGTTCTCCAAATTAATTTGTCGCTAGGCCTACCTCGGGCACAAAGAGGTCCCCAAATTAGGACACGATTTACATTCTCGCACTGTGTTTAAATATTGCAATGCTTTTAATAAACCTCATTAACTTGTTACCTTTTTGTTTTTTACCTTTTGTTTATTATTCCCCCCTCCCCAAAGGTTAGTTCGTGCACTCTGGCAACATCATCTTATTCCACGAGATCCAGGGGCCCTCCACCCACTCCTCCTCTTAGTCCTGTCAAAAACAAGAACAAAGGGAAAATGGAAGATTTGAATAACGCCAGAAAAGAGAACTCAACTGAACAGGTCGAGGTAACTCATAGTCACGGTACTTAGGTTTCCAAAGAAAATGCATCCCAACTCGACAAAAAGCTGTTGAAATTCCAGGAAGAACTTGATCAGGTTCGGAATCTGGAAAATCTGTCATTTTCCCTTTACCACTCCAGATATCAATTTCCCAAATGCTCAGAACCCTACATCTCCACAAAATATCCCAAATCAACAAAACCATCCCGCTTCTCACCACCACTACAACACTTGCCATACCTCAAACTACACCTCGTTGCTCATCCCAGAACTCCAAAATTCCACAAATGACCACTTTCACACCCACTATAACACCCCCATCTATGTGGAGACTATGCCACACTCCACCCAACCCATCTTAAGCACACCTGAGTCTGATGATAAAGACTTTCTCATCAGGAGCCTGACTGAAGAACTTAAGAAATTGACTAGCTGAATTCAAGGCGTTGAAGGAAGTAAGGGAATTGAAGGGCTGAACTATGAAGATCTTTGCATACAGCCCGATGTCGAATTGCCCAAGGGGTACAAACCTCCGAAGTTCGAAATGTTTGATGGTATAGGGTATCCAAGGGTCCATTTGAGAACTTACTGTGACAAGCTGGTTGGAGTAGGGAAAGATGAAAGAATCAGCATAAAGCTATTCATGAGGAGTTTGAAGGGAGATGCTTTGTCTTAGTACATTAGCCAAGATCCAAAGAAATGGTCAAATTGGGTAGGCATGGCGTCTGACTTTGTGGACAGGTTCAGGTTCAACATAGAGAATGCGCCAGACGTGTTCTATATTCAGAATCTAAAGAAGAAGCCCACAGAAACATTCCGCGAGTATGCTACTCGCTGGAGGTACGAAGCTGCTAAGGTCTGACCTGCCTTAGAAGAGGAACAAATGAACAAATTCTTCGTCCGGGCTCAGGACCCGCAGTATTATGAACGACTAATGATGATCGAGAGCCACAAATTTTCTGACATTATCAAGCTGGGTGAAAGGATCGAAGAGGGCATCAAAAGTGGTATGGTTACAAACTTCGAGGCCTTGCAAGCTACAAATAAGGCCTTACAGTCTGGTGGTGTGTCCAAGAAAAGGGACGTAGGGGCCGTAATGGTTTCACAGAGAACCAAATCTCCTATCAAATACCAAACTTGCCCAATACCTCCACTTACATGTCAACCAACTCCGAACTACCAAGCACCATCACCCGCATACCAAGCTCCACCACCCACTTATCAATCACCTCCGCCTCCCATATATCAGCCTACTTCACCCAGATATTCCCAACCCGCACATGTTTACCAAGCCTACAATACTCAACCATCCCATTATCAATCACCTCCTACATGCCAAAACTTTCCTAGACCTCGACCAAATTTCAATCATAGACCTCCTAAACAATACACAGCCATTGCTGAACCTATTGACCAGTTGTACGAAAGACTGAAAGCTGCTGGTTACGTCAGCCCCATCCCTGCTGCAACCCCTGAGAACCCTTCTCAGTGGGTTAACCCAAACAAATCCTGTGCATACCATTCTGGCATAAAGGGACACACCATCGACGAATGTCGTTCTTTGAAAGACAAGATCCAGACTTTAATTGACAACAAATTATTGTGGCAAAGAAACCCACTCTGAATGTCCGCAATAACCCCCTGCCAGACCACAAGGGTGGAGGCATTCACATGATTGAAATAGAGGATGATTGGGATCCCGAGGGATCAATCGGTTTGATCACAGAAGGTGATGACCCAAAGAAACCAATAGTTACTCTTAACCCGATCGTGGTCTAGATTCAGCCCTCTAGGGACGCTGAGGTAAATATGTCAGTACCACTGGAATTTGAAACAACATCATTTGCAAAGACACCAGCGCCAATCGAGGTTGAATTCTTGTCTCCAGCAAATTCACCTGTACCATTCGAAGTTGCAGTTTTACCACCCAAGGAACATGCTCCGTTCAGAGTGAAGATAGCCACATCGATCCCAGTGGTGATGTCGGCCATAACGCCATTCCATACCAAGGCTATACCATGGGACTACACAGCTGAGGCAAGGAGGAAAAGCAAGGTTGGGTTCGAGAAGACTACTGCTGCACAGGGTATGACAAGGACTGGTAGAGTCTATACCCCGGAACATCTAGCTGAGTCAAGAAAGCAGGCCTCCAATCGGTCATCCATCATTGAGATAGGTTCAGATGATCTCTGGAGAAAGATACAGGCCAAGGAATACTCGGTCATCGACCAGTTGAACAAAACACCAGCGCAAATCTCCATACTTGCTTTGCTACAAAACTCTGAGGCACACAAGAATGCTCTATTGAAGGTGTTGAGCGAAGCATACGTGCCAAGCAATATTACTGGAGGGAAATGGCCAACATGGTCAGATAGGTATTGGAAAGTCACAAAATTACTTTTCATGAGGATGAGCTACCGCCGGAAGGGTTAGGTCATAACAAAGCACTGCACATCACTGTGTAATGCGAAGACTACTTTATCACTAGGATCCTGATTGACAGGGTTCCAGCCTCAACATTTGTCCACTGGTAACACTCAAGAAATTGGGCAAAGGATTGCACGAGATAAAGGATGGAGCTATCAATGTGAAAGCCTTCGACGGCTCCCAAAGATCCACCATTGGGGAGATTAGTCTGTGTTTGCAAATGGGGCCAACTTGGTTCGATGTTGACTTACAAATGATAGACATACCGGCATCTTACAATTTGCTGTTGGGACGACTATGGATTCATGCTACTAGGGCTGTGGCATTGACACTACATCAAGCAGTGAAATTCGAATGGAACCATCAAGAGGTAATCATTCACGGCGATGGAAGCAATCCTATATACAGTCGCCAGACCATTCCGTCAATCGAAGGAAGAAGGAAGCTAGGAGGAGAAACTTACCATCACATCGAAAGGGTGAATGCTATTGACAAAGACAAATGGTGGGATAATAAGATCGAGAGTATACTGAATTGGTGTGGGTACGAACCTAGCAAAGAGCTCAGTAAAAACCTCCAAGGAATCTCTAAGCCCATAAAACTCAAGAAACATGGCACCACCTTTGGTCTGGGATATGAGTACACCTAGGAGGAATTCAACCACTGGTCGCCACCGTGGCACGGTCCTTACTATCCGCTGGAGCAGCCAGTACCACACTTGGAGAAGACTTTCCAACCGGCCGGTGTTATCTATGGGTCAGAAGAAGAAAAAGCACTTGCAGCGGTGAGGAATTTGTTCCTAGAAGACAATGACATGGACTATTATGTTGTTCTTGAAGATGAGGGGGAGGAAGGCCCTTCCATACAGACCTTAAACAGAGGGGTCCGCCTCAATAACTGGACCATTAGGACAACTAGAGCCCGACGAGCCTTGGGGTAGCAAGGCTAAAACAAGCACTGTTTTAATTTACTGAAAGATTTTATTTTTCCCATGTTTTCAATTCCTGCAATAAGATCTCCAATGTTTAAAATAATTATGCAATTTATCAAAGCATTTTGATTTTTCTTATGAATCAACACTTATTACTATTGTTTTCTCTCATTACTTTACTTATACAGCATTACTATTACTTATCTTGATGAACCAATAACTGTGACATGCAACGAGACAACACAAAAAATGAACATAGATTCAGATGAAGATGATATACCAGAAGAGATTGTTAAAGAAATCGAAAATTTTGAGAACAGACCTAAGTCCAACTTGGACGAGACTGAGATCGTTAACCTGGGAGATGCAGAGAATGTCAAAGAACATGAATCAGCATCCATTTGTCACCGTCAGAAAAGGAAGAGTACACAGAATTTCTAAGGGAATATGAGGACATATTCGCCTGGTCATATGACGACATGACTGGTCTGAGTACATCTATTTTGGCTCATAAACTACCAACCGATCCAACATGTCCACCAGTAAAGCAAAAGCTCAGAAAGTTCAAGCCTGATATGAGTCTGAAAATCAAATAAGAAGTCACTAAGCAGGTCAAAGCTAAAGTTCTTAGGGTAGTAGAATATCCAACATGGTTAGCCAACATCGTTCCAGTTCCAAAGAAGGACGGGAAGGTCAGAGTCTGTGTCGACTACTGGGATCACAATCGGGCTAGTCTGAAAGACGACTTCCCTTTGCCGAATATACATATCCTGATTGACAATTGCGCCAAGCATGAGCTACAATCATTTGTAGATTGTTTTGCTGGGTATCATCAGATCTGGATGGATGAAGAAGATGCTGAGAAAACGAATTTCATTACACCATGGGGGATGTACTGTTACAAGATGATGTTGTTTGGATTAAAGAATGTTGGGGCCACCTACATGAGGGCCATGACTACCATTTTTCATGATATGATACACAAAGAGATAGAGGTATACGTAGACGATGTTATCATTAAGTCCAAAAAAGCCACTGATCAAATGGAAGATTTGAGGAAGTTCTTCAATAGATTAAGAAGGTACAACCTGAAACTGAATCCCGCAAAGTGTGCATTCGGGGTTCCTGCAAGGAAACTACTTGGGTTCATTGTGAGTTGCCAAGGAATAGAACTGGATCCATCAAAGGTCAAAACTATTCAATAATTGTCACCGCGAAAGAACAAGAAGGACATGATGAGTTTCTTGGGGAGACTTAACTACATCAGCCGGTTCATAGCACAATATACGGTTATCTGTGAGCCAATCTTTAAGATGTTGAAGAAGGACGCCGCTACCAAATGGACTGATGACTGCCAAAGAGCTTTCAACAGAATCAAGGAGTACCTATCAACACCACCTGTCTTGGTCCCGCCAGAGCCAGGTAAACCTTTATTACTCTACCTTGCAGTATTAGATGGAGCTTTCGATTGTGTTCTGAGGCAGCATGACGAAACAGGGAGGAAGGATCAGGCCATCTATTACCTCAGTAAGAAGTTTACCCTGTATGAGGCCCGGTATTCTCTGTTAGAGCGCACTTGATGTGCTTTGACTTGGGTAGATCAGAAGCTGAGGCACTACTTCTGTGCCTATACTACATATCTCATATCAAGGATGGATCCATTAAAGTACATCTTCTAGAAGCCCATGCCCACTGGCAAGCTAGCCAAGAGGAAAATCCCATTGAGCGAATTTGACATTGTTTACGTCACTCAGAAGGCAATCAAGGGACAAGCACTAGCAGATCACCTTGCTGAAAACCCCGTGGACGGAGAATACGAACCCCTAAAAATATATTTTCCTGATGAAGAGGTATTGTTCATAGGAGAAGACATTGCGGAATCCTATGACGGTTGGAGAATATTTTTCGATAGAGCAGCAAATTTGAAAGAAGTTGGCATAGGAGCAGTCCTAGTATCAGAAATCGGTTAGCATTATCCGATGTCCGCCAAGCTCAGGTTTCCCTGTACTAACAACATGGCCGAGTATGAAGCCTGCATCCTAGGGCTCAAAATGGCCATTGACATGAACGTTCAAGAGTTGCTAGTGATGGGAGATTCAGACCTACTTATACATCAGGTCCGGGAAGAATGGGCAACCAAGAACTCCAAGATACTCCTGTATCTGCACTATGTACAAGAATTGAGAAAGAGGTTCACAAGGACGGAATTCCAACATGTTCCTAGAGTCCAGAATGAGTTCACCGATGCATTGGCGACCCTGTCCTCTATGATACAACATCCAGATAAAAACTTCATTGATCCTATTACGGTAAAGGTCCATGATCAGCCAGCCTATTGTGCTCAGGTTGAAGAAGAAGCAGACAGAAAGCCTTGGTTTCATGATATCAAGGAATACTTGGCGAAAGGAGAATTCCCGGAACTTGCAAATCCTACCCAGAAGCGCACACTTTAGAAGTTATCCAATAATCTCTTTCACAGTAGAGGAATCCTATATAGGAAGACTCCTAATTTGGGATTACTAAGGTGTGTCGATGTGAAAGAAGCATCCAAGATATTAGAGGAGATTCATGCAGGGACCTGCAGTCCACATATGAACGGTTTTGTCTTAGCAAAGAAGATATTCTGTGTTGGTTAATTTTGGATGACTATGGAAACGGACTACATCCAGTATGTCCAAAAATGCCGCCGCTGTCAGATACACACAGACATGATAAAGGTACCTCCAAACGAGCTTAATGCAACAAGCTCACCATGGTCGTTCGCCGCCTGGGGAATGGATGTTATCAGACCAATCGAACATGCCGCATCAAACGGGCACAGGTTATCTTGGTAGCAATTGACTATTTTACCAAAAGGGTTGAAGCAGCATCTTATAGAGCAGTAACCAAGAAGGTCATGGCAGACTTTGTCCGCGGCCGCATTGTTTGTCGATTCGGGATTCCAGAGTCAATCATTACCGACAACGGCTCTAACCGCAACAATGACTTGATGAAAGCCATGTGTGACACTTTCAGAATCAGACACAAGAATTCTACAATATACAAACCCCAAATGAATGGAGCAATAGAAACCGCCAATAAGAATATCAAGAAGATATTGAGGAAAATGATAGAGAAGCATAAACAGTGGCACGAGAAGTTATCATTTGCTCTTCTAGGGTACTGCACCACAGTCCGCACATCAACTGGGGCAACCCCCTATATGTTGGTTTATGGTACAGAAGCAGTCATTCCCGCCGAGGTAGAAATTCCCTCCCTAAGGATCATACAGGAAGCTGAGCTCGACGACGCAGAGTGGGTGAAAAATCGTTATGAGCAGCTAGCCCTCATAGACGGAAAAAGGATGAATGCAGTTTGCCATGGTCAACTTTATCAGAACAAAATGTCCAGAGCCTTCAACAAAAGAGTCAAGCCAAGATAGTTCACACCGGGGCAACTGGTGTTAAAGAAAATCTTTCCACATCAAGATGAAGTCAAAGGGAAATTCTCTCCCAACTGGAAGGGTCCATACATGGTTCACCGGGTTCTAACAGGAAGAGCCCTCATACTTGCAGAAATGGACGGAGAACTCTGGCCAAAGCTAATTAATTCAGATGCAGTCAAGCGTTACTATGTGTAATATTTATGCTTTCCTATATGATGGAAGATTTGAACTACGCCTAACCTGATTCCCGTTTAAGTGGGGATACGTAGGCAGCCCTATGGGTTCGGTCACAATGCAATAAAATTTTCATTTCCCCCGCAATTGGAAACTGGGGTAGAATTTGAGGAGGACCCTCAAAATTCCGAAGTAATTTCAGCCAATCGTCGCAAACAACAGTCAAAAGCATCAACCCAGTAAACTGGGGCAGAATTTTGAGGAGGACCCTCAAAATTCCGTAGCAAGAAGGGTTGCAATGTCTTGAACCACATCGCAGTCATCGGTTCATCTAAAGAAAATATTCTTAATCATGTATTTATATTATATTTTACTAAATCATGCATGTCTATTTCTGAAGGCGCTTTGTTTAGCAATGCTACCCCAATGATACATGCAGTATCACCAGATCAGAATCGAGCAGATCAAGCAAAGCCAGCGGGGTTACGAACTAACCTTCCCCTCTACAAAACTCACGATTTTTCTTTGGATGCAGGCACTTGAGTTGCAAAATCATCAAATATGCTATACACTTACGAGACTCACATTGTTCAGAAATACAACTCTCAGAACCGTTTCACCTACTCACAGTTGCTATCCGCACGTAGTGTCCCCAATAGGCACAATGTCCCCAACAGCCACAATATCGCAATCAGCTATTAGCTAAGAAAACTCTACTACCACCTGCCTTTTATTTCTTGCATACGGCTACTATTCTGCCTTCCGAGGTTAAGATCTACCTCCGTCTGTATTCTTGCATTGCATAAGGCTACTATTTTGCCTTTCGAGGTTAAGCTCTACCTCCATTTGTATTTTTCTGCATTGCATAAGGCTAATATTCTGCCTTCCGAGGTTAAGCTCTACCTCCACTTGCATGGCTGAAAGATCGCCACTTTATTTTTGCATCGGCTGAAAGATCGCCACCTTATTTACATTTTCATGGCTGAAAGATCGCCACTTTATTTTTGCTTCGGCTGAAAGATCGCCACCTTATTTGCATGGCTGAAAGATCGCCACCTTTACATTTTCATGGCTGAAAGATCGCCGCCTTATTTACATTTGCATGGCTGAAATATCGCCTCTTTATTTATAGTTGCATTGGCTGAAAAGATCGCCACCTTATTTACACTTGCATGGCTGAAAGATCGCCGCCTTATTTACACTTGCATGGCTGAAAGATTACCACCTTATTTACGTTTGCATGGCTGAAAGATCGTCGACTAATGCATTTCATGGGCTGAAAGATCGCCAAATTGTCCAAAGGCGTCATTGTCCGGAGGCACCCTTTTCATAGCCCGAGAACACCATGTCATGGCCTAAGGACCCCTTTTAATCTTTTGCATATCATTATTCAAAGGCATCATGGTTCAGAGGCATCATTCGCATAGCCCGAGAGCATTATTTCATGGCCTGCGAATCCTTTATTATATGCTTCATGGCCCAGGACATCATGGTCTAAGGACGTCATCCTAACTATCCAAAGACAAACATTCATGGTCTGACGGGAATTTGCATCATGTTTAAATTTACGCACAATATACGCTTGTGTTGCTTATTTGCAGGTGAACCGGCGAGCAACAGCCATCTCAGCAGGAGTGATCCCGCTCCAGTTCCCGCAGCCCTACCAGACTTTAACCACTCACCCCGACCTATATACCGTGTCCGTTCTCGAAAGCCCCCATCGGCATGCTCCGCCAATGGATCCTGAACTACATCTGGCTAGATTCCTGTAAAACTAGGGATATGTAGACAGCTCTGAAGCTAGAGCACTGCCAAATCTCTTCAAACCATTTCATTCGGTCAAAATTGGCCATCATATCTTTACCCGACAACTCTTTCATCTTTCCCGGGTAAAGAGGGGCAACTGTTGATACCCAATTTTCCCTGTATATTTTTTATATGCAAGTTACCTTTCAAATAGCATATGTATGCATATATAAGTATGTCCAAGAGTTTTCTTATTATTCATTAATTTTTAAAGATTTTTGGATCCATTTATTGCCCTATTTTATCAAGAAAAACCCAATAATTATTCTCAAAATTGTCATTTTGGCAATTTACTTATTAGATTCTCATATTTATACTAAAATATAGCTAAATTAATTTTTGCATAATTTTACAAATTTATTTAGTATTTTTAAAAGCTAAATTGCATATAATTGCAATATTAGCCTATTTTAAGATTTAATTGTGTTTATAATTATAAAATTGACTCCAGTATTTTTATTTTTATAATTATATATTATTAATCATTTTAGTACCTTTAATTTATTTTTAGAAATTATTTTACTATTTTGTTATAAAATTAAACATGGGAAAAGTGGCTATTTAAATGTTAGCCCATTGCATTTCAATTTTAACCAGATTGGGCACCCCTAATTGAACCCAATTTCAGATCCCATTACCCGGCCCAAATCCTAAATTTACCCAACCCACGACCCTCTTAATAACCCGTCCGGATCCCCCTTTCAATCCCAACCGTTGATCATTTAGATCAACGACTCATACTCACCCTTTTCTTTTTAATTTCCTAATACCCCCAAACCCTAATCATTTCTCACCGGTAGCCGCCCCCGGATTCCCCCTCTCCCAAATTCTCTCTTAGAAACCCTAGCCTTCTCCCTCCACTTCCACTCTAAAACCACCGGAATCCATGGCTTCCAAGGCCATAGAAATCCTATACCGGCCTCCTATAACTCCTACACGTTTGATTACTGAAGTTTCAAGGCCTGACCACAAAGAACCTTGGCCAAAAGCTTGTTTGATTCGAGTTCTATGGCCATTTCCGGCTTTGCTCCGGCAAGCCATAGCTATTCGAGCCTGATCTCGACTTCTCCTGCTCAGATCAACGACTCTCCAAGCCTTTCTCACCATCTGGTTTCTTCTAAAACACTAACTTTTGAGGTTCTTCTGATTTCTTTAGATCTGTTCTAGATCCGTGTTTTCCCAAAACTTTTAAACGGTTTCTCTAGATTTCTTTCAACAAACTATGCTTTCAAAACCTTTATCTTTCCGATTTAGGGTTTTTGTTAAGTTATTTAGATGCTTCTATGATTTTCTTTTTCTCTTTTGTGTTTCTTCTACTATGTTTCTTATTAGTTTCTTCTACTGTGATTTTATGTGTCTCTCCTAATGTGTTCTTACGAGTTCTTCTGCTGTGTCTTCCTATGTGTTTCTTCTACTATGTTCTTATGAGTTCTTCTATTGTGTTTCGCATATTGTTCTTATACTATGTTTCTCATGAGTTTCTTCTACTGAAAGATGCATGTTAAAGGTCTCAGTTCCTTTCTAAAATCTCTGAACTTGTTTCGTTAGTATCTTTTCCTTGATTACTTGTCCTTTCATCTCTACACTCGATTGATGGCAAGAACCCTAGAATTTGGGGATTCATTCGAGTTTTGAGACCATTGGCTATGTGATTTGTTTGTTCTTCATCTCTGAACTTGATTGATTTTAAAAAAAAAGTCCTTACTTCTTTGTACCTATTTCGAGTTTCTGAAGTTATCTCATTTACTACTCGATTAGGCTTCCAAACCTTTGTTTCTACCTTTGTTTCTTTATATGGTTCTGATTCCCTGTTAAACTCTTCTAAGGTCTTTCTACTGGACCCTTTGTATGCTATTTGATACTCTCTCTCTCTCTTCTACATTGCTGAGTTACTGAGATTGACCTATGTGACTATCATCTTCCTATAGTCTACTACTTACTGATTTTGCAATTGCATGACGTTTTTCTTTGTCCTAAATTTAGCCTCGCATACTTGTATGCTCTTTATATGTGCTGAACTTCCCTCTAAAATGGCTTTCAATTTTTGATTAATTTTAGACTTCCTTTGTGTAAGCCAGATTGATTTCTTTCCTTGTTTGCTGATTTCCCTGTTACTTGGTCGAAAACTTTCCTTAGCCTTTCTGACTTGGTTTATTCATGGACCAGTAATTACAAATCTCTGAATCCTTGATTTACTATTTACTAATTGATTTTTACCTTATTTATTTAATCGTGTATTTCAAAATTCTTCCCTTAAGTAAACTCCTATGTATCTACCCCTAATTGCCTACTTTGCACAAGATGCTTACTTGATCCCTTTCCTTAAATAATTTTGTTCATTACCTTTTAAGTTTACACTCCTTAATTAAAGGAAGTCTCATACTAATTGATTTTAATTGATACCCAGTTCCTTAATTATTGTCTTACCTTATTTCCGCCTGTTTTCACACTATAAATACCTACTCTTCATTGACACAAACACACCAACACTCATAGTCTTTTTGAACTTATACCCATACTCAAAAGTATTTTCTCTTGTAGCTTGTTTGCAAGTCCTGCTGCCTGCTTTTCTCTATTTGCTTCTTTGAAAATGGTATGTCCTGATTTAAGGTTTTCAGCACCACAACAATGTGTTTATTTACTACCTTTGTATGCGTGTCTACCTACTGCTTCTGTATAGTTCAACACTTATACTAGTATGCTGAAATTTCTTTCTGCCTGTTCTATTATGAATTCCAAACCCCTACCCCTATGTGTTCATGCTATGGTTTGAGGCACGGCAATACTGCAAATTATTGTCCATGAATCAAACTTGATCCCCTGGGATCCTAGCCTCTAATAATGTGTGTTCTAGCAGGCTTATAGGTATTCTAGCATTCTCCATTGCTGGGCATGCCTAAAGCCTGCCCTTGCCTAAGCAATAGACTCTTCACAATTTCCCTATTCCTCTGGACCCCTTATGGGTACTTATTTGTAGTTGTTTCCCTCTCCTTTCCCCCTTTTAGCATTCTGTTCTTCACTTGCACACTTTCTTAGTCTTTAAGTTCTGCCCCCTCTTGTGAGCCTTGCCTTGGGAACCTTTGTGCTGCCTCTGAACTTGGACACTTAAGGGTTGGCCCTTCCACACTGCACTTATCCCTGTTCTAATAATACATTTGGGTGTGAGCATTGACCGGAGTCCCATTGAGGCTCTTAGGGAACTTTGACACACTCAAATGGGAGAACCGCTTTGGATCATGATCTCTTGGAGTTGGTTTACCTCATAACTCAGTGAGGAAGTCAGAATCAGGCTTCCTCTAGTTGTACTTTTATTTATATTTTTTTGATGTATTCTTATTTTATTCCGGGCTGTAATAATTTGTAATAAACTCTTGGGGATGGTTACTGAAAAGGGTGGGTAACTATGTATGCAAATGGTAGATACCATGTCTATAGGTATTTTGAATTCTGCATATTCAAATGCATATAGAAATCATGCCTATAAGTCATTTTGAATTCTGCACATCTAATTCTCACATAGATACCATATCTATAGGTATTTTGAATTCTGCATACTCAAATGCATATAGACATCATGCCTATAGGTCGTTCTGAATTTTGCATATCCAATTCTCATATAGAAGTCATGCCTACAGGATTGTTCAATTCTGCGTATTTGATTACACCTAGATACCATGCGCATAGGCCTTAAGAAAAATTCTGCAAACTAGATACCATGTTTGTAGGATTAAAACCAGTCTTACGCATCTAGATACTATGCCAATAAGGTTTTTCTGCATTTTTACACCATGTCTACAAAGTTCAAAATCAACAACGCGTAGAGAGCATGCCTATAGGAACTCCTAATCGAATCTGAGCCGCTTCATTCACGTATAGAGCTAAAATTGGTAATAACGGGTACTGTTAGTTGTAGAACTTGTAACCAATTCATTAAGACTTGCCTCTCTTTTAACAATCTGATTACCCTTATTTAGCGAGTTTAACCAGTATGTTTTAGACACTACTATTTCATTGCTTTTCTGAATCCAGTAGATATTATGCCTATAGGATCCTTGTCCAACGCTTAGGCAAGCCTTAGGGTAAAATTATAAGTTGAATCTGTTTCTGGTAATTATTACAACCAGCAGGCAGGCCTGATTCGGACTTCTTATCTGAGTTATGTAATAAACTAAAACTGCCTCAGTGACCGTCCTTCTTCATCTATAATAATCAGACCTAAATAGTATGTGTAAGTCATGTTGATTACGTGCTTCTTTGTTCAAGGAGGTATATCTGAGTCTCTGCTTGTTATGTGCTTTTCCCCAACTTGCAATACGTTTTTTGTATGTCGCCTTAGAATTTTTACCTTTGAAACTACAAATAAGCCCAATATCCATCCCTTTAGGATTAGTAGTCCTAAATGCCTCCGGGACTGATAAGATTGGGACGGGTAATAGCATGCAATAAGTAAACGAGACCAACTCGCGCTTTAAATACCTTAACGGGGTGGGAAGGGTAGATATGGATATGATGACCACGCGATAACATCATGTGTAGCCCCTCATTGAGGAGTGATTACCAGACCTTGTGTGGGCTGATCCATATTTTTAATAAACCTAGGACCCCCTTTCCTTTATTCTTATTTCTTTAATATTTTCATTCTAGAATCCGTTTCCTCAAATTGCTTTTTTAAACTGTCTATTTTCAAACCTTTATATGTAAAATCCCCTCCTATTTGAGCTTTATTTGTCTATATGTTAATTGTGCCCTAAACTCACAATAATTGTCTGGCCGGGAACCACACTAGTGGATTCTGAGGGGTGACTAACACCTTCCCGTTGGAATAATTTCAAGCCCTTACCCAATCTCTGGTTACTCAAATCAAACCCTCTTGGTATCCTAATGCACCCTAATCATTAGGTGGCGACTCTTCAAATCAAACCCAATTCCCAAAAGGAATGAGTTGTCCCTCCAAATGTCACAAACCCAATTCCGCGAGGAAAAAGGGGGCGCGACAGGCGTGCAACCCTATCCCAATATACAAATCAACACCAATCATAAAAGAATCCCGGCAAGGGAACAATAAGGAAACAACAATATCCCGGCAAGGGAATCAACAACAAGAATAAACACATCCCGGCAAGGAAACTAACAGTAAGAATTAAATACGTCCCGGCAAGGGAATCAGCTATAACCAAACTTGTACCAACAATTAACTTTACAAATGAAACCTCAACTGGAGCCAATGCTCAACAATAAACAAATACCATGAAGATAATCATAATTCTTGCCCAACACGAAGAATCAACAATTTAGGCATTTGTAGTACTTATTAAGAAACACAACAATTACAATTTAAGACTCACAGGCATACTTGACAACGACATATAGATAGTCGTCACCACACCTATATGTCATACACTACACTAGCACATAGCAAATAAAACACAATTCCTATTCCCTCAAGCTAAGGTTAGACCAAACACTTACCTCGAACTTCCACGGCTAACTCAAGCCTCAAACACCGCTTTTCCTTTAGAATTCACCTCCAATTTACTTGTATCTAGCCCATATTAATTTAACAGCATCAATAGATACTAAAAATTCAACCCCAATGCTAAATTATAGGTTTTCTATAATTTTCCCCAAAAAGTCAAAAATTGACACCGAGCCCGCTTGGTCAAAACTCGAGGTTCGGACACCCATTCAACCACGAGCCCAAATATGTAATTAGTTTCGAAATCTGACCCCAAAACGAGGTCTAAATCCCATTTATTCAAAAAGCTCTAACTCTACCCAAATTCCCAATTTCTACCATGAAAATTCTTGATTCTTGATTAAAAAGTGATGAAAAATATTGGGTAATTGAAAGAGTAAAGTTTAGAATTGATTACCAATAATTTGGGGATGAATTTGTGTGAAGAAAATCGTCTCTTGGTCTTGGGAGTTCGAAAATATGAAGAAAATGGGTTCTGCTCGTTTTGAAATCTATTTTAAAAAGACTGGGCAGGCCTTTACCGCGTTCGCGATGGGCCTGCCGCATTCGCGATGGGTCAGGCCCAAATGGCCTCCGCGTTCGTGTTGGATGGCCCGCATTTGCGGAGCTTTAGCTCCTCAGGCCTTCACGTTCGCGGTCAAAGGGCCGCGTTCGCGTAGAGCAATTTGAACTCCCTCCCCCAGGCCCACTAACCCTATGCGTTCGCGTGAGCCTGAATACGTTCGTGAAGGGTAACTCCCCCCAAAGCTTCGCGTTCGCGTCCTGAGATCCGCGTTCGCGAAGAACAAACTGACACCTGAGGGAACTTGCCTTACGCAATCGTGAGTGAATCCACGCGAACGCGAAGAACAAAATTGCTGAGCACCTGAGACAGTAAAACTTGCAGCTTTTCTAAGTGTAAAAACATCCTGTGGCCTATCCGAAACTCACCCGAGCCCTCAAGTATCCAAACCAAACACACATACTAACTCAAAAACATATTATGGACTTACTCGTACGATCAAATCACCAAATTAACATCTTTAACAACGAATTTAGCATCAAAATCAAAGGAAAATTTTAAGAACTCTTAAGTTCAAATTTTAACAACCGAGGGTCCGATTCACGTCATACCAAGTCGTTTCTTACCAAATTTTACTGGCTCAACTTAAATAACATATATGACCTGTACCGGGCTCCGAAATCAAAATACGGGCCCGATACCATCAAATTCAAACATATTTAAATTTACAAAGACTCTTATAATTTCAGTTAAATAATTTTCTTCAAAAATTCATTTCTCGGGCTTGGGACCTCGGAATTCAATTCCGGGCATACTCCCAAGTCCCATATTTTTCTACGGACCATCCGGGACCGTCAAATTTTGGGTCCGGGTTCGTTTACCTAAAATATTGACCGAAGTCAACTTAAATTCAATTTTAAAGGCCAAATTAGCATTTTCATCAGATTTTCACATAAAAGCATTCCGGATATACGCCCGGACCATGCACGCAAATTGAGGTGCGATAAAAGGATGCTTTTAAGGCCTCGAAACACAGAATTTACTTGTAAATCAAGTGTTGACCTTTTGGGTCATCACATTATTGAGAAGGTTTAAATTTTAAGATTATTTATATATAATCCAAATAACTTAAATATTTACATGGTTAGTGTCCGCATATCCGCGCGGGTAGTAATACTAGTTAAACAATAAAATAATAAGAAGAATATTGCAGAGAAAAGTAGCGAGAGAGAATTCTTATTGATTTGGGATGAATTAGAATGGAATAAGACCCTCTATTTATAGGGAAAGAGTGACTTAACCACCAAGTATAATTCCTACAATCTCTCTAAATATAGACATTCACCTTAAATAAAACTCTATTTATTACACTCCCCCTTGATTGTCTATTCAACAGATAATGTGCCTCATTAAAACCTTAATACATCACAATCGAAATAAAACTAATCAAAACAATTTAAATAAAAACTAAAACATGCTACTCAAACAACGTAGAATCACAAATCAACCAACACACGCACCAAGCTATCATACTAAAATGAAATGAGAATGAAAATTGAGAAATGGACCTTTTATTGATAAACAAAGCCGAAAATTGCAAATCAATCGGGCTAAACCAAGCAACAATCCTCAGACTGACACACCAAAATTAACAAATCGGAACCTCGAATCAATACCAGAAAGCTCGAAACCCAAATCGACCTCAGTCAGACAATACACTAAAACCTCCAAATATCGGGTCTAAGGCAACAGTCGAGAGCCAAATGGATTTTACAATGGCAGATCGGACCTCACAGCAATTGATGGTTCAAGCAATTCCATGGAGTTAAAGTTGAAAAAAAAGCAGTGAAATTAAACCCACTATGTGAAGTCACAGAACCAAGGATTTCCAGCAAAATTTTAGCATATGTTTCCAACCCATGATATAACTTCCAAGTCCATTGTAGAACAAGCTGCCAACTTTACATAAAATTATAAAATCCTCTTGAGTTAATTGCTACCAATTTCAACGTAGTAGAAAGAAATAGAAAGGACAAGCCACCAACAATTATTTCAAAAAGAATCAAGCTCTGACAAGAAAGGGATTCTGAACAAAAGTAGAAAATTCGAAGTGGGACGATGGGGTGGAGCTGCCGCTTTTCTTTTTGTTGTCTAGGTCTAGGAAATGAAAACTTAATGGTAGGATTTCTATAATTGGGTATTTTATATGGAGGTGGGAAGGGATGATGACCATTGGATTAGAAAGAAATAAATGGCTAGGATTAAATCTTTCACTTAAATGGGCTAATGGGTTAGGAAGAATGGGCTAAGGGTAATTGGGTTGGACCATGTCTTTTTGTGTCTCAATTTTGGGCTAAGAAGACTCCAAAAATTATTATTTAAAACCATAGTTAAATTCCTTTAATATAAGATAACTATACTACATGATGCAAAAATAAATTCTAATTAATTAAACTAAACTATATTAAAACATGAAACTATTACATATTTTTTTGTATTTTTCAAGATTACATAAAGATAAAAACAAAGTACTATTTTTTGTATTATTTTTTTTACTTTATGAAAGGTACATAAAATAAAATATTTTTTTTGTAATTTTCATTTTCTTGTAATAAAATAAAGTAAAAGGGTAAAAATGAGTTGAAATAGCTATATTGGGCCTAAATTAAATATTTATGTGCTAAAATATAAAAAATCTTGGGGAGGGTCAAAAATCACATGTCTACACGAGCATCAGAGACCTGGAAGAGTTTTCAGACAAAGAACGACTAGACAAGTTTTCGACCTGACCCTTATTTAAGGAGACCAAAAACTAAGAGGAAGAAGAATGTGACCGAGCCCTGGTATCTGAGCTGCCTACATATCCTTGGCTATAAAGGAATCAAGCCATGTGTAATTCAGAGGTGAGTGAGATGATGGAGTGTGCCGAGGTGGAGAGCCGGTCGAGGTACCGGTCCGCCGAGGTTCCGGTCCGCGGTCCTGCTGTTACATCAAAAATCAAAACATGAAAAAGACAAGCTAAGCCTATCAACTACGAGTTACAAGATTCCTATCTATAAGTCTTCTGAAGCTTGATCTTGAGTGGTTCTTCATGCAGACTTTAGATTTGAACCTTGATGCTTGCTAGTTGCAGGTGCTAGTTCGTTCTTCTTTAGCTTTTGGATCAATATCGGACATGCAGTGCTTGTGACCTCAGTCATGTCTTGAGCAATCCGCCTCTTGTTTCAGCTTCTGCATTTTGGCTTCACTCCTTTTTTCCCCTTTTTCTTTTCTTATTATTTATTTTTTGTTTTTGTTTTGTTTTGTTTTTAATTCTGTACTGAGATTACTTCCATTGATCATCTCGTCTGGTGACTCGCCTTCTTGCCGCGAGCTTCTGCTACTTCTAACTTGAACTGTTTTCCTTTGAGACTTGAACTACTTTCCCTTGAAACTTAAATTGTTTTCCGTAAAACTGTTTTCCTTGAAACTTGAACTATTTTCCCTTGTTCTCCAGGTGAGCGCCTGATTGCTGAACTTGACATGTCTTCCTTTGAAGCTTGAATTGTTTTGTCTTGTTACTTGAAACTGTTCTCCCTTGCACCTTGAATCATTTTTCCTTGAAACTTGAAATGTTTTCAAACTTGAGTTGTTTTCCCTTGTTCTCCAGGTGGGCGCCTGATTACAACAAAACAAAAGAAATTTTTTCTGCCCCAGTTTGCACTAGGAAGATTTGTGAGTTGTTAGCAAAATTGTAAACCACTTGTACTATTGATGCAATGATGAGAGTAAACTAAAGAATAAACTAGGAAAACTATAAACTAAGCTTGACTAAAGTAAAAACTCACCCTATTCTCCAGGTGTGGCCCCCTGATTTCAGGAAAACTAAACATTGATGATCTTAAGAAAACTAAAATTTGACCCATTTTTTTCAAATCCAAACTTCCTCTTTTTTTTCTTTTTTTTTCATTTTTTTGACTCTTGATTCTAAACTTGATTCCAAAAGAGGGTGTCAAAGAAAATAACGTAGGCTCAAAGGGGGTGACAAATGGTATAAAGTATTTGGGTAGAAGAAAAAGGGCATCCCAACCTCAAGAACGCCAAACATAGTATCTTTTCGCGATCACAGCATTGACGAACATGTCTGTCTTCTTGGTGTGTCGTGGTCACAAGACACTTTACATCCCTTAATGTCAAACTTTCCAACAAATTTCAATTGATTAAACATCCTCAAGCCCGATCTTCACAATGATTTGAAGGTGAATTTTACTCGACCTTAGTTCCAAAGTATTCCAATTCTTTATTCATCCTCAAAAGTATTTTTTTAGTTATCGAATTCCAGATTAAATCAGTTCCTAAGATCTGGCCAAAATTTCTGCATGCATGTCATGTCATTAGAACTAGCAAGAAAAGAACTAGGAACAGAATGACACAAAAGGATAAACTGTATTTTATTGAGTAAAGGATGAAAGGGTTTTACAGCTAAACAAGCAACTTAAAATACGAGTTACAACCCTAAAATAACCCGAATAATGAAAATAGCAACAGAATAGACAGACAAGACTCACACAAACAGAATGGAGGGATAGAAGGGTTTGACTCAATAAAACAAATAAAATCTGGATCACAACCCTGAAATAACCCAGATAATAGAAAAAACATCAAAACAAGCTACCAAGATTCCTTCCTAGTGAGGAGGGAATGATTTTTCAATTGCTAGACTTGGCATTTAGCCACAAATTTGCTCATCAGAATCAGCAGAGCCTTCTCCAATTTCAACATCATTAATTTCAGTTAGCAAGTTCCCGAGAGGATTCTCATACTCCATGTCACCAGGCATCATCCCCACAAAGTGTGCATCATGATGTGCAGGTAAAGGATTCTGCGCGATATTCTGGGTGTCACTGTCTTGGATCACAATCAGGTTTCATCCTTTCTATTTCTCTTTTCAAATCCCAACAACTTTTAACATTGTGTCCCTGGGCATTGGAATGGTATTCACACCTTTTAGAAGGGTCATAGCTTCTTACACGTGGGTCCACATGATTTGGAGGAATAGGTGCAATCATGTCATAATGCTTTAATTTCTCAAACAAGCTTGCATAGGACTCTCCTATTGGTGTAAAATTATCTTTCAACTTTTGTTTCCCTCTATACCTCTGGCCTGGATGTGGGTTATAGGGTATGTGAAAATTTTGTGGAAGCTGGTGGAGATTTTGTGATGCTCGCGCTCGCCTTCTGGGGTGTTTTGGTGGCTGGACAACATACTGAGGTGGAGCGACAGAGTATTGAGGGTTCTGAGGTGGATAATACTGCTCAGGGGAGTCATGGAAAACTTGAGGAGGCTGCTTATACCTTCGAGATGTTCTCCTGGGACCTCTTCTCGACCCTGATGTCATCATGATTTCTTTATCCTTCTCATTTGTGCCACTGAAATTATCAGATTCAACCTGGACAGCTTGAGTTACAGCTTTAAGAACTGCTTGACTTATAATTTTGCCTGTCTTAAGACCATTCTCTACCATTTCTGCCATTTTGATTGCTTCCGAGAAGGATTTGCCCACTGCGGACATCATGTTTTGAAAATAATCTGGTTCTTGAGCGTGAAGGAAGACAGTGATTAGCTCGTGGTCGTCCATGGGTGGCTTAACTCTAGCTGCTTGCTCTCTCCATTTAATGGCATATTCCCTGAAACTTTCAGTTGGTTTCTTCTTCAAGTTTGAAAGGGAATTGCAGTCTGGGGCAATGTCAATGTTGTATTGGAACTGTTTGACAAAGGCCTATGCCATGTCATCCCAGACATACCAGCGAGACGTGTCTTGATCCATAAACCATTCGGAGGCTACTCCCGTAAGGCTTTCCCCAAAATTAGCCATCAACAATTCTTCATTTCTTCCCACACCTCTCAGTTGATTGCAATACCTTTTCAGGTGGGCTATGGGATCTCCATGTCCATCATACTTTTCAAATTTGGGAGTCTTGAAACCAGGCGGCAAGTGGACATCGGGGAACATACATAGATCTTTGAAGACAACACTTTTTTGACCTGCCAACCCTTGCATGTTTTTCAATCGTTCTTCTAAGCTTTTCACTTTTTGGGTCATTTCTTCCTGTACCATCTTTCGGGCAGACTTCTTAATGTTTGCAGGAAGATCAAATAGGTATGAGTGGTACTGCTCTTGCCGGGTAGCAAATTGTGACTCATGACAAGGCTGTCTTTGGCCATTGGCGCATGCTTTAAACATTTTGTTCATTTGCTGTTTCAGTATCTATTTTCCTCAACCAAAGTAGACTCTTGTTGAACCCTCTAACCTTGAGTCTCTTGAGCACTTGTAACAGCTTCGATGTCAGTTATCATTTTTCCTTGGATCTTGTGTTGTCCGTTTACCACAAACCGACCACCTCAAACTTTCTTCACAATTCAAAATAAAAGACGTGTTAGAATGGACTCAGTTGGTCCTTATTATTATCATCATTTTCTCATTTTTCATTTTTTTCATCATTTTTTTAATGGTTGATCGAACCTGATGTGGGTTGCCTACGTATCAGGTGGGAACATGAATCAGATCTTACGTAGTTCGGGAAAATCATGAATAAAGTAAATAAACTAACTTTTTTTTTGACTTTTTTCTTTTATTTTTTCGAAAGAAAGACTTATAAAGAAGAAAGGGAATATTTTGATTTTGATTTTTCTTCAGCATTTTTGCAAAAAAAGACTTCTAAAGAAGAAAGATTTTTTTTTTGAATTTTTTCGGGAATTTCGAAAGAAAAAATTCTAAAGAAGAAAGAAAATATTTTTGGAATTTTATTTTAAATTTATGAAAGAAATGCTTCTAAAAAAAGAAAATGTTTTTGAATTTTGAATTTTCTTTTCAATTTTGAAAGAAGAATGAAAATATTTTTGGATTTTTGGAAGAAATTAAAAGAAAATATTTTTGTATATTATTTTTTTAAAAAAAAACAATTAGGGTCTAAGAGAAAGGCTTTCTAAAGAAGCAAGTAATGGAAAATATTTTTTTGGATTTTTGAAAATTGGGGACTCAAGAAAAAAGATTTTTCTAGAGAGGAAGTAAAGGAAAATATTTTTGGATTTTTTGAAAATTATGGGCCGGAACCGATGAGGTTTGCCTACGTATCTCACATCCGGTGAGAATCAGACCTGCGTAGTTCACCCGTTTTGATGCAACAGAAAAATATGACTTATTTTGAAATGACTTTTCTTTTTTTCTTCAAAATTTCAACAGAATTTCAGGGTAATTCAAATACCTACCTCTCACTCTCTTTTCTTTTCTCTTTTTTTTTCGATTTTCACTTTTTTTTTTCATTTTCTTTCCCTATTCTAGAAGCCAGTCAACATGCAAGCCGAAATAGACAGATACGCAAGTAGCACGTAAGATGTATCAGGATGCTCTTTTAATTTGGGTGCACCTGTCCTAGATGGACCCAACCCCTGTGTTGAGTCCCCAAAGTCAAATGCACATAATACAAACAAATGTTCCTACTAGGGATTCGGCATGAGGCTGAGTTATTCTAGGTTCAAAATCCTGGGTATGTGTTCTAGACTGTGTACCCGAGCGAACAACTCGAGCCGAGGAGGGGGCTACGTACCGGGAACCAAAAGGCCATCCAGCTTAGTAACTTGTCCGAGCCTCTTTTTTATTTCAAGGTTTGACACTAACAGAACAGAGAGTCTTGACCAGCGAGCACATCCCCGAAGATGAGAAGAAAAGGGTTTCGTAGCAGTTTATATACAGTTTAGATAATATCAAAGCGGTAAAAGCCTCATTTAATACATTAGGCCCAAGCATGTAATAAAATCAGATAACAGATAAAGCCAAATACTACAATTCATCTAAGCTCGAATTCTGAACCCTAAACCAGAGATTCTGGGTTCGTTCCCCAGCAGAGTCGCCAGAGCTGTCACACCTCCTTTTTCCTACCCCCACAAGGGAGTACAAGAGAGTTTTTTCCAGTTTAAGTGACAATCAAAACTGGATTATTTATTAAAGAATCAGAGTCGCCACTTGGGAGATTTATGGTGTCCCAAGTCACCGGTTGAATCCCGAATCGAGGAAAAGCTTGACTCTGTTTAACAGTCCGCGAACCAGAAATCCGAGTAAGAAATTCTGTTAACCCGGGAGAAGGTGTTAGGCATTCCCGAGTTCCGTGGTTCTAGCACGGTCGCTCAACTGTTATATTCGGCTTATTATCTTATTTTAATACATGTTTTATCCTATGGTTCAATTTTAACTTTATAACCGCTTTTGTTTAATTATTTTTCAGAGAGATTCAACGTCATCTAAAATACATCTTGAACCACGTCACATAAATGCATCCGTGGTCCATGACATATTTTATCTAACGTTGTTGAGATTTGGATTTGGGTCACATAATTGCGCACCCGAATTGGGATTTACTTATCATGACCACGCCACGTGAATCGTACCCGTGATCACGATAATTTATTAATTGCGCCTAAAGCAACTAGCGCATTTGATTATTCTCCTAATCTTTAAGATTGTTGTGATGCCAAATTTATGAACAAGATATTATTGGGGCAAATAGGCTAGCTAACATGATCTATTACTTGGCTAGATTTCTTATGGTCTAAAACCCACCTTATGACCCATTCTTATTCCTTGCCAAGAAAGAAAAAACTCCAATTTTCCCATCTATCCAATTAAAAGAACTTATTCAAGAACCAAGACTACATACATCACAATCGAAATAAAACTAATCAAAACAATTTAAATGAAAACTAAAACATGCTACTCAAACAACGTAGAATCACAAATCAACCAACACACGCACCAAGCTATCATACCAAAATGAAATGAGAATGAAAATTGAGAAATGGACCTTTTATTGATGAACAAAGTTGAAAATTGCAAATCAATCAGGCTAAACCAAACAACAATTCTCAGACTGACACACCGAATTTAACAAACCGGAACCTCGAATCAACACCATAAAGCTCAAAACCCAAATCGACCTCAGTCAGACAATACACTAAAACCTCCAAATATCGGGTCTAAGGCAACAACCGAGAGCCAAATGGCTTTTACAATGGCCGATCGGACCTCACAACAATTGACGGTTCAAGCAATTCCATGGAGTTAAAGTAAAAAAAAAAAGTAGTGAAATTAAACCCACTATGTGAAGTCACAGAACCAAGGATTTCCAGCAAAATTTTAGCATATGTTTCCAACCCATGATATAACTTCCAAGTCCATTGTAGAACAAGCTGCCAACTTTACATAAAATTATAAAATCCTCTTGAGTTAATTGCTACCAATTTCAACGTAGAAGCAAGAAACAGAAAGGACAAGCCACCAACAATTATTTCAAAAAAAATCAAGCTCTGACAAAAAACGGATTCTGAACAAAAGTAGAAAATCCGAAGTGGGACGATGGGGTGGAGCTGCCGCTTTTTCTTTTTGTTGTCTAGGTCTAGGAAATGAAAACTTAATGGTAGGATTTCTATAATTGGGTATTTTATATGGAAGTGGGAAGAGATGATGACCATTGGATTAGAAAAAAATAAATGGCTAGGATTAAATCTTGCACTTAAATGGGCTAATGGGTTGGGAATAATGGGCTAAGGGTAATTGGGTTGGACCATGTCTTTTTGTGTCTCAATTTTGGGCTAAGAAGACTCCAAAAATTATTATTTAAAACCATAGCTAAATTCCCTTAATATAAGATAACTATACTACATGATGTAAAAATAAATTCTAATTAATTAAACTAAACTATATTAAAACATGAAACTATTACATATTTTTTTGTATTTTTTAAGATTACATAAAGATAAAAAGAAAGTACTATTTTTTGTATTTATTTTTACTTTATGAAAGGTACATAAAATTATTTTTTTGTAATTTTTATTTTCTTGTAATAAAATAAAGTAAAAGGGTAAAAATGAGTTGAAATAGCTATATTGGGCCTAAATTAAATATTTATGTGCTAAAATATAAAAAATCTTGGGGAGGGTCAAAAATCACATGTCTACACCAGAGTGGTCTAGGAATAGGGCTTTAGGTTCTTCTTGGGGTCCTTTTTAGTGTAGGAACGACTGGTATTTTTGTTAAAGAAGGGGTGGAGTTTTTTTTTGCCTCCGGAATGAGAGATTAGGTTCTTCTTTTATAGGGAGTAGGAATTAGATTAGGTCAAATGGGAAATGGGTATGGGCTCAATTTTTTGGGCCATCCGAAATTGGGCCTTTCCAACCCAAAATCTTAATTCTTTTCTACAAATAGTATAAAATCTATACTATAAAATACATAACTAACTCTAATTAATTGAAATAAATAATATTATATTGTGAAACTATTTTTTGGTATTTTTTCAAGATTATATAAAAAATAAAAATAGGTGTAAATAGTATCACTACATTAAGTACTAATTAACCTTAAATTAAATAGACTTGAAACTATTTTGTGTTTTTGATTTTTTTTTAAATACTAATAATAATAAAATTAGTATATTAGAATCCTAGAAAAATTTAAATAACTCAAATAAATATATAAAATATGTGAAACTACTAATATAGCTTGAAGACGTGGCGGGTCAAAATTACATGTCTACAGCTGCCCCTCTTTGACTAGAAACACAAAGAGTTTTCAGATAAAGAATGACGAGACAAGTTTTTTGACACGACCCTTATTTAGAGAAACCAAAAACTAAAATAAAAGACAATGTGACTGAGCCCTGGTATATGAGCTGCCTACATATCATTGGCTATAAAGGAATCAGGCCACGTATAGTTCAGAAGTGAATGAGGTGATGGAGTGTGTGGAGAGGATGAGAGAGTTGAGTAAGGTATTGTTCCATCGAGGTTCCGGTCCGCGGTCCTGTTATTACATCAAAATCAAAATGAAAAAAGAAAAGACTAACTAAGTCTATCAACTACGAGTTACAAGATTTCTATCTCTAAACCTTGTGAAGCTTGATCTTGGATCTTGAATGGTTCTTCATGCAGACTTTAGAATTGAATCTTGACACTTTATAGCTGCAGGTGGTAGTTCATTCTTCCACGACTTCCTCGGATCATGACCGGGCATGCAGTGCTCGCGACTTCAGCCATGTCTTGAGCAGTTCACATCTTTCATCTACTTCTGCATTTGGATTCACTTCCCTCTTTTTTTTTCTTTTCTTTTTTTTTCTTTTTTTGTGGATTGAGACTTATTCTTTTGGTTATCTCGGAATGTTGACTTGTATTTTTGAGGCGAGCTTCCGCTACTTCCAGCTTGAATTAACTTCTGAAATGACTTCCCTCGTTCTTCAGGTGGGCGCCTGCTACTGACTTGAAATTTGAAGTAACTCTGAAATGAATTCCCTCATTCTCCAGGTGGGCACCTGCTACTACAGCAAAACACACAAAACAAAAGCAATTTTTCTGAACCAGTTTGCAGTAGAAAGATTTGCGAGTTGTTAGCAGAACTATAAATCACCTATGCTATTGATGAAGGATGCAATGATGAGAGTAAAATTGAAGACTCGGTTAGGATGTGCGTCTGCTAGGGGTAAAACCTTTAACCTAAAATTAGGAAGTGTGTCTCCTTAAAGAAATAAAATTCGAAAAGTCCAAACTAGGAAGTGTGTCTCCTAGATTTGAGATTGAGCTTGCAGAAAACTATAAACTAAGCTTGACTAAAGTAAAAACTGACCCTATTCTCCAGGCGGGACCCCTGATTTCAAAAAAGCTAAAGATTGATAGCTTAAGAAAACTAAAAATTGACCATTTTTTTCAAATCCAGACTTCCATTTTTTTAAATTATCGTAGGAGAAAATTCATCAGACTAGGTTTTTTTATCTTAGGAGAAAGATTCATCAGACTAAGATTTTGATCCTAGGAGAAAGTTCATCAGACTAAGTCTTTTTTTTGGTATCTTAGGAGAAAGATTCATCAGACTAAGACGTTTATCCTAGGAGAAAGATTCGTCAGATTAAGACTTCGATCCTAGGAGAAAAATTCATCAAACTAGGCTTTTTTATTTTTTGTTATCTTAGGAGAAAGATTCATCAGACTAAGATTTCTATCTTAGGAGAAAGATTCATCAGACTAGGTTTTCTATCTTAGGAGAAAGATTCATCATATTAAGACATTTATCTTAGGAGAAAAATTCATCAGACTAAGATTTCGATCTTAGGAGAAAATTCATCAGACTAAGACATTTATCCTAGGAGAAAGATTCATCAGACTAGGTTTTCTATCTTCAACCATTATATATATATATATATATATATATATATTGATACCGTTATATATATATATATGACATGTTATTTTGAGTGGAACATTTTTATAAAGAAAAAAATGGTTTGAAAAATATAATTTTATATAGTTATTAATATTACTACATTCAATTGTACACATAATATAAGAAAGTTCACGAGATTTTCTTTATTGTAAAGATAGAAATTATTTTCTCACATGAAAAGAAGGTTACCTTTTTAACATTTTAAGAATTAAGCGTACGAAAATTTGGACTCTTTTTATGAGATTAGAAAAATTATAAGTTGAGAAAATATGTGCATTTTTTACATGGATATTTTAATAAAGTAATAATGTATGTATTAATTTTATATGGTACCACATGTCCACGATAGTAAAGTATATTATAGTAAGGTGTATAAAGTATATTAAAGGAGAGTAGTATTTTAAGTAATTTGGGATAATTTTTAATTACATAGGTAATTGGTTAATTATCAAGTAACGGGTCATTACCTAATTAATTAATTCCATATTTTGGATAATCTTGTCCACCCCCACGTGGCAGCCCCTCACTTTCAAAGCAACGACTCTTAAAGTTATGTAAAAGGTGGAAACCTAATATATGGACTCCAAGACACTTCATTTAAGATTTTTGACTACAAAATAACATTTCCAATTTATGAACTTTAAAAGTCTTCTCCTCCTATTTTTTTCAACATTGAGTTATCCTTTCAATGTGTTTGATTTGATTTCTTTTCTCATGTTCAAATGTTCTTCTTTCGTGGTCTGAAAATGTTATCTTCTTTTTGTTAAGATTTTTGATTATTTATAATGGCTTGATTTAATATATTGAATTATGCTTCAGTATGTCAAGAATTGTTAAAAGCAGTCATGTGGTAATAGCTGAATAAGGATCAGTTGCATGGGAGTTGGAGCCTTTAGAACTTATTGAAAACCAACTTTCAATTGAAGAACTTTGTAATGATCCAACTGATCGATTTGAGCAATTGCATCCGGTTCGGCAGTTTGAGGTCACGATTAGCTTCATATTATGTGTATCGATTTAGTGCGTGGTCCGGGCATGAAACCAGAAAGCTTTTATGTGAAAATATGAAAAATATAGTAATTTCTAGTGTTAAAATTTAGTTTTTTTGTTGACTTTGGTTTACATTTTTGGTAAATGGACCCGGATCTGTGTTCCGATGATCCTGGAAGGGCCGTGGTAAAATATGGGACTTGGACGTATGCCCGAAATTGAATTCCGAGGTCCACAGCCTTAGAAAATAATTTTTGAAGAAAATTGTTATGTTGTTTTTTAAAGGAAATAAATAAATGAATTAATGGTTGAACTCATTGGTATCAGACTCGTATTTTGGTTCCAGATCCTGGTACAAGTTTGTTATGATATTTAAGGCCTATCTGTGAAATTTGGTGAGAATCGGAATTGATTTGACATGATTTGGACGTCCGGTTGAAAAGTTAGAAAATCATGAGTTTTGAGGTTAAATTCATAGTTTTGATGTTATTTTGATGATTTGATCACACGAGTAAGTCCTTATGATGTTTTAAGACTTGTGTGCATATTTAGTTTGGAGCTCCGAGGGCTTAGGTGAGTTTCAGATAGGTTTAGGCTATGTTGCGCTTGTTTTTGGATGCTTCATCGTCGTTTCTTCAAGCAAAAATGATACCACATTGAGAAAATGAGATCCAAATTCAGTTTTATTTGAACCATTATATCCGTATCAAAATTAGGGATCCATAGGAAAAAGAATCATCGAATTTGGATTCGTATGAGGAAGTTATGCTCATTTTCGTGTCGGGAAAATTGCTGGTTTCTGGTGTGTTCGCAAATGCGAACTTTATCATCGCATTTGTGATGCCCAGTTGGCAAATGCGAACTTTTGGTCTCAAATGCGACTTCTGTCAGCCCTGCTTTGTTCACAATTTGTAAGGGTTCACACTAGGTCACAAATTGTCACGACCCAATTCCCGAACCCGGTCGTGATGGCGCCTCTCGTGAAGACAAGGCCAGCTAGACCAAAACGGAAACACCTCTTTTAAACAGTCAATCATCATAAACAATAATAACATATAATATAATACTCATAAATTGCGAAATTTTAACATTAACAACAGCAGGAACCATCCTGACACAGCCCAAACCGGGGTGTCACAAGTCATGAGCTACTACAGAATCTGCTATAGGTCTACAAAGTACGGAATCCGATACAACAGTCTGAAGAAAACATAAATGATAGAGGATAAGAGAGACAAGGGGCTGCGGGCATCAACAGCTACCTCGTAACTCCAAATCACTGCCTAGCCTGGAAGGAATCAGCGCTCAGGTGCGGACTCTGCTATATCTGAATCTGCACACACGATGCATGGAGTAATGTGAGTACTCCGACTCAGTGAGTAATAATTATAAATAATGGCTGAAAGTATGAAAACACGTAAAGGCACAAAGCAATTCCATATCAAGCAGTAAAAATCACTTAAAGCAGTAAATCAGTGAAGAAATCAAATGATATTCCTTTTGAAACAAGTAAAATCGGTAAATTAATAGGTAAATAACAAGTAGAAATCCGCCCCTCGGGCACAATATCAATCGCTCAACATAGTATCAGCCCCTCGGGCTCACTCTCAGTACAGTATCAGCCCCTCGGGCTCAGTATCAATCACTTAGGACAGTATCAGCCCCTCGGGCTACCTCACAATCACTCATATCAGCCCCTCAGGCTACCTCACAATCACTCATATCAGCCCCTCGGGCATAGTATCAATCACTCAGCATAATGGGTACCCGCGCTCACTGTGGGTGTGCAGACTCCGGAGGGGCCCCTTACGGCCCAAGCGCTATATCAAGCCACCTCATGGCATCATCACTCGACACTCGGCCTCACATCACTCGAGCCACCTCGTGGCATATAAAGTATCTCAGGCCCTCGGCCTCATATCACTCAGCATATCCTCACATATGGCCCTCGGCCTCACTCAGTCCAAAACATGATGTAGAAATATCATTTAAGTTTCAAATCTGAGTAAATGTGGTTGAGTTTGTAAAACAGTAGATATCAACAGGACTGAGTTCAAATAATAAGTCAAGCAGTGAGGAAACAGTGATAAAAATCCCCGAAGGGTTCAAATAGTTGGCACGAAGCCCAAATATGGCAATCAGCCCAAATCATGATGATAACAAATGAATTTCAGTCAAATATTCGGTAAAATCATCAATCAGGATGGACCAAGTCACAATCCCCAGTAGTGAAGACCCCACGCTCATCATCTAGCGCGTATCTTGCCTCAATATAGCACTACGATGTGCAAATCCGGGGTTTCAAACCCTCAGGACATCATTTACAACCATTACTCACCTCGAACTGGCTAATTCTCTAGCTCGCGATACCTTTTCCCCTCGAATTGGCCTCCACGCGCGTCGAATCTATCCAAAATCAGAACAAATACGTCACAATATGCTAAGGGAACAAAGCCCTAGCGAAAACATTCGAAAAATATCAAAAATCCAGAAATTAGCAATACCCGAGCCCCGGGCCCACGTCTCGAAACTCAAAATTTTTTACGTCATCGGGTTCCTTATCTCGCCATGAGTCTATACATACAAAAATCTCTCAAATCGGACCACAAATGGCTCCTCAAATCCCAAATTTAGAATTTCAATTCCAAGCCCTAATTTCTTCCAATTTTGCTATATTTTCATGAATTTCAAGGATGATTTCACAATATAATCATGTATTTAGTTCGTATGACTTACCTCCAATCACTTCCCGTCAAAACCCCTTCAATTCCCGTCCAAAAGCTCTCAAGGTTGCTCAAAAATGGTGAAAAAATGGGTTTGGTTCGCGGATGAAATATTTTTAACATTCTGCCCGGATCACTGCAGCTAACTCTATGCGATCGCATTCAAGCCCCTGCGATCGCATAACATAAAATCTGCAGCTCCAGAATTAACCTTATGCGATCGCATCCTATCCTCTGCGATCGCATAGCACAATGACCTTAGCCTATGCGATCGCACACCTGCTCCTGCGATCGCATTGAACAAATTTCCACGAAAATCCCGGATTAACTTTACACTGTGCGATCGCATGCCTCCCTATGAGATCGCATTGAACAACCAAACAACCCCTCAAAAATGCTTCTATGCGATCGCATAGAGCAAAACCCTGCAGCACTGATCTGCGGATTTCTGCAACATCCTAAGTCCCAAAATCATCCGTTAGCCATCCGAAATCACCCGGAGGCCCCCGGGACCTCAACCAAAAGAAACAACACATCTTAAAATATTATTCAAACTTGATTCAATCATCAAAATACCTCAAACAATGCCAAAACCATCAAATTGCATCGAATTCAAGCCTAAGTTCTTCTAAAACTTCCGAAATACCCATTTGATCACAAACCCGACCAAAATACCTCCGAATGATCTGAAATTCTACACACACATCCAAAATCACTTAATGAAGCTACTGCAACTCTCGAAATTCCATTTCGACCCCCGTATCAAAATCTCACCTACCAATCGGAATTCGCCAAAATACTAACTTCGCCAATTCAAGCCTAATTCTTCTCTACAACTCCAAAACCCATTCCGATCGCGCTCCTTAGTCACATATCACCTCCCGAAGCTAACCGAACCATCAGAACTCACTTCCGAGCCTTCTATCACATAAGTCAATGTCCGGTTGACTTTTCTAACTTAAGCCTTCTTAAAAGAGACTAAGTGTCTCATTTCTTACCAAATACTCTCCGAACTCAAACTAATCAACCCGATCACATAAAACATGGATAACGAAGCGTAAAGAAGCTGAAATGGGGAAAACGGAGCGGTAACTCATGAGACGACTGGCCGGGTTATCACACAAATGCGACATCTGAGGCCTGTTACGTGAGGTTTTTGACGGGATTTTTACCCATTTTTCAATTTTCTCAAATTCTAAACCTCCATAGGCGATTTTTCAAAGACCCAAACTTCTCCAAATCATTGGGTAAGTGTCTCTAATCAATTTCCAACTATATTTTGTGACTATAGCTTAGATTTAACATCAAATTCATGAGAATCTAAAGGAAAATTTGGGGGAAATTGTGAAATCATTCAAAAATATAAAATGATGATTTGAATGACCAAGTGGTATCGAAATTAGATAATTTTTGTATGGGTGAACTCGTATCGGAATGAGTATTCGGTTTTTGTAAATTTTGTCGGGATCCGAGTTGCAGGCCCGAGGAGTTGACTTTTGTTGACTTTTTGCAAATTGTATAGGAATCATAGTTTTGTTAATTGAAATTGTTTTCTCTTGCATTATTAGATGTATTCAAGTCGTTTTTGGTTAGATATGAGCCGTTCGGAGGTCTTTTCACCCGAGAAGTACATTTTAGAGTATCAGTTTGCCGTTTTGAGGTAAGTATCTTGCCTAACCTTGTGTGGGGGATTTTTCCTTAGGAATTGAGTCTTCTATGCTAATTATAGTCCATGCATGCGAGGTGACGAGTATGTACTCGGACTTATTTGTGGAAAATTTGCCTCTAGGGTTCTTAGGCCCTTATGTGGAAAGTATCCCGTTATGATTGGGTTTCCTAATTGCTTAAATTGCCTCTATATGCTCCATATGACGTTGCTAGCCTTCCTCTAATTCTTACGTGTTACCTTGACCCTTAATTGCCTTAATTGAAATAATTGCCTTCCTTATTGTTTTGATACTTCTTGATTGTAAGTTCCTCTATGACTTCGTGCAAATATGTTATATGTCCAATTGTTGTGGTTACCGGTGTAGTTATCACGTGCTTATTATGATTTGTTATTTTGTTGAGGTTATCGTGCTTCTTGATTTTTCCGTGACCTTTATTATGCACTTGTTGATTTCCTTACCGGGACGTTATTGCTTATGATATTGTTTTCCTTCCCGGGATATTATTGTTATACTATTGTTCCCTTGCCGGGATGTTATTGCTTATGATATTGTTTCCCTTGCCGGGATATTGTTGTTACACTATTGTTCCCTTGCCGGGATATTGTTGTTTACGATCTTGTCTCCCTTGTCGGGATGTTGTTGTTATACTCTTGTTCCCTTGTCGGGATTCTTTTATGATTGATATTGATTTGTATATGGGATCGGGTGGCACGCTGCCATGGTGATATTTGAAATGGGAGTGAGTTGCACGCTTGCAACAAGATATATGAAATGGGAGCGGGTTGCATGTCTGCAACAACATATATGAAATGGGATTGGGTTGCACGACTGCAACAAGATATATGAAATGGGATCGGGTGGCACGCCGCCACGGTGATATATGAAATGGGATCGAGTGGCATGCTGCCACGGTAATATTTGAAATGTGATCGGGTTGCACGCCTGCAACAAGAAAGAATAAAAGTGAATATTGATTTCTTATGGTAAGAACGAGAGTAAAAGCACGAAGGGTGATGCCGTGCACTTTCTGTTTGCTATGCTTATTTGTTGTTACCAATTCAATTGTTTTAAGTGTTCAGATTCCTTTACCGCTATGATCCTTTGTGAAGGAACCCCATCGTGTTTTCAATACTTCGCCACGTTTATATACATATTTTTCAATACTTTAAAATTTCAATAATTGTTTCATCTTCAATTCATTTAGTTACTCAATTAAATTTCCTTAAACCGTCTATTTTACTTAAAAATAGAATTTCTACTAAGTTAATTTATTAAATTCCTTGTTAAAGGTAATAATTTATTCGATGTTGTACTTTAATTAAAAATGGTACTTTCTCTATTCAAATGATTTCTAAAAATAACTTCATCTTTTCTTGCTGAGTTCCTAATCGGTTTAGAAGTTGTACCCACTTTATGTTATGTAAATCAGATTCCTTGAACATCTTAATTGCATTAGTTATGGACCCTATGAACTGCGTAACATGAGAACGTTGTTGTGTAAAGTGAGATATAAATATGTGGGCACAAGGTGTCGGGTTGTGCTGAAACTTTGGTAATTGAGGTTATGAAATGAGACATCGAGTTTGAAATGGCTGGAAATTGTGCATCGGAAATGATATGATTTATTGAGCTTATATCGCCTTCCTTGTTTGAGCACATTTTTACTTGTCTATGTTCCAGCTATGTTGGTGCTAATTTATTTGGTTATATTTCATTTCCACCCGTGTTTCTCTTTATTGTTTCTACTGATTGTATTTTGTTCTTTCCCTACTATTGATATTACTATATCATTTCTAGGTTGATAGTTTATTATCAAATCCTATTTAATTTATTTGACCAGTAGGTGTCTGGACTATTCCTCGTCACTACCCCACCGAGGTTAGTCTTGATAATTACTGGGCACCGCCGTGGTGTGCTCATACTATACTTCTGTACATTTTTGTGTACAGATCCAGGTATTTGATCGGTAGTAGCTGTGCGGGTCGTTGCGGTGGAGACTCAAGGTAAACCTGCTACAGCGTTCGCAGGCCTCGATGTCACCTTTATTTGTACTTATTTCCATTTGTTCCTTTTGTTTCGGAGCAGTGATGTATTTATTTTGTATAACTACTCTTAGAAAGGCTTGTGACTTGTACTACCGGTTTTGGGAATTGTAAATTGTTAAGAGTTATTTAAATTAAAATTAGTAAATATAAATATTATCTCAGTTAATGTTAGGCTTACCTAGTTTGGAGACTAGGTGACATCATGACTCCTTCGGAGGGATTTTTGGGTCGTGGCAAGTTAGTATCAGAGCTAGAGGTTCATAGGTGCTACGAGTCATAAGCAGGTTTAGTAGAGTCTTGCGGATCGGTACGGAGATGTCTGTACTTATATTTGGAAGGCTACGGAACTGTTAGGAAATTCCACTTTTTTCATTTCTTATCGTGCGAATTGATTCAGCTCGAAGTATATAACTTATGTTCCTTTTCATCCACTCGTGTATCATATTACGCTCTCAGTGACCGCTATGTGCCAGTGGTTCGTGATGCTACAAACGGACTATAAAGGAGTCAGGGATGCTCAGACATTGTCTCAACGTGTTGTCCAGACTGAAGATAAGAGGTATTGAGAGGCTAATCAATTGTTCATATAGAGGCGCATCGTTTTCCGGCATCTGGTTGGTGAGTGCGAGCTTGGGAAGGTTTAATTAATTGACTAGTCGTCGAGATCGTGGTAGGGTCGCGAGGTGGAGGTTGATTGAGGATAGCTGATGGTATTGGAATACCTTGTGATTTGTGTTGTACGAGTTGTGAAGGTTAGCTTTGCGGATCATCAGACGTTATTTTCTATGGCTTCGCGCTAAGTGGAGGAGTTCACTAGCGGCGTTTAGATTGCAGAGTCAGATTTACATCAGTTTTGGCCTAAGGTATGTATATAAGTGGTATTGGAAGGTTTCCAAAATTTGTATATAACCAAAGACTGAGATCTTGCAAAGGATGATATTGGGGCTTTGAGGGGGGATATTGCTTATCGACTAACCGAAGAAATGGGTCAGTTCAGTAATGATGGGGTTAGCATGGAAATGGAAGTAATTGGTCCTTTTGAATAGGAATTCTCTACTGGAATTTTTGGCAGCACTCTTGGATTGGACGGTTTGTGTGACTCAGTTGAGTTGAGAAGGTGTGGTCTTGATGGCCTAGTTGCGTGCGGGCAGATCTTGGAGGGGTTCTCGATGGTTTGGCAACGGCTTGAGTTGGCTGTCTACTACGAGCATAAGGAATATGTGGTACATTGTGGTTTTCTCCTGAATCGGTATCAGAAATTAATAGAGTGTTGAAATTTTTGGCTATCACATGTGAAGAGCGGGCAGTTTGGGAAAGACCCTTGAGTTTTGGTTTGTGGGTTGCGTGGCTAATGGCATGGTGATTACTTGGTTTTGAGGCTTTTGAGGTTCATGTTTTGTTACGCGGCCAGAAACCCTATATGGGTGCTTTAGTAGAATGATAGGGTGTGAGAGATATATCAGCCATATGATTTGCGTAGTTGAGTTGGGTATGGAAATTTTGGCATTCCTGAGGTTTGGAGCTAGATGCCCTCATGTGCGGACTATTCCTGATTACAGATTGTGAAGAAATGTTGAGAATGAGATAATTAATAACATGTATTATCGATAAGTTGTTGTGGATCTTTTGAAGCATATTTATCTATTTGGGAAGTATCAAGATTTGGTTGAGACAATGTGAAAGCTCAATGAGAATATGTATGTTGTATCAGGTTAAGTTTGTGTGCTCCTGTGAGATTGCCATTTTGGTTATGTTATTAGGCAGAGGCAAAATGGATATTATTTATGCCTCTGGCCTATGTTATGTGCTACTCTCTTATGTTATGATGGTCTATGAGGTTGTATGACTATTCTCCACGCATGTTGTGATTTCGTTCGGGCCTTATGGCGATGCGGGCGAGATAGACCTCGTGATGTTAATTTTCTCATTGCACCTCAGCTGTACTTGTTTCTTTTATGTCTTATTACTTCTATTCACTTTTTCCCATAGTTTTATTTGTGCACTCTGCTGTACTTGATATCAGTATTTATATGATCAGTGAGCCCGAGCATTTTGGCTCGATGAATATTTGGGAGCGGGCTGCACGCCGCAGTGGATGTTATGTGGGATACCCTTTCCTTGTGTTTATTTGATGTTGTGTCTTCCCTCTATGGGATGATTTGATGAAAAACCTATACTTTTGTTGTCACACATGTTGTACTTGTTATATAATTCTTCTACTTTATTTTCCTTTATTTGTGTTGCATAATTGAGTTATTGTTGATTTGGTGTACGAATTGTGTAGTGTAAGAATCTGTGTGGTTCCGTGATGAGTTGTTAGTTGGATTGCTTGTATTGGTTGAGATGATGTTCTTAGACCTAATATTAGTGCTACGGTATTGGGGGTGGGGAGTTTTGGAAGTGAGAGGGTGTTTCTGCTAAGATTTGGGTAATGTCCCTTGGCGGGTGGGAGAGCTTCATGACTTGTTGACTTCATGGGAGGTTATGAGTTTTCGCATGTCTCTTTATCATGGGTAGTGTTGTGGAAGTCCAGAACAAGGTTGTATTTAATGTGAAGTATATTTCCGGCATCCAAGATGTTATTTGAGCAGCTATGGTAGTCAGAGGTTATTGCTTCGAGTATATGAGTTATGTGGAACAACATGTAATTGTATTCTGGATTGAAATTTTTGGCTCAATTCAGCTTGTTTGGGTGTGTTCAGTGTGATGATGTGGAATTCGGGTCCTATGATGAATTTCAGATGTTGAGGTTTGGGTCATGTTCTAAGGTTATGGACTAAGGAGGAGATGAGACATTTAGTTAAGTTGCATTGTCAGTTCTGCATAGGTTGGATGATGGGGAATCACCCTCGGGTGTATGTATGCTGAGCTTATGCAGTGGTTCGATGGATTTGGAACGACTACGGGAACATTCGAGGATGAACGTATGTTTAAGTGGAGGAGGATGTAACGACCTAACTGATCGTTTTGAACAATTGCTTCCGGTTAGGTAGTTTGAGGTCAAGAGCAGCTTCATATTATGTGTAACGACTTGCGTGCGTAGTCCAAGCGTGAAACCGAAAAGCTTTTATGTATAAATATAAAAAATATAGTAATTTCTAGTGTTAAAATTTAGTTTTGTTGTTGACTTTGGTCAATATTTTTGGTAAACGGACCCGTATCTGTGTTCCAACGATCCTGGGAGGTCCATGGTAAAATATGGGACTTGGACATATGCCCGAAATTGAATTCCGAGGTCCCTAGCCTTGGAAAATAATTTTTGAAGAAAATTATTGTGTTGGGTTTTAAAGGAAATAAATAAATGAATTAATGTTTGAACTCGTTGGTATCAGACCTGTATTTTGGTTCCGAAGCCTGGTACAAGTTTCTTATAATATTTAAGTCCTATCTGTGAAATTTGGTGAGAACAGAATTGATTTGACGTAATTTGGACGTCCGGTTGAAAAGTTAGAAAATCATGAGTTTTGAGGTTAAATTCATAGTTTTTGATGTTATTTTGATGATATGATCATACGAGTAAGTCCTTATGATGTTTTAAAACTAGTGTGCATATTTGGTTTGAAGCACTGAGGGCTTGGGTGAGTTTCGGATAGGTTTAGGCTATGTTGCGCTTGTTTTTGGATGCTTCATCGTCGTTTCTTCAAGAAAAAATGATACCACATTGAGAAAATGATATCCACATTCAGTTTTATTTGAACCATTAGATCCTTATCAAAATTAGGGAGCCATAGGAAAAAGAATCATCGAATTTGGACATCATATGAGGAAGTTATGAACATTTTCGTGTCGGGAAAATTGTTGGTTTCTGGTGTGTTCGCAAATGCGAACTTTTTCATCGCATTTGTGATGCCCAGTTGGAAAATGCGAACTTTTGGTTACAAATGCGACTTCTGTCAGCCCTGCTTTGTTTGCAATTTGTAAGGGTTCGCAATTGCGAACCTTGGGTCGCAAATGCGATATCTGAAGCCTGTTAAGTGAGGTTTTTGACGGGATTTTCACTCATTTTTCAATTTTCTCAAACCCTAAACCTCCATAGGCGATTTTTCAAAGACCAAACTTCTCCAAATCATTGGGTAAGTGTGTATAATCAATTTTCAACTATATTTTGTAATTATATCTTAGATTTAACATCAAATTCATGAGAATCTAAAGGAAAATTTGGGGAAAATTGTGAAATCTTTCAAAAATGTAAAATGATGATTTGAATGACCAAATGGTATCGGAATTAGATAATTTTTATATGGGTGAACTCATATCGGAATGGGTATTCGGTTTTTGTAAATTTTGTCGGGATCCGAGGTGCGAGCCCGGGGAATTGACTTTTGTTGGCTTTTTGCAAATTGTATAGGAATCAGAGTTTTATTAATTGGAATTGTTTTTTCTTGCATTGTTAGATGTATTCAAGTCGTTTTTCGTTAGATATGAGCCGTCTAGAGGTATTTTCACCCGAGAAGTGCATTTTAGAGTATCGGTTTGTCGTCTTTGAGGTAAGTATCTTGCCTAACCTTGTGTGGGGGATTTTCCCTTAGGAATTGAGTCTTCTATGCTAATTATAGTCCATGCATGCGAGGTGACGAGTATGTACTCGGACTTATTTGTGGAAAATTTGCCTCTAGGGTTCTTAGGCCCTTATGTGGAAAGTATCCCGTTATGATTGGGTTTCCTAATTGCTTAAATTGCCTCTATATGCTCCATATGACGTTGCTAGCCTTCCTCTAATTCTTACGTGTTACCTTGACCCTTAATTGCCTTAATTGAAATAATTGCCTTCCTTATTGTTTTGATACTTCTTGATTGTAAGTTCCTCTATGACTTCGTGCAAATATGTTATATGTCCAATTGTTGTGGTTACCGGTGTAGTTATCACGTGCTTATTATGATTTGTTATTTTGTTGAGGTTATCGTGCTTCTTGATTTTTCCGTGACCTTTATTATGCACTTGTTGATTTCCTTACCGGGACGTTATTGCTTATGATATTGTTTTCCTTGCCGGGATATTATTGTTATACTATTGTTCCCTTGCTAGGATGTTATTACTTATGATATTGTTTCCCCTGTTGGGATATTGTTGTTATACTATTATTCCCTTGTCGGGATGTTGTTGCTTACGATCTTGTCTCCCTTGCCGGGATGTTGTTGTTATACTCTTGTTCCCTTGCCGGGATTCTTTTATGATTGATGTTGATTTGTATATGGGATCGGGTGGCACGCCGCCACGGTGATATTTGAAATGGGAGCGAGTTGCACGCCTGCAACAAGATATATGAAATAGGAGCGGGCTGCACGCCTGCAACAAGATAAATGAAATGGGATCGGGCTGCACGCCTGCAACATGATATATGAAATGGGATCGGGTGGAACGCCGCCACGGTGATACATGAAATGGGATCAGGTGGCACGCCGCCACGGTAATATTTGAAATGGGATCGGGTTGTACGCCTGCAATAATAAAGAATAAAAGTGAATATTGATTCTTATGGTAAGAACGAGAGTAAAAGCACGAAGGGTGATGCCGTGCACTTTCTGTTTGCTATGCTTATTTGTTGTTACCAATTCAATTGTTTTAAGTGTTCAGATTCCTTTACCGCTATGATCCTTTGTGAAGGAACCCCATCGTGTTTTCAATACTTCGCCACGTTTATATACATATTTTTCAATACTTTAAAATTTCAATAATTGTTTCATCTTCAATTCATTTAGTTACTCAATTAAATTTCCTTAAACCGTCTATTTTACTTAAAAATGGAATTTCTACTAAGTTAATTTATTAAATTCCTTGTTAAAGGTAATAATTTATTCGATGTTGTACTTTAATTAAAAATGGTACTTTCTCTATTCAAATGATTTCTAAAAATAACTTCATCTTTTCTTGCTGAGTTCCTAATCGGTTTAGAAGTTGTACCCTACTTTATGTTATGTAAATCAGACTCCTTGAACATCTTAATTACATTAGTTATGGACCCTATGAACTGTGTAACATGAGAACGTTGTTGTGGAAAGTGAGATAGAAATATGTGGGCACAAGGTGCCGGGTTGTGCTAAAAGTTTGGTAATTAAGGTTATGATATGAGACATCGAGTTTGAAATGACTGGAAATTGTGCATCGGAAATGATATGATTTATTGAGCTGACATCGCCTTCCATGTTTGAGCACATTTTTACTTGTCTGTGTTCCAGCTATGTTAGTGTTAATTTATTTGGTTATCTTTCGTTTCCACCCGCGTTTCTCTTTATTGTTTCTATTGATTGTAGTTCGTTCTTTCTGTAATGACCTGACCGGTCATCTTGAGCTTTTGCACTTTGCTAGCCAGTTCTAGGGAATGACTAGCCGAGCGTGATGTATTATGACTTATGTAAATTGTTGATTTTGGCTTTCAGGGTAATCAGAATGAATTTGGAAGAACAGTTCTAAGTTAGGAGCTTAAAATTTGAAAGGTTTGACCAAGATTTGACTTGTTAGTATATGATCTCGGATCGAAATTTTTATGATTTGGTTAGCTCCGTTAGGTGATTGGGGACTTAGGAGCGTGATTGGAATGCATTTTGGAGGCCCGTAAAAGGTCTAGGCTTGAATTGGCAAAATTGAGATTTTGGCATTTTCCGGTTGATAGGTGAGATTTTGATATAGGGGTCCGAATGGAATCCCGGAAGTTGTTGTAGTTTCTTTGTGTTATTTGTGATGTGTGCACAAAATTTCAGGTCATTCGGACGAGGTTTGGTAGACTTTTTGATTCGAAAGCGGAATTTGGAAGTTCTTGACTTGAATCCGATGTAAATTTGGTGTTTTGTTGTTTTTTTTAGCATTCTGAAGGTTAGAACAAGTCTGAATGAGGTTATGGGGGTATGTTGGCATGTTTGTTTGAGGTCCCGGGGGCCTCGGGTGAGTTTCGGGTGCTCAATCGGACCATCTCATGATGTTGGAATTGCAGAAAATTGCAGATCAGTGTTGCAGAGAAATGACCTTCGCGTTCGCGAGTGCGTCATCACGTTCGCGAAGGGTTAGTTGGTGAAGGAAGGGAGTTAAGCCTCCGCGTTCATAAGGAAGGCTATGTGTTCCCAAAGGGCTGGATGTTTGGTCATCGCATTCGCGTAGAGTGGACCGCGTTCGCGTAGAGTGGACCGCGTTCGCGTAGAGTAATTTGGTCAGCTGGACTTGAGGCATTTTTATTCATCACGTTCGCAAGTGGTGTAACGCGATCGCGAAGGTTTAGTCTGAGGAAGCATCGCATTCGCGATGGGCAGGTCGCGATCGCGAAGAGGAAATTCTGGTCAAAGTTATTTTGTGCTTCGTAAATGCAAGGCTTTGACCACGTTCACGAAGAAGGATTTCAGGCCTGGGTAGAATGTTTAAATAGTCGTCTTGTCCGCGATTTTGGTGTTTATTTCCACCATTTTTTGTCGTTTTTGGAGTTTTTTTAAGAGGATTGAAGAGTGATTCAAGGGGAATCACTTGGAGGTAAGATTTATGAACTTTATACTCGTTTCTTATGTGAATTCTACCTAATTAATCATGGAATTTAAGCCTAGTATTGAAGAACTAGGGCTTGTAATTTGAGACCTAGAATTTGGGATTTGAAGGGCCATTTGAGGTCCGATTTGGATGTTCTTGATATTTATAGACTCGTGTGAGGATGGAGATTCTATTGATGTAATTTCTATCGGATTTAGAGTCTTGGGCCCGGGGGCCGGGTTTGACAAATTTCGGGAATTTTGATGTAAATTGAATATTTTCGAGTGTATTTCGTTCCCTTAGAATATTCTAATGGTTATGTAATGATTGTGGCTAGACTTGGAGCATCCAAATGTCTATTCGTGGGGGCAAAGGCATCGCGGGCTTGAGTTTGGACCAGATCGAGGTAAGTAATGATTGTAAATGCTGTCCTGAGGGTTTAAAACCCCGTATTTCACATCGTCATGCTACTTTGAGGTGACGCACACGCTAGATGACGAGCATGGAGTCGTGCACCGATGGAGATTGTGACTCGGTCCGTCCCGTACGACTGTCGAGTCGCGTATTTGATTTGAAATCTTGTGATATTCCATATTTTTAGAGATTAACATTATATTTTGGGCTGTATGTCATGTTTGGGGCCTTGTGCCGACCTGTTGAGACCCTTAGGGGCATTTTCACTACTTTTCCTCACTCTATTTGTTTTGAAAGCATATCCTCAGTCATGTTTTACCTGTTTATTATTTAAAACTGGTTTTGTCACTTTACTTCTTAAAATGTGAAAACTATTTGGGTTGAGTTCCCTGATTGACTGATGGCCCGAGCGATTGTAAGGTTGATGACTAAGATAGACCGAGGGTCTGATTGTGAGGTTGATGACTGAGATAGACCGAGAGTCTGATTGTGAGGTTAATGACTGAGAGAGGTTGAGAACCTAATGGTGAGGATATCTATATATGTATGAATTAGGGATCGGGCTGCACACCACAACAATACTTATATGGATCAGGCTGCATGCCGCAACAATATATATATATTGGATCCGGCTGCGCGCCGTAGCGATATAGCGCTTGGGCTGTAGGAGCCCCTCCTGAGTCTGCACACCCCTAGTGAGCGCCGTCGACGAGATAAATGGATCAGGCTGTACGCTGTAGAGATATCTGGATTGGGCTACGCGTCGCAGCAGTTACTATATGGTACTTATTGAGTGTGAGTGCTGAGTGTGAGCGCTGATTGATGAAAGTTGAGTCTCGAGTGACTGAGAAGCTTGCCCGAGGGGATGTATACATATATGAGTGATGCTTTGCCCGTGGGGCTTGTTTTTATGAAATTGTTGTTACCACTCCTCTTTATACTAAGCCTCTATTGAAAATGTTGAACAAATGCTTTTAAACAACTTTCATTTAAGCTGGAGTTTTTATGAAATGTTTGGAATTTAATCACTGATTTGGCTTTGTTATTTCCACTGAGATTTTTATGTTATGAGGTATTTATGATTCCTGTTTTGCCCGAGGGGCTGTATACGAACTATGTTTTGCCCGAGGGGCCGATTATAATTTTCATCTCTTTAATTATAAATTGTATTGAATCTCTATTGAAATTGTTGGAAAGCATCTTCAAATGATTTTTTTACCAAAAGCTGAATTTTAAATGAGACGATTGACTCGTATTCTGATTTGAAAGCTTGTTGTACTTACTGAGTTTATCATAATGTGGATTCATCGTTTCCTACTGCTCAGTCTTTATTTACTCTTATTACTTACTAGGTTGGAGTAATCACGTTACTCCCTGCACCTCGTGTGCAAATTTAGGTATTTCGGAACCCGGTAGCGGGTGTTGATTGCTCAGACGCGGAGTCATCAAAGTTAGCAAGGTGGCTGCACGACGTTCGCAGCACTGCTTCCTTCCTCTCATTTTCATTGTTGTGCTTAGTATATTTTTAGACTGTTTTGTTGTATTCAGACCTTGGTAGATGCTCATGACTAGTAACACCCCGATGTCGGGCTTGTATGTTATTTTCGCGTTCATTCAGACTTATATTATGAAACATTTGTTAAATTAAAGGCTTAAAAAATGACTCTTAATGATTGAAGGGTTAAAATGGGTGTTGTGTCGGCTGACCTTGTCTTCACGAGAGGCGTCATCACGACCAGGTCTGAGTTTTGGGTCGTGACACTTTCCCTGCTGTTGATATTACTATGTCATTTCTAGGTTGATAGTTTATTATTAAATCTTATTCAATTTATTTGACCAGTAGGTGTCTGAACTGTTCCTCGTCACTACCCCATCGATGTTAGTCTTAATAATTATTGGGTACCATCGTGGTATGCTCATACTATACTTCTGTACATTTTTGTGTACAGATCTAGGTATTTGATCGGTAGTAGATGTGCGGATTGTTGCGGTGGAGACTCAAGGTAAACCTGCTACAACGTTCGCAGGCTTTAGAGTTACCTTCATTTGTACTTATTTCCATTTGTTCCTTTTGTTTCGGAGCAGTGATGTATTTATTCTTATAACTACTCTTAGAAAGGCTTGTGACTTGTACCACCGGTTTTGGGATTGTAAATTATTAGAAGTGAAAATGTGGTTCTATGGTTTATAGGCTAGTTTGAATTGTGAAATTTCAGTTACATTGTGTTATCAGACCTATATGAGATAGGGTGACGTGGGATCACCCCCGGGTGTGTTCATGGTAAGGTTATTCAGCGATTGGTTGGCTTTTGGAATAACTCTAGACACATTCGAGGACGAACATATGTTTAAGTGGGGGATGATGTAAAGACCCGACCGGTCGTTTTGAGCTTTTGCACTTTTCTAGCTAGTTCTCGGGCATGACTAGCCTCGTGTGATGTATTATGACTTATGTAAATCGTTGGTTTTGTCTTTCCGGGTAATCAGAATGAATTTGGAAGAACGGTTCTCAATTAGAAGCTTAAAATTTGAAAGGTTTGACCAAGATTAGACTTGTTAGTATATGATCTTGGATCAGAATTTTTATGATTTGGTTAGCTCTGTTAGGTGATTTAGGACTTAGGAGCATGATTGAAATGCATTTTGGAGGCCCGTGGAAGGTCTAGGCTTGAATGGGCGAAATTGAGATATTGGCATTTTCCAGTTGATAGGTAAGATTTCGATATGTGGGTCAAAATGGAATCCTGGAAGTTGCAGTAGCTCCGTTGTGTCATTTGTGACGTCTGTGCAAAATTTCAGGTCATTCAGACGAGGTTTGGTAGACTTTTTGATCGAAAGCAAAATTTGGAAGATCTTGAAATTTTTATGCTTGAATCCGATGTAAATTTGGTGTTTTGTTGATGTTTTGAGAGTTCTGAAGGTTGGAAAAAGTTTGAATGAGGTTATGGGGTATGTTGGCATGTTTGGTTGAGGTCCCGGAGGCCTCGGGTGAGTTTCGGGTGGTCAATCGAACAATCTCATGATGTTGGAATTACAGAAAATTGCAGATCAGTGTTGCAGAGAAATGACCTTCGCGTTCGCGAGTGGGTCATCGTGTTCGCGAAGGGTTAGTTGGTGAAGGCTGGGAGATAAGCCTTCGCGTTCGCGAGGAAGGCTATGCATTCGCGAAGGGCTGGATGTTTGGTCATCGCATTCACGTAAAATGGACCGTGTTCGCGTAGAGTAATTTGGTCAACTGGACTTGAGGCATTTTTATTCATCGCGAAGGTTTAGTCTTAGGAAGCATCGCATTCGCGATGGGCAGGTCGCGATCGCGAAGAGGAAATTCTGGTCAAAGTTATTTTGTGCTTCGCGAACACGAGGCTTTGACCGCGTTCGTGAAGAAGGATTTCAAGCCTGGGCAGAATGTTTAAATAGTCATCTTGTCCGCGATTTTGGGGTTTATTTCCACCATTTTTGGTCGTTTTTGGAGTTTTTGAAGAGGATTGAAGAAGGATTGAAGGGGAATCACATGGAGGTAAGATTTATGGACTTTATACTCGTTTCTTATGTGAATTCTACCTAATTAAACATGGAATTTAAGCCTAGTATTGAAGAACTAGGGCTTGTAATTTGAGACCTAGAATTTGGGATTTGAGGGGCCATTTGAGGTCCAATTTTGATGTTCTTGATATGTATAGACTCGTGGGAGGATGAGAATTCTATTGATGTAATTTCTATCAGATTCCAAGTCGTGGGCCCGCGGGCCGGGTTTGAGCAAATTTCGGGAATTTTAATGTAAATTGAATATTTTCGAGTGGACTTCGTTCCCTTAGCATATTCTAGTGGTTATGTACTGATTGTGGCTAGACTTGGAGCATCCGGAGGTATATTCGTGGGGGCAAAGGCATCGCGGGCTAGAGTTTGGACCGGATCAAGGTAAGTAATGATTGTAAATGCTGTCCTGAGGGTTTGAAACCCCGAATTTCACATCGTCATGCTACTTTGAGGTGATGCACACGTTAGATGATGAGCGTGGAGTCATGCACCGATGGGGATTGTGACTCGGTCCATCCCGTACGACTGTCAAGTCGCGTATTTGATTTGAAATCTTATGATATTCCATATTTTTAGAGATTGACAATATATTTTGGGTTGTATGCCATGTTTGGTGCCTTGTGCCGACCTGTTGAAACTCTTAGGGGCATTTTTCACTACTTTTCCTCACTCTATTTATTTTGAAAGCATATCCTCAGTCATGTTTTACCTGCTTATTATTTAAAACTAGTTTTGTCACTTTACTTCTTAAAATGTGAAAACTGTTTGGGCTGAGTTCCCTAATTGACTGATGGCCCGAGCGATTGTGAGGTTGATGACTGAGATAGACCGAGGGTCTGATTGTGAGGTTGATGACTGAGATAGACCGAGAGTCTGATTGTGACGTTAATGACTAAGAGAGGTTAAGAACCTAATGGTGAGGATATTTATATATGTATGAATTATGGATCGGGTTGCACGCCGCAGCGATACTTATATGGATTGGGCTTCACGCCGTAGCGATACTTATATGGATTGGGCTTCACGCCGCAGCGATATATATATATATTGGATCGGGCTGCGCGCCGCAGCTATATAGCGCTTGGGCTGTAGGAGCCCCTCTGGAGTCTGCAGACCCCTAATGAGCACTGTGGATGAGATAAATGGATCGGGCTGCATGTTGTAGCGATATCTGGATTGGGCTGCGCGCCGCAGCGATTACTATATGGTACTTATTGAGTGTAAGTACTGAGTGTGACCGTTGATTGATGAGAGTTGAGCATCTAGTAACTAAGAGGCTTGCCCGAGGGGCTGTATACATATATGAGTGATACTTTGCCCGAGGGGCTTGTTTTTATGAAATTGTTGTTACCACTCCTCTTTATACTGAACCTCTGCTGAAAATGTTGAACAAATACTTTTAAACAACTTTCATTTAAGCTGGAGTTTTTATGAGATGTTCGGAATTTAATCATTGATTTGGCTTTATTTTTTCTACTGAGATATTTTATGTTATGATGTGTTTATGATTCCTGTTTTGCCCGAGGGGCTGTATACGAACTATGTTTTGCTCGAGGGACTGATTATGATTTTCATCTCTTTAATTATAAATTGTATTGAATCTCTATTGAAACTGTTGGAAAGCATCTTCAAATGATTTTTTTACCAAAAGTTGGATTTTAAATGAGACGATTTACTCGTATTCTGATTTGAAAGCTTGTTGTGCTTACTGAGTTTATCATAATGTGGATTCATCGTTTCCTACTGCCCAGTATTTATTTACTCTTATTACTTACTGGATTGGAGTACTCACATTAATTCATGTACCTCGTGTGCAGATTCAGGTATTTCGGAACCCGATAGCGGGTGTTGACTGCTCAGATGCGGAGTCATCAGAGTTAGCAAGGTCGCTGCACGACGTTCGCAGCACTGCTTCCTTCCTCTCATTTTTATTACTGTACTTAGTACATTTTTAGACTGTTTTGTTGTATTCAGACCTTGGTAGATGCTCATGACTAGTAACACCCAGATGTCGGGCTTGTATGTTATTTTCGCGTTCATTCAGACTTATATTATGAAACATTTGTTAAATTAAAGGCTTAAAATGACTCTTAATGATTGAAGGGTTAAAATGGGTGTTGTGTCGGCTGGACTTGTCTTCACGAGAGGCGCCATCATGACCAGGTCTGAGTTTTGGGTCGTGACACTTTCCCTGTTGTTAATATTACTATGTCATTTCTAGGTTGATAGTTTATTATCAAATCTTGTTCAATTTATTTGACCAGTAGGTGTCTGGACTGTTCCTCGTCACTACTCCACCGAGGTTAGTCTTGATACTTACTGGCAGTGTTGTCACACCTCCTTTTTCCGCGCCCGAGGGGGCGCAGGGGGAGTTTTTTCCAATTAAAGGACAATCGAAACGGGATTGGTTTAATTATTTCAGAGTCGCCACTTGGGAGATTTAGGGTGTCCCAAGTCACCAATTTTAATCCCGAATCGAGGAAAAGAATGACTCTATATTGCAGTCTGCGTACCAGAAATCCGGATAAGGAATTCTGTTAACCCGGGAGAAGGTGTTAGGCATTCCCGAGTTCCGTGGTTCTAGCACGGTCGCTCAACTGTTATATTCGGCTTATTTATCTGATTTTTAATACAATTATGAACCATGTGCAAATTTTATCTTTTAACCGCTTTATTAATTATTATTATTAAGAAATGTGAACATCGCTTAAAATATATCTTTGGACTGTGTCACATGAAATGCACCCACAATCCGAAACATATTTTATTTGATGTTTTAGAATTTGGATTTGGGTCGCATGAAATGCGCACCCGAGTTTAAGAAAATTAAATTATTAAAGGCGCGCCTAAAGCAACTAGTGCATTATTATTTTTGGGGAGGGCCGTGAAATTTGCTAAACAACCCGTCCCGGAATCTAAGTATTTAATATATACACTTAGAGGGCCCCGCAACTTGTGCGTTTTTTCGAGGCTCGTCTCATTTTTATTAAAGGCAAGCCTAAAACTAATTAAAATTTTCTACCGATGACGTCATCTGAGATTGAATGAAAACAACGATTCTAATAAATAATAATATCCATGGTAAAAAAAAAACGATTCAACCAAGATGACTCGCAAACCGCTCATACATTCTCACATTCACTTTAAACACGCAGTAACTATCCATAAAAATAAACATTTTTTTTAACAAAACAACAAGATTTCATTGTCGACATTCATCAATATCAAATACTCTCATTTGCCTTGAATCATAACATGCGAAACGAACAAAATGAAACAAGGGACGAAGAACACCAACCTTCGAACCTCGACAATCCTAGAACGAAACAAGACCCCGACGGGACTCAAGCTGGACTTCACTGAACGAGGTACAACAACGAAAACTCGGAATGACCTCGACGTTCCGGACCTCGACGAACAACGACGACCTCAATGGAGACTGAAACCTCGGCCAAGACCGCCAACGCACGAAATGTTGGTTGCTGCTGTATTTCCGTTCTTCGACGCAACAGACTGATACGCGAATATGAAGCAAAAGGGGTCGTTTGGATGCTGGACTGGGGACTGCGAGCTGGGCAGCAGCAGTGGGTCGTCGGGGCGATGGGGAAGGTGAGGGAGTTGGTGTTTTTGCTGGACGTGAGGAGGAGGGGGTTCGACGAGCAGGTGGGTTGGTTGAAGGTGGTGTTTGGGAGCTGAAGGTTTGACGACGAAGGCGAAGCAGCAATACTCGCCGGATTTAATGGAGGATGGAAGCGATGGTCGTTCGGACGTGAGGGAGTGGCGTCGCGACTGGTTTTGGGTTGCGACGGGTGTGATGGAGCTGGGCGTCGTTGATGGTGACTTTGGACGTGGGGGGTGGTGGTTATGGCGTTCGTTTGGTGTTGGGTTTGGACGCGGGGAGGTAGGGTTTTTGGTCGTCCGTTTTTCTAGTTTTTCCGGGGTAGGGAAGAAGAAGCCGGGGAAGGTGATGGACTGGTTGCAGACGTGAGGGAGCTCGCAACGGCAACAATGGTGGTGGCGGGTGCGTGGGGGGTGCCGGCGTCGTTGGTTTTTCTCTTTTTCCCAGTAGGTTTCCTTTCTTTCTTCGTTTGAAGAAGAAAGAGGAACAGTAGTTTTTTGCTTTTTAAAATTTTCCAAAATCCTTTTTTTGTTTTTTTCCCCCCCCCCCCTTTTTTTTGCCTTTTGGCCCTTGTCCGTGTTTTGTACTGGGTTTTGCCCAGAAAAATGAGCCCCACGCATGGTGGGGTTCAAGGTTTATGTCCCCCACGCGTGGTGGGGTTCCCCATGTGTCCTGGACCCGGTTTATTATGGGTTAGGTCCGAAATTAGGCTTAAAACCGGGTAGTTTGGACCCGAATATTATTCTTTTGCCCGGACCCGAGAAATAGGAACACGTTGCTTAAATAGTCCTATGTAAGCAAAATAGCTACTAAAATAAGACTAATTATTTAAAACAAAACTATATTATTTTCTTAATATTTTTCAAGATTTAAAATAACTACAAAATATTAATAAAACTATTTTTTGTAATTTTCGTTTTTTATATAAAGATAAAATATAAAGTAATATTTTTGTATTTTTCCAAAATTAAAACGACTATAGAGTATTAATAAAACTATTTTTTTGTAATTTTCGTTTTTTTTAATAAAGACAAAAATATGAAGTAATATTTTTTTGTACTTTTCAAAATTATAATGACTGCAAACATTAATAGAACTATATATTTTTTTGTAATTTTTGAATTTATATAAAGTACAAATTTTTTTTTTTGTATTTTTCAAGTTTATGAGAGATACATAAACTAAAATTATATATATATTTTTTGTGATTTTCTTTTTTTTACAACGAAATAAAGTAAAAATAGTTAAAATAGCTATACTAGTCCTAAATTAGATATTTAAGCCTAAGAACGTAAAAATTCCCGGGGAAGGTCAAAAATCACGTGCTTACAGTGTGCTCATGCTATACTTCTGTACATTTTTGTGTACAGATCTAGGTATTTGATCGGTAGTAGATGTGCGGATCGTTGCGGTGGAGACTCAAGGTAAACCTGCTACAGCGTTCGCAGGCCTCGGAGTCACCTTCATTTGTACTTATTTCCATTTGTTCCTTTTGTTTTGGAGCAGTGATGTATTTGTTCTTATAAATACTCTTAGAAAGGCTTGTGACTTGTACCACCGGTTTAGGGAATTGTAAATTATTAAAAGTTATTTAAATTAAAGTTAGCAAATATAAATATTATCTCAGTTAATGTTAGGCTTACCTATTTTAGAGACTAGGTGCCATCACGACTCCTTCAGAGGGATTTTTGGGTTGTGACACACTTAAACATATTTCTACTTATTGATTGGTTTGCATTCCCATATCTATCAAATTCCTACATAGGGATGGCATCTAATTTATCACACTATCTTTTAAGTGGATAATTCTTGAAAGCTAACAACACGGGGCTGGAAGGTTTTATTCACGTTTCTAGTTTTACTGGGAACACTTTGGACAAGCTAAATTCAAGAAATTCAGAGGGTAGTGTACTCCCATAGGGTAGAGAGGTTGATTCTGATAGATAATCGGCTCAGGTATGTTAAGGCTATCCCTTCTTTTTTTTGGCATGATCCATACGATACAAACGAAACGAACAAATGGCACAACTTTCCTAAATGACTTTATTTGTAGAAATGCTAGAGATGCTTATATTCTTGATTTTCCATAGGTCTTATTATTCTATCATCTTTTCATAGGTCTCAAAAAATACGTAAGTTGATAAAGTTTGTTTCATGATATTAATTAGAGGCATAATGGTCTTATGACGTTTCGAGAGGTTTTATTAACGTACTTCTCATACATTGCATACATTTACATGTACATTGACCCATGACCAGATGACATTATATACGCGTATATATATATATATATATTCATATATATATATATATATATATATATATATATATATATATATATATATATGTTACGGCATTATATACGCACCACCACTTGATCAGCTGGTATACGTTGATGATTTTGCCCATAGTGGCCGAGATGATATGATGGGATGACCTCAGAGGCTTGATGATGTTATGAACACATGTACCTATGCACGAGATGACATTCATATGCATATGCATGACACTATAAGTATTTCATGATTTACAAAGTTATCCAGACATACAAGTTGAGTCCTTTACTCCATATTTCTTCCATGCTCTTTATATATTTATTTGCACGCTTTACATACTCAGTACATTATTCGTACTGACGTCCTTTTGTTGGGGACGCTGCATTCATGCCTGCAGGTATAGACAATCAGTTTGATGAACCCTCATAGTAGACAAGATTCGTATTCAGCGAAGGATCGGTAAGACTCCACCTCATTCGGAGTGCAGCCGAGTCTATGAGTCATCGTGTCGGAGTTTTGCTACAGACTTATGGGTAGGCCAGTACCCTATCCCATTTTATATCAAATAATCTTAGAGGCTTTGTAGGTACAGGTTTATTATGTATAGTATGTCAGAGGCCTTGACGACTCATATGTATTCATATTTTATGAACTATGGTTCATTGATATAACATTTGCCCACTTACAATTGTACATTACGAGTTGTGGCCATATTGACCCATGATAGTTAAAAAAGGAATGAATAAGTTACAGAGTGGTTCACTCGGGCCACTACAGCACCGGGTTCCATCCACGCCTCATGACACTAGGTTTTCTTATCTTAGGAGAAAGATTCATCAGACTAAGACGTTTATCCTAGGAGAAAGTTCATCAGACTAGGTCTTCTATCTTAGGAGAAAAATTCATCAGACTAAGATTTTGATCCTAGGAGAAAATTTATCAGACTAGGTCCCTTTTTTGTGATCTTAGGAGAAAGATTCACCAAGATTTCTATTGGGAGAAAAATCAATCAGACTAGGACTTTTTATCCTATGAGGCAAAATGTGACGACCAAATGGCAAAATTTATGCACACGAGCAAGATAGAAAAAGGCAAAGATTTGAGAAACTTCCCTTTGTCGACTCTTCTCTTCTTTTTTTTTTGTACCACATTCCTTGCACTACTTTGTTCCTGTTTCAAACAAAGAAAATTTTGTCAGTTTTAAAAGTGGTGGTCGGTTTGTGGCCTTAAGTCTTGGGCAGCTTGGCTTTTGCTCAATCAGCTTAGGTTGGTTTCAAGAGACTTTTGTTCTGTATTAACCCTGATTGTTTCACACTCAGTACTTTTTGTATTTGTTGCTCAATCAGCCTTATCCCAACTGGAGATCTTTTCTTAGGATGACCTTTTCTGATATCTTGAATGACTTCCTGCTTTTTGAGCAATTTGTCTGTCAGAGAGAATCACAAGTTATCTTTGTTTGCGTCAAGTAGGATGACAAGAGTCTTTCGGGGGGAAGACTTTTCATAAATCCTTAAGTCTCTCTCATTTATTCATCTCTGCTTACCGTCGCCTTACAGTGCCTTGAGGGTTTTTACCAGTAAGACTCTCTCATTTTTTTTCTTTTACTCTCCCTTTTGTGAGCAACTTGACATTATTCTATGGCGTGTGACAATCCTTGCTCATTCATGCTTTTCTTGGCATTCTTGGAGGCCGATCAGGAGGTCTTTATTTGGAAGGTTCTTGGATAGGGTTGGAAAAAAAGGACGGCATGAAGGCCCAAAGTAGACTCAAAATGAGGGGTTGTAGACGTACAACTCTTGGAATCGACTCTTTCAAACTAAACAAACTCATGCCCCAATTTTAGATACTGGGGATTTTTGGATTTTTTTTTCTTTTTTTTTTTGAATTCTTATTTGGTTGGACCGAACCGTGAGGCTGCCTACGTATCATTTTTTTAAGGAATTAGGTCGAACGTAGTTTAAACATCTGACCTAACTATTTTTCATCTTTCTTTCTGTTTCATTTTTTTTTCTTTTTCTTTTTGTTTTTTCCCTTTTCTTCTTTACTTCTTTTTTTTTCAAAACATGGTTCCCCAACTTTTATTTTCTGGGGGAATGGACCTTTGATTATTCTTTCTTCTTCCTTTTTTTTACTTGAACTTTTTAAGAGTTGCCCCAGTTTGTACTCTTGGGGCATGGATTTCTTCTTCTTTTTTTCCATCATTTTTTTCATTTTCATTTTTTATTGGACTTTTAAACTCTAAACCTGATTCCAAAAGAGGGTGGTCAAAGAAAATAACACAGGCTCAAAAGGGGTAACAAAGGGTATAAAGTGTTTGGATAGCAAAAAAAGGGCCTCCCAGCCTCGAGAACGCCAAACATAGTATCTTTTCGTGATCACAACATTGACGAACATGTTTATCTTCTTGGTGTGTCATGGTGACAAGACACTTTCTATCCATTAATGTCAAACTTTTCAACAAACTTCAATTGATTAAACATCCTCAAACCTGATCCTTACAATGATTTGAAGGTGAATTTTACTCGAATTTTGTTCCCAAGTATTTCAACTCTTTATTCATTCTTAAAAATGTCTTGTTCTAGTTGTCCAATTCAAGATTAAATCAATTTTCTAAGATCTGGCCAAAATTTTTGCATGCATGTCATATCACTAAAACTAACCGGAAAAGAACTAAGCATGGAATGACACAAAAGGAGAAACTGTATTTTATTGAGTAAACAACAAGACAAACAACTTAAAATTTGAGTCACAACCCTAAAATAACCCAGATAATGAACAAAATAGGCAGACAAGACTCACACAAACAGAATAGAGAGATAGAAGGGTTTGACTCAATAAAACAAATAAAATCTGGATGACAACCCTGAAATAACCCAGATAATAGAAAAAACATCAAAACAAGCTACCAGGATTCCTTCCTAGTGAGGAGGGAATGACTTTCCAATTGCTAAGCCTGACATTTAGCTACAAAATTGCTCATCAGAATTAGCAGAGCCTTCTCCAATTTCAAAATCATTAACTTCAGTCAGAAGGTTCTCGAGAGGATTCTCATACTCCCTGTCACCACGCATCATCCCCACAAAGTGTGCATCATCATGTGCAGGTAAAGGATTCTGCACTATATTTTGGGTGTCACTGTCTTGGATCACAATCAGTTATTCCTGGATCATCCTTTCTATTTCTCTTTTCAAATCCGGACAACTTTCAACATTGTGCCTCTGGGCATTGGAATGGTATTCACACCTTTTAGAAGGGTCAAAGCTTCTTGCACATGGGTCCACATGATTTGGAGGAATGGGTGCAATATGTCATAATGCTTTAACTTCTCAAATAAGCTTGCATAGGACTTTCCTATTGGTGTAAAATTATCTTTCAATCTTTGTTACCCTCTATACCCCTAGTTTGGATGTGGGTTATAGGGCACTTGAAAATTTTGTGGAGGCTGGTGGAGATTTTGGGATGTTGGTGCTCGCCTTTTGGGGTGTCTTGGTGGCTGGACAACATACTATGGTGGATCAATAGAGTATTGTGGATTCTGAGGTAGGTAGTAGTGCTCAGGGGAATCATCAGAAACTAGACGCAGTTGCTCATACCTTCGAGATATTCTCCTAGGACCTCTTCTTGACCTTGTTGTCATCATGGTTTCTTCATCCTTCTTATTCGTGTCACTAAAACTATCAGATTCAATCTGGACAACCTGAGTTGCGGCTTTGATAAATGCTTGACTTATAATTCTGCCTATCTTAAGGCCATTCTCAACCATTTCCCCCATTTTGATTGCTTCCGAGAAGGATTTGCCAACTGCGGATATCATGTTTTAAAAGTAGTCTGGCTCTTAATGCTGAAGGAAGACATCGATTAGCTCGTGGTCATCCATGGGTGGCTTAACTCTAGCTGTTTGTTCTCCCCATTTAATGGCATATTCCCTGAAACTTTCAGTTGGTTTCTTCTTTAGGTTTGAAAGGTAATTACGGTCCGGGGTGATGCCGATGTTATATTGAAGCTGTTTGACAAAGGCCTGGGCCATGTCATCCCAGACATACCAGCAAGATGCGTCTTGATCCGTAAACTATTTGGAGGCTACACCCGTAAGGCTTTCACCAAAATAAGCTATTAGCAATTCTTCATTTCTTCTTGCACCTCTTAGCTGATTGCAATACCTTTTCAGGTGGGCTATGAGGTCTCCATGTCCATCATACCTTTCAAATTTGAGGATCTTGAAACCAAGTAGCAAACGAACATTGGGGAACATACATAGATCCTTGAAGGCAATACTCTTCTGACCTGCCAACCCCTGCATGTTTTTCAACTGTTGTTCTAAGCTTTTCAGTCTTTGGGTCATTTCTTCATGTGCCATCTTTCGGGCAGACTTCTCAATGATTGCATCAAACAAGTACGAGTGGTATTCAAAAGAGTGGTACTGCTCTTGCTGGGTAGAAAATTGTGACTCGTGACTTTTCCTCTGCACCACCGTCGGCTGTGGGATGGTGAAAACAGGCATAACATTAGTGGTTGTCTGATTGGTTGTCAATGGCAAACTTTGAGAGCATGCAACAGAAGTTCCAACTGTAGTTGCACAGTTGGGATAAGGACTGAACCTAGGTGGATAGGATTGATCAGACAATGAGATCGGAATGGAAGTAGTCGAGATGGGTGTGAACTCTGAGAAATCATGAATAGAAAAGGGCGGTCTTTGACCATTGGCCCATGCTTGACACATTTCGGTCATTTGCTGTTTCAGTATTCTATTTTCCTCAACCACAGTAGAATCTTGTTGAACTTTCTGACCCTGAGTCTCTTGACTGCTTGCAACAGCTTCGATGTCAGTTGTCAATGGCATTTTCCTTTGAATCTTGTGTTTCCAGCTTACCACAAACCGACCACCTCAACTTTCTTCACAATTCAAAACAAAAACATGTTAAAATGGACTCAGTCGGTCCTTGGTATTATCATTCTTCCTCTTTTTTTTTCTCCTTTTCTTTTTTTTTTCAAAATCATTTGATCGAACTTGATGTGGATTGCCTACGTATTATGTGGGAACATGAATCAGATCTTGCGTAGTTCGAAAAGATTAGGAATAAAGTAAATAAACTAACTCTTTTTTTTATGGATTTTGGACTTTTTTCGAAAGGAAGACTTAAAAAGAAGAAACAAAATATTTTTGGATTTTGATTTGTTTGTTTGTTTTTTTTAAAAAAAAATTAAAAAGAAAGACTTCTAAAGAAGAAAGAAAATATTTTTTGAATTTTGACTTCTTTTTTTTTTTGGAATTTCGAAAGAAAGACTTAAAAAGAAGAAACAAAATATTTTTGGATTTTGTTTTTTTTGTACGTTTGTTTTTTAAAATTTTTGAAAAGAAAGACTTCTAAACAAGAAAGAAAATATTTTTTGAATTTCGACTTTTTTTTGGAATTTCGAAAAAAAAAAAACTTCTAAAGAAGAAAAGAAATATTTTTGGAATTTTATTTTGAGTTTATGAAAGAAATGTTTCTAAAGAAAAAAGAAAATATTTTTGAATCTTGAATTTTATTTTCAATTTTTGAAAGAAGAATGAAAATATTTTTGGATTTTGAGAAGAATTTTTTTTTGTATTTTTTTTAAAAATTGGGGTCTAAAAGAAAAACTTTCTAAAGAAACAAGTAATGGAAAATATTTTTGAATTTTTTTAAAAATTATAGTCTCAAAGAAAGAATTTTCTAAACGAGGAAGCAAAGGAAAATATTTTTGGATTTTTAAAAATTGGGGCCGGAACCGATGAGATTTGCCTACGTATCTCACATCCGGTGAGAATCAAACCCGCGTAGTTCGGTCAGTTTTGACGCAAGAGGAAAATGTGACTTATTTTGAAATGACATTACTCTTTTTTTTCTTCAAAATTTCGGCAGAGTTTCAAGATATTTCAAATACCTACCTCTCACTCTTTTTTTTTCATTTTTTTTCCTTTTTTTTCATTTTCTTTCCCTATTCTGAAAGCCATTCAATATGCAAGTCGAAAAAAAGAGATACGCAAGTAGCACGTAAGATGCATCAAGATGGTCTTTTAATTTGGGTACACCTGTCCTAGACGGACCCAACCTCTGTGTTGAGTCCCCAAAGTCAAATGCACGTGATGCAAATAAACGTTCTTACTAGGGATCCGACATTAGGCTATGTTATCCTAGGTTTAAAATATAGGTGTATGGCTCTAGACCTGGCTTACCCGAGCGAACAACTCGAGCCGGGGGGGGGGGGGGGCGTACCGGGAATACAGAAGCTTCAGCGGCTTTGCAACTTATCCGTACCTCATTCTAAAATTGGGATTGACTCTAACAGAAAAGAAGTCACACGAAGTGCACGCTTCCCAGATGATTTAGAAGAATCAGAGAGAAGAAGGTTTCGTAACAGTTTATATATAGTTCAAGCAATATCAAAGCGGTAAAAAGCGACATTTAGCACATTAGGCTCAAACATGTGAAAATTAGATAATAGATAAAAGCCAACTATAACAGTTATTCTAAGCTCGAATTCTGAACCCTGAACCAGAAGTTCTGGGTTCTTCTCCCCAGCAGAGTCGCCAAAGCTGTCACACCTCCTTTTTCCCGAAGGATATAGAGTTTTTCCAATTAAAGTAACATTAATCGAAATGAAATTATTTATTTATTTTCAGAGTCGCCACTTGGGATAATTATTTTGGTGCCCCAAGTCACCGATTTATTTTAAAATTCCAAATCGAGGAAATTAACTCTTATTTATGGTTTGCGAACACAAAAATTCGGGTAAGGAATTCTGTTAACTCGGGAGAAGGTGTTAGGCATTCCCGGGTTCCGTGATTTTAGCACAGTCGCTTAACTATTAATAATTGGCCTAATTATCTGATTAATTACACATTTTAAACCTACGTGCATTTTTACCTTTCTAACCGCTTTTAATGTTTATAGAATTATTTTCTGGAGCAAGTCACAATTGTCGTACACTTGTCGTTTTTGGTACACATTGCAAACCGTGTCACATGAAATGTACCCGCAATTTACAACATATTTATTTTATTATTATTCGAAGTTATAGTCGGATCACATGAAATGCACACCCGAATTAGGGATTGGGTATCACGACAATGCCACAGGAACCGTACCCATAACCGTGATGATTATTATTAATCGCGCCTAAAGCAACTAGCGCATTTAATTATTTTCCTAATCTTTGAGATTGTTGTGATGACAAATTCATGAACAAGATATTATTGGGGAGCAAATAGGCTAGCTAACATGATCTGTTACTTGGCCAGATTCCTTATGGTTCAAGACGCACCTTATGACCCATTCTTATTCCTTGCCAAGATAGAAAACAACTTCAATTTTTCCATCTACCCAATTAAAGCATTTATTCAAGAACCAAGACTACATACATCATAATCGAAATAAAAACTAATTAAAATATTTTAAATGAAAACTAAGGCATGCTACTCAAACACGTAGAATCACAAATCAATCAACACGCGCACCAAACTATCATAACACAATGAAATGAGAATGAAAATTAAGAAATGGACCTTTTATTGATGAATAAAGCTGAAAATTACAAATCAATTTGGCTAAACAAAGCAATAATCCTTGGACTGAAATACCGAAATTACAAACCGAAACTTTGAATCGACACCGGAAAACTCGAAACCCAAATGCGACCTCAAAATTTGATCTTCGGACGCTTATCAATGGAAAAACTTTACAAGTGACTCAAAACCCACTTCCACATAATGCCAATCTTCCTTATCACAAAATCCCACTAAAATTCCCAAACACTTAACGAAAGTTATCACGGTGGAAATTCCCAAAAAAAGCAGACGTGAGTCTTTTTTTTCTTTGCCGTTTCCAATCGGCTCTTTTTTGGAAATTGGGATGATGTCTTAGCTTCTTAGGTCCTATTGTAAGCGTGGGGTTCAGAGAGAAAATAGGGAAAGGGGGGGGTCGATTTTCTTGGGTGGGAGTTGTCGTTTTTCCTTTTTTTGGAAATGAGAGTGAAAAGCTCATTTTCCCAAAGGAGACGTGTGATGACCCAAAAGACCATCACTTGATTTACAAGTGAATTCTGTATTTTGAGGCATTAAAAGCCTCCTTTTATACTACCTCAATTTGCGTGCATGATTCGGCGTATATTCGAAACGCTTTTATGTGAAAATTTGATGAAAATGCCGAACCCGTGATTTGATGGTCTCAGAGGATACGTAGAAAAATATGTGACTTGGTCGTATGCTCGGAATTGAATTCCGAGGTCCCAAGCCCGAGAAATGAATTTTTGAAGAAAATTGTTTAACTGAATTATAAGAGTTTTTGGAAATTTAAATGTGTTTGAATTTGATGGTATCGAGCTCGTATCTTGGTTTCGGATACCGGTACAGGTCTTATATGGTATTTTAAATTGAGCCTGTAAAGTTTGGTAAGAACCGGACTTGATATGACGTGAATCGAACCCTCGGTTGTTAAAATTTGAACTTAAGAGTTCTTGAGATTTTTCTTTGATTTTGATGCTAAATTCGTTGTTAAAGATGTTAATTTGGCAATTTGATCGCACGAGTAAGTCCATATGATGTTTTTAGGTTAGTGTGCATGTTTGGTTTGGAGCCCCGAGGGCTCGGGTGAGTTTTGGATAGGCCACAAGATGTTTTTGCACTTAGGAAAAATTGCAAGTTTACTGTTTCTGGTGTGCTAATATTTTGTTCTTCGCGTTCGCGAAGGGACTCTTGCGAAAGCGAAGGGTAAGTTAGTCTGAAGGAAAATAATTCCTTCTACGCGAACGCGAAACACAGGTCGCGAACGCGGAGCCTTGGGGGTGTTATCCTTCGCGAACGCGGACCTGCTATCGTGAACGCGAAGGCCTTTTGGCCGAGGACTGAGGGAAAGGAATTTTGTTCTACGCGAATGCAACCACTTGACCGCGAACACGAAGGCTTGAGGAGCTAAAGCTACGTGAACGCGAAGGCCATCTGGGTCTGACCTATCGTGAACGCGACAGGCCCATCGTGAACACTATGAAGGCCTGTCCAGTCATTTTAAAACAGATTTCAAAACGGGCAGAACTTATTTTCTTCATATTTTCGAACTCTCAAGACCTAGAGGCGATTTTCTTCACTCAAATTTATCCCCAAAGTGTTGATAATCAATTCTAAACTTTATTCTTTCAATTACCCAATAATTTTCATCACTTTTTAATAAAAAAATCAAGAGTTTTCATGGTAGAAATTAGGAATTTGTGTAGTGTTAGGGCTTTTTGAATAATTGGAATTTAGACATCGTTATGGGGCCGGATTTCGAAACTAATTGCATATTTGGGCTTGCGGGTGAATGGTTGATCGAGTTTTGACCAAGGGGCCCGGGGTCGATTTTTGACTTTTTGGGAAAAATGATAGAAAACCTATAATTAAGCATTGGATATGAATTCTTTAGCATTTATTGATGTTGTTAAATTAATTTGGGCTAGATACAAGTAACTTGGAGGCGAATTCTAAAGAAAAAACGGTGTTTGAGGGTTGAGTTGGCCGTGGAAGTTCGAGGTAAGTATTTTGTCTAACCTTAGCTTGAGGGAATAAGTATTATGCTTTATTTGCTATGTGCTAGTGTAGTGTACGATGTATAGGTGGTGACGAGTATCTATACGTCGTTGTCAAGCATACCCGTGAGTCTTAAATTGTAATCGTTGTGTGTTCTTAATAAATACTACAAATGCCTAAGTTGTTGATTCTCCGTGTTGGGCAAGAATTGTCATTATTCTCGTGGTAGTTATTTATTGTTGAGTATTGGTTCCAGTTGAGGTTTCATTTGTGAAGTTAAATGTTGGTACAAGTTTGGTTATAGCTGATTCCCTTGCCGGAACGTATTTAATTCTTACTGTTGGTTCCCTTGCCGGAATATGTTTATTCTCATTGTTGATTTCCTTGTCGGGATATTATTGTTTCCTTATTGATCCCTTGACGGGACTCTTTGTGATTGGTATTGAATTGTATATTTGTATCGGGTTGCACGTCACAACAATATTATATGGGATCGGGTTGCATGCTATAACATGGAGTAATAAGGGAGAACATGAGGGGCCGGATTGCACGCTGCAATAGTGATATATGATTTGGATCGGGTTGCACGTCGCAACAGTGTTAAATGATTTGGATCGGGTTGCGCGCAACAACAATAATGAATAAAAGTTGATATTGATTTGTTACTGTTTCCTTCTTCTTATTGATGCGAACTTTAAGATGTTCTTTATGATTTTCTCCTGAGTTCTTGTTGGTACTTGATATTCCCGCAGCATGTTCCCCTTCCCATCTTTAACTGCTAGTTTCTGTTATTATTACTTGATGTATATGCTTTAACTGCACATGTTTATTTGGTATCTCGTCCTAGCCTCGTCACTACTTTGCCGAGGTTAGGCTCGACATTTACCAGCATATGGGATCGGTTGTGATGATACTACACTCTACACTGTGTGCAGATCTCAGTACCGAAGTTTTTGGACCTTAGAGTGATTGCTGCCTTCAGTCCAGCGGAGACCTGAGGTAGTCCTGCAGACGTCCGCAGGCCTTGGCGTCCCCTTCTATCTTTTATATTCTATTTTCATTTACTTTAGAGACAGATTGTATCTTTCTTTCCAGACAACTGTTTGTAGTATTCATAGATGGTCCTTGATATTGTGACACGAGTTCTGGGTAGAGTTGTATTTTGAATTTTTACACTAGTATTTAGTTAAGTTATCAGATTTCGTCTTCCGCATTTCTTTCATTATTATTATTATTGTTATTCCGCTATTGATCGCATGTTGATTTAAAATTGTTAAAAGGTTAAGAAAAAAGGTAATAAGATCTATAACGCTCGGCTTGCCTAGCTTTCACGAGTAGACGCCATCATGACTTCCGAGGGTAGGAAGTCCGGGTTGTGACAAGATGGCTGCCAGAGGGGTCTAGGAATAGGGATTTAGGTTCTTCTTGGGGTTTTTTTAGTGTAGGGACGACTGGGTTTTTTGTTGAAGAAGGGGTGAAGTTTTTTTTTTGCCTCCGGAATTAGAGATTAGGTTCTTCTTTTATTGGGAGTAGGAATTAGGTTAGGTCAAATGGGGAATGAGTACGGGCTCAATGTTTTGGGCCATCCGAAATTGAACCTTTCCAACCCATAATCTTAATTCTTTTCTACAAATAATGTAAAATCTATATTATAAAATACATAATAACTCTAATTAATTGAAATAAATAATATTATATTGTGAAACTATTTTTTGGTATTTTTCAAGATTATATAAAAAATAAAAATAGGTGAAAATAGTATTACTACATTAAGTACTAATTAACCTTAAATTAAATAGACTTGAAACTATTTTTGTGTTTTTGATTTTTTTAAAAAAATACTAAATAACAATAAAATTTGTATATTAGAATCCTAGAAAAATTCAAATAACTCAAATAAATATATAAAATATGCGAAACTGCTAATATAACTTGAAGACGTGGCAGGTCAAAAATTACATGTCTACGGGTACATGATCAAAGACCATTCATGCCTTAATAATGAAATTATTTTCTTATTTCATCTCAACCATATTTCTAGATGTGAATGTGGCATATTCACTACCACTAGCACGTTTATATCCTTCCGAGAATGAATATATATTTATAAATCACATGTTATCATATTCACATCATGAATGGACCATAATCATTTGTATGTGCTTTGCAAAAATTCATGTCAAATCGATGACAAACATTACTTTCACAGAATGAAGGATTATTTTGAGAACTCTTATTGTTCTTATTACCACAATGATGACGATTATAATTTCGTCTATTGCCACGTCCACATTCATTGATACCTTCACGGTAATAATTTTGTCTTCTTTCAGACTTATCATATACTACTATCACATTCTCTTAAGGGAATGAGAATGAAGCAAGTTCAATGAGACGGGTTTTCAATTCTTTGCCTACAATCATATATGAATTTGATCATGGCAAGGCATAAAAATTTTACCACTTTGGATGGTTATAATATTTTTCAAACTTCATTAGAGTTACAATCAAAATTTATCGTCTTTGCTTGTATTTATAATCAAATTCTAGAATGTCAAGAATTTAAAAGAGAAAAATAAAGTAAAACACTTACCTTAAATCCAGAATTTAACCATGAAGGAAGTTCATGGAACAATTGACAATTATTTTGCTCAATCTCAAAGCTTCTACTCAATTGGTCAGAGTATCATGCTAATGTGTTATGAAACAATAAAAGAAAAGAAGAGTATTGCAGAGAAAAGTAGGGAGAGAGAATTATTATTGATTTGGGACGAATTACAATGGAATATGACCCTCTATTTATAGGGAAATAGCGACTTAACCACCAAGTAAAATCCCTACCATCTCTCTAAAATATAGACATTCACCTTAAATAAAACTCTATTTATAACACTCTCATTAATTTTACTATATTTTTTAATATCTTCTCCAATTTTGATTTTAATTATCTATTTTTTAATTTGTTAGGTTCTTTTATTTTCTGTAATTGTTCTTTTACAGATTTAATAATTACAACGATATATAATTAAGGAAAATTAATGCAACCAAAAATAATTATCGGAAAATATCCATTTTAAAAGATATTACAATTCATATTGTTGTATATCTTTAGGTATACAACTATACATTATTACATTTCACATGTTTTATTGAAGTATTATTAGAAATCTTGACTATCAAAATAACTTTTAAACCACAGTTGTAGGTAAAATATTAGACTTAGAGATCGTGGAATTATCAATTAAATATTAGTAAAAAAATTCAATATACAACAGAAAAGTGACCAACTTATAAGTAATATCAATAAGCTCTTTATTAACATCGATTTCTATGTTTATCAACTGAAATTTTTAGGTAAACATACATCTGCAGTTCCCTTTCTTATTTTTAGGGGTTGAGTCCCGAGTTTGATTTACTTTTTAGCTTATATTAGGCCCTTTAATTTCTTTCCTCTCCAATTATTTGGTAGAGGTTTCGTCCTAATTAGTTTCCCTCTGCCATTGTTTTTCTTTTTTTGATTTTGGAGTACTCTAGTTCCTTTTCATATTAACTATACTATATAAGTTAATTTTAAAAATAAAATGAAAAGTCTGTTCATAGGTCTATATATGTTTATGTAAACATAGCAAGGAATTACAGACAGCAATATTCAGAAATGGAATTTTTATAACCGCTTGTGCGCTCTTAGTTCGTGAATGGGATGAAAAAAGATCACAAATTTAGAGGGGGTTATAATATTATGTCAAAAGAATTAGAACTAGAGCAACTGTTGACCGTTAAGCGTGAAAGTGGTTCTCCACTTTTCCCTCTTAACTTCTTAATTTACTTCCTCTGCTCTAATCGCCTTGAAACTGTGGAGGATATTCTATCCATTTCTATTACAAATCATCCCTTTAAAGGATGCGAAAACAAGAAAATCACAGAGAGAGAAATTTACAGGAGAGATAATTTGTACGATATAATTATCAAACATGGAATTCACAAAGAATAATTTGTTTTTGTTTGTTATGGTTGTTCTAGTTCTTAGCATAGAGGCACACATTGGGGAGTTTGATGAGGTGTGGCGGAAGCGAGCCGAGAAAGCAAAGAAGGCCGCTCGCCATGCCTATCATCCTAATCCTAAGATTGTAGCCGATCATCTTAACAACCAAGTTGACAAGTAAGTTCCCTCTCATTTCTTCCTTCACTTTTTAGTTGGTGAACTCAACTTTTTAATCCAGACTCATAGGTGGCAATTTGAGCCCAAACCTATTTGACCGGCCAATTCGTTCAAGGTTGAGCTAGTCATTGACTTGCCAATTTATTGAACTCATCTCATTTTGATCCAACCTATTTCAGTTCATCTAAAGTTGTACTAATTTTAACCCAAATTAATTCATGAGTAATTTTGCTAAAATATCTTACAAATAAGTTTTTTTTTGTTTGTGTTATATATGACCATAACAAAAGAAAAAAAGTCTTATTTGATAATTAAATAATTCATAAGAAAATAATAGACATTAATTAAAGCTTGGTAAAAATTGGGCTGGTTGGGTCATGATTCAAATTTTAGCCCAACTTGACCCAACTATCTCGGGCCAAGTTAATTTTTGGTGGGTCATTGACCTACTCATTTATTGACTTAGCTCATCTTGACCTAAATTATTTTTGGATGGGTTATTGACCTGCCCATTTATTGACTCAACCCATTTTAACCCGTCTAAAATTAACCCAACCCACCCATTTGACACCCCTAAATCTTATTAATTCGAATAGAAGTCCACATCATAATATGTGTTGTCAACTGAATTTACGATTGAATTCTGCATACATATGCAAAAATAATTTAAAAGTAGGCTGAATGGAGACACTTAAAATTGACACGACTTTTCATTTAGACACCTGAACTTAGGGGTGTTCCTAATGAGCACATACATTATGAACTTTATTCCAATTAGACACTTCTTGCTGAGTTGACACATAGAGTGAGTTTCACCCAATATAGGCGCGTGAAGAGCCCAAAAATAGTTTTTTTTGTCTTTTTTATTTCCTCCTCCTCCTCCTTCTTGTTCTTCTTCTTCTTCTTTATGTCCACCACCATTTCCAACATTGCCTCCTCCACTTTCACCATTGTTGTGCCTCCACCATTGATTTAGCTCGAAAGTTTGAGCCATGACCGTCCCTATTGATAAAGTAAGAAATGAAATCCCAAAAAAGCAGCTGCCAGCCCCTACTCCAAACAACGAGCCGCCGCCAAACTCCCCCCCGTCGCCACCAAATCCTCCGCCACCCTCCTCTCTAACCCCCATCGCCGAACCCTTCTTCTTCACCCCACTTATCTTCAACTGTCACTCTTCTCCAGGAGCAGCTCCTCCCCCCCCCCCCCAATTGATTAAAACTAAAATGAGTTCGAATTCTTCATTTCAAATCGGAACATCATTAATTATGTCTTTATAAAGCTTAAAGGTTTAAAATGGGTTACTTGATTTGATGAAAAATTGAGAAATTAATATTGGGTTGTCTTCGAGTCTTGGTAGGAAATTTTTAGTTGAAGTTATAACAATTTGGAAGAGTTTCTCTTGAAATTTTGGATTAAAATCGTGGTTGGAACAAGAATAGGCATGAAGATAGTGAAGAACATCAAGAACAATGATTTCAAGAACACCAATGTGTCCTTTTTTTTGTCTTTTCTTTTGTTAATAATGTGGCATTTTCTGATTGGGTGTAAATTAAGTTTTTTTTCTTTTCTTTTTGAGAATGTTATTTTATTTTGTTTGCTTAATAGATTTTAAAATAGTTTTTTCTTTTTTCTTTTTAACTCAAAATGATATATATCCTTTTTTTTATTTGTCAGCCGCGAGTGCATTGCACACACTTTGTAAGTTTGGCTAATTGTCAAAAAAGAGCCTAATTGGAACAAATTTAGTATAATATAAGTGCTCAACAGGAACAACCTTCAATTTAGATGTCTAAATGAAAAATGATGTCAACTTTAAGTGTCTCTGGATGTACTCCGCCTTAAAAGTATTACATATGATAAATTATACATACATTCTGAATCCACCGACTCCAAATTTTGAATTTGCCTATGTATCTCCAGGGCCGTACGGGGCAGCAATAGCAGAAGAAGGGACCTGCACAGGTACAATGGTCAATGCAAGGCGACGAACCCAATTGACCAGTGCTGGCGGTGCGATCCAAACTGGGCTCGAAACCGCATGAAACTAGCAGATTGCGTCCTTGGCTTTGGCCGCAAGACAACCGGAGGCAAAGGTGGAAAAATCTACGTAGTAACTGACAATTCCGACAGCGATTTAGTTAATCCCAAGCCTGGAACTTTACGCCACGCCGTGATACAGCCGCAGCCACTTTGGATTATATTTGCCAAGAACATGGTAATTAGGCTAAACGAGGAGCTTATTATGACCAGCAACAAGACAATTGACGCCCGAGGAAAGCAAGTGCACATTGCTCATGGTGGTGGCCTTATGTTACAGTTCATACACAATGTTATAATTAGTAACCTTCGCATTCATGATACTAAGGCTGGTAATGGTGGCCTAATTAGAGACTCCGTCGACCATTACGGTTATCGAACGAAAAGTGATGGCGATGGTATTTCAATCTTTGGATCCACAAATGTTTGGATTGATCACGTCTCAATGTCCAATTGTCAGGATGGTCTCATTGATGCTGTTGAGGCTTCCACTGCCATTACTATTTCCAACAGCCATTTCACTAAACATAATGAAGTAAATATTTAGCTTAATTATTCCAAGTTTTCTCCATACCTGATTTTGCTTTCTAATTAATGAGAATACAGAAGACAAACATTTGATTTATTTGCTTAAATTTTTGTAGGTCATGTTGTTTGGAGCCAGTGATAGCTCCTCAAGGGACTCTATTATGCAAATAACACTTGCTTTCAATCACTTTGGACAAGGGTTGATGCAGAGGATGCCAAGAGTGAGATGGGGATTTGTTCATGCTGTCAACAATGATTACACACATTGGCTAATGTATGCTATTGGAGGAAGCATGCATCCTACCATACTTAGCCAGGGAAATCGTTTCATCGCTCCCCCTAATCCAAACGCCAAAGAGGTAAATGCAAAACTATTGATTTTCGGAAAATCCACTTTGTTCCATTTTGTATAACAGCCTTTCTTTTGGTACTTTCCAAAAGTCTTTGTTATCTTCCTTAAATTTGTCATATAAAATAAAATGGATCAAGAGACTAGCAGATTTGGAACAGGTCTAATAGAACTGACGCTCAAACTTTTTTCCTTTTATGTGTAGGTGACAAAAAGGGATTATGCACCTGAGAGCGTGTGGAAGAATTGGGTATGGAAATCACAGGGAGATCTTATGATGAACGGGGCGTTCTTTGTAGAATCTGGAAATCCAAATCATGCATTCTTGAGGAGTCCTGATATGATCAGCTCCAAGCCAGGATCATTTGTGAGCAGCCTGACACGATTTTCAGGCTCTCTGAACTGCATTGAGGGGAAGCCTTGTTAGAGCAATTCAACCTCAATAAATAAGCTCAAAAAAACAGTAGCTGAAAAGTGTAGTAGATCTGCTCCCTTTCTCCTCTTATTTACCAAGCTGGTAATGGACGGAGGAGAATGAGTGTGAGTAAATTTGGGAAAGTTTTCATGTTCTGGAATTGTACACAGGTTTCTGAAAGTTTTTCAGATTATTTTGTTTTTTTCCATGTATTAATGTAGTAGTGAATTATTAAATAAAAACGTTTTTACTATTAATCATGGGAGTATTATTTTCCATGACTATGAACATTCAAAATGTAACTGTTCCAAGCAAAGACTCAGCTTTTCTTGTTCATTGATGGGTAAAAAGTTAGAGGTTGCTTCCTTTGTTAGTGTTCTACAACTATAAATGTGCATGAGCAAACTCCTTATTGCAAAAACCTCACCAGAGAAACAATTGACGATGAAGAGAGAACCTGCACACTGCGATATCTATGTGCTTCAGTGGATGTTTCACTGCAGAAAGTTCTCTACAACTCACTGAATCACGAAAATAAAGCGATGCAAAATTTGCTCTGAAGCACCTCACGTTGATTAATAAGTGAAGAGACTTACCTTTCCGTCAAAATCATCCGAAGACTGTGCCAGAAGTTAAATGTCATGGAAGCAATACTAAACTCAGGAGGGGAACCAACATTAAGTAATATATGTACAGTCAGTCATTGACTCATGTATTGAAGCAGAGTAATAGAAGCGCCTTGAACTCTTTCGTTACTACAGACAACTAGAAGATGGTAACGTCGCTTATTTCTGTTTTTCAGTTAGTATATCAGTGGCAGAGGTGACTGCACCTCAATATTATTAGATCTTGAACAGTTTCCAGCAGGAGTTTTGAGAATAAGGCCAATACTGATCGCATCCCAACACAACATGCATACTTGAAAGAAACAAAGTACAACAACTAATGGGAGTATCTTTTGTCCAGTTATATGAAGCCAGCAAGAAAGATACATCAATCTTCTGAATGTAAATGACAGGCTATAATTATTTTATAAAAAGAACAGTAACTTTTATGGTAATTCAAGAACATTAGCTTAACAAGTAGAATAAAAAAGGATGAGTCTGACTCAATACAGAGTTGGTGTGACCCAAGTTGGAGGACCAGAACGACTGAGGGAAACACCGTTGTAATGCGGCTGGATGCTTCCATCTGCTAAGTTGAACACCCCCATGTCCATGTTGCGGAAGCCAAATGTATATAGTGTGAATAAGTCACAACTACTATACCAAAAATTATGATAGCCACCAAATAATAAATAAGACAATAAAACAACAATAAAGGGAACACCAGAATTTACGAGGTTCGGCTAATTTTGCCTACTCCTCGGACACAACCAATATTTTATTTCACTCCAAAAATATAAGTGAAATAATACTAAAGAGAGAAGATACAAATGCCTTAAACAGATGAGAAGGCAAATGAGAGGTGTGTTTCAATCCTAAACATTAGGCCTTCTTTTATAGGGGAAAAATCCCCCCAAACTTAACTCCCAACCAATGTGGGACTTTGGCATTTTGCCAAACTTCAACAAATCTCCACCTTGGCAAAATTCCACATTTTCAATTCTCTCTCAATAACAAATTTTGGTTGTGTCTTCATCTTCAATCTTCAGTGTTCAACAATGTTGATCAAATCCAAACAATGTTGAAACTTGACCGCAGTCACCACCTTTGTCAGCATATCAGCAGGATTCTCTGTAGTATGAATTTTCTTCACCGTGACTCCACCTTTTTCTATGATTTCTCGTACGAAATGATACCGAACATCAATGTGCTTCGTCCTTGCATGATAAACTTGGTTCTTCGCTAATTGAATAGCACTTTGACTATCACAAAAAATTGTGATACCTTTTTGTTCAACACCAAGCTCCTTTAGCAATCCTTGAAGCCAAATTGCCTCTTTCACAGCATCTGTAATAGCCATGTACTCTGCCTCTGTTGTAGACAAAGCAACTGTTGACTGCAAAGTAGACTTCCAACTAACTGGTGCCTTTGCAAAAGTAAACACATAACCAGTAGTTGATTTTCGTTTGTCCATATCACCCGCAAAATCTGAGTCACAATATCCAACTACAGACTGATTGTCTTCCTGCTCAAAAACTAACCTGACATCTACAGTATTATGAATATACCGTAGAATCCACTTCACAGCTTGCCAATGCTCCTTCCCTGGATTGTGCATATATCTGCTAATAACTCCAACACCTTGTGAAATGTCAGGCCTTGTGCAAACCATTGCATACATCAAGCTACCAACAACATTTGCGTATGGTACCTTTGACATATACTCTCGTTCAGCTTCATCCATTGGCGACATAGTAGTACTTAGCTTAAAATGGGAAGCAAGTGGAGTACTAACTGGCTTAGTCTTGTCATCTATGCCAAAACGTTGAAGTACTCTCTTCAAATATTCCTTTTGAGATAAACAGAGTTTCTTTGAACGTCTATCTCTAATTATCTCCATGCCAAGAATTTTCTTTGCCTCACCCAAATCCTTCATCTCGAACTCCTTCTTCAGTTGAATCTTCAACTTATCAATTTCTTCCAAATTCTTGGAAGCTATCAACATATCATCAACATATAGGAGAAGATATACAAAGGAACCATCTTTAAGCTTGTGCAAATACACACAATGATCGTATTTGCTTCTCTTGTACCCTTGCCGCAACATAAACTCGTCAAATCGCTTGTACCATTGTCTAGAAGATTGTTTCAATCCGTACAACGATTTTTCAAGTTTGCACACCATATTTTCTTTTCCAGCAACTTTGAATCCTTTTGGCTGAGTCATGTAGATTTCCTCCTCCAAGTTTCCATGTAAAAACGCAGTTTTTACATCCATCTGAACTAGTTCCAAATCCAATTGTGCTACCAAAGCCAACATAATTCTAATGGAGGAATGTTTTACAACTGGAGAAAACACTTCATTGTAATCAATTCCCTCCTTTTGAGCATATCCTTTGGCCACCAATCTTGCTTTGTAGCGAACATCTAATTGGTTAGGAAATCCTTCTTTCTTTGCAAATACCCATTTGCACCCAATTGCTTTCTTTCCCTTCGGGAGATTGGTCAATCTCCATGTATGATTCTGATGAAGGGACTGTATTTCATCATTCATGGCAATCCTCCACTTATCTTCTTCTGAACTTTGGACAGCGTCTTTATAAGTAGTAGGAATATCATCAGCTACAATTGAGGTTGCACAAGCAACCGTCTCTATGAGACGAACAGGTTTCGTTATTGTTCTTTTTGGCCTGCTGGTTGCTATTGATTCAAGTTGTTGTTGAGATTCCTGAGTTGGAATCTCCTCTACTGGCTCTCCTTCCAGAGGGTAATCTTCATTTGTTTCCTCCTCTGCTTCTTGTGTAGGAAAAATAAATTTTCCCTCAAACTCCACCTGCTTAGAAGCACCTTCATTTTGTTTGGTATCTTCTGTTACCTTATTTACCATAGCAAATTCATCAAAGGTAACATCTCTGCTGAATATTACTTTCTTTGTCATAGGACACCATAAGCGATATCCTTTGACTCCAGAAGTAATTCCCATAAAAATAGCCTTCTTTGCCCTTGGATCCAATTTTGACTCCGTCACATGATAATATGCAGTTGAGCCAAACACGTGCAAAGAGTTATAATCTACAGCAGGTTTTCCGTACCATTTTTCAAATGGTGTTTTGCCATCAATAGCAGCAGATGGTAGACGATTAATGAGGTGGCATGCATATGTAATTGCCTCAGCCCAAAATTCTTTGCCCAAGCCAGCATTGGACAACATACATCGTACCTTCTCCAGCAAGGTCCGGTTCATTCGTTCTGCCACTCCATTCTGTTGTGGTGTATGTCTAACAGTGAAGTGTCGGACGATGCCATCATTTTCACAGACCTTATTGAAATGATCATTTTTGTATTCACCTCCATTGTCTGTGCGAATACACTTGATTCTCCTGCCTGTCTGATTCTCCACCATCGTCTTCCATTTGAGAAAAATTCCCAACACTTCATCTTTGCTCTTCATTGTATACACCCATACTCTTCGGGAAAAATCATCAACAAAGGTTACAAAATAGTGCTTCCCACCCAATGAAGGTGTTTTGAAAGGACCCCAAACATCAGAGTGTACATAATCCAAAATGCCTTTAGTATTATGGATCGCTGTACCAAATTTAACCCTTGTCTGTTTCCCTTTAACACAATGCTCACAAAACTCCAAGTTGCAAGCCTTTACTCCTTTTAACAATCCTTGATCTGATAGAGTTTTCAAGGATTTTCCTCCAGCATGTCCCAAGCGCATGTGCCATAGCTTGGTTGCTTCTGCCTCTTTGTCGTCACTGGATGTTACTGTCGCTGTCCCAATAATTGTACTGCCACGATAGCGGTACATATTATTATTCTTCCGATTAGCCTTCATTACCACTAGTGCACCGGAGCATACTCTCATCACTCCATTTTCTGCAATGATTTTGAACCCTTTTGATTCTAGGGCTCCCACAGAGATGAGATTCTTCTTCAAATCCGGTACATATCGAACATCTATCAATGTTCTGATCATTCCATCATGGTTCCTTAATCGTATTGAACCAATGCCATATGAGGTAAGAGGGCTGTTATCCGCTGTGTGGATGACTCCATATTCTCCTTCTTGAAATTCCACGAACCAGTCCCTGTTGGGACACATATGATAGCTACAAGCCGAGTCCATCAACCATATGTCTGATGATGTTGATGACTCTGTTGTAACTAATGAGAAGTCTGAATCATCACAATCAGCTACATTTGAATCCATAATAGCCTTTCCATTGTTATGTTTGGCCTTATTCTTCAACTTCGGACAGTCTTTCTTCCAGTGCCCTTTTTCTCGACAAAAAGCACATTCATCTTTGCTGGGTCTGGATCTTGACTTGGATCTTCCCTTCTTTGTCCTCGTTTGATTTTGAGGACGACCCCTCACAAACAGTGCTTCTCCTTCTCCGCCCTTCTGTTTTTCTCGCTTTCTTTGTTCATAGCTGTACAAAGCTGAACAAACTTCTCTGAGAGAAATTTCATCATTTCCATGGAGTAGAGTAGTTTCAAGGTGCTCGTACTCATCAGGAAGTGACGCCAACAACATTAAGGCCAAGTCACCATCATCATAAGTTGTATCCATATTTTGCAAATCTGTGACCAACTTATTGAAACTGGTGATATGTTCATTCATCGTGGTACCAGGAACATAGGTGAAGTGAAACAGTCTCTTCTTCATGTACAATTTATTTTGACTGTTTTTCTTCAAAAATTTATCCTCCAGTGCTTTCCATAATTTACTTGCAGAAGTTTCTTTTGTGTATGGATATTTCTGCTCTCTAGCAAGGTAGGATCGAATGGTACCGCAAGCAACACGGTTGATAATTCTCCAATCTTCTTCTCCAATAACATCTGGTTTCTTTTCTTCAATGGCCAGATCTAGCCCTTGTTGAAAAAGGACATCTAGAACCTCGCCTTGCCACATCCCAAAATGTCCGGACCCGTCAAAAATTTCTACCGCAAATTTCGCATTTGACACATTTCTTGTCATAAGCGAAGATGCCAATGATGACGTATTGTTGACACTTGATGTAGATTCTTCTTGTTTATTGTCCCCCATATTTGACACAAATATTATTTAATAGCTGACGACACAAATCAAGATTATTTCCTTTCTGATGTAGAAGATCAGACTAAGCTGCAACTACAGAGCATACTCAGACAGAACCTTGACTCAGTTACCAAGATAAATCTTTTCTGATGTGGAAGATCAGACTATGCTGCAACCACAGAGCATACTTAGACAATACCTTGGCTCTGATACCAATTGTTGCAGAAGCCAAATGTATATAGTGTGAATAAGTCACAACTACTATACCAAAAATTATGACAACCACCAAATAATAAATAAGACAATAAAACAACAATAAAAGGAACACCAAAATTTACGAGGTTCGGCTAATTTTGCCTACTCCTCGGACACAACCAATATTTTATTTCACTCCAAAAATATAAGTGAAATAATACTAAAGAGAGAAGATACAAATGCCTTAAACAGATGAGAAGGCAAATGAGAGGTGTGTTTCAATCCTAAACATTAGGTCTTCTTTTATAGGGGAAAAATCCCCCCCAAACTTAACTCCCAACCAATGTGGGACTTTGGCATTTTGCCAAACTTCAACAGTCCAAGCCTCCACCTTCTTCAAAGTAGAGGTATGTTATCCAATAGTCTTCTGTTAAATAAATGTGATTGGGCCTAATTCATGGAAACTGAGAAGCTTGGACTGAAAGAGTAGCATTAGCACCCAGAAAGAAAGCTCTGTCCCCTAATTCCCTGGGTTGAGTCACATTGCCAGCAGCTAAATCGACCTGGAAAACTCGAAAGTCTGTTGTCCCATATGTTTGCTCTGCTTTAATACCGTCTACTGGGATGAAGGTCAGTGGAATTCTGTCGCAATCATCTTTGACATGCCTTGCATGGACACCATTACGCACAACTACAAATAACGATCCTAGTGATTCTAAGATATATAACTGCTCTCGATGGTGTCCCAGACCGAATGGTAGCTGAGCTACTATATGACTTGTGAGCGATACTGCGTTAAAACAAAAATTAGAAAATAAAACTGTTAGAAGAATAAAGAAATCTAGAAAACAATAAAGAATCAGAAATATTCCGAGTCCACAATTTTCTTGTGCGTCCTTAAGGAATTTTAACCCCCTCACAAGTTGCCAAGGTAATGGATTAAATCCTCCCAGGATAAAACGGAATAAACCTTCCTGCAACAGTGGCAATACAAACTGCAGGATACCAACGAACTCAAAGAACGGAGCAAAATCACACTTACGAATTTGAGAGAGAGAGACTGTGAATTAGGATGCAGTGTATTCAGAAAGAAAGAAGTTCTGGAGTGTTTTTCGTGTGTAGAAAATGGAGCCTTGACTCAGAATTTATAGGCAATTATCAGAAGAGGCGTCTGGAAAAGGTGACTTTTCAGAAGAATACGCAGCTTGTCACCGCGACCGCGGCAGAATCGCGGTCAGATAGGCTCTCTGAATCTTCAGCAAGATTCTGGCGTATTTTCAGCAGTAACTTGGCATTTAATTAATTATTAAATAATTAAATAAATTTTGTCCAAAAAATAATCTCATCGATCGATCATTTTCCAAATCCAAATCCGATCCGAGTCGAGCCGAGCCGAGCGAGCGAGCGACGGCGACGGCGCGAGGGTTCATTCTCTTAAACTCCTTTTAAGAGCTTTAAGAAGTGATTCTATATATAAGCACATAAATGTGGTTGTCCCTCGCCAATGAGGGACAAAGTGCAAGACAAAAGTTCACTTCTTCAAATTTTTTATTTTCCCTCCATTTTATTTCCCTCCATTTCCAATTCACACTTCTTCTACTTTAAAGCCCAATGGCTTAAAGTCCAACAATCCCCCACATGAATGGGAATGTCTGTATCAAGAAAGATCATAGATGAAAGCTATGTGATTTTGCAAGTAAGGATTAATTGCATCTGGATAAGTAGGTTTCCCTTTGAACTTTCCGTAGTGAACATATGTCGGATATACTCGGTCAATCGGTAGATTTGATATCTTTGAACCGTCGAACTTTAGTGTATACCTAGACAGCCATATGTCACACAACCAACCCTTAACCGTCTTTTGGTTCTCATTGTTGTGTTCGTTTTAGCCATGAACACCGCCTGGTCTCATAAGTGCGTAGAGAATTGGCCTTACATAATTCTCCTTGAAGCGGTTACACTTCACACTTACGTAGGTGATTCCTAAACGTGTAATCCTTTAGATTGATACTATTTGATAGATACCTCATCAAACTTTGGTAATCATTAAAGAACGTGTAAAGTTCTATCCTTGTTACTGAACATTGTCTTCATCACGAGAATGGACCAAAGATTTTATTTTGACAATGTTGAACCGGTCAATCACAACTTTGTTTGAGCTCCTTGAACCTAGATCTCGGAACATCCAAGATTCTAGGTAGAGTTACCGCCATGTTGACTTGTCCTCGGCCATAGTCCCATTCCTTTAGATGATTTCTCAACTCCCTCTCTAGTTAAGCCTTTTGTAAGCGGATCTGCCACATTATCCTTTGATTTTACATAATCAATAGTGATAATTCCACTAGAAAGTAGTTGTCTAACGATGTTATGTCTTCGTCGTATATGACGAGACTTTCCGTTGTACATAATGCTCTCTGCTCGTCATATGGCAGCCTTACTATCACAATGTATGCAAATAGGAGCCAAAGGCTTTGGCCAGAACGGAATGTCTTCTAAGAAATTTCGAAGTCACTCAGCTTCTTCACCGGCTTTATCCAAAGCTATAAACTCTGATTCCATTGTAGAACGAGCGTTACACGTCTGTTTGGAAGATTTCCAAGATACTGCTCCTCCACCAACAGTAAAAACATATCCACTTGTGGACTTTGTTTCTGTTGAGCCGGTTATCCAATTTGCATCACTATATCCTTCGATAACCGCAGGATATTTATTGTAGTGCAAGGCGTAGTCTTGGGTATACTCCAAGTATCCCAGAGCTCGTTTCATTGCCACCCAGTGATGTTTGTTGGGATTACTTGTGAATCGACTAAGTTTACTTATTGCACAAGCTATCTCAGGTCGTGTACAGTTCATGATGTACATTAAGCTTCCCAACACACGAGCATACTCCAATTGAGACGTACTTTCACCTTTATTCTTTATAAGATGATGGTTTAAGTCAATTAGAGTTCTTGCACTTCTAAATTCCAAGTGTTTGAATTTTTCCAGTACCATTTTCACGTAATGTGACTGAGACAAAGGTAGACCTTGAGGAGTCCTCTGGATTTTAATTCCTAGAATTACATCGGCAACTCCTAAGTCTTTCATATCAAACTTACTAGCGAGCATACGTTTAGTAGCTTGAATGTCGGCAATGTCTTTGCTCATTATTAACATATCATCAACATATAAGCAAACAATGACTATATGATTTGGAACATTCTTAATGTAAACACATTTATCATATTCATTAATCTTAAAACCATTTGACAACATTTTTTGGTCAAATTTCGCATGCCATTGCTTGGGTGCTTGTTTTAGTCCATAAAGGGACTTGACAAGTCTACACACCTTCTTTTATTTTTCCGGAACCACAAATCCTTCAGGTTGGTTCATGTAAATTTCTTCCTCAAGATCACCATTTAAGAATGCTGTTTTACATCCATTTGATGGATTTGAAGACCATACAAGGCGACTAACGCTATTAGCATCCGAATGGATGTAATTCTTGTTACTGGCGAGTATGTGTCAAAATAGTCAAGACCTTTTCGTTGTCTAAATCCTTTGACAACAAGTCTTGCCTTGTATTTGTCAATAGTACCATCTTCCTTCATTTTCTTCTTGAAAATCTATTTAGAACCCAACGTTTTGTTACCTGGAGGAAGATCAACCAATTCCCAAGTATGGTTGCTCAATATGGATTTTATTTCACTATTGACAGCTTCCTTCCAATATTGTGCTTCTGAGGAAGACATTGCTTCCTTGAAGGTACGAGGGTTATTTCTAACAGAAAAGTCAGAAAATCTGGACCGAATGAAGTAGATATCCTTTGACGTTTACTTCTTCTTGGATTTTCTTCATTAGGCATACCATCTGTTATTTCCTCCCGAGGTCGTTTTGACTTTTGGTAGGTCACTTCACTTCCTTTTTATACGGATAAATAGTTTCAAAGAATTCAGCATTATCTGATTCTATTATCGTATTAATGTGAATCTCAGGATTTTCTAATTTATGAACCAGAAAACGATATGCCTTGCTATTGGTTACATATCTAATAAACATATAATCAACCGTTTTTGGACATATCTTAACCCTTTTAGGTTTAGGAACTTGTACCTTAGCTAAACACCCCCACACTTTGAAGTATTTCAAGCTAGGCTTCCTTCCTTTCCACTTTTCATAAGGAATGGACTGTGTTTTACTATGAGGTACACGGTTGATTATCCGGTTAACTGTAAGTATAGCTTCCCCCCACAAGTTCTGTGGTAAGCCAAAACTTATTAGTAATGCATTCATCATCTCCTTCAACGTTCGATTCTTCTTCTCCGCAATTCCATTAGATTGTGGAGAGTAAGGGGCAGTTGTTTGGTGAATAATGCCATTTTCCAAACAAATTTCTTCAAAAGGAGATTCATATTCGCCACCCCTATCACTTCTTATCATTTTGATCTTTTTGTTTAGTTGCGTTTAAACTTCACTCTTGTATTGCTTGAAAGCATCAATTGCCTCATCTTTACTATTAAGTAAATAAACATAGCAGTATCTCGTGCTATCGTCAATAAAAGTAATAAAATACTTTTTCCCACCGCGAGATGGTGTTGACTTCATGTCGCAAATATCTGTGTGAATTAAGTCTAAAGGACTTGAATTCCTTTCAACAGACTTATAAGGATGCTTAGCATACTTTGATTCCACACATATTTGACATTTGGAATTAATGCAATCAAATTTTGGTAATACTTCTAGATTTATCATCTTCCGCAATGTTTTGAAGTTTACGTGACCTAAACGCGAATGCCATAAAGTGTTTGACTCAAGTAAGTAAGAAGAAACATTCACTTTATTGATAGGAACTGCTATTACATTTAGCTTAAAAAGGCCCTCATTTAGGTAACCTTTTCCTACATATACATCGTTCTTACTTAGTACAACACTATTAGAAACAAAAATACATTTGAATCCATTCTTGACAAGAAGTGAGGTAGACACAAGATTCTTGCGAATTTCTGGAACATGGAGGACTTGGTTTAGAGTCACTATTTTTCCCGACGTCATCTTCAACGCAATCTTGCCAACTCCTTCAATTTTGGACGTAGATGAATTTCCCATGAAGATTGTCTCGTCGGGTCCTACGGGGGCATAAGAAGAAAATAACTCCTTGTTAGCACAAACATGGCGGGTGGCTCCAGAATCTATCCACCATTCTTTTGGATTTCCTACCAAGTTGCATTCAGACAACATGGCACATAAGTCCTCTATTTCATCTTCAACCATGTTAGCTTGATTCTTTTTCTTCTTATCATTCTTTGGCGCACGACAATCCACGGCCTTATGCCCAGATTTTCCATAGTTGTGGCAATTACCCTTGAACTTTTTCTTGCTTGGGTAATTCTTTGGTCCAGAAGCCTTCTTCCTCTTCTTATTTTGTTTGCCCCCATTATTGTCGAGTTTCCACGTGACTTCTTTTCAGCATTTTTGTTGTCTTCTTCTATCCTCAAACAAACAATCAAGTCTTCTAGTGTCATCTCCTTCCGTTTGTGTTTAAGATAGTTCTTAAAATCCTTCCGCAATGGAGGTAACTTCTCAATGAAAGCAGCGACTTGAAAGGCCTCATTTATGACCATACCTTCAATAACAAATTCATAATTAATAATAAGATAAATCTTATTAATAAAATTATTGATTCGGGTCATACCTTCAGCAAAGAGGTCATGCACAATGACTTGTAATTCTTGGACTTGAGTTATGACTGACCTAGTGTCAATCATCTTGAAATCCAAAAACCTTGCAGCCACAAACTTCTTAAGTCCGGCATCCTCAGTCTTGTACTTCTTCTCAAGCGCATTCCATAACGCTTTTGAAGTTTCCATGACACTATAGACATTGTACAAACCATCTTCCAAACAACTCAATATGTAGTTTTTGCACAAGAAGTCAGAATGTTTCCATGCTTCAGTTACAACAAGTCGTTCATCATCCGGAGTATTTTCAGCCATGACCGGAAGATCCTCCTTGATGAAACGTTGCAAACTCAACGTAGTAAGATAGAAGAGCATCTTCATTTGCCAGCGTTTGAAGTCAATACCGGAAAACTTTCCGGGTTTTTCTGCCGGTGCCATAGCATGAGCAGGAGTAGAACGGCTTGACGAGGCAGCAACACTCGTAACAGTAGCACCCGTTCCCGCAACACTTCCATTAGTTTGGTTTTCATTCGTCATATTTCTGTAAAGTTGAAAACAATACAGAACTTGTTAAATCAGTGAAGTTTTGATATCTTCAAACTGAATACCAAACCAAACATACAACACGTAACAATGGTGAAGTTTTTATATACTTCAAATCCGTACGTTTATTATTCCGACAAAGTTTTTATGTACTTTAAACCAGACATAAACAATTATTTGAGTAGAAAGCAACAAAGATTTAGTCTCCAACAAAGTATATAGAAACAGTTTAATAATCAACACAGAAACGTTAGTAAATAAAATTCCTTAAGCTTGTGAGCGATACTGTGTTAAAACAAAAATCAGAAAACAAAACTGTTAGAAGAATAAAGAAATCTAGAAAACAATAAAGAATAAGAAATATTCCGAGTCCACAATTTTCTTGTGCGTCCTTAAGGAATTTTAACCCCTCACAAGTTGCCAAGGTAATGGATTAAATCCTCCCAGGATAAAACGGAATAAACCTTCCTGCAACAGTGACAATACAAACTGCAGGATACCAACGAACTCAAAGAATGGAGCAAAATCACACTTACGAATTTGAGAGAGAGAGATTGCGAATTAGGATGCAGTGTATTCAGAAAGAAAGAAATTCTAGAGTGTTTTTCGTGTGTAGAAAATGGAGTCTTGCCTCAGAATTTATAGGCAATTATCAGAAGAGGTGTCTGGAAAAGGTGACTGCCTGCCGCGGTTCTACCACGACCGCGGCAGAACCGCGGTCAGAGAGACTCTCTGAATAAACCTGCCGCGGTTCCACCGCGACCGCGGCAGAATCACGGTCAGAGAGCCAAGTCGAGCCGCGCGACGACGACGACGCGAGGGTTCATTCTCTTCAACTCCTTTTAAGAGCTTTAAGAAGTGATTCTATATATAAGCACACAAATGTGGTTGTCCCTCGCCAATGAGGGACAAAGTGCAAGACAAAAGTTCACTTCTTCAAATTTTTTATTTTCCCTCCATTTTATTTCCCTCCATTTCCAATTCATACTTCTACTTTAAAGCCCAATGGCTTAAAGTCCAACATGACTTTTAGTGGGTTCAGGGCCAGCAACATCACAAAAAAGGATGCGGCCCAGAAAATCGACTGCATAAAAGTGGCCATTAAAATATACGACATCACCAAGTGGAGAGTGAGTTTTCTTCCCACGTAATCCTGGTCCATCTCAAATCTCCTGGTCTCCAAAAACTGAGGAAGTTGATGGCTCCCTCGATGACCATGAGAACATAATCGGATGTATGAGAAGGATTAGCTGACATAACCGCTTTCTGGAAAAAGGTCATTGGATGGCCCAGTTGGTAGGCCTCATAATCTTCGGTGGTATTTTGATGCGGCAATTTTATTTGAACACCGGAGAAAGGATGTAACAGACTGACTTCACCGTCATCTTCTCCTACTGTGATAAACCATCCCATAAACTCCATACATCGTTTTCCAGTAGCTTTCGGAATCCTCTTCTTCAGAATCATGCCATTGTAGAGGCCGAAGAACTTTCTACATGAACTATCGTCGTCGTCACTGCCTTTGTCCTTGTTACCCTCTTCCTCTGCTAGCATCAGCCATGGAATTCTAGGCAGGTCGCTGTTAAAATTGTCTTTGGTAGCAATACATCGCCATGCTTTGCAGACAATGGCAAAATTCAGATAGTCTTCAATCAAATTTATATGTTTATAAAAAAAGTACGTAGTATAATTTTTTTGGGTCCTTATGAAATCAATAATTTGGGGTCACTTTATAAAGACTTTTTATATTGTGAAACATAGTCTTCTTAAAATATTATTATAAAGCTGAGTATATAAACTTTTCAAGTATATTGATAAACTCACAATAATATTGGCGGAGAAAAAATTCCAAGTATTACGATAGTCTTGAACCCCGTTCTGAGTTGTGACCACCTACTTGTATCAATAGGCTATTTTTGTAAATTAACCAATTTGAAGTAGATGGGACTAACGGCGATGTTTAGGAAAAGAATTTACTTCTCACAATCTAAAACTAGTTAAGGCGACATATCTTGTTCGGGATTAATTGTCAGGTAGGAATTTTACTTCCCGCCAATCGACCATGTTTGACTTTTCTAATCAGACCACTTTATAGATAAAATCTAAAGAATTCAAGTCAAATTTACTGTAAAAGTCAGGTAAACTGACCATGTAAATTGATATTAGGACTCTTGAATATGACATATTTCCGAGAATTTTCATCTAAAAGAAAATTTTATGTGCATACTATTTTCTTATTTCTTACATTCAAGTTAAGAATTGTTTCCGCTGCGGTATATATTTCTAGACTAGACTAGAATTCAAATTTTATTTGAAGTCATCCTTGTCGCTTTAGTCATGTAACTAGAAGTGGTTGATCAATATATATGTAAATAGACTAGAATACAGATTCACAAGTGGGCTTCTGTCTTCTGACCATGAGTTTGTTCTTGCTCAAGAGTACTGTTGTGCTGTTAGTTTTTTCATTACACATCATATAAAGAGTCAAAAGCAAGTAGTCTATGTTATGGAATAATAGATAATAAAGTAAAACAAGAGGAATTTAAAGGGAGATAATTGATAAACTTTTCTTGATAATATTCTTCAAGTGTTTGGGCCTATTTATAGGCACTTTTGCATGAAAGGATTTGACCACTTGTTCAAAGTCTTACACTTATTTAAAGTTTTGATATTTGTTGAAAACGCTTGCCACTTGTTGAAAGTCTTGACATTTGTTGAAAGGCCTTGCCACTTGTTGAAGGCCATGCCACTTGGCCATAATTTGACAGAAATTATGTTCATATTATCAATTTCATTCCCGATAACAACCCTAAGCTGTGTATTCATTCTGCATCGAAAGATCACGATTTGGGATATCATATGCTCGGTGTACGAGAGAGTTTCAATTTCACATTTCCTCCAAACTTTTTATGTCCTAATTCCTAACACTTTGGCTTTTGAATGAAAATAAGATAATGTGTATTACTCAAGTTTTGTTATTCTTATTACATATTTTTAATGTCAATTATGTCGTTAATTGCCTTACTGTGATAGTAACAGTTATCTTCACTGTTCATATCAAATTGATCACCTTGAAAATGCATAAGGTTCAACAAAAAATATACGAATAATATACTTTATTGCAATAGAAGAAACTGAAATAATCCTGTTTGTGGAAAAATCTATCCTCCACGCCATTAAGCTAAGGACAATGTGTGCAAATTAATGTCCATAGATTACTTGAACAATGGCAACAAATGACAACTTTAGTTCTCTCTCTTTTTTGACCATTTGGATTGAAGTAAAGCATCGAATAAAAGCATTACCTTTCTCAACAAGGAAATAAGGGATTTGCCGTAACAGAGTCCCAAGGTGAAAGAACCGAATAAAAATTGCAAGATCTTGCAAGAAAAGCTATCTAATTATGATCATAATAAACTAAACAATATAGTGCATTATATTCAGGCTATTGTTCTAGTTTGTGGCAAATATATATACACACAACATTGCAACAGAACTCAACTAACAGCTTTATCTGACAAAGGGAAAGGGTAAAACAATTACTTAGTTCAACTACATCAACCAACTCTAATCAATGTCACATCTTGGGGATTATAGAGGAGGGGCTAATTGGACAAGTTCAACCAATTCCATATATGAAGATCTTGAACCTTCCTCTGGCTGGATAGAGGATACCGACAACCATTATCTTCTTATTGATCTTCCTGGTATTCATACTTCATTGTCTCCTCATTTTGCGTTTTAAAATCTCTTTTTTTCTTTTCCAAGTTATTATTTGGATTGTATTAATTGACAATTTTTTAAGTTAGAGCAATATGTTCGTATATATTATCATGATGGTGTTAAATATTCTATCTTGTTCTTGTAATTTGTTAGAGGGGTTCAAAAGGGAGGAGGTGAAGCTTCAAGTTGATATATTTGGCAATATAACGGTAAGTGGAGAAAGGAAAGTAAGCGAATATAAATATATCCGCTTTAAAATATCAACTAAAGCACCTGAAAAATCAAAATCTGAGGATACAAGCGCAAGGCTTGAAGATGGGATTCTGTATGTTATCATCCCAAAGGAATTACCAGAAAACAAAGAAGAAGACGAGGTAGCAACTGATAGCAATTCTCATGAAGAGAATCAACAGAAAAAGCCAGAGGAGGAAGAAGGTCCAATTAGGGATGATAAAGAACAAAGTCAAAATGGCAAAGAGGAAAAGAGCGAAGCAAGCGAGGAAGAAGAATTTCATGATGCAAAAATGGCAAAGAAGTGGCACGAAAATAATCTATTGGTAGCAGCAGCAAAAGAAACGATGAGAAAGAATAAGATGATTATTATAACAGCTTTGATTGCATTTTCTTTAGGTGTTTTAGTTTCTCATAAATGTCAGTCAAGTAAAATTGATTGACTAGTATCTCTACCTAAATAATGTTATGTGATAAAGAATTCTGTACCCAACATATTCAACGTGCAATAAACATCAAAGCGAACACACAAGCTAAGTTGCATTCAAGACCCTATTGACAAAATACATCGGATAATTGTTGATATATGATCTGTTTATGTTATAATATTTGTGCAGATAGTATCAGTTACGTTAGTTTTGCAAAATGCTTTCAAACAATTACAGTTTGACAATACCAATCAAATACTACCACAGTAAATGTAGTGCACTTTACAAAAGCAAGAAGTATCCAAGTCAATTGAGGAGCTAGCTAGGGACTCATTTGATTCTGATTGTAACAAGAGAAAGATACACCAGAATAAGCATCAGTTCAAAGGTCATTTTATCTCAAAGGGACCTGATTCCTCATGAAAACTATCCACCAATACACAAAAGGCAAAACTCTGTGTATGATATGGTACTTTATCCTTATTCCTTAAGAGGAAGCTTCTTCGCTTTGTGTGCCTCAAGTGAGTTGACAATAAGAAAATAAACATTGAGCCTAACTCCGCTAGCTCATGGGTTGGAATATTGTTCAAGACTATATAAACAGTCTAATTGCACCATGACACACGGCCACACCGATATTGGACCAGGGGTGTATCTAGGTTAAGGGGTATCGATTACGTGAACTCATGTTCCTCTCCTTAAATCATGTATAACAATGTTATATTTCTTTAAAATTTCTTAAATATATGTGCGTGCACCTATGCTTAAAAACTTCAATCGTGCAATAATTATTTGGCGCACCTCTACATGTGAAATTGACAGTTCAAATTTGTCTTGTTTATATATATATATATATATATATATATATATATGTGTGTGTGTGTGTGTGTGTGTGTGAAAATCACTAAAATTTCAAAAAGAATATAATTTTGAACAAATAATTTCAAAAGTTTAGTGGGTTCATGGTAAGAGACTAAAGTTAAACCCGTCAAATATATATTCTAGATCCGCATATTCACAATGGTGCACCAATCATATTCAAATCCTGGATCCCTCTTATGGACTTCCAAAAGTTGAAGAATCCACAAAGCATTAAAGAGACAGAATCCTATTTTAGATATAGGTAAACATAATATTATACTTGTAATCCCCATAAGCATGTTCTTATTTTATATTTCAGGAGACAAAATTTAAGAGCACTAGTTTTGTTGGTTACTTCCAACACAGTGCAAACAGGGCAATTTTCTCGACTTTTATCGAGCTAAATCCAGTATTTATAGGTATAATTGGTAACACTATGTGTAAAGTGGAAACATTAGTCATAAAGTGGACTGTAATGCGAAGCTTCAAGATAATTGGTGCAATTCAAAATGAACCTTTACCAACAATAAAGTGGACAACGTACCGTATAATGTGCCTGTAAATAGGGCTCATTGCTATGTGCCTGTAAAACTAGTACGCGAAAAAAAAAGTTTCTACAAGAATTTGACAATATGGGGCATGTAATCTGACGGGCATAAATGAGAATGGACACAATCTATTTGACAGCTATGGTTTTGACAATAGCTATGTGGTGAAGAAAAAGGGGCCCCAGAAGAGAAAAAAGGATTCTTTTTTCTTACCTTTGTTTCAAATTGGTTCGAGGTGCTTTTGACAAAAAGGAAGAGGCTATTGTTGGGCAGTGGAATCATGCTCCAAAGCTAGTATTTTCTTCCTGTTGCATCAATTATCGGTTTAGTCATAGTCAAGCTTTACACACTAATATTTGGAGAAACGAAGAAGGGTACAGGAACAGTGGCGTATATAAGTAAAATATTACGTTTAAGAGGTATATAACACATATTGAACATCCTTTGTCGGAATTTTTTTTTTCACTTTTTAAAATTTGAACACACTTGGAAAAATTTCTAGATTCTCTACTGTATAGGAACATTTTAAAACGTACCTAAGCTACCACTATTAAAGAATATATGCTCTAAAGTGAACTTGAAAAGTGAAAAATATAAAGAGAATAATAACTTAACTATTTGGTAACGAAAATAGTTAATTGCGTCTAAACCCAATTATTTTCTGTAACCTTTGTGTATATTGACAAAAGAGCTACAGCAAACACTACTGACAGTAACAAGATGATATTGCAGAGATATGGAACGACCTTACTCGTATCCTTTTTCCGTTAATGTCAGATGACTTGTATATAAAAATATTTCAAATGACGCTCATATGATTGTACCATCACTAAGTACCACTTTTTCTTTTAATCGCATATACATGTCATGATCCATCAATGTTCTTAAAATGAGGTTTGTTTCAACCTCATAGAGATAGTTACGCTAAGGATGCTGGCTTATACATGACGTAAAAATTAAAGTAAGCAAATGATTTAACTAGAAAAGGATCACTTTATCCACAAGTTCTATATAGATTCTATTAAGGAGCTCTAGCGCCATTATATCAATCTTAAGAAGGGCTTTTGAGCAGATCTAAAGGCTTTGCTAAAATAGTTAACATTTCACCTATAAATGGATAGGAAAATATACTGAAATCTAAAGGACTTGTTAGTAGTCAAGAAGTGATAATCCAAACCATAGTTCAAATTTCACCATAATTTAGGTTCAAATATATTTTTCATACTCCCAAATAATTACAGTATATGATAAGAAAATAATAAAGGAGGATAACTTGAGACAAACTCCATGTCTGCCTCACCTTAGCTCTCCACAAAGCATAAAGCTAAACTCAAATTTAAACTAAACTTAATTAGCAATAACTCTTCCAATCGGTAGTTCATTCGAATAAATGAATACTCCATACTTTATTTGTTTGATATGTGAAATATATAATCATTGAATGTCGACCAAAAAAATAAAATAAATGTAGAATAGAAAGGAGGGAAACAGAATAAACATAGGATTAATTAATTAAGAACCCGAAAGGAGGGAAACCGAAAAGCAGAGGAAAAAAAATGAAAAGAAAAGAAAGGAAACTTCACCAGAGAGACTGGAATATAATCCTTTCTCTCTATCTCTCTCACCTATCGAGATCGCATCACCATCCAATTATACACACCTCCATAAACATTCCTCAAAATTACCATTTTACTATCCCACAAACAGGAAAAAATCAAAAATTGAAAAAACTCAGCGTCAAAACAGAAAAAGCAAAAGGCAAATAACAAACAAAGCAGCACAAAAAAACAAACATAACAATAATCTCTTCCAACTCTTTCACTCTCGCGGCCACCTCCACACTATGAACCCATAACCATGTCATCAGGGCCGCCGGAGCAGCAACCCCCACAGCAAGAACCGCCCCCAAAACCACCGCAACTAGTCCGTAAACTTGTGGTAGAAATTCTTGACGCACGTAATTTACTACCAAAGGATGGACAAGGCAGCTCTAGTCCATATGTTGTCGTGGATTTTGACGGGCAGAAGAAGCGGACTTCAACTGTGTGCAGAAATCTTAACCCAGAATGGCACGAGGGTCTGGAATTCATCATATCCGATCCCAGAACGATGGAGTTTGAGGAGCTAGACATTGAGGTATTCAACGACAAGAAGCTGAGTAATGGGAATGCAAGAAAAAATCATTTTTTAGGTAGAGTAAAGCTTTATGGTAGCCAGTTTGCGAGGAGGGGTGAAGAGGGTTTGATATACTTCCCTTTGGAGAAAAAGAGTGTGTTTAGTTGGATTAGAGGTGAGCTGGGTTTGAAGATTTATTACTATGATGAAATGATGCAAGAAGCTGAGGAGCAACCGCCACCGCCGCAACCAGAGCAGCAGCAGCAGCCGCCACCGCCGCCGCAGGAAGAAGTGAGGAAAACTCCTGTTTATGTTGTCATGGAAGATCCCCGTCAGAGGATGCTTGAAGTTCCTATGCCCACAGAGTTTGTCATGGAAGCACAGGAACAATCTCCGCCTATTGTCACGATTGAGGAGTCTCCTCCGCCAATGCATATGCCGCCGGAACAGCAACAACAGCAGAGTAGTCATAGTCACAGGCATCATGAGGAGGGTCCACCAATGATGATGAGTGTTCCACCACCTGATCAGTACCCACCACCGGAAGTGAAGCGGATGCAGGCGGCAAGAGCTGGAGAAAGAATGAGAGTTTTGAGACGGCCAAACGGAGACTACTCGCCTAGGGTAATCTCCGGGAAAGTCGGAGGGGATTCAGAAAAAATCTCGGCGTTCGATCTCGTTGAGCCAATGCAATACCTATTCGTTAGAATTGTAAAAGCTAGAGGACTTGCGCCCAGTGAAAGCCCATTTGTGAAGATCCGTACATCAAACCATTTTGTCCGGTCTAAACCGGGTATTATCCGGCCCGGCGAGCCGTTGTCGTATCCAGAGTGGCAACAGGTCTTCGCCCTAGGCTACAACAAACAAGAGACGGCTAATTCAACACTTGAAATTTCAGTTTGGGATAGCGCGTCTGATAATTTCCTCGGTGGAGTTTGTTTCGACCTCACCGATGTGCCAGTACGAGATCCGCCGGACAGTCCTCTTGCTCCGCAATGGTATCATCTCGAAGGTGGCGGCGATGACCAGCACAAAGTTTCCGGCGATATTCAATTGTCTGTTTGGATCGGAACTCAAGCAGACGACGCGTTTCCTGAATCGTGGAGCTCAGACGCACCCTACGTGGCACACACTCGCTCGAAAGTCTATCAATCTCCCAAACTCTGGTACCTAAGAGTCACTGTGATTGAAGCTCAGGACCTTCATATTGCCCCAAATCTACCGCCGTTGACGGCGCCGGAGATAAGAGTCAAAGCTCAGCTAGGGTTTCAATCGGTGCGAACTCGGCGAGGGTCCATGAATCATCATAGTTCGGCGTTCCACTGGAACGAAGACTTAATCTTCGTCGCCGGTGAGCCACTTGAAGATAGCCTCATCTTGCTAGTGGAAGATCGTACAACGAAGGATCCAGTGCTCCTCGGGCATATAATAATTCCTGTGAGCTCGATTGAGCAGCGGCTCGATGAGCGACTCGTTGCAGGCAAATGGTTTGGATTGGAAGGTGGACCAGGTGGGTCCTACTGCGGAAGGGTAAACTTGAGGATGTGCTTAGAAGGAGGATATCACGTGCTTGATGAAGCAGCGCACGTGTGTAGTGATTTCAGGCCCACTGCTAAACAGCTATGGAAACCTGCTGTTGGTATTTTGGAGCTGGGAATTCTTGGAGCTCGCGGGTTGTTACCATTGAAATCCAAGGGTCCGGGAAAAGGATCCACAGACGCTTACTGTGTTGCCAAATACGGGAAGAAATGGGTTCGGACTCGGACCATAACCGATGCATTTGACCCGCGTTGGAACGAGCAGTACACATGGCAAGTATACGATCCTTGTACAGTCCTTACAATTGGAGTATTTGATAATTGGCGTATGTTTGCTGATGCTGGTGATGACAAGCCCGATTATCGTATAGGAAAAGTACGTATACGAGTCTCTACATTGGAGAATAACAAAGTATACACAAATTCCTATCCGTTGTTAGTTCTGTTGCGGTCCGGGCTGAAGAAAATGGGTGAAATTGAAGTAGCAATTCGATTTGTTTGTCCATCATTGTTACCAGAAACATGTGCTGTTTATGGGCAGCCAGTGTTACCAACGATGCATTATCTACGCCCACTTGGGGTGGCTCAACAAGAGGCATTGAGAGGGGCAGCTATCAAAATGGTTGCAGCATGGTTAGCTCGATCCGAGCCACCTTTGGGACCAGAGGTGGTTCGATACATGTTGGATGCGGATTCTCACACGTGGAGCATGAGGAAGAGTAAGGCTAACTGGTTTCGAATAGTAGCCGTCTTAGCCTGGGCTGTTGGGTTAGCAAAATGGTTGGATGACATTAGGAGGTGGAGAAATTCAGTAACAACGATACTTGTCCATGTTCTATACTTGGTACTTGTTTGGTATCCAGATTTGATTGTTCCTACTGGGTTTCTATACGTCTTCTTGATTGGTGTATGGTATTATCGGTTCAGGCCTAAAATACCCGCGGGTATGGATACCCGAATCTCCCAATCAGAGACAGTAGACCCGGATGAATTGGACGAGGAATTTGACACATTACCAAGTTCTAGACCACCAGAAATAATTCGAATGCGATATGACAGGTTGAGAATATTGGCAGCAAGGGTACAAACAGTTTTGGGTGATTTTGCAACCCAGGGAGAAAGGGCCCAAGCCTTAGTCAGTTGGAGGGACCCAAGGGCTACGAAATTGTTCATAATCGTGTGCCTAATTATAACAATAGTCTTATATGCAGTGCCACCAAAAATGGTAGCAGTGGCTCTTGGATTCTACTTCCTGCGCCATCCCATGTTTAGGGACCCAATGCCACCTGCTACTTTGAATTTCTTTAGGAGACTTCCAAGTTTATCTGACCGTTTGATGTAGTACTTTGCTGAGTAAATAAAAACTGGTCAACAATATTTTTTGGCGCCAGAAATTGTGGAGGAAAAAAAGAGAAAATCTCCTTTTTCAGGTGGGGTTTTTCATTACAAACATCGGAAGAAGTGAAAAGTGAGAGTAAAGGGCAAGTGGGGATGATTGACTAACTGTTGGAATAATAAGGAAAAAAAGGTGGAGAGTGGAGAGGAAAGGAGTTAAGGAGCCATGGGGCTAGACTAATGGAGTGCGAGATTAAAGGGCGGAGATTTTTGAAATGACAAGATTATTTTTTGGCTGTAATTTTGTCGTGAAAAGTATTGACATTGATTTCTATTTGACAAATATAAATATGAAAGATAATGATATCTTTCTTTTACCGCATTGCAAACTTTAGACCCAATTCTGTTCTTACTTTGACAAGCGTTCTATTACTCAATTTTAGTTGATATATGTCAGATACACACATGTACCATAAGTCATAACTATCTCTCACTACTGAAATAAAAGTATAAAATAAAGGAGATATTGATCAAATACAAATAATTGGATCGTCTTTAGATCAGTAAAATTAAGTGGAATTTCCACAGTAGTCAAGGATACTTGATACGGTTAAATCAGTCTATGAGCTTTCAGCTGCACTAATTTTAAGTGGCGTTTGTTTTAAAAGCAGGTGAAAGAACCAGAAATTCTTTTAGTTGTTGCAAAACTACTAAAAGTCGGGTGCTTTCCTTTGAAAGTTGTGTTGAAAGGAGAAGAAGATCTGATCCTTGAGTTAAGATGGGAAGAACAGAGAGAAATTTTCTGTTATTGCCTCGTACCAAATGTGTGACCTTTTACATTTATATATCTTCTATTCTAACTAACTCTAACACATGTATAATTAACTATCAATACTAAGCTAACACTAATCAATTATGTACAAACATCATTGCTTATGTACAACTCTACACTTCACATACTAATTTCAATACTCCCCCTCAAGTTGGGTGATGAAAAATATTTACCATACCCAACTTGCTAACCATTTCACTGTGTAGCTGCTTCCCAAGTGCCTTGGTCAATATGTCTGCTATCTGCTCCTTATTGGGCACATGAGCTGTTTTTATCATTCCTGTTTGCAATTTTTCTCTAACAAAATGACAATCAATTTCTATGTGCTTTGTACGTTCATGATACATAGGATTAAATGCAATCTGCAATGCTGCTTTATTGTCACAGTATAACTCCATGGGCAAATCAACTTTCACACCTATCTCCTCAAGTAATCCATGTAACCATACTAATTCTGCTACAGTTGTGGCCATACTCATGTATTCTGCTTCTGCTGAACTTCTTGAAATTGTGCTCTGCTTCTTGGAGTTCCAGGAAATCATTGAATCTCCAAGCTTTATGCAGTAACCTGTTATTGACTTTCTGGTAACTGGGTATGATGCCCAATCAGCATCACAAAATGTCATAATCTTGCCATTTTGTCTGCTGCCCATTAATAGACCTTTCCCTGGGCTATTTTTCACAAATCTTACTACTCTTAGGGCTGCTTCATAATGGGACTGCTTTGGTGCATTTATAAATTGACTTAGAGTCTGAACTGCAAAAGAGATATCTGTCCTTGTGATTGCCCGATACAGAAGTCCGTCAATCAACCTCTGGTATACTCTTGTGTCTTCTAGTTCATGATCATTCTCCTGTCTCCCAAATAGTTTGTCATATTCCACACTAGTTAGCTTCACATTTCGATCAAGTGGAAATGTAACTGGTCTTGCTCCCCCTAAACCACATTCTGAGATAAGCTCTAAGGCATATTTCCTTTGATTCATAACAATGCCTTTCTATGATCTTGCAAACTCAATACCAAGGAAAAATTTAATCTCTCCTAAATCTTTCATCTTAAAATTATCATTCAGAATCTTTTTGGCATCTTGGATTAGATCATTGCCACTTTCTGTAATTAGGAGATCATCTCATATACTAATATGATTACTATATCTGTGCCACTCCTTTTGGTAAATAAGGAATAATCCAATTTACTTTGGCTAAAACCAGAGTCTACAAGGGCTGAAGTCAGCTTCATGTTCCATTGTTGTCACGACCCAAACTGGAGAGCCATGACTAGCACCCGACCACACTTGCCGAGCACCAACGTACATTTCATCTAACCTTCATTATTATATTTTAGGGCTGACGAGATCAATATAAATGGTAGACCTGGATCATGGACAACCAGCAATAAAATATGACGGCATGAACATACATAGAAGGGGATGACCAGACATCAAGAAACTACATATATGGTATGAGCTACCACGCTACTATGAAAGACTATACAACAAAAACTAGCTGACAAGGCATACCAAACTATACATGACTCGACACCTGTCTATGAGCCTCTAAAGGAACATAAGTGCTGCAACATAGCCGGAACAGGGCCCCGATATACCCATAATGTCTATAACAAAAATGCATACCAAGACCAAGGCAAGTCCGGAGAAGGGATCTCGCCAATCACCGCTGAACTGGACAACCTACTGTGGTGGGGGAGCTGCACCTGCCTGTCTATCAGGACCTGCAGTACGACATGCAGCGTCCACAAATAAAAGGACATCAGTACGAATAACGTACTGAGTATGTAAGGCAGGGAACCATAAATACGATCAGTAATGTAAGTAAGGATAGAGAATATACAACCTGTAACATCTTAGTACCTCTGAGGGCTACTTACATGAAATGCATGATACATATGTATAAATACATAAACCCTTAAAACATTCACCTCTGTGGGCATCATCATCATCATATCGTACCCGGCCATAATAGGCTCGGTAAAAACACGTACCCGGCCATCATAAAGCTCGGTAGAATCGTACCCGGCTACGTGGAGCTCGGTAAAACCCAACTGATCAGTGGTTGCACAATAGGTGTCGTACCCGGCCAACTATAGGGTGGCTCGGTAGAGTAAAATAGATACATATATATAATGCATGCTCGACTCATGGAATCACATTCTAAACCTTTTGGAGTGACGTAAGGTCGGTATCCTCTGTACACATTATTAGGACTAACTCTTCACTATGAACCTTATAAGAATCAGGAAGTACCAATAACATTGATAACATAAGAATAAGAGAATCAACATTAACATCAATCATTCCATAAGAGGGAAAACAATGTAAGTACTGCTAGCTTCTAAGAGTAGAGTATCTTGGAAGCTCGTTCATTACATTATGTACAATCGGAGTCGTGCAAAAGAAGGAAATGGATAGCCTCACATACCTTGTATATACTGCCCCAATCTCAAGCTATGCAATTGTCAAAACTCCTTAGTCTACAATAAGAGAAACGATACTATCGTTATCATTTAAGCGTCATAACTATTATGTATCGACCACAACCTATTTTACGATGAAACGGACAGCACCTCCCCTATATATATGACCTCACACCATTCAAAACAGTCACCAAACAGCCCAAACAACATCAATAATAAACATATTGAGCCTCCCAAAATAGTCCACACACAGCCTAATCACTCCATACATACGACGACCACCGTAGTCGTGTCAAACAACCTGGAAATGTTACGAATAACTATCAGCCCATAACCCTACATATATATGGTGTTTATCCACACCCTTCCTCCTCCAAAACTCCACAAAATAGTTGTAAAATATGCAGCCCAACAACAACGCAAAACAGTCCACAAAACAATAACATTACTACCAAGCCTTTCGATATATATTTCACAAGTTCTAGCTTCAATGGCTTAACCGCAACTTGAATAATCTTAAATACATATAGAGTAAGAGGTTACTTACCTTTATACAGAAATAACAACTCCAATTTTACCTTAAATTTCCATGAAATATCCCTCCAATGCTGCCACAACAACAAAAAAGCGAAACTAGCGATCAATTAGTGTTTTTCGGCACTAGAATCACTTTAGAATGCTTGAAATCACCTAGGATTGATATTAAGAACATGAGGGAGTATTTATAGAGCATAAACCCTTTAAAACAACCTCCCACACGATCTGGAACGACACAAAAATGAGCAACAACAAGAAGAACAAGAGACTTACTAGCGCCACGAAATTCCCGACACTTGATTTGTGTTGTTTGCCCCTTTTTTGGGTCTTGAATCTTGAGAGAACCTTGAGAGGATGTTACTAGGGTTCTAAGGTCTGTAAAAAGTGATAAGAAATGACTTAAAACGGGTTGGAGGCATCCTATATAGGTCCAAATATCTTAAACCGCCTTAGTGGGCCCCATAGAGAGGTGCTTGGCGCAGTCTCGCGAAAATGCAAATATCTCTCTACTCCGAGATCGTATCGATGAACGGTTTAATGAGTTGGAAACTAGACTCATAGATTTTTAATTTGGTTGGTAGATCACCTCGTAATTTCTTGTAAATTAGGAGAAAAGATTAGAAACATTTGACCTAATATTTAAGTAAAATTATGAACCTAAGTTGCGACAACTTTTGTCGACTTTTGTTTCATAACTCGTTTGACTTCAAGACTTATGATACGGATATTATATGATTAAAATAACTTAATAAATGAACTCTTGAGTGTATTAAGCACCGCTAGATTACTTGAAAATATGAGTTACAACATCATTGATTCATTTAACTTCTAATACTTGTTAATCACCCTTATACACTCTTGTATCACTTAAGACCAATAGGATTGACTTCTTATCATCTCAAAGATAATTCCTTCTTGGATTTATGTTAACTAATATATGGCATGAACTAACACATATGGATATGGTTTGTAACACCCTCCCCCCTTAGGAACATTCGTCCTCGAATGTAAGGGTTTATGGGGAGTTTAAATCATCGTGGATTCCAATAGAAATTTCCGATCAATTTTCCCCTATAAAATGGTCACTAGCAAAACTTGCAAGTAATTAAGCCCAACATATGGCTTCACAAGGCTACACAAAGCATTATTCCTATTTACATTATCTACATATCACCATTTTGTATTAAGGAGGAGTGTTCTCAAATTATTGCTTACCTCATAGAGCCGTTTCACCTTCCAATGTATCCTGTCTTCTACCAGCATCCTTGTTATCTTCATTCTGGAATAAGTAAGGGTATTTAGACTTCATCTCCTCTTCTGCTTCCCATGTCATTTCTTCCATATTTTTGTTCCTCCACAATACTTTGACGAAAGCTACATCTTTTGTTCTCAGCTTGCGGACTTGCCGATCTAATATCGCCACTGGCACTTCTTCATATGATAGGTCATCTGTAACTTGTACATATTTGATAGGGACGACTCGAGAAGGGTCTCAAATACATTTTCTCAACATAGATACATGGAATACCGGGTGGACAAATTCTAATTCGGATGGCAATTCTAACTCATAAGCAACCTATCCAATTCGTCGAAGAATTTTATACGGCCCGATATACCTTGGACTCAGCTTACCTTTCTTCCCAAAACGCATAATACCCTTCATTGGTGAGATCCTCAGGAAAACCCAATCACCAACCTCAAACTCTAGATCACGACGTCGGACATCAGAATAAGATTTTTGCCTGCTTTGTGCCATTCTCAATCGCTCCTGTATCACTTTCACCTTCTCAATAGCTTGGTGAATCAAATCTGGCCCATATAATTCTGTTTCACCGACTTCGAACCATCCAACTGGTGATCTACATCTCCTCCCATATAGTGCCTCGTATGGGGCCATTTTAATACTGGAATGGTAGTTATTATTGTAGGCTAATTCTATGAGTGGAAGATGATCATCCCAATTCCCCTTAAAATCTAGAACACATGCTCGTAGCATATCTTCCAGTGTCTGAATGGTATGTTCAGCCTGTCCGTCAGTCTGCGGATGAAATGCAGTGTTGAGATTTACTTGTGTGCCTAAACCCTTATGGAAAGACCTCCAAAAGTTAGCCGTAAATTGAGCTCCTCGGTCTGATATAATAGATACGGGCACACCATGTAGCCTAACAATCTCCTTGATATACAACTTCGCATAATCTTCAGCCGTGTAAGTTGTCTTCACTGGCAGAAAATGGGCACATTTTGTAAGTCGATCAATTATCACCCAGATGGAGTCAAACTTATGATAAGAGCGAGGTAATCCAATAATGAAGTCCATATTAATCACCTCCCACTTCCAGGTCGGAATCTCTATATTTTGAAGCAATCCACCGGGTTTCTGATGTTCTATCTTTACTTGTTGACAATTGGGACACTGGGCTACAAATTCTGCAATAGACTTCTTCATATTATCCCACCAATACTGCTCCTTGACATCATGATACATCTTTGTCGAGACGGGATAGATGGAATATCGGGATTGATGAATCTCATTCATAATCTTCTCTCGCAACCCTGCCACATTAGGCACACATAATCGGCTCGGTATCTCATTGCCCCGTCTTTTCCGATCCCAAAAGCCATACTTTTACACTGTTGAATGCTTTCTCTTAATCGTACTAAGATAGGATCTTCATATTGTCGTGTTTTTACCTCGGCTACCAAAGATGATTCTGATGTATTCTGTATAGTAACACCTCCGTCATCAGAGTCTAACAATCTGATTCTCATATTGGCTAGCTGATGAAGCTCTTTAATCAACCCCCATCTACCTGCCTCAATATGTACTAAGTTTCCCATTGATTTACGGCTGAGAGCGTCTGTCACAACATTGGCTTTACCGGGATGATACAATATCTCGACGTCGTAGTCTTTCAATAATTCAAGCCACCTACGCTGCCTCAAATTCAACTCTTTCTGCTTGAAGATGTATTGTAAACTCTTGTGATCTGTGTAGATGTCAACATGGACGCCGTATAAGTAGTGCCGCCATATCTTCAAAGCATATATTACTGCAGCCAATTCCAAATCATGGGTTGGATAATTCTTTTCATGCTTCTTCAATTGTCTTGATGCATAAGCAATCACATTCCCACGCTGCATCAATACGCACCTCAAACCTATACCTGAGGCATCACAATATACCACATAACCTTATGTTCCTTCAGGAAGAGTGAGCACTGGTGCGGATGTCAATCGTTTCTTCAGCTTCTGAAAACTATGTTCACAAGTGTCAGACCACTGGAATTTGGTAGCTTTCTGTGTTAACTTAGTCAATGGTGATGATATAGAGTAAAATCCTTCTACAAACCGCCTATAATATCCTGCTAGCCCTAGGAAGCTGTGGACTTCTGATGGTGTTGTAGGTCTCGGCCAATTCTTTCCTGCATCGATCTTCTGAGTGTCGACACTAATACCCTCATCAGATATCACATGGCCAAGGAATGCTACTTAGTTCAGCCAGAATTCACATTTGGAGAGCTTAGCATATAACTTACGATCCTGAAGCGTCTGTAATACTATCCGCAAGTGGCCCGCATGTTCCGCCTCCGAGCGAGAATACACTAGAATGTCATCAATGAATACAATCACGAACACATCAGGATAGGGCCTGAATATAGTATTCATGAGATCCATAAAAGCTGCTGGGACATTTGTTAGCCTGAACGACATCACCAAGAACTCAAAGTGCCCATATCTTGTCTGTAAGGCCGTCTTTGGAATATCCTTCTCCCTAACCCTCACCTGATGATACCCTGAACGTAAATCAATCTTGGAGAAATACTTGGCACCCTGGAGTTGGTCAAACAGGTCATCAATTCTTGGAAGTGGATACTTGTTCTTTATAGTAGACTTATTCAACTGTCGATAGTCGATACACATCCGTAACGACCCGTCTTTCTTCCACACGAATAGGACTGGTGCACCCCAAGGTGAAGTGCTAGGCCTAATAAAGCCCTTATCCAGCAAGTCCTTCAACTCTCGCAACTCTGCTGGGGCCATTCTGTATGGAGGAATAGAGATCGGTTGAGTGTCAGACAATACATCAATGCTAAACTCAATCTCCCTTTCAGGAGGAAGGCCTGGGAGTTCATCTGGGAAAACATCTGGGAATTCGTTGACCACAGGGATTGATTGTAAAGTAGGCGGTTTCGCCTCCACATCCCTAACGCGAACGAGATGATAAATGTAACCTTTTGAGATTATTTTCCTTGCCTTAAGATAGGAAATAAACCTACCTTTCGGTGTAGCAATGTTCCTTTTCCATTCAATGACGGGTTCACCCGGAAATTGGAACCTAACCATCTTCGTACGATAGTCAACATTTGCATAGCATGAGGCCAACCAGTCCATTCCCATTATCACATCAAAATCAACCATTTCTAACTCAAATAAATTTGCCGAGGTTTGACGACTACAAATCATCACAGTGCAACCTCTATATACCCTTCTAGCAATCACAGAATCTCCTATCGGAGTAGATACCACAAGGGGTTTACTTATCAATTCAGGTTCAATGCAAAACTTATTAGCCACAAAGGGTGTAACATATGATAATGTAGATCCCGGATCAATCAGTACATCATAAGAAAACACAGATATAATACCTGTAACAACATTTGGAGACGACTCGAGATCCTGTCGACCTACTAGAGCATAGGTTCGATTTTGAGCACCACTCGAACTCTGCACTGCACCTCTACCCCTACCACGACCTGTCGACTGCTGAAAACCCCGTACTGGAGGTCGAACTGATGAGGAAGAACCAGACACAGATCCAGTCGGCTGAGCCATACCATCACCTCCTCTATTAGGACAATCCTGCATCATATAGCCAGGCTGTCCGCACGAATAGCATGCATCAGAACCTCGACAACACAGTCCAAAGTGGGCCTTGCCGCACTGATCACAATGTGATGTTGGGGGTCTCATCTGACTAGTATCCCTGTGATGTTGCGAGCCAGATGCCCGCGAACTCTGACCTGGACCAGAATAGGATCGATCATATCGAGGCCTCTGAAACTGTGGAGGAGCACTAGCTACAGGTGGCGCCGAACTCCTCGAAAACTGTGGCCTGATGCTGCCTCTGAAGTCATCAGAATACCCTGCAAATCTCGCCCTCTTATGTTGGCCCCTATCCTGCTCCCTAACTGCCCTCTGCTGGTGCTTACGATCCTCTAGGGTCTGGGCATAAGCTTGAATACGAGAAATATCCATGCCTTCCACCAAGGAGGTTGTGGTACACTCATTTATCAGATGTGGTCCCAACCCATTCACGAACATATGCACCCTATCACTCATCTCGGCCACCATATGGGGAGCATACCTTGCCAAAGAATCAAACTGCATGTTGTACTCTCGCACACTCATATTACCTTGTCTAAGGTTCAAGAACTTATCAGCTCTAGCTTGTCGTATCTCAACTGGCAAGTAGTGACGAAGAAAGGCCTCAGAAAATTCCTTCCACACAGCTGGAGGAGGGTTCGGACCCCTGGATCTCTCCCAACTATTATACCAGAGAACCGCTAAATCCCGTAGCCGATAAGAAGCCAACTCTACTGCTTCTGTATCACTAATATGCATAACCCAAAGTGTACGATGAACCTGGTCAATAAAAGTCTGTGGGTCCTCCTTGGGGTCTGATCCGGTAAACACTGGAGAGTCTAAATTAATAAAGTCACAAACTCTTGTACTAATTGGTTTCTCAGCAGCACCTGTATTCTGCCTCTGAGCCTGAGCAGCTACCAAGCTGGTCAATAACTGCAAAGCACTCCACATATCCTAGTCTGGAGTGCCAGACGGAGGAACTGGAGGCGCTGGGTGCCTTCTAATATCCTCTGGAGGAGATAGAGTAGATGAGGTATGAGAGGGCATCTCACTCTGAGCCTCACTTTGTCTTGCTCTGACTTGGGGCACCTGACTGGTACCCTCTCCCGCTGTTGTATCAAGCCGTCTACTAATCGTTTGCTTCCTAGTCGAAGGCATCACTAAAAAAACAAGGTGAATATTAGAGACGAACACTTACGACTCAACTCTACGCACGATCTAGATTCAGGAAGAAGGTAACAACCCTAGATGTCATGTAGCCTCCTGATTATAAATGTGGCACGCTACACATCCATAATCAAGAATCTACTAGACACGGCTCATAGACAACCCCTAGGACAGACTTGCTCTGATACCAAGTTTGTCACGACCCAAACTGGAGGGCCATGACTAGCACCCGACCACACTTGCCGAGCACCACCGTACATTTTATCTAACCTTCATTATTATCTTTTAGGGCTGACGAGATCAATATAAATGGTAGACCTGGATCATGGACAACCAGCAATAAAATATGATGGCATGAACATACATAGCAGGGGATGACCAGACAATCAAGAAACTACATATAAGGTACGAGCTACCACGCTACTATGAAAGACTATACAACAAAACTAGTCGACAAGGCATACCAAACTATACATGAGTCGACACTTGTCTATGAGCCTCTAAAGGAACATAAGTGCTGCAACATAGCCGAAACAGGGCCCCGACATACCCATAATGTCTATAACAAAAATGCATACCAAGACCAAGGCAAGTCCGGAGAAGGGATCTTGCCAATCACTACTGAACTGGACAACCTACTGTGGTGGGGGAGCTGCACCTGCCTGTCTATCAGGACCTGCAGCACGACATGCAGCGTCTACAAATAAAAGGACGTCAGTACGAATAAAGTACTGAGTATGTAAGGCAGGGAACCATAAATACGATCAGTAATGTAAGCAAGGATAGAGAATATACAACCTGTAACATCTTAGTACCTCTGAGGGCTACTTACATGAAATGCATGATACATATGTATAAATACATAAACCCTTAAAACATTCACCTCTGTGGGCATCATCATCATCATATCGTACCCGTCCATAATAGGCTCGGTAAAAAAACGTACTCGGCCATCATAAGGCTCGGTAGAATCGCACTCGGCCACGTGAAGCTCGGTAAAACCCAACTGATCAGTGGCTGCACAATAGGTGCCGTACCCGACCAACTATATCGTGGCTCGGTAGAGTAAAATAGATACATATATATAATGCATGCTCGACTCATGGAATCACATTCTAAACCTTTTGGAGTGACGTAAGGTCGGTATCCTCTGTACACGTTATTAGGACTAAATCTTCACTATGAACCTTATAAGAATCAGGAAGTACCAACAACATTGATAACATAAGCATAAGAGAAGCAACATTAACATCAATCGTGTCAAACAACCTGGAAATGTTACGAATAACTATCAGCCCATAACCCTACATATATATGGTGTTTCTCCACACCCTTCCTCCTCCAAAACTCCACAAAACAGTAGTAAAATATGCATCCCAACAACAACGCAAAACAGTCCACAAAACAATAACATTACTACCAAGCCTTTCGATATATATTTCACAAGTTCTAGCTTCAATGGCTTAGCCGCAACTTGAATAATCTTAAATACATATAGAGTAAGAGGTTCCTTACCTTTATACAGAAATAACAACTCCAATTTGACCTTAAATTTCCATGAAATATCCCTCCAATGCTGCCACAACAACAAAAAAGCGAAACTAGCGATCAATTAGTGTTTTTCGGCACTAGAATCACTTTAGAAGGCTTAAAATCACCTAGGATTGATATTAAGAACATGAGGGAGTATTTATAGAACATAAACCCTTTAAAACAACCTCCCACACGAGCTGGAACGACACAAAAATGAGCAACAACAAGAAGAACAAGAGACTTACTAGCGCCACGGAATTCCCGACACTTGATTTGTGTTGTTTGCCCTTTTTGGGTCTTAAATCTTGAGAGAACCTTGAGAGGATGTTCCTAGGGTTCTAAGGTCTGAAAATAGTGAGAAGAAATGACTTAAAATGGGTTGGAGGCATCCTATATAGGTCCAAATATCTTAAACCGCCTTAGTGGGCCCCATAGAGGGTGTTTGGCGCAGTCTCGCGAAAATGCAAATATCTCTCTACTCCGAGATCGTATCGATGAACGGTTTAATGAGTTGGAAATTAGACTCATAGATATTTAATTTGATTAGTAGATCACCCCGTAATTCCTTGTAAATTAGGAGAAAAGATTAGAAACATTTGACCTAATATTTAAGTAAAATTATGAACCTAAGTTGCGACAACTTTTGTCGACTTTTGTTTCATAACTCGTTTGACTTCAAGACTTATGATACGGATATTATATGATTAAAATAACTTAATAAATGAACTCTTGAGTGTATTAAGCACCGCTAGATTACTTGAAAATATGAGTTACAACATCCTTGATTCATTTAACTTCTAATACTTGTTAATCACCCTTATACACTCTTGTATCATTTAAGACCAATAGGATTGACTTCTTATCATCTCAAAGATAATTCCTTCTTGGATTTATGTTAACTAATATATGGCATAAACTAACACATGTGGATATGGGTTGTAACAATTGTCTGCTGGCCTGCTTCAGACCATACAGGGACTTGAGTAGTCTACACACTCTAGTCTCCCTATGCCTACCAAAGCCCTGAGGAAAGGACATGTAGACCTCCTCTGAAAGATCACCTTGGAGGAATGCATTATAAACATCCATCTGGAATAAGGACCAAGCATGTTGAGCAGTCAAGGCAACCACACTCCTTAATGTGACCATTTTAACCACAGGAGAAAAAGTCTCATGATAGTCCAGACCTTCTTGTTGAGTAAACCCCTTAGCAACTAGCCTGGCTTTATACCTCTCTATAGATCCATCAGCTTTATATTTGACCTTATAAACCCACTTACAACCTATGAGAGACTTACCTGCAGGCAAATTCACTAACTCCCAGGTATTATTGTTTGTAAGTGCTTGAATCTCAAGTTTCATAGCTTGAACCCAATTACTGTCAGTGACAGCTTGGTCAAAGGAAGTTAGTTCAATGATGAATTAATAAGAAGACAAGCAGGTTTGATAAGAAGGTGATAAGGAAGAGTAATTGATGGAATCAGTGATGGAATAAGGAGTAGAATATGAGGGTTTGACTTGATGGACAAAATCTGTAAGCCACAAGGGTAGTTTAGATGGTCTTCCAGACTTTCTTAAGGGAGCTGCAGGAGTATGGGGCAAATCCTGGTGCTGGTGAATTGAAGGTAATAATGTAGGAGGGTCAGACAGAATGGGAGATGAAGAAGTAGGAGAAGGAATTGGAGAAGAGTGAAGTGGAGAGAATATAGGAATAGAAGAGTAAGGAGGTAAAGAATGTTCAGAGGTAGTTGGAGGAACAGGAGAATCTAAAGTTGTAGGTGGTAAGGAATCTATAGAAGCTGGAAAAGAATCATCAAAAGGAAAAGGTGGAGTACTGACAGGAAATGTAGGAGAGGACCTTGAAGATAAAGTATGTAGGAATGTAGATTTAGGATGCTTAAATGGAAACACTGTTTCTCTGAAGGAGACATCCCTACTGACAAAGAAAGTCCCAGTAAAAATATTGTATAATCTATATCCTTTTTGAGAGGTAGAATAACCCATGAAGATAGAAGGTATGGCCTTTTGTGAGAGTTTATCAGTGTTATGTAAAGCAGTTACATAACAAAGACATCCAAAGACTCTAATAAAGTCAAATGTGGGAGGATGTCCATGAAAACCCTCATAAGGATATTTCCCCAATAGGACTGAAGATGGCAGTCTGTTAATAAGAAAGGCTGCAGTTAGTACACATTCCCCACAGAATTTTAATGGAACATGAGCTTGAAACCTAAGGGCTCTAGCCATTTCAAGCAAATGCCTATGTTTCCTTTCTACTACTCTATTCTGCTATGGAGTATGTACATAAGAACTTTGATTTAAAATGCCAAGTGATGAGAGAAGAGTTTAACACTGGGAATTGAAGAATTCAAGACCATTATCTGATCTTATGATCTTAATTGTGGTAGAAAACTGATTTTTGACAAGAGCAAGAAAAGATATGAGTAAAAGAAAGACATCACTCTTCATTTTCATCAAGTAGATCCAAGTCATTCTTGAGTAATCATCTACAATAGTAAGAAAATACTTGTATCCATTGTAAGTACATTGTCTATAAGGACCCCAAACATCCATGTGTACAAGATCAAAAGAACATACACTTTTCTTTGTACTAGTAGGAAAAGGAAACCTAGTTTGCCTTGCTAAAGGACAAACAATACAGTTTAAATTGTCTTTATTCAACAAATGAGTCTTCAATGAAGGAATTTTTTGTAATACTGCTACAGGTGCATGACCAAGTCTCTGGTGCCAAATAGAAGGATGTGAACATGGCTTTGATGTGATATTAGATGACTCTGGTATTAGAATATTAGGATATGGGGTTGCTGAAGATATGAAGGAGTTGAGAGCAGGAGCTGAAGGTGTATCAGGCACTTTGACAGGTGGTGGTATCTTGGCAGGTTGAAGTATGTAAAGTCCATCCTTCTCCTTACCAATCCCACTCACCCTGCTATTGTAGAGGCTCTGAAAAATGCAGAATTCATGAAAGATTAATGCACAACACTTCAGTTCTTTAGTTAGCTTTGAGACAGATAACAAGTTGTATTTGAAGTTAGGAACATAAAGGACATTATAAAGTTCTAGGTCATTAGAAAGAGTTAATGATCCTGTGTGAGTTATAGAAGTAGTGTTACCATTAGGCAAATGTACTTTACTAGAATTAGAGGCAACAGAGTGGGAATCAGTTAATATGTCCAAGCTAGAAACCACATGATTCGAAGCTCCAGTATCTATAACCCAAGGATTAGTTTCAGAACCTACAGATAGGCATGCATTAAGGAGATCAACTATACCTGCCATGTTTGCTTTTGCATCTGTTGTTGAAGGTTCTTTGTCAATTAGCTTCAGCAGTTGGTGATACTGTTCTGGAGTGAAAAATGGTATGTTGTTGGGCCCTCCTGATAAACCATCTACTAAACTAGTTCCTTCAAATTCATCAATGCAGCTCACATTATTAGCTGTAGGTCCCATACTTCCTCCTGAATTTCCGTTGTCAAAAGTTCTTCTTTTGTTAAACTTGTTGTTAGATGGATATCCTACCAGCTTATAGCAATTTTCTTTTTTGTGACCCTTTATATAATAATAGTCACATTGCAATGCACTATTTCCATTATTTATTCTGAACCTGTTACTTTGAATAAAGGCTAATGCTGTAGAATCATTCAAATCAAGTTGTTGCAAGGCTGGTGCTACCTGAGATATCATGTTTGATTGCACTCTTTGACTTTCATCCTGCATTATCATATTGTATGCCTGATTGAGAGTGGGAACAGGGACAGTTAATAGAACTTGACTCCTTGCCTGTGCATATGTCTCATTTAAGCCCATCAGAAATTGTACTAGTCTTTGTTGCTCCATGTGTTCAGCATATTCCTTATGCTTGGTACAGTCACATGGCAATGATACCATTGACCAATACTCATCCCATGTACATTTCAGTTTTGAGTAATATTCTAAAATTGATAAACTTCTTTGACTGGTGGTACAAATTTCACGGAGAAGTTGATAAACTCTAGTTAGATTTTTCTTATCAAATCTTTCCTTTAAATCTGTCCAAACACTACAGTCATTGGTTGAGTACATTATACCATTGGCTAGCTCTTTAGACACTGAATTGGTTATCCAGGATAATACAAAAGCATTGCATCTCTCCCATTCATGCTCTAAATCACCACTATACTGTTCTTTCCGACACTTTCCATCTATAAATCCTAGCTTATTTTTGGCTAATAAAGCTACTCGCATAGAATTGCTCCAAGCTGTATTGTTTTCTATTCCTGTTAGTTGTTGATGAATAAGTACGCTACCTGGACTGTTTGAGGGATGCAAGTACAGATGATGCATGGGATAAATGTTCGTGAATTTTTCTCCATCGTCCTTCCCTGTCTCAGTAGTTGTGTTCGTCATCATCTAGGCTTGAATCAGTGATTCGAAGGTTGAATCTGCATCAATCTTCAAGGAAAACCTTTCACTTTCTCGGAATTCACAAGTTCTGAAATCAATCGTAAACCCTAGGTAGATTCCCCAAATTTCCGACGAATACTCTTAATCTCTCACTTCTCTGACAATATTGAGTGGATTTATCTATACTAATCTTAGATTCTTCAAAGGATCGGATCAAAAAATATCATAGATCTATGGCTCTGATACCATGTTGAAAGGAGAAGAGGATCTGATCCTTGAGCTAAGATGGGAAGAACAGAGAGTAGAGAAAGAGAGAGTGGAAAGTTCTGGAGAAGTTTTCTGTTATTGCCTCATACCAAACGTGTGACCTTTTACATTTATATATCTTCTATTCTAATTAACTCTAACACATGTATAATTAACTATCAACACTAAGCTAACACTAATCAATTATGTACAAACATCATTGCTTATGTACAACTCTACACTTCACATACTAATTTCAACAAGTTGAAACGAAAGAGATTTTTGTATCTATCCAATAGAAGTCGTTTGCCTTATTATCTTTTAGCCAATCAAAAATCAACTTTGAATTGGACTCTGAAATTGGTATGAGTCTTAAGATAATTACGTATCAATTATCCAGGATTCAAAATTATGGCCTACGTTGTTATGTCTAGAGGACGCTCAGATTAAATGTAGCGTGATTTGTGTCCATACCGTCAGCACAATTCTGAAAATGCCTATACCGTTCAATATGCTGTAATTCTTTTGTGTCCATGGCAGAGAAATAGGGAGTATGGACGGAGCCTCTCAAATCTTGGTTTCCTATTTATTTTCAACACAAACGGACCATAGTTGAACACTTGGATCAAGAAACCAATGTTTAAACTGTTTCAGGTCTGTTAATTCATCGTCATCTCTTCCCTTTGATACCTTGAATTAGTCTTAAATCCGTTACCGACATTTCCAGAAATGTTTAGCACAATCAGCATCTTCATCAAATATATACCATGACCTTGATCCGTTTCTCTTTTTTATACTCGGTTTCAACACTCTGAATGGTATATTAAACTAGAAAGGTAACCAATGCAAGAGACAGAAGATAAAGGAAAACATGACGGTGCAACCAAAACTGAAAATGAGGAAATTAATGAGAAGGAGAAAGAAGATAAGCATTCGGATGAAGATGGAAAAGAAGATAAAGATGAGAAGGAAGGTAAAGATAAAAAGAAGAAAGACAAGGATGAAAAAACCAAGGAAAAGGATGGAAAAGATAAGACGAAGAAGAACAAGAAGGATAAAAAAGAAAAGAATCCCGATGTTAAGAAAGACTTAACAAAACTAAAGCTTAAAGTGGAGAAAATTGATGCCAAGATGCAGGATTTGGAAGACAAGAGGGAGGTAATTCTCAAGTTGCTTAATGAAGCAGGGCAAATTGCAGCAAATGAAAGTGCTGCTCGCCTTCCGTTCGATCCGCTATCGAGCCACTTGATGAAAAAAATGAAAAAAATCAAGTGAACTTTTTCATTATAATTTTCTGTGACACATATTGGGATGAAGTCAAGACCGGACAGTGTCTATAGAATCCTCCCTAAAGCAGAAAACTAAAGTTCTTGCCCACATTTTTACGGCTTCTCATTGTTACGGTGTGAGGTTTAGCAGGTAAAGAGGATCAGATACATAAAAAAGTATTTGTTTTAGAAGATAGACGAATAGACACATTGATGTTATGTTAGTTAGGAAGGTCGAATTGTAATCAATTAGTTGGCAAGGCGAAATTTGTAATCAATTTCAGCGCATGAGAACAAATATTGCAACTGTAGATTCTATTGCACGCCCATTGTTGATTTGTTTTCCATTTTTGCTTCATTGTAAAAGTGCTGCATACCTCCGATATCTGATGCTTGAACGGCTCGCTGAAAGGATACTATAGTTGAAAAGATTAACAGCTTCAGTTTTGAAATACTGAAATTGATAAAGTTCTCCGTACAAGAAAAGTAACAAAGATCTTGATCTCCCAATAGGTTCCGGAACTTCGCAACTTGCAGCTCTGCTTTTGACTTGTTTGAAGTATATATAAACCGGCCAAAGTATTAGTCATCTTACAAAGCATCAGTTTGCAAAAAGGGAACACAGTTTATTAACCATGCCTATAGTTACACTAGTATTTAGAAGGCTGAAATGAATATATATGGAGACGCCTAAAGTTGTCATGATTTTTGTTTAGACGCCTTAAGTAGGTCTTATTTCAATTAAATACTTATAGTAGGTCCAAGTTATACCAATCAAACATATCTCGCTGACATAATTGATAGCGTTAGTTGCACCGTATAACATATGCTTTGGCTTGATGTTTTTGGTTGTAGTGTACCAAAAAAATAAACCACAATAAGTAAGTTTTTCTAAAGTGAAAATAGAATAATTAAGAAATGAAAGTGTGTATGAACATATATTTATGCTTCAAAAATACTCATAGGACATTAGTAGAGGACAATTAACACGAGCATCCTATAGATGCAACTCACGATATCAACCATATCAATGAAATTTGTCTGATTGGTATACTTTGAGCCTACCACAAGTATTCAATCCGAAGAAAGTCTACGTGAGGTGTCTAAATAAAAAACCGTGATAATTTTAGGTGTCTTCGCATGTATTCATGGAACAATTGTTATTTACTTTAATAAAGATTTGCATTACCTGGACCATTTGTTCGTTTGTGTATCCTTTGGTGTTTAGAGTTTAGATCATACATGAAAAGATTAATTTTTAAGGAATAAGTTTAAGTTCACAATCTAATGTGCAAGTTGGGCTCACCATCGACATTATTACAGTACAATTTCTAAATATAATTTATCTTGATTATGAAAATGGTCTAATTTCAACAGTACATTATAAATGTATTAAACAAGATTAAATAGAGATAAATGTTTTTATACTTGCTATATATAAAAAATTCTCTAGTTCATTAAATATACTTATACTCTAATCTGGATATGATTGTTATGAACAATGTATGTTGATTATTATTTTGACTTATTAATGGAGAGATTCATTATGGATAAAAATACCTAATAAATTGGATGATGAAGTATACATTATGTGACATAATAATGTATTGATAGAAATTCATGTTTCGGTTTGGAGATTTTTTATTGTGTAAACTCTGCAATTGAAAATTGTATCTGGCAAAGAATGTTTTAATCAATTAATTAAATATTCAGTAATTGATAGTTAGTTCTATGTAATATTAGCATGGAGAGTCAAATATTGTTTAATGGTAAATTTGAAATTTAATAAGGAATACTATTACTAAGTTTTAATGGAATAACTACTAATTTATTATGGAAAGAATAGTCCATGTTGAAAGGAGCTGAATCAAATCAGAACTTAGAGTCATTAAGTTGTTACTTGATTGGAAAAAGATATTACTCCGCAGTTAACTTGTCTTGGGAAGCAAGAAACAAATTTCTATATATTGGATTTCTCCAACAAAAAGCAGCAGCTCTTAGAAACCGTACTGACCTACTCAGACTTGATTTTTGTGGGTATCTTCTAGCTTCCAGTGGTATCCATTGATTTTATATTTGATTATTAATCAATTTATATATTATGATCTTGTACGTCCTGCTGTATGTGATTATTCATCGATCTGCAGTAATGTGCAGGAAATCCAATAATGTGATTCAGAGAAGTGCCAAAGCTAAGAGTTTAAGCAAAAGTCTTAATATGCACATTGTTTGAAGAATTTTTACATTTTTTTTAACGAAAAGCTCAATATTTGTTGTTCCTCGGCACCATGAAATGCCATTTATGTGAAACTTGTTGCAATAATCTTCTCTGTTGTACCACCATTCCTATGGAAGCTTCCTCAGCATGAAATCTCGATTCAAAAGGAAGCTTCGTTTTTGTCTTGTTATTACCTTGCTTGCAGATATCAAATTCAAATATAATTTTAAAAAGGAAGGATCAATTAACAGTTCAGGATCTCAATTTTTGGGTCGGAGGAGAAAAAATGAGCAAGCAGCCAGGGATCTATTCTGATATTGGCAAAGATGCAACAGGTACTTGCTGTCATTTATTTCTCCCGCTTTTGATTTTGTTACGCTTGACTGCTGGAAATCGTTTAATTAGAATATAGTTGTGTTTCCTCTCTGTATACATAGGCATGTGTTGGTGAGGTAAATCAATGGAATCTGTAACTTTGTATATTCTATTGAGGATTTGATAATGTTACTTGTTTATATCAGATCTTCTGTATGGAGATTTTAACATGCAGCCGCCAATTTGCTATCACTTCAATTGGTTAGATTGGAGCTTAAACCTCAGCGGTGGAGGTATCTATTGTTATTTCTTCAATTTCCTTATATTCTGCTTTCTCAAAGTATCATTTTGCGATCTATGTATTCTCGGTTACTGTAGTTAGAGCTAGTGTACCGGGACAGGAAATAAGGGCACTTCTCAAGTTCTATTTACCATATCAGAGGTCTAATAAGGTGAGAATTTCTTTCCTTTCTTTTGACATTACAATTCTGTTACCTTTCTTATGCCTATATATGTATAAACAGGTGGAAATGCAGTACTTGCGTGATTATTTTGGGTATACAGCAGGCATCAGTTTGACAAAAAGCCCCCTGATAAGTTTTTCTGGTGTCATTGGAAATGGTTTTTTCAACACTGGAACAGATATCTCACTTGATGCAGCAACTGATACAGTGGCCAAATGCGATGCTGGTTTGAGCTTCAATACTGACATTCTCACTGCTTCACTCACCTTGTAAATCTTCTCCAACAGGAATTAATTTCCCTTTTTCTTTTTTAAGTTTGAATTCCCATTTTGTTAAATAATGTAGGGTGAACTTTCAATATAGATTTGGTACTAGCATTTCTGTTGCAAGAATGCTCAATGTTCTGATGCAGTTAAAATGCAGGAGCGATAAAGCTGACACTTTGAGAGCTCTTGCTTACCGTCAAATTCAACCCTTAACACACACAGGGATTGCAGCGGAGCTAATGTATCAATTCTCCAGCAAACAAACGACTCTTACCCTGGGAGCCCAGCATTCCCCGTTTCCTTTGATGCTGATTAAAGCTCGAGTTGCAAGTGATGGCAGTTTGGCTACTCTTTTTCAACACGATCTTCTCTCACGGCTCGGTCTAACCATTGGAGCAGAGATGAATGTCATGGATGCCATAAACACTGCTTCACTGGGGGTTTCACTCTCCCTTAAGGTCTGAGTCACAAGTCACAACAAAGACAGCAACAGTCTCTCTCAGGGGCATATTATCTTCGAGGATTTCCTATATTTGACCTATTAATGCAAACAAAGTCCCACATTCTAGAATCACTCTGTACTTGTTATAAACTGCATGTTTGAAGACAATAAACTCTTAAGCATGAAAATGGCTGACGCTATAAAAGGTGTACTGGAAACTAGTTGGTAATGGTAATACTACATGCCAAGGTTTCTCTCCTCGAGAACTAGAATCCCTCCTAAAAGTTGCTTGTTTTGGATGGATCGCTTTAAATGATACGTGTCAAACCTGACAGAAACCCGGACTTATCTCTTTTTTTTCATTGTTCTACAGCCTCTGAGATTGGGGTGTGTGTGTGTGTAATTATTTTGGGCTTCATTGGGCAATGCCTGAGACTACGAGACTAATTTTACATAGTTAAAGAGGAAGAAAACCTTAGAAGAACTTCAGAAATCTTTACAGCTCTTCCACAATTAATGTAGCTTATAGGTTATATGATAGAAACAAACTGCCAGATGTTTTGAAGGAAGAAGACAGACACTACATAACTTGAATTTGAAGGCCACATGTTAGCAACTTTTCTCTTTTTGGTGTGCTATTTATCCGTAGGGGTAAGGTCTGCGTACACACTACCCTCCCCAGACCCCACTAAGTGGGATTATACTGGGTTGTTGTTGTTGGTGGTGGTGGTGTGCTATTTATCCGTGTCTCTACTTTTCAAAAGAATTACTCCATTGTAGAAGTAACAACATGCATTAGAGATACGCTGAACTTTTCGAGCCGTTCCTACTATTTTCAGAGGAAATTTATCTCCTCTCACATTATTCAAAGTATGCCAATGTCAAGAAGGATAAGTAATAAACCTAAGACGTCAAATTCACAAGGATGCTTCATTAAGAGCCAATATTATAGCACACTCTAGTAGCAGCGCCAGCGATACTCTGAAGAGGAACAAAAGGCAAAGAAATTTTCTCATTGGTCAATTTCACAGATAATGGTAAATTTCGAGCGTTCTTCTAATGTCAGTCTTCCCCAATATCGCAACTTTGTACATTACACGTGTGATTTCAACCAAAATGCCTGATTGTAAAGCAAAATACCTACTAAAGTGAGTCAAAGTAAAGTAAAAATACCAAGTAATGCACCACGTAAATATTGCATGGGGCTCTTACAGATCGAGTGTTCTGGTGCCATGATATGAAAGACTAAGAGAATTTGGGCAAACAAACTTTTCCGAGCAGCGCAGATAGAAAATGAGTTACTTCTGCTGAAGAGTATGGGATCATGGTAGCTGCAAAAGTATATGTGATGTTGTAGAACAACTTGAAAATTCTTTAAAAATTTCTTCTGTAAATACCTCACAATCCGATTATAAACAGAGATAGTATTGGGATTCACCAATCTCTAACAAAGTCAAAGTCACCACATATTTCCACATTTAAGAAAGAAAAGACTAAAAATGACAAAAGCTTGCTTGATGTGAAACCCGTTTAACATTCATGAGCAATAAGTATTTAATGCTCAACAGAAGCCTGAAGAAGTCCATCACGGATCTGCTGTGCCACATCTCTTACAGCACCAGGTCCGTGGGGGATGAAGACAGCAGATGATTTGCTGGAAGCACCAATTTCTTTCATTGTGTCAAAGTACTGGGTTACGAGGACCATGTCCATAACATCCTTTGCACTAGTTCCTGGCACATTGACTGAAAATCCTAGCACACTGTCTCTCAGACCATCCACAATTGCTTGACGTTGTCGAGCAATACCTAAGCCTGCGAGATACTTAGACTCGGCCTCCCCTTCAGCCCTCTTAATTTGCAAAATCTTCTCAGCTTCTGCCTTCTCATTAGCAGCCACCCTCAACCGAGCAGCTGTAGAGTTGAATATAGTTAGAACATGAAAATAGTAAGGAAGACTGAACAAGAGTATCAAAATTTTGAATTTGGAAAACTAAAATCGAATTGCCATCTCTATCTCCACATCAAAATATTAACCAGAACAAAAGCTTGGAAGACATAGACGTAACTACAATTCGTAATACCGCAGTGTTTTGATCCATATTTAAATATTTTTATCCACAAGAAGATCGCTATAACTGTACATGGAAAATACCTCAACTGGAATGGATATTCCCCTCTATTAGAGCAGTTGAGAAACAGTAAGCGTGTAAGGTAGGCTTAATCAGAGTAAAGAATTTATTCATACCAGCGTTGATTTCATTCATAGCCCTCTTCACATGCTCATCTGGTACTATGTCAACTATAAGTGTCTGAACAATTTCATATCCATAAGCTGACATAGCCTGTAAAAGAGCAAGAAAGCACTTATATGATCCACATCAATGATATCAATGAAAATTCATCAAGAAATTCACTTACTTTCTCAAGTTCCTCCTCAACAGCCTTAGCAATATCGTTTTTTTGCTCAAAGACATTATCCAGATTGAGTTTTGGAACACTTGCTCTTATGACTGATGAAATAAAGCACAGACAAGTCAAAAAATCTGTCATATCTTATTTAATTGTATCAATATTAAGTTAGATGGTCATAAATGAACAAAAACCTATGCATGAAATAAATCATCAGATATAAATAAAGTGAAAGCTCAGTTACCGACCATCAAAAACATAAGCCTGAATTTGACCCTTAGTGTTACTTAATTTGTAGAAAGCATCATTTGCTTTGTCCGCCAGGGCACGATACTGAATTGATGCGACAACATTGACAAATACATTGTCCTGAATATTAGTGCAATAAATGCATCAGCTATAACTCATAAATTTCAAACTTACATCTACTGTTTCCATTCAACAAGTAAATCGTAGTAACTTTGATATTAGTATACGATGTTAACTTAGTTATTTCAAGCCAAAGTAAATCAGAGACAGGAAAAAATTAGACCTTTGTCTTGGTTTCACAGCGCACATCTAGTTGCTGCACTCTGAGGGAGAGATGACCAGCCAACTGGCTTCCAAGGAACCAAGGCACACAGTGGCAACCTGGCTCAAGCACATCCTGATACTTGCCAAATTGCTCCTTAATTGCAACTGTGGATTGATCAACTTGAACACAACAGAACAAATTGCCCATATTCTGCAAAGACAGCATAACAACAGATATTAAGAGTATTTAATTCATAACATGTCCACATATTAACCCACTAAACTTGCCCAAAAGAATATCAAAATAAATTGGAGCAAATGATACTTGTGTCTTTGTTACATTAACCAGCAATTTAGGGATTTTTCAGATTCTAGTAGAAAGTCTATATAACGCTTCCGGAAATTTGTCAAAATGAGCAATAATATAGACTATAATTCAGTTTTCCCTGGTTTTGCATTTACTAAGACAACAGATCAATTGGGAGCAACCTTTTTTTTCCGGGTAGGTATAGTATGTGGAAGACAGGGACTTAGGGAGGAATGTTTTGTTTTTGAGAAGTAAGAACAAGAAAACGTGATAAACCCAAAACAAATTTCAAGAATCATGATTTCAAAAACACCCAAATTTTAATTTTTATCATTGATACGCCAGCAGTAACGAAAGCCATATCTCACCAATTGATGGTGACGTTGCAGTTTCCTGTCAATTCTCAAGAAAAGTAACTTTTTAACCTACATAACCTCATCAAACCCAAAATTCAAAAACCCACCTTTTAAACCGAGAAGCACTAGGCACTAAATCAACGGCATTACAGAAGTTTAATACCCTTTTTAATCCATAAAATTATTTGGAGAATCCAACTGAACGATTAATTCTACTAGAAAGCGGATGTCATGCAGTTAGTCATGCTGACACACATGAAACTTAAAGATTAGAATACAAGAAAGTTAAGAGAGTCACGAGCTAAAATTCATGAAAGTAAATGGAGAAGCGAAAATACATCATCTATCTACACATACAAATAAAAAATGGAGTATTTTTTTTAAATATATACAAGATGTTTCATGCAGCGGAACTGAGTGAGGGGGAAGAGACTTACGACTTATGACGCAAAACCAACAGCTGCAGAATGAAACGAACTACCAACTCAATTTGGGGAGTCTTGCCCTCTTTATATATGCGAAGCCGAAGATCCCAACTAGGCCAGAAAAGAAACAGCCTGGAAATTGAGGTTTTTTTTTTTTAGGTAAGAAGGGTTTTAAGCAAGTTATAACGTGAGAGCCCTGAAAAAATTACAAACAATGAGAGAGAGACTTCTGGAAAATATCTTACTGAAAATCTTCTTTATTTTTTATTTTGTCCAAAAGAAACTACTTTTATTTATTACTAGTAAAGTTTAGTACATGGCTTGATTTGTTTAGCATACATGGTACCTGATAAATTATTAAGCTTTCATAATAGTTCTAGATTGCTTCCAACATGGTACCCTCTAATCTCTATAGTTAACCAAGAATTAGCTTAACTTTTGGAGAGTATAAAAAGTATTTACATAATAAAATAATTTATCAAATAAGTACATTTTAAGAATTATTATAAATTAAAGTAAGGAAAGGTATATGTCAGTCATTTATTTGTTAAACAAACACTAGTAGAAATCTGGGTTTTAGCGATCACAAAAAGCGATCAACGTCGGTCTGTTTATGTAAAATACCGATCAAAACCCGTCCTAACAGGCTTGGTCGCTATTTTAGTGGTCTCTTTTATATATCGACCAAAGTTGGTCGCAAAGGTAAAAGGACCAATTGTGCAATTTAAAGCACATACCGGCCAACTTTGGTCGGTAACATATTTTAACAATTTAATTTTACTGACCAAAGTTATTCGGTGTATGTAAATTACATTATATTATTAATTATTAAAATTTAAAGATTAGCAACCAAAGTTGGTCGGTAAATTAAAATATATATTTTTAAAAAAAATTAAAATTTAACAATTAGCAACGAAAGTTGGTCGGTAAATGTGAAATCTAGGTAATCCTTGTTCATTAACCGACCAACTTTGGTCGGTAATTATTAATTATTAATTATTATTTTTTTAAGATTAAGCGACCAACTTTGGTCGCTAATCAGAAGAATTTTTTTTCTAAAATTAAATACCGACCAACTTTGGTCGATTTTCTGGGTTTTAATTTTGGCATAAAATGCCTGTTTTGGCAGCTACACCACCTGCCAGCATACTAAAATTCCTAAACAGACATTTTACGCCAACAACAACACAATTCAATAAATACATTAAAACTAACAAATTAAAGTTCAATAGAACTAAAAAAATCCAAAACCAAGTTAATACTTATTACAACTAGTTCAGAATCGGTTCTATTTGTCTAGTTCAAAGTATATACAAGTCAAGGAGTGTGTTGTACAACATCATCATCACCGTCTGATGAACTTTCATTAAAAGACGGTGTCGAGAAGGGTCTTGTGGAGGACATGAAAAACGACCACGGGGAGGACAGGAGGAACAATCACGGGGAGAACGGAAGGAACGCTCACGTTCAAGTCGAGCCTTTGGTGATGACTCACGAGACCGGGGCAACGGAAAGCTCCAGTATATAGGAGAGTTCTGATCTGAGCTTGCATGCCAAGGAATTGAGCATCTCTAACCCTTTCTCTTTCCTTGGCCGCTTCTAGCTCGGATGTGAGCTTTGACACAGTCTCCCGCATAGCGGAGAGGCTCTCCCCATCAAGTTGTTCGCCTTGCGAGGAAGTCCCTATTCCTTGCATTCCACACTTATAGCGATGGAACTTTTTAGTAGGAAGACCGTATACCTTCCCTCATTTTGGACTGCCAGCTGACTCCATCCATATTCTTTCAGCATCCTCGTCCGAAGGTTGGGCTAGCTCGCCCGATTCATCAGTTGGCTGAGTGCGGATGAACTCTTCCACGTTAGTTTGGTAGCGATCCTATACGAAAATTTAAATTGAATTAGTATTTCAAAATTTATATAAAAGTAAATTAAAATACTTAAAGAAAAGTGAAAGCTTACATATACAGTCGAGGCTCAGTCCTCGACCCACCTTTCTTGATTCTTCTCTTTCTTCTTCTTCACAATATGCGTCTCCTTGAATAGCTCATCATGGTTCATTGGACGCCCCAACTTCTTTTCCTGGAAAAAAAAATTAATTCAGTTAATAAATAGAATAGATATACTTTGAAAATTAAAATAATTTAAGCAATTATGTACCAATCTTCTTTTTATTGTCCCTAGGCTGATCGCACCTCCAGTGTGTAAGGAGCCTCCCTTCTCAGATGCGCGAGCTTTTTTTCCTTTTTCGCTCTTCTCTAAGAACTTTGCGGTAAGCCATTACCTTTGCAAATCATCCCATAAATTTTGAAGTAACCAGTCAGGCTTCTTGTTCTTCTTTCTAGCTTCGGAGAAAGTATGCGACAATCGCTTGCGAGCTTTGTGATGGAAATTTGCAGCCACTTCCGCGCTATAGCGGTGTTCCCATACACACTTGCTCTGTATTTCAAAACTTAAATATTTTATGAAGATATCATAAATATAAATTATTAAACTGCTTAAAAGAATATTATACTTTAAATTGATTGAAAAATTGCTCATTCAGCGAGAATAGGAAATCAGTCCAAGTCGCATAAGGGCCATCATAAAGCTTTCTGCTGACTTTGGTGATTATCCTCGTGGTCTTATTCCTCGGGATGAACCTGCAATTTAACAATAAAAATAGATTAATATCTTAGTAAAAACTTTACAAAACAACAAATGCAAAAATAACAAATAACTTTTACTCATCACCCTCGGGGACTATGATGATCCTGCCATATCAATCATAATGCACCTCCTCGTCATCATCAACATCATCGTCCGAAGCATGTATATCAGAGGTATATGTGGACGGTGTAGGGGGGTCAGAGCTACTACCTCGTAGGCGAAGGCCTGAAATAGATGGAGTTGATGATGAAGATGGTTGCGATCCCTATGACTGCGACATAGCTAGATGGACCTCAAGTGGTTGTGATACTGATGGCTGTGACTGGAGTGGTTGTGATCTATGTGGTTGTGACATAGATGGATGTGATCCATACGATGCAGATGGTTGTGATCCACGTGATCGTGAGGTAGTTGGACTGTATGTCGGACGTACAGTCCTATGGCCTTGTGATGAAAGACCTGGTGTCTGCATGAAGGTGTAGGGCTCGTGATGCTGTGGCAGCTCAGTATAGACGTGGGGTGGAGAATAAGACATAGGTATCTCTGTAGAGGGTGGAAAAGAGGGAGTATCATTAACTAGCCTCCTCTTTTCTTTCCTAGCCTTTCCTCGACCCCGAGAACCAGTAGGGTCATTGTTACCTTGACTCTTGCCTGTCATCTGCATAATATAATACATATTTAGATTGAAACATATAAGAAACTAGCTATAAAAAAGAGTTATTTCAAAAACCAACTTTTTAAAGCTCATCGACATATTGTTCCTCGTCCGAGAATTTTTCGTCCTCACTTGTTTGAGCTTCATCAGTTGATTCTTCATCCTCATTTTCTATAATTGTTATTTCATTTATATCAACTTCTTCCAATAAGTGTTCACGATGTTCCAAATTATTTTCTAGCTGATCGTCCACTATCTGGTGAACACTGGAGATATCGTTTTGATATGCAACATCTAACACATTCTCGACTTCCACCCTACCTACAGGCTTAGTTTTTATTACAACCCACCAATCAGACTTATTCCGTCCCAATGGATAAGGATCATAATACACTTGCCTAACTTTATGTGCGATTATGAAAGGATCATAGCGATCATAATCCCTCGTATGATAAACCTCAATTATATTGTATTGATTGTGTACTCTTATACGTCTTGTTGGATTTGGGTCAAACCACTTGCATCTAAAGAGCATCAATTTCTTAAATGGCCAACCTGTATATTCTATTTCTATTATTTCTTTGAGCACACCATAATAATCAATATCTCCAACTTGGTTGCCATCACCACCTTGAACCCACACCCCGTTGTTGTTGCTATTTTTATTTTTAGAGCAATCCTCTGTGTGGAACTTATAACCATTCACTACGTACTTAGACATTGTTGTGGCCTCAAGCCCAGGTCCCCAAGATATATCTTTCAAAAATTGATTTACACCATTATTTGAATTATTTACCTACATGATGTTAAAAAAATTTATAAGTTAGCATAACTTACAAACATTATTTACCTATATAGTGTTAGAACATTATCAGGATAAACTTACAAATTATTTGAACCATGTATCAAATCTCGTATATACAGCATCATGGCCAAATTGACCCATGAAGTGACTGTGACACATCAAAAAATTTTAGTAGTTGTGTCGAGATGTAATCACTGTAAATTTTATATTTTGATAACTAATAAATCAATACTTACTTGAGAAATGTACAACTTCGGGACAATTTAGCAACACATGAAGTGTAGCTGACTTGTACTCCATATCACTCAAACTTTTCTTTCTAACATCTTTAGAACATTAGCCTGGTCGATTGAATATGGGCATTGGCGGATATAATGGATAATTCACACATTCGACCATGTGCCTATTGGGCCTATTCCTAGAACATGGCACGTTACTCTCAAAATAATAAGAGCAAAAATGAGCATTTTGTTTTGCAAGATAAGCTTCGCATATAGATCCTTCAATCCTATTCCTCTGCTTAACAAATTGTTTGCATTTTTTCCAATTGTCCTACATTCATGTTAGCCATAGATCCTTCAAATAAAATAGAAAATTACATCAAACTTATAATATTACTCTCAAAGGGATACATCCATCTGCATTGAACAGACCCTCCAAGTCGTGCCTCGTGTACAAGGTGGATTGGAAGGTGTTCCATCACATTAAAAAAAACACATGGAAATATCTTTTCCATCTTACTAGAAGTTACATGAATGTTCTGATCCATCCGGAGTAGGTTTGCTTCCCTTAATATGGTAGAACACAAGTCTTTAAAAAACAAACTAATCTTTATGATAGGTTTCCAGATTCTTTCAGGCAAACCACAAAATGCAATAGGCACTAAGGTCTCCATGAAAACATGACAGTCGTGACTTTTCAAATGGCTCAACTTCCCTACCTCCATATCTACTTTTTTTCCAAGATTCGATGCATAACCCTCAGGCATCTTCAATTTCGTAACCTAATCACAAATTTTCCATCTTTCCTCCAAAGTGAATATGTAACTTGCTTCGGGCTTGAACACCTTACCATATTTTTTTGTCTGCAAGTATAATTCAGGCCGCCTGCAATATTCTTGTAAGTCCATTCTAGCCTTCGGGTTATCCTTTGTCTTACCTTTAACATCCATCATTGTGTTGAACAAATTATCAAAATAATTTTTCTTAATGTGCATGACATCAAGGTTGTGACGGAAAAAATTATCCTTCCAATAAGGCAACTCCCAAAATATACTATGTTTCGTCCAATTATGAGTAACACTATATCCGGGGAATCTATAAGAGGGAGTTTCAGTAACTTTACTGAAATTTTGGACCCTCTCCCAAATTTCCTCACCTGAAAGTATCGGAGGTGGAGAATCATATTCTATTTTATTCTTTTTGAATGCATTTTTCATCCTTCTAAACTCATGATCATGAGGCAAGAATTGACGATGGCAATCAAACCATGATTGCTTTCGGCCATGTTTCAAAGTGAATGCTATACTATTTTCCATGCAGTAAGGACAAGCTAGCTTCCCAGCAGTCATCTACCCAGACAACATTCCATACGCAAGAAAATCGTTAATAGTCCACATTAAATTAGCACGCAAATTGAAATTTTGCTTGGTTGATATGTCATATGTTTCAACACCATCATACCACAATTGTTTTAGCTCATCAATCAAAGGTTGCAAATATACATCAATCAAATTTTTCGGGTTACGTGGACCGGGGATAATACAATTTAAGAATATATATGGACTAGTCATACACAACTCGGGTGGTAGATGATAAGGTGTAAGAAAGACAGGCCAACATGAATATGGTGTCGCAGATATAGAAAAGGCGTGAAGCCATCCGCACACAGACGTAACCGAATATTCCTTGGTTCACTATCAAAATCTGGATATGCCTATCAAAGTGCTTCCAAGCTTCTCCATCTGAAGGATGACACATAACACCAGGTGGTTTTCTATTTTCAAAGTGTCATCTCATATGAGGAGCAGAACTCATCGACGCATATAACCTCTTTAACCTAGGTATAAGAGGTAAATAATGCATCGCCTTGATAGCGACCATATTCCCGATGAAAAGCCTCTTGAAAGACTTTTTGCAAAATTTACAACTGTCTAAAGTTGCATCATCTTTATAATATAACATGCAACCCCCTTCACAACAATCAATTCTTATTGACGAAAGTCCTAACGTAGAAACTAATCTCTTTCCCTTATGGAAATCACCAGGTAATTCGATATTAGGGTCAACTAATTCACTCATAAGGTCAATGAAAGAGTCCATGGCTGCTTGAGAAATATTCCAATCAGATTTGATACTTAGTAATCTAACTGCAACAGACAGCTCAAAGTGCAGACTTCCTTTACGTAGTGGACGACTAGCTTCCTCTAACTATTCATAAAAACGTTTTGCGTCATCATTAAGAGTTTGTTCAACATTTTCATTGGGCTCAACCCTGAAGTGCATCCCAAAAGCATCCGTAACCATATCATGAATTCTAGAGTCACGATTTGTATTCTTCACCAACCTACTACTTTCACCAACAACCATGTTATGAAATATCTCACGGCTACCATCGATCTCTCCATGATTAGTCCATACAAAGTAATTCTCTATAAACCCCTTCCTATAACGATGAAGCTTAACTTCCTCCGATTTTTCAAACTTCATACAGTCGCACCTAATACAAGGGCACCTAATTACTCCTTTATTTTGGTATGGTGGAAGTGACATTGCATGTCTAATAAAGTTATCAACCTCTTCTACAAAATCCTTCCGCAATCCCCGCCGATTAGAATAATTCCTATTGTACATCCAAGTACGATGTTCCATCTATACAAATAAAACAAGAACAAATTAATTTAGTTATTTCATATCATAATCTTTGTTATAAACTAAAAGTTCAACTACAAATCCTAAAAGTTCAATTCATATCCTAAAATTTTAATTTATAAACTACAAGTTCAATTTATAAACTAAAAGTCTAATTCATAAATTAAAAGTTCAACTACAAATCCTAAAAGTTCAATTCATATCCTAAAATTTCAATTTATAAACTAAAAGTTCAATTCATAAACTTCAACTCATATAAAAAAATTCAATTTATAAACTAAAAATTCAATTTAATATCCAAAAGGTCCAATTCATGAACTAAAAGTTCAACTACAAATCCTAAAATTTCAATTTATATCCTAAATTTCAATTCATAAACTAAAAGTTCAACTACTACTACTAAACTCTAGATTCTAACTAAACTATTCAGGACTCTACAAAGTATAATTCAAATCTTACTAAATTATTCAAGACTAATTAAACTAATTAGTTAATAAAATTAATAAACAAAACTAATTAAAACAATACCTAAACCCTAGTCATCAATAATATACAATGTTCAAAGAATTGAAACAATAAAATACAATGTTCAAATAATTGAAACAAAAACTAGAAATAACAAAGAAATAAGTTGTAATTCAAACCTTGATTTTTTAGGGTTTAGGAGAGGGGCGGAGCAGTGGCAGCGGCAGCTCCGGCGACGGAGACGGCGTTGGGCGGTGGCTACATGGGGTGGAAAATGGGATTTGTATGGGGAAATAGAGAAGGAGAATAGGGAGGAGTTAAAAAAATTTGGGGAAGAAAATAAGAGAAATGGGGGGAAACTAGTTTTTAGTTTTTGATTTTCAGAATTACCGACTAAAGTTGGTCGGTACATTAAGTGTTGACCGTTTGACCAAATACCGACCAACTTTGGTCGGTTTTCTTAAAAAACTAACTTTTTAGATAGTAAATATAAAAGTGATTTAAATTTTGACCAATGTTGACCAACTAACCGACCAAAGTTGGTCGGTTACTTTCTAGATATTAAAAAAAGCAACCAAAGTTGGTTGGTAAATGCTTCCCCTGTATTAACCGACCAACTTTGGTCATTAATTTTAAATAAGATTTCTTTATATTTTATAACATATTTTAAATAATAATATAACTATTAAAATTTTTTAATTGGGTCCCATTTTACCGACCAAAGTTGGTCGGTAATGTGAAATTTTCTTTGACTACACAATGCTGACCATCTGGGTCAACCTGTTGACCACTTTACCGACCAACTTTGGTCGGTAATTTATATAAAATAAATATAAAATATTTTTTTCCTCTTTATCGACCAACTTGGTCGTTAATTTGGACAAACTAAGTTTAGTCGCAAAATTTTGGTCGCTAAATTTCGAATTTCTAGTAGTGAAATACTTTTATTCCTTTTTAAGCACTGAAAATAATTAAAATATGGGTTAACAATCTACAGAATAGAAGGAACTTAAGTAATCCGCGAATAGAATTTCAACTCTTAAGAGTATTAATTGTGTTATATTCTTGTGAACTTGAAATAAATGGATAAGAGTAATACCTTTTCCTAGTCCGTTAAAGAAACTACACTTTCCTTGCCAAAAAAAAAACTACACTTTAGTCCTTTTAGGGGTAGTTTGGTTTGAATATGGCGGGGATTAGTTATTATGGTATTGTTTTTTATCAACTGTTTGGTATGTTGTATTAAAAATGACAATTGCATAATTTCTAATAAGAAGGTATAAGTTATTCCGACACTAATTACCACACCCCCTACAAGGTATAAGTCATCCCAGTACTAATTTTAATCCTGAAATAACTTTTACCGGGTTTGCTAACCAAACAAAATATTATAATAATATTAATTTTTTATACCAGCATCATATCTACTTATACCTCATGTCAAACGACCCGTTTGGCTTCCAAATAGAAGTATGCAATACGAATCCATTATAGTGTCCATTATTCTTAGAAACATTTTTTTTGCTGGTCTAGCAGTAAAGGGGGTTACTTTTTCCTTTCTCTTCAATTAGAGGAAATATTATGTAGACTGTAGCACGTCATCTGGATATAGTTCGTTCCGGATAAAGACTGATTACTACAATTATGTAAAATAATAAAGTGTTCATCAAATATAACTATTCTATAGGTCTAGTCGTCTGGATATTACTGGGAAACTGATTGATGCAAGAAACGCACTGACTTTAGATGAAGATGTAGACTTCCTTGCTTTTTTGTCCAAGTTTTCTTTTGGCCTAAAGTACTTTTTTGATGATTTTTCTTCTTCTTCTTCAAATTAAGGGGTTTGGCAAAAAATTTAAAAGAAAAATAAGTGCTTTTACATGAAGCAGAAATAATTTTTGAGAAATAAAAAGATAGCTTCTTCCCAAAATTATTTTAGATTGCTTCCAACATGGTGTCCTCTATAATTAACCAAGAATTAGCTTAACTTTTGGAGAGTATAAAAAGTATTTACATAATAAGATTATTTATCAAATCAAACAATTTTTTTATTTTAGAATTACTAGAAATGAAAGTAAGGAAATATACATATCAGTCATTTATTTGTTTGGTACCAATACATTTTTTCCTTTTTAAGCTAGCTACAAATAATGAAAATATGGGTTAACAACCTACAGAAAAGAAGGAATTTAAGCAATCTGTGAATAGAATTTAAATCCTTAAGAGTATTGATGTTGTGTTATATTCTTGTAAACTTGAAATAGTAAATGGATAAGAGTAATTACTTTTCGTAATCTTTTAAAGAAACTACACTTATAATCCTTTTAGGCTTCCAATTAGGTATATGCAATATGAATCCATAGTGTCCATTATTTTTAGAAACCTTTTTTTTGGTTGGGTTACCCTTTTCTTCCCTCTTATCAGAGGAAATATTATGTAGCACGTCATATGGATATGGTTCTGGCCGGATAAAGACTGATTGCTACAATTATGTAAAATAATAAAGTGTTCATCAAATACAACTATTCTATAGGTCTAGTCGTTGATATTAATGGGAAATTCATTGATGCAAAAAAGGCATTGACTTTAGATGCAGTCGAAGACTTCAACAGTTTTCACAGGGTGGATGGTGCCGTGTATGGGACATCTTTAAAGATTTTTCCTATAAAATGGAAAAACACTTTATGTGTAGACAGACTACAGAGTCAAGATATTAGTAATTGTTTTGCTAATTATATGATGAGTATGAAATTCTTCGTAACCTTCACCATATATTCCACGCAGTTGCAACGGATAATTTTAATGAGCCTATTGATTAATGAGTAGTTATCACAATTTATTAATTGAAGCCCCCAAGTTATCCTTTCCACATTTGTAGTACTATACTCCGGTACACTTTAATTACTTTTTTGGCCTTTTTACTATGGTCCATGATATTTGATTTTTTCCAGATATTAAGAAGGAATTAACGTTTTTTCTTTCAAAGTTGTATTTGGAGTAAAGAGCCTAGAAGTTTTTATTGTATTTTCAATAAATAAATTAAGGTTAATAAGGTCAATTTTATTATTAATTAATGCTAAAAGATGAATTCTTTACAACAACAACAACAACCCACTATAATCCCACTTAGTGAGGTCTGGGGAGGGTAGTGTGTACGCAGACCTTGCCCCTACCCTGGGGTAGAGAGGCTGTTTCTAATAGACCCTCGGCATCCTTCCCTCCAAGAACTTCCCACCTTGCTCTTGGGGAGACTCGAACTCACAACCTCTTGATTGGAAGATGAATTCTTTAATATGTGTAAAAACATCTAAAACATCAATTAAAATGGACGGAAGGGAGTAGCATTTGTTGGTTTTGCTCGTCAATAGTGACCTAATTCTAGATCATACGCTAACTTTTTAGAATGTTATTATAATTAATTATAGGAAAATTTGAAATTAACGGTGATTTGATCAAGTTATTTGTACCATCATTTGATCAAATTATTCACTAATCTTTCCTTGATCATGAGGGACGCATTTTTTTGTCTTTTTTCTTTTTGTTTAGGTTTAATTGTTATGAGATAATTGTGCCAATTTTTGCATAAAAACGGAAAAAAAGAACTTCACATACACGATGTTTGCACCAAATGAATAATTGCAAGATATGCATCGAGTATATAAACTATTACAATTTATAGTTAAGTGTTATGTATTCTTGCCTTAATTTGTGAGTCTTAATATTAAATTACTTGATCTGGAGCAGACATTGAGTGTTGGTAAGTATTTTTTTTCAAAACGATTTTAGTGTGTACGGGTAAAATCGAGGCAAAAGTTTTCTTCGGTTCCCTGATGAGAGAACAAAGGGGAAGCACGAAGCGACGTGATTGTAATAGAGGCCAGAAATCCCTCGTATTGAGACTTAGGAAGAATGAACGATATATCAGATATCAGATATGGTGAAGCAACGCATATCGGGCCGAGTATGACTTCTAGACCTCGGGAGACGCGATGAACGATTATACATGACAGATAGTGCGCCTTAATATTTGCCCTCAATAAGATATTACAGCGCGAATCTCGTTCAGTATCGATTATGGATCAACAATTACCGGAAGAAGAAGATTTTTACCTTTTTTAGACTTATACTATGACTAAAATTCTCCTACTATATAAAGAAAAAGTTTTGGACATTGTGACACGCAACTCAAGGCAATAAAAAATTTATTTCTGTCCTCTAGCTATTGTTCAAGGCATCACTTGTTTGTTCTATTCCTTATTCACGATCGAGCTTGTACCGAGGGTCCGATCTAGGACGAACTCCACTGTTCAATCTGAGAATAGACTTGGTCGTCATATTGCAATTGGTTTGATCGTTTATTTTTCCTTTAATCTATCTATCTATTATTCTTAATTATTCGAATTGAATTAAACCACGTATCCTTTAAACCACATAAAAATTTGATTGTTACCCATTTTTGTGGTAAATAGTTTGGCACGTAGCGTGGGGCTAAGGATAGTAGTGGTGATTTGATACGAATCTCCATAACACACCCTATTTTACACTTATTTTTTGAAATATTAATTCCAGGTCAGCCTAAAAATGTCAAACTCTCGGCTAGCTCACTTGAACGTTGCGCTGAGTCAAGCCATTATAGCAAAAATAATAATGTGGTGCCCCAGCAATAATGTGCTTCCTGCAGATCCCAATGGTGTCCCAGCTGCCGACCCGATCGGTGATAACTAGCAGGTGGCCATCAACATCAATTTGCCAACTTGCACGAGACCCCGACTAACAGCTCGAGAAGCGCCCGAAGGTGAAGGTGAAGGTGATGAAGTGAGCCTACGACTAATTTTTGAAATGTCGCAGGCTCAACAAACGGCAATAGCATGGCTTTAGAATCAAAGCCATGCCCCCAGCAGGGTCAAGCCTGAACAATCCTCGGAAAGCACTCGAAGAGGCAAATAAATTATCGAGAGGCCGAGTGAAGCGGAGCCCGGGATAACTTCAGAGGTGATGAAGTTGCTCGAAGCGTTAACAAAACGGGTGGAGCCGGGAGAGAAAATGATTCAAGCCAACGACAAGAAGGTGGAAACATACAACTCTAGGGTTGATCAGATCCCGGGAACACCCCTAATATTGAAGGGACCAGACTCCAAAAAAATTATCCAGAAGCCCTTTCCTCCGAGCGCGGCATCAAAGTCGATCCCAAAGAGGTTTCGTATGCCCTACAATTCCAAATATAATGGGACTATGGCTTTAAATGAGCATACGACCTCCTATACATGTGTGATCAAAGGGAACGATTTGGAAGATGATGAGATCGAGTCGGTGTTACTGAAAAAGTTTAGGAAAACTTCGTCCAAGGGAACAATGATATGGTATCACAACTTGCCTCCCAATTTTATTGACTCATGTGATATGCTTGGGGGATGCTTTGGAAAAGGCCCATACTCGGGCCATCAAGGTCGAGACCAGAAAGTCAGAACTTTTCAAGGTAAAACAAAGGGATAACGAGATGCTCAGGGAGTTCGTGTCAAGATTCCAGATAGAGCAGATAGTACCTACCACCAGTTGCAGATGATAGGGCCGTTTAGGCATTCACTCAGGGGCTCAACCTCTGAAGTTTCGTGGCCTCCCAACAGCTAAAATAAAATTTAGTGGAATACCTGGCGGTAACCTAGGCCGACATCCACAACAGGTGTCAATCGAAGATTAGGGTCGAGGACGACCAACTCGGGGCCCCTTCTAGGTCTGTTTACCTTGTTAAGACCGATGATAGATCTAAGAATGCCATTGATCAATATCCAACACTGGTCCGATATTGATATCAACCATAAAGCACAGACCGAAGGAGGAGTGGATCCAGACGTCACCTGCGAGGAACAAAAGAAAAGCGATCGAGGGCTTAGTGGTCGGGGCTTGATAAGCAATAATGGTTTCTTCAGGTTGCTCAGGAGTAAGAAGGTACCAGGATTATCGGAATATAACTTCAACGTGGATGATGCAAGCATCTTGTCAGCCATAGGGCGCATCAAAGAGACCAAGTGGCCCCGACCATTGCAATCCGACCAAGTCTAGAGAGATCCTAACTTGATGTATAAGTATCACGGCACCTACGGTCATAAGACCGAATATTGCCAACAGCTAAGAGAAGAAGTTGCTAGACAGTTCAACAATGGGAACCTCCGAAAATTCCTAAGTGATAGAGCCAAAACCCACTTCAGAAACATTGATGTCAACAAATGGGTCAAACAAGAGGTGCCTCAGCACGTGATCAACATGATTGTTTGGGGATTCGAAGTGTCACGACCCAAACAGATGGGCCATGACGGGCACCCGATACCTTACTTAACCGAGTACCAACATAACATATCTTTCTTATTACATCATCATATACATATGACATACGGGCCTAATAGGCTAACATGATCCTTTATAAACTCAAAACATAGGCTGACAAGGCCGTACAATCTTTTATGTACACGACATATGTCTACAAGCCTCTAAGAATACATAAATGTCATAAAGGTCGGGACAGAGTCCCTCCATACCAAACAATACATGTCTAAATCATACTAACTAAATGAGCAACTCCGAAGAAAATGGAGTGCACCAACATCTTTCACTGAGTTGATAGCCTAGTTTAAGGGCTCTTGACCTGTCTATCGGGACCTGCGGGCATGAAACGCAGTGTCCCTAAGCAAAAGGGACGTCAGTACGAATAATGTACCGAGTATGTAAGGCACATAAAAAATACATAAGAGATATGGAAGACATATAAAGTACATGACTCAACATCTAAGTCTGAATAACTTTGTAAATCATAAATTACTTTTAGCGTCATGCATATGCGTATGAATGTCATGTCATGCATAGGTACATGTTTCATAACATCATTAGCCTCTAAGGGAATCCCATCATATCATATCGTCCAATGTGGGCAAAATCATCATTATATACCAGTTGATTAGGTGGTGGTGCGTATATAACGTCATAACCTTTCCTGTATCCCATATATATATATATACGCGTATATAACGCCGTTTGAATCATATTTCAGCCACTGTGGGCAACATTATCATCATATACCAGCTGATTAGGTGGTGGTGTATATATAACGTCGTAACCTTTTTCCATATCCCATATACATATATTTTACATATATATGTGTATATAACACCGTCTGGTCATGGGTCAATGCACATGTATGCAATGCATGAAAAATACGTAATAAAATCTTTCGGAGATTCATAAGACCATTTTTCCTTTGAGTAATATCATAAAGTAAACTCTTTTCAACTTTCGTATTTTTTTTCTGAAACCCATGAATAGATGATAAAATATTATGACACACGGAAATTCAAGAACATAGATATCTCTAATACTTCTATGAATAGAGTCATTCATGGAATTTGTGCATTTGCACGTTTTGTTCGTATCGTATGGATCATGCCAAAAGAAAGAAAGGATAGCCTTAACATACCTGGATTAGGAACAACTCCGTATAATTATCCCATTTGTAAACCTTCGTGGATTGAACTTAGAATCCAAAAATCGGATTTAAGCTTCTGCGCTTTCGAACTTGTGGAACAAAATTGGCTTGATTTTTCTGAAATTTTTGGATGAGGCTTCTGATTCTGTTCTTGAACATTTGTCTTCTTAAAGACAAAGTGTTATTTTGAATTAAAACTAAGGATCAGAGTGGGCTTTTCCTTCTTTTGTCCAAAAGGAATCAAGCCTTAAAGTTTGATCAATTCTTTCCCTAAAATGACTCATTCTAATGAGTTATGGAGGGACTTACACGTTACATACATATGACCAAGAGTCATATGTTGAATGATGGCACACTGCCACGTGGGGAGTAGGGGTGGGTTATTTTATTAATTTTTTATCCACTTATTAGTTAACCGGGTAATGTCCCGTTACCCGCATAATTTAAAAATTATCACAAATTACTTAAAATTCTATTTATTTTTAAAATACTTCATATATACTTTATATATATACTACCGTGGTTATATGGTACCTTGCATGATACTAGTTTATAATTATCGGGTATTATCGCTCGACCCGTATTTTATTCCAAATTAACAACCTTCAACGAAACTCATTTTCTTTAATTCGTGTACCCTTTCCTTCATGGTACTTAGTTATTGCTTGTTATAAATCGCATAAATATGCTAGCCTCCAGATAATCTCATCCTTGAGTCTACGTCAATTAACTGAAGACGAAATTTTAATGTAGGAAAAAACGCGAGATGTAACACGAAGTCCCCCCTTTGGAATTCGTCCTCGAATGTTAACTGGTGCTCTTATCATTTTCATAGCCTATGTCTTCTGAATACTTTATTACTCTCCTTGCCATCTAAGCAACAGTTCTATGATTAAATCCAAAGTCCACTGTATTCCCCCCTTCATGCCTCTTTCTCACACCACGACTTATGGTCGGAACCTTTCCAGTCTCGTAACTGTTGCTACCTTTTATCATGCAGCCTGTACGATTTTGACCTTTAAAGGTGCCCAATCTCTAGGCCTCATACGTAGATCTTGATAAGATATTCCTTTGGGCATCTATGAGTATACTGAAGTTGTTCGTTGGGTACTTTGTTGAATTCACGAATATTGTTATATCTTATCGCATAGGTCCGTTTAGCCAACCGTATGAATTTACTACCATAGCTTTTACCTTAATTTATCGTTGCTAGGTCTGCTACCAAATTCCATCTTACTCTCATTGCTTATTCCATGTGTATGAATTAAGTCCTTTAATGCTTCCTCGTTACTGCTCATCTTTAGAATGATGGCCTAATCTCATCTCATACTTTGAGACTTTTGTCCATCCATTGTTGATTCACCTCAATATTGATCTCCAATATAACACTGCTAACTTGAAACTTCTTACGTAATACTTTGCCTCTAGGGCTTACGTTACATCAAGGAATATTCGAAGTAATTTTCCTAATCCACTTAGCGGCGATATTGTAATGCAATAACCGTATTCTATAGCATCCCAAAGTGGGTATTTAATCCCGTACAATTCATGAATCCCTTTTAGTTTTCTCTCTTTTTCTCTTTTTTTTAAATCATTACTCAATCAAAGGCCCAAACGTCATCCTTTATCTATCACAATTACACCCTTATTATACTATTAGGGCAGCATTCCATCTCTTCTAAATGCTACTTTTGAAGAGTAACTCCTTTGTGTCCATTCAGGCTATACTGAGCTTATTATAGAGAAGCCATTAGCTCCCTTGTTTTCATAGGCCTAATCCATTTTCGTCACCTTCTCACTGCCCTTTCATATCCGTATTCCTGTCCTCCTAAAACCTTGTTGCTTTACCATACTTTAGCTTATAACTATACATATCTATTTATACTACTCATAATCTTCCTTCAACTTGCTTGAATTTCCTTGTGTTATACATAAAGTGAGACATCACATCGTCTCTAACTCTTCTTTATTTTCTTAACTAGACCTCTCGATACCTAGAAATCATTAACTAGAAGATATGTCACTGACGAGCCGCTATCATTCTTGGATATTGAATCCCATCGCTTCTAATCTTGTACCTCAAGTATGGACCACTCTCATCCTTCTATACTTGAGTATTTCATACGTTGTCTACCTTTACCTTACTTACTTTAAAATATCACCTTACATTCTTCTATCTTTCCTTCATAACCTTCCTCCCACATAGGTATAAATCACATCCACCATTTGAAGCTTTATTATAATACTTACACCTCTGGTGCCTATATAATCTGGTGGGAGCTCCATACTGACTTCTTATGAGGCTGGTACTTCTTCTAACTAGTTTTATCGTAGAGCCATTATAGAATATAGTTGTTGTGCTATCTCTCTTGCACTTCTAATATTAAGAGTGATTCTTCTATGTTCTCAATCATGATTCCTATAACTTTTGGGTCCAATAATCAGACTCCTGATTACTTAGTTGATGTCACTCTTTAGTTTCCTCTTCCCTCTGATCAACCTTTATATAGGCTTAAGCTATCTTCCGATCTGTGGTTCATGGTATTAGTTATCCTGTCTAGCCTTTCATGGGCTTGAGAAATATGCATGATACAATCTTCTAACAATTCAATCATTTGTCTATGCTCTGGGCTCAATTCTTCTTTTTAACTTATACCTGAGTCTTCTATGGCTGTATGATTGCCAACAATTATAATGCTCTTAAATCTTGAGTGTGTCCATAACGTACTAACTATGGATCATTGATCGAATAATTCCTTTCGTTCCATCTCAGCTCTCTTAAAACGTATGCAATTACTTTTCCTGGTCTTTCTACCCCTTGTTGCGTGCATACTTAACTCATCCTAGTTCCCACACATGCCAGAATTTTTGTGCAACTCATATAGTCTCAAATATTACCTTCGATCTTTCTCCCCGTTCATTAGCCACGGTAGGTGCCACTTTCTTTTGGAGGGTATACAATTTTTGTTGTGATACTGCTTTTACATGAACCTTTCTTCATTAGGTTATTGTGCTTAGGTTGAAGCCTTCTTCCTCATTTCCTAAGCTAGTCCTTCACTGTAGTGCTTACGGAGGATCCTCTGACTCTTGTAAATATGCGAGCTTATTATATCGTATACTTGACGGACCTTCTACTATCCTTCCTTGCCTATACTTATCCGTAGTTACTTATCTCCACGCCATTGTGCTTGTGGGGTTGCTTCTGGACTGATATTTTGATTGTCTTCCTAGTGGCACTCTCTTTTATTTCCATAACACTCATATAGTACCTTTTTAACTTCTCCAACTCCTATATGAATATATCTCAAGTATTACAATGTCATAACTGCGGGGCTGAATTCTCCATGTTGGGGTTTACTACATTTATCTTGCATGATCTGCTAATTTGTCTATAACTTCTTGTCTATTTGTGACTAGGCTCTTCTTCAATCAACTACTAACTAATCGTTGGCCTATTCTCATGTCAATATTCTGTGAAATCTTTCTTGGGTTATCTCCTTTGTCTTAACTTACGTCTCGCACTGGCTCCTTATTTATCAAAAACATCCCGGGCAGGAACCCTTACTTCCTTTTCTTGGTGCCGTGCTTAAATAATGTTCTGGAATCATAGCATATCTGTAACATTTGAATTAGTACAATCTCATCCCTTTCTCATTCTTATCGCATTTTTCCTTTATCATTCCATAATTACTAGATCCACTTAATTCTGACTTAATACCACACCATTCCATATTCCCCCCTTTAGGGGTGTACTAAGAGTTGGAGCTACGACGACCTGCCTATAGATATTTTACCTTTTCATCTTTGGCATCCTTTCACATCATCAGTGATCCTTACTCGCCTTGCGATAGTCTTTCCGTACAAAGGATAACAAAATTTCCTCACTCGCGATGGTGACATTTAGTGTAACTGGCACATACAGTCGCTTAATCTTAACTTTGCTCACATTTCTTGCTTTAGGGAAGCGTCTTCCTGAATGACCTTTAAAGGTTATTCTTCTTTGTCCCTTTTATTATTGCTGGAATGCAATCTGAAATTTTCGTGATGCCAACCATTATCAAATCACTCAGTTCCTAATTCATGTTTAGTTTATCTTGTTCACCAATCTACGCTAATTTCTATTATTATGGGGTCTAACTTTTCCTTCTGGTAGTCGTGTTAGAGTCACGAACTTATTTCTCAAAGTGACGATATGACTTTGTGGCCTATACTCTTTTGTTGTCTCAAGGCTTGTCACCTCTTGTATTTCCCTTCACTTGACTGTAAACTCTGTAATATTGTCATTTTTTTTATTTTTATCTACCGTTGTCATCCATGTATCACATCTTACTCATAATGCTTCATTAACTCTCTTCTTATTTTCTTGCTAATTCTGAAAACTCAAACAAGACATTCTTTTGCTTTCAGCTTCCCTTTGCTCCATCCAGTGGCTCTTCAAGTTGCTTAACGTTCTCTCTTTACTAGGGACGCAAGCCACACTAAGGTAATATATATCCCCCGAAGGCTTATAGTGCATGTCTTTGTAGTACTTATATCTAGCTGCACTATTTTAGAGTGTACCATGTGGGTGTCTCAAAAAAAGATCTATTAGCCCATTTACAACATCCTTCGAAAATGTCAACTGGCGCAAACAATTCATACAACATATCTTCTTATACTACTTCTGTTAACCCCCATAGGGCATATCTAGAATGGGTGCGTCCAATTGTATATACCTTTGTTACTGTTGAATATAACTCAAAAAGCTTATGTTTCTCTGCCTGAATTATAAACATTGTTAACCTTCATTAACTGGGCGCCTCGTATCCTTCTTCGTCTCGTTTCTTTTGCTTACTGAAACTTGCATTTATCTTGTTAATCTCTCATTGTCTTTCACCATAAAGATGGGTAGGCATTCTTGCCTTAATGCTTCTTATCAGGAGGCTTACACCTTTCAATATACCCATCATCTGCTAAAGACCTCACATTTACTTATCGTAGGCATCATACAAAAATCTAATTCCTCTGACTCAGCTCGTTCTCAACTATCTGTCTTTCCAACCTTCTTTGCGGATGTAGGTATCGTCTTATTACGAATGAAATAGAATTTCGGAGTTTGAATTCTTATAAGTTAGCTCTACCACACGATCTAGAGTAAGAAGAAAAAGTGACAATCCTAAAAGCCCTGTAGCCTCCTGCTTATAAGTGTGGTGCATGACACACCCATAAATAAGACTCTACTAGACACGGCTTGTAGACTCCCTAGGACAGAACTGCTCTGATACCACTTTTGTCACGACCCAAACCGATGGGCAGCGACCTAACCTGGTACTATACTTAACTGAATACCAACATAATGTATCTTTCTTATTACATCATTATATACACATGACATACGAGCCTAATAAGCCAATATGATCCTTTATAAACTCAAAACATAGGCTGACAAGGCCGTACAATATTTTATGTACAAGACATATGTCTACAAGCCTCTAAGAATACATAAATATCATAAAGGTCGGGACAGAAACCCGTCATACCAAATAATACACGTCTAAATTATACTAAGCAAACGAGCAACTCCGAAGCAAATGGAGCGCACTAACATCTTCCACTGAGCTAATAGCCTACTTGGAGGACTCTCGACCTGTCTATCTGGACCTGCGGGCATGAAACGCAACGTCCCCAAGCAAAAGGGACGTTAGTACGAATAATGTACCGAGTATGTAAGGCACATAAAAAATTACATAAGAGATATGGAAGACATATAGAGTACATGACTCAACCTGTAAGTCTGAATAACTTTGTAAATCAAAAATTACTTTTAGTATCATGCATATGCGTATGAACGTCATGTCGTGCATAAGTACATGTTTCATGACATCATCAGCCTCTGAGGGCATCACATCATATCATATCGTCCACTGCGGGCAAAATCATCATTATATACCAGTTGATTAGGTGGTGGTGCGTAGATAATGCCATAACCTTTCCCGTATCCCATATATATACCGTTTGAATCATATTTCAGCCACTATGGGCAACATCATCATCATATACCAGCTGATCAGGTGGTGGTGCGTATATAACGCCGTAACCTTTTTCCATATCCCATTTACATATATTTACATATATACACGTATATAACGCCATCTGGTCATAGGTCAATGCACATGTATGAAATGCATGAAAAATACGTAATAAAATCTTTCAGAGCTTCATAAGACCATTTTACCTTTGAGTAATATCATAAAGTAAATTCTTTTCAACTTTTGTATTTTTTTTGAGACCCATGAACAGATGATAAAATATTATGATACACGGAAATTCAAGAACATAGATATCTCTAATACTTCTATGAATAGAATTATTCATGGAATTTGTGCACTTGCACATTTCGTTCGTATCGTATGGATCATGTCAAAAGAAAGAAAGGATAGCCTTAACATATCTAGATAAGGAACAACTCCGTATAATTATCCCGTTTGGAAACCTTCGTGGATTGAACTTAGAATCCAAAAATCGGATTTAAGCTTCTGCGCTTTCGAACTTGTGGGACGAAATTGGCTTGATTTTTCTGAAATTTTTGGACGAGACTTCTGATTCTATTCTTGAACGTTTGTCTTCTTAAAGACAAAGTGTCATTTTGAATTAAAACCAAGGATCAGAGCGGGCTTTTCCTTCTTTTGTCCAAAAGGTATCAAGCCTTAAAGTTTGATCAATTCTTTCCCTAAAGTGACTCATTCTAATGAGTTATGGAGGGACTTACACGTTAAATACATATGACCAAGAGTCATATGTTGAATGATGACACATTTCCACGTGGGGAGTAGGGGTGAGTTATTTTATTAATTTTTTATCCACTTATTAGTTAACCGGGTAATGTCCCATTACCTGCATAATTTAAAAATTATCACAAATTACTTAAAATTCTATTTATTTTTAAAATACATCATATATACTTTATATATATACTACCATGGTCATATGGTACCTTGCATGATACTAGTTCATAATTATCGGGTATTATCGCTCGACCCGTATTTTATTCCAAATTGACAACCTTCAACGAAACTCATTTTCTTTAATTCGTGTACCCTTTCCTTCATGGTACTTAGTTATTGCTTGTTATAAATCGCATAAATATGCTAGCCTCCAGATAATCTCATCCTTGAGTCTACGTCAATTAACTGAAGACGAAATTTTAATGTAGGAAAAAACGCGAGATGTAACACGAAGTCCTCCAAGGGCCAATAATAAAACATACTAAAGTATCTAATACGTGGAAATAATGAACCGAGATTAAGTTTCGGTGGGAGCCATTTCGTTCAACAACGAAGATGGCGAGGGCATCGTACGCTTCACAAAGATGCACTGGTAATATCTGTAATTATCAATGAATCGCGGGTTAAATGTGTGTTGATTTATCTGGGTATCTTGGCCAATATCATCAGATCAAGGGTCGTAGAGCAATTGGGGTTACCGAATCAAATCGTACCGGCAGTTCGGGTATTGAATGGATTCAACATGGCGTGTGGGAACACGAAGGGAGAGATAAATTTGCCAGTAAACACTGCCAAGAGAATCCAAGAAACGCTACGTGATCGAAGGGGATACGAGGTAACCCATTTTTTCCAGTAGGCCATGGGTCCACAACATGAGGGCGGTACCTTCGACGTTGCACTAGGAGCTGAAATTTCTCACACTAGGGGAGTCAAAACGGTCTACGGAGAACAATCAGCCGCAAAAGAAATGTTTGCTATTGACGAATCATGGTGCCACGATTTCAACATCGAGGAGCGCAAAACTGACCAAAAAAGAAGAGATTAAATTGCAGTCATTGATACCGACCTCACTCGAACTGGAGAAACGGGAAAAACAAAGAGCGGACGATGAGGCTGATTACATCATCTCGAGATTATTCATAGGTCCCAATGATACCGACGCCACTAAATCAACGGTTGAAGAGTTGGAGCAAGTTTTATTAATCGAGCATCTACCGAATCGAAAGGTATATCTGGGCACGGGGTTAACCCCCGAGCTTAGGAAAAAAACTTATTTATTTTCTTAAAGCTAACTCTGATTGTTTAACTTGGTCCCATCTTGACATGACAAGGATCCCACCATAGGTAACCACTCACAAGCTGAGATTGAACCCAAAGGTCCATCCGGTTAAGCAGAAGAGAACGCTACAGACCGAGATCAAACACACGTTCATCAAGGACAAGGTATCCAAACTTCTAAAAATAGGATCCATCAACAAAATTAAATACCTGGATGGTTAGCTAACGTAGTGGTAGTACCTAAAAAAGGAAATAAACTAAGGACGTGTGTGGATTATAAAGATCTAAACAAAGCATGCCCAAAGGACTCTTTCCCTTTGCCTAAGATCGATCGAATAATCGACACGACGACCGGGCATGTGATACTCAATTTTCTCGACGCCTTCTCTGGGTACAACCAAATTCGGATCGACCCGGACGATCAATACAAGACTTCTTTCATAACAAAATTCGGCACCTACTGCTATAACGTAATGCCATTCGGAACAAAGAACGCCGGTACCACTTACCAATGCCTAGTAAACCGAATGTTTGGAGAACAAATAGGGAAATCAATGGAAGTTTATATTGATAATATTTTGGTCAAGTACATGCAAGCAAATGACCATTTGAAACATTTGCAGGGAACCTTCGACATACTAAGGATGTACAACATGAAGCTAAACCCAGAGAAATGCGCATTTGGGGTCGGTTTGGGCAAATTCCTCGGGTTCATGGTATGTAATCGGAGGATAGAGATCAACCCTAACAAAATAAAGGTCATAGAGGAGATCATCATTGTGAACAATGTCAAGCAGTTAAAAGACTGGCCGTTCATATAGCCGCATTGGGCCGATTCACCTCGAGGTCATCGGACTAGAGCCATCAGTTCTTCTCACTATTGAAAAAGAAAAATGATTTTTCCTGGACTCCGGAGTGCCAGCAAGCTTTGGAAGAACTCAAGTGATACATGTTGAGGCCTCCTTTGCTGCACACTCTGAAGGTAGACGAACAGTTGTACCTCTAATTGGCGGTTTTTCAAGGTGGCGGTAAGTGGTGTCTTAGTTCGGAAGGAAAAAATTACGCAATTTCCTATTTACTATGTTAGTAGAATCCTGGGCGATGCCGAAACAAGATATCCCCACCTAGAAAAATTAGCGTTCGCCTTGCTAAGCGCTTCTAGTAAGTTAAAACCATACTTTTAATGCCACTCATATATGTCGTAACCTCTTAACCGCTGAGGAATATCATGCATAAGCCAGAGCTTTCGGGCCGGCTGACCAGATGGGCCATGGCAATTAGCGGGTAAGATATCAAGTACCGACCCCAAACTAACATAAAATCTTAGACTTTGGCAGACTTCGTGGCCGACTTTACGCAGACCTTAATAACAAAAGTCAAAAAGAAATTATTGCTCACCTCGAGGGCTAATTCGGAAATTTGGACCCTATTCACAGACGGTGCCCCCAACTCGAATGGGTTCGGGCTCGATATCATGTTTAAACCACCAGCAAGAATCGTAATTAAGCAGTCTATTAGAACTGTAAAATTGACTAACAATGAAGCCGACTATGAAGCCATGATTGCAGGTCTAGAACTCATTAAGAGCCTCGGGGCTGTAGTGATTTAAGCCAAATGTGACTCCCTCCTCTTCGTAAATCAGATCAATGGGACGTTCGAAGTAAAAGAGGAATGAATGTAGAGATACTTGGAAAAATTACAGGTAACCCTGCACCATTTCAAGGAATGGACTCTGAAGCATATACCTCGAGATCAAAATAGTGAGGTTGTGCACTGGCCAACTTGGGGTCGTTCATTGACTCTGATGAATTCAGCTCGGGGGCAGTAGTGCAACTGATGAACTCGGTGGTAGAAAAAGGTCACGCCGAAGTAAACTCGACAAGTTTGACTTGGGATTGGAGAAACAAATACATAAACTACCTGAAGACAGGAAAATTGCCATCGGACCCCAAGGAATCAAGAGCCCTGAGCACCAAAGCTGCCAGATTTAGCTTAGTCGCAAGGGCGTTGTTCAAAAAATCCTTCTTCGGCCCACAGGCTAGATGCTTAGGTTCGGGAGAGACCGAATACTCCATGAGTTAAGTCCATGAGGGTACTTACGGGAACCACTCAAGAGCAGAATCCTTAGTTCAAAAGTTAATCAGAGCTAGCTACTACTGGAATGAAATGGAGAAGTATGCAAAAGACTTCGTATGAAAATACAATGAGTGCTAGAGACACGCCCCGATGATTCATCAATCGGGAGAGATGCTCCACCCGGTCCTATCACTATGATCGTTTATGAAGTGGGGAATGGACATCATTGGTCCCATGCCATGGGCACCCGAAAAATTCCAATTCATAATATTCATGACCAATTATTTTTACAAATAGGTCGAGGCTCAGACGTTCGAGAAGGTTCGAGAGAAAGAAGTCATCAACTGATCTGGGATCACATAATATGCCGATTTAGGATACCAGCTGAGATCGTTTGCAACAACGGAAAATAATTCATCGGCAGAAGGTAAGTAAGTTTTTCGAAGATCAAAAGATCAAGAAAATATTATCAACGCCTTACCACCCTAGTGGGAACGGGAAAGCGAAATTGACGAACTAAACTATACTCCAAAACCTGAAAAAGAGGATGACCAGTTCAAAAGAAAAATGGAAAGAAATCTTTCCCGAAGTCCTGTGGCCATACTGTACGACTTTGAGGTCGAGTACCGGGGCGACCCCATTCTCTCTGGTCTATAGAGCGAAAGCCTTAATACCAATTGAGGTAGGGGAACCGAGCCTCAGGTTCCAGTATGCTACCGAAGAATCAAATGTCGAGGCCATGACCACGAGCCTGAAACTATTGTACGAAAAGAGGAAAGCCGCCCGGGTCCGGTCGGCTGCCTAGAAGCTACGAGTAGGGAGGTACTACAACCGAAGAGCCAACCTCTGACATTTTCATGTCGGGGACTTGGTATTGTGAACGGCAAACTACACACTAATAACCCAAACGAAGGGAAACTTGGCCCGAATTGGGAAGGACTGTATCGAGCCATTGGAATAATTGGCAAAGGCTCGTATAAACTCGAATCAGGAAATGGTGTACAACTACCGAACAACTGGAACATAACACACTTAAAGTGGTACTACTGCTATGGTACAAACTTAATTCCTTTTTAATTTAGTTACATTACTGGCTAACATATGCAGGTACTCGTCTAGGGGCGAATGTGGCTATTAGGTCTGAGAGCACGTGTTTTACTCTTTTTCCCTTAAACCGATTTTGTCTCGAAGAGGGTTTTTCGGCAAGGTTTTTAACGAGGCAACAGTAAAACGTGCTACCTTAGATTTTGAAGATCGACCTTAAATCGGTATTGATGATCGTTTGCACTAAATCAACAATATCCGAGCCCTCACAAGTTCGACCTTGAATATTGGAGGCCATTACCCTTTGATTGAAATTCTTAGCAAGGGAAAGTTTTATATGTCAAAAGCCAAGTCTTGGTGATTAGGATTCATTGTAAGGGTTAAACAGTTATACAAATCGTGCCCATGTAGCCCACTAAAGCCATGTCACAAGGCTTATGCGCCTCCGACTATGTACCTCACATATAAAACAATGAAAGAAATCTTTGCTTCTCTTATGCTTTATTACTGCGTATTTCGCCTCTTCGATGTTTCACAATGGATCATAGATCCTAAAGCCCACAAACTACCCCTACTCGGGGACTATTGTCCGGTAAATATTAGGACGGCCTGGGCTATCGAATCCCGGATTCATCAAGCCTATTAGGCAGAGCCTGAATATAAAAGGCTGCGGCCACCCTAAAAATGGCTCGGAGACGTCTGAAGTCCGTACTCAGAAAGTAAGGCCCTAATGTATAATAAAAACTTATTAAAATTTTATCCTCGGCAAAAACATCGTCGTATATGACTAAAACACTTAAGCATCTTAAAAGACCTTTGGTTTTATAAAAATCTCGACGTCACGAGTAATCCGGAATTTCCATTAAAGTCAGGCCGCATTTGAGCCTCCGAAGATAGGATACTCTAGGTTATGTTTGATTCTATACTAAGGCATTACGAACGATATGCAAATACAAAATTGCAAGGAGATGCTGAAAGTAAAAGCATGTTGTTGCCAAAGGAAATTTTTTATATATTCCAAAAAATATTTACAAAGGCATGACAAAACAACATCAAAATAAGCAAGAAAGAAAATGTACAAGGGAAAACAAAAAAAAGGACTAAGGCACCTACATCTAATCTTCACTGGGGCCCGACTCAGCAAAGGAACCGTCAGAACCCTCGGAACTATCAGAGTCTTCGAGACTTTCAGGCTCGTAAAGATCCTTTGCCTCAGCCTCGAGCCTCTTAGCTTTTTCGATCTCCGATAATAGGTCAAAATCTCGAGTATGAATGTCCTCGGGGGTCTCCCTCCGGGGTAGCCACTTTTCATACTCGGTCTTCATCTTTAGGTGGGCCTCAGCTATCTTTACATCAATCTTATACTGGGCCGCATTTTCTCGACCTCGGAGGAATTGATTGAAGTTACCTACAATTTGGACTTCAACATAGTGTATTCCTCACCGAGGGCATCTCGTTCCGTGATGGCTGAGTTCAGTTGTGCCCGGAGTTCATCGTTCAACCGTGACCACTTGTCGACCTTGCCCTTCGCTACACAGAGCTGGTCCTTAACTGATACCAGCTCCTCTTTTGTAGCCTCCTTTTTCAAAGCCAGTAGGTCCATCCTGCCTTTCATCGCTTCGGTCGTGGTCTTGACCTCATCCATATCGGCCCGAAGCTGGTCAATCAGGTCTATCTTCTCTTGTACCTACAAAACTGCGTCATTAGTCATCACAAGTAGCTTCTCGTTTTTAGCCTCAAAGATTTTTACCTTCTCAACCAGTTCGGCATGTTCCCGTTTCACGGATGAGGCCTCCTTCTGTGCCTTTTCCAGTTCGGCTCGAAGAATTGGGAGGTCCTTGAGGGCCTCGTCTTGTTATTCACTAAGAGCCATGTTCATCTCCTTCTTCTAGACCTGCTCTTTGAGCTCGAACTCAAGCTGGCTAATCTCTAAGCAAGACCGAAGGAAGCTTTCATAATGAAGCACCGAAGCTTGAAAAGCAATCTAGTCACTAGAACATGCTAAAGCTAAGCAAAATCCGCAAAGGATATAGAGGGTAGACGTCTTACCCGGTTCAGAGCCTTTTGCACCTCGTTGAAGAGGCTCGATGTGCCTACTTCATTCATATTTACAAAAAAGTTTATCTTTGTCCTCTAGCTACCGTTCAAGGCATTGCTTGCTTGTTTTATTCCTTATTCACGATCGAGCTTGTACCGAGGGCCCGATCGAGGACGAACTCCACTGTTCAATCTGAGAGCAGGCTTAGTCGTCATATTGCAATTGGTTTAATCGTTTATTTTGTCTTTAATCCATCCATCTCTTATTCTTAATTATTCATATTGAATTAAACCATGTATTTTTTAAATTGCGTACGAATTTAATTGTTACCCATTTTGGGGTAAACACCTAGGCCTTATTTGTTTGCACTTAATGGAGATTTGAATCTTAACCATTCAGATCTCAGATATCGAGTGTTTTTGTTTTTAAGTCTGAATCTTAATTATTCAGATCTTAATCATTAAGTGTGTTTGTTTTTTTACTTTACAACCACTTAATGGGTCTGAATAGGTCTGTATGATTAAGATCTATACCAGAGGCTTAATTTTATTAAGATACTATAATCCATATTCATTATTAACTGCCGCTACCGTCTACCTTTATCAACTACCACCATGCCACCTACCACCACCACCACTGTCATCCTTAATCATAACTGCTACCATTATCGACTACCACCACCTACCATCCCCACTACTCCCACCAACATTATTCTCAACGACAACCAACACTGATCCACCTCAACTACCAAACTAACCACCACATCACCATCAACAACCATAGCTGGCATTGTCCATTATTATAAACTATGACCACCCACAACCATCTTCTTTAATCACAACTACTACCACCACCAGCCTCCATTATTAATTATCACTACCCACCACCACCATCCTCAATCATAATAGCTACCACTACCAATCACCACTAGCTACTGCCCTAAACTACCACCATCAACCAAATCTACCACCAATCACCGGTTCTAGTCGGTATTCACAAGCACTACTGTTAGTCATCACTACCAGTAACTATCATACTTTAAAAAGCTATATATTTTATTGATGGAATATTAGATTATTAGTATTTTATTTAAATTTTATGTTTATTAATTTTCAAATAAAGGTAATTTAATGCATTCAGATATTAAAAATCAAACAGTCTTAATCATTTAGTATTCAAATTTTAATTCACATCTTAACATTCAGATGTATATTCAAATTCAAATATCTTAATCTTAAACACATCTTGATATTCAGACGTTTATTTAGATTCAGACGTCATAATCTAAAATAAATAAATGAGGCCTTAGTCATTCTGATCTCCTGGTTCAGTTAAGACAAGTAATTATATAGGTTTATTAATCTTACTTTGATAGCAATGGCATTAATCATAGGTGAATCCAACAACCTGCCCTTAATGTAAAACAGTCTGTTTAGTATTTTATTTATGTAACCAACTCAACAATGGTACAGCAGGAGATAGTTGACACCGATATAGGATATTTTGGTGTGTTAATCTAGGATAAAGCAAATATTATTGGAATATGTGTGATTTAATGGTAACTGCCAAACGAAGACCACTGGCTTGTGATGTGACAATGTTAAATTTTTCTTCCAAATTCCATCATTATCGAATATCACCAAAATCATGGATAAGATGAAAGAAACTAAGAAAACTATGTAGGAGTAAATGTCAAATACTTAGTTTTGTCAGACAAAAGAGAATAATAGGAATGATCAAAGGATCCAACCTGGCGCTTTGTTTAAAACTAATTAACATACTAATGACAAGTGGAGATGAATCTATTGAGGAAACTTGTCCAGTTCATAATCATCAATAAGTTTAATAAAATCATCTTATAACTTAGTTGACTTAATCATAGTTTTGGTTTTTGGTATTTTGTTTTTGGTCGAGTGTTAATGCCCCACCTGCCCAATGATATTCTGGTCAATCGGACTACTTATTTATGACTTAGACAATTATAAAAAGCCCACCAATGAATTGCAGAGTTGAATTGGACCACTCTGAAAAGCGAATTCATGACGAGTTTCATGTTGGAAACTATATTTATTTTTTATTTGTGCACAAAAGAATAGAAACCATAATTACACAAAATGATTTATAGACAATTGTATTTCTTCCTCCAAAGGCAAATTTGAAAGATAAAAAATATTGTTGCCGACGTCTTTGAGTCAAATAAATATAACAATCGTTAATTTTGTTCTTTTTTTTTCAATGGCATTAGATGTTCATATACCTCTTTTTAAAATGTACTCCACTTTTACCTTAAATATTTTCAGCTGAACAACTAAAAGTGCGAGGATTCAATGACCTTGAAAAAGACCTCGATAACAAACAAGTACCATGAATTCGTTACAATTGGCTATCAATCAATTTTAAGGAATCCCGAGTTAAGAGTGTCAGTTTACCATAGAAAGGTATACGTAGAATGTGTTTTAAAGAGGCCAAGTCAACTTAAAACAATGTTAAGATTTAGCTCAAACACTCATGCTTATACAAGAACTTAGCACATTGAAGAGTAGACCCTTCAGCCAAGAGGGGAGCTAGATGGACACAAGAGGGTTCAAATGAATTTCCTTAATAAAAAAGTGTCGTGCAAATAAGGTAAAATCAAACTTCTTTGCATAAATAATATAAATAAAATTTGAATCTCTATACATAAGGGAAGATTCTAGCGTAACGGCATAGGTAATTAAAAATTGTTTTAAGTTAAATCTAAGGGGTATAACACTGTTGCATCTTTGAATCCCCTAGATAGAATTCTGAACTCCCTCGAGCAGTTACGAGACAAAACAAACAAGGGGACAGGGGGTAATTATGAAATCTGGAAGTTAATCGGCCAAAATTCGTGCCCCTGATTCTCAAAGGCGGATTTCAGGTAAATTTTGACCCTTAACAAATCCATGTGCACTATTAATATACGATTTAGCTTCACGTTTGGTGCCTGAACGGATGTATATATCCTCCATTAATATACCCGTACATGGAACTTTAGCACTGCAATCAAGCTTCACAGCAAATTCACCTTGGGAAGTTCCAAGTATCTGTCTAAAAGTAATACCACTAACCTGTACTGCTAAATCCTGCAACAATAAACGTACTAATTCAAAGTTTAAGGAGTTACTTTTATCAAAAGTTGAACATTATAAACAAAAATTACTTACTTGTTCTATACAGTTTTCATGATCACAATAGAACTGATCGATAATTATAGGGTTATGAGAATCTTGCGACAATATTCTCTCGAAAATGATGTTCTTAGCGTATCCTTGGCCTCCCTGATTAAACACAACAACAAAATAGTCAAAACAATAAAGCCTACATGTTACCTATAGGTCACGGGTTTCCTGGACCCTGAGTGAACGCGGGATGCTTTATGCACCGTACTGCCTTTTTTACGGTAACACCTACCTGCCATGTCTTTATCCGAGCACCATTTGTAGATTTTATGAACACCACATCACTGACAAGAACATTTTCAACAGTGTCGTTTGATCCATGCTTGCCTAGACTTCCAATACTGCATTTGGATGAGGTTACATTAATCACATTTGCATTTATAAAACACAGAAAGTGCAAGAGGACAGAAATGAGGAGATGAAACTCAACCTTATACCATGCCCTGGTCCGCATATTATGTTGCTGATTTTCAGATTGGAACATCCATCTACAATTGAGATACAATCATCCCCTGCATTTTCAAGAAAATTTAGCACAATCTTAACAAAAATCAAAATTACTAAGAAGAGTTTATCCTTTAAGTTGATAGAGATGTCCAAAATTACCAGTTCCAATTCGACAATGGTTAATGGAAACGTCTCGGCTGCTAGAAAGATGAATACCATCAGTATTTGGACTTTTTGCTGGGGCGTCTATGGTTATGTTTGAGACAGTAGCAGATTCGGAGTCCTCAATATGAAAATGAACGTGAGGGTTGTCCTTAAACCTCAGTCCGCTTACACTAATGTTTTGGCTATGTGAAATATCAAAAGCCTACAAAATAAACCTTTTATTAGTTAAATGCCAAAAATAAATGCTGTCACGAGCTATGAAAAATTAATCATGTTTATAAAAAGTTTCCAAAACTTACAGTTGGTTTCCTGCGGTCCTGAAAATAGAGGTAATAAAAATTGTTAGAAACCTAGACTGAAGCTTCACCAATGTCAAAAAAGAAAAGGGTTGAAACTCTAATTCGTCAGTTAATTATGTTCAAAGTAACATTTAAAAGATTCAAAAATGAAAGAGAAACGTTTTAAGCAAACAATATTTTTTTATTTATTAAGCAAACAATATTGAAGACAGCAACCAGTTCAAAATTGGCATCTGCTCCCGAAAATATTTAACATAGTTTATACATCTACCTAATTACAAAACTCTACGCATAAAAAACAAAAATGTACCAAATACAGAAAGCTGATAATTAATTTGCGTCAATTAATACGTTATCAATAAATTTTCCCTTTTACTTGGCGTTACTTGATTTATAAAGATTTAAAAGTAACGTAAAATTAAAATCTGATCGATTCGTGTAATTGACTTACATTAACATCCCACCATTTGTGTCCCCGACCATTAATTGTTCCACTCCCACGTACTGTAAGGCCGTTAACATGTTTAATATAAATCCACTTATCACAATGAGTGGTCAAACACGTCCATTCCGAGGGTTCAATTGGTGCAACTATATTTCCATTTATCTGCAAATTAAAATAAGTAGAGTTAGGATGCACTTAGACAAAAAATTAGTACTTAATTAAGAATTTCCAGTGAATTAATTAGTTTAATTAAATACCTCAATAGTAATGCCTGGTGATGAGCAAGGGCCACTCAGTTTCAAGGGATGAATCAAGAACGTATTGCCAAAGGGAACGTACATAGTTGGAGAAGATGACGATGACGAGCATGTTGCTTCCCATGTTTTGTTGAAAGCCTATAAAGAATTTGCATGAAAAAAGTGCTTAGTCCACTAATGAATAGTCCATTAACACGTAATTCATCTATTAATGGATAGTTAAATACATTGGTTGAATCGGCCAAGCCATCTCCAACTGCACCATAATCCAGAACATTAAATACTGGAGAATCATGTACAGAAAAAACCAAAGAAGGCAAAAGTAGTAGAGCAAAAAAGTATGAGATGAGCATCTTCATTATAATCTTATGGCAACCCTGGAAAATTAAGGAGAGGTAATATATACTGGTTATAAGTACTTGCCAATAACCTAATTAATTTGCAATTATAATACATGCTATATCTCTAGGACTTTATCTGATGCCGAAGTATTATTGTCCTAGTAAAACTAGTCTATAAAGTATTTTAATTCAAACATGACACAAACTAAGAACTAAGTAATGAAGTAAGCAATTAAAATCCTAGTCCAGGAGTTTAATGACTACTTTAGAAGTGTAACGTACCACGTGAGGTAAAAATGAGGAGAATTGAGGGTATAATTGGAAAAATAATATTTAGCAACGCCACGGCATCTAAAATTTTCCTGTCCAGATAGGATAAGCAGCAATTTGATTGGTCAAATAATTTGGAACCATAGAATTCTGAGGAGAAGAAAGGGTTAGTGTTTGGGTCTAATGAAAGTTCATGTGAAACTAGAGTTTTGGGGAGAAGCTGAAACTCTTCAATGGCGGCTTCAACCACTGCTTATCTGAGAATCGTAGAGCATGGCTTTAGTTCCAAGCCCCGATTTGGCCGCTTATTTCCCTCTAAAAGCGCCCCGCGATTCTTGGCCATGGCTCCTAAAAAGAAGGTATCCCATTTATATTACGCTAATTCGGTTGTAATCGAAAATTAAGACATTCCCCTTATTTTGTTGGTACATTCATAAGTTTTCCCATATTGGTACGAACTTAAGCCCCCCCCCCCCCCCTGATGGTCATCTAAAACCTTATTTACTTAGAACAATCAAACTTGTTTGAAACAAATATTATACTTCCAGTTTGTATTATTGTATTATAGTTAATTTATAACTTAACCATGACAAATTAGAATGATTTGGTGTACCACGTGGTGAGGGGCAAAGTTAATGTTGATATTACGGGTTCTGCTAAACTATTAATTTGGTCCAACCCTTGTATTTGTTTTAAGAAATTTATTGAATATATACAAATATCAATTTAGAACACGTTAACTTAAAATGACTAAAATTCCGAATTCATAAAATTCAAATTCTAGCTCTGCCTTTGCAAGCGTTGCATGAGAAATCTTGTTTCGTCATAGGGTGGGAATGGGTTTGTGATAGGACCTCTCAAGTATAAGATCGTAATGGGAAAATCGGGACAAGTTTGGAGGTTCTTCTGTATTATCCCACTCTTAATTCAGTTAAGTATGTATGAAAAGGGTTCTTGATTGATTAAAACAGTGAACTTAATCTATGGGCTAATTTCCTTGCAATGAATATCAATAGTATTTCTATCATCATTCTTTCATGGAGTTATATGAAAGACCTTTCATTCTTCAGAGTATTCATCATAATTAAACTATTCTATATATATTGACTGCTAAGAATACATTGAAACTTCAAAATTGAAAGAAACAGTACCCTTCTAAGACTAAATTTGTGCAGAATTTACACTTAGGCACAATTGTTTTTTTGCTTTAAACATAAATGTGCTCGGAATTATAACTTCTGCTCTAATTTTTATTTTTGGTAATTATGTCAATTTATTCGAGCACTTGATGCACTCCCTTGGTTGAGTGCAAATTCGCACATTCTTTGTGCAGTGATTAGTGAAGTACCATCTTCTTATCAAAAACGAAAAAAAATGTCGATCTATAGGAACCATCATTGTTTATATAGACTTTGCACCAAATTACTAAGCCAGCGTTTGAACGTAAATTTGATTGAAACTTGAAAAAAGACTTTTTTAAGTTGTGTTGAAAAATAATTTTTGAAAGTAGAAGTTGTATTTGAACATGTATTTTATTTGAAGAAAAATTAAAGTTTTATGAGTGGAAGAAAAAAATTCTGAGAACTTGGAAATATTTGAATTTTTTTTCCTCAAAACATGATCATATTTTATAAACAAACAATATTTTTAACATTTTTGAAAAAATGAAGCCAAAATGTATGGTCAAACGAGAGCTAATTCTGTTTTACACTCACAGTAGCTGAGCTAAAAAGAGTACCACAATACTAACTAATAAGAATCACTAATGCAGGTGAACAAGTATGATGATGCTTGGAAAAAACAATGGTACGGAGCGGGACTATTCTACGAGGGCGGAGAACAAGTGGAAGTTGATGTGTTCAAAAAACTGGAGAAGCGAAAAGTTTTGAGCACTGTAGAGAAAGCTGGGCTTCTATCAAAGGCCGAAGAGCTAGGCTTTACGCTGTCCTCCATAGAGAAGTTAGGTGTATTTTCAAAGGCCGAAGAACTTGGACTGCTCAGTTTGCTAGAGAAGGCTGCGAGTTTCGAGCCTTCTGCTTTGGCGTCGGCGGCGCTTCCTATTTTAGTGGCGGCTATACTAGCAATCGTGTTGATACCCGATGATTCTGCGGGTCTTGTGGCGGTCCAGGCCGTTTTGGCTGGAGCACTTGGGTTGGGAGCTGTCGGGTTGTTAGTTGGGTCAGTGGTTTTGGATGGGTTGCAGGAGGCTGATTGACCACCGTGTATATCCCAACCTCACCTGAAAACTACCCAAAAAACGGAAAAGAGGAACCAATTCCTGAAAAACGTCAAATAAAGGGGATATTTTTATGCTTCTTACTTTTCAGCTGTCAACATGAAATATGTTATCTGTGTCAATGAAATTTTGGTGTAGTTATTGTTGTCGTACATTCTAGCTGTTACATGCCTTAGTTGATCTTAAGGAAATGCTCTTGAATAATTGTTGTGGTTGTTGTATGTGAAGCAGTATAATAATCAAATCCTCCGGGTGTACATAGGTCGGGTTGGTTTGGATTTTACAATTACCAAATCAAACCAATTGTGTCGAGTTATTAAATCAAAAAACTAAACCAATAAAACTCGGGTTTTTTACTCTCGATTTTTTCGGGTTTTCGGGTTATTCAGATTTTTTCGGGTTTTTGTCCCGGTAAAATCTTCGTAGAACAAAACATATAAATTGTGCTCAAAATATTTCTTTAGTCCTACCAAGATATAACTATATAAAGTATTTTCCAAAAAAATAATACAAAATATGAGATATGTCATGGCATTATCCTAAAGTATTCAACAATAAAGACAATAAAATTATGTAATATAAATATTGCTAATTAAAAAACCATAAGAAAAATAAACATAATCTAAAAGTACTAAGTCATGCTAAAATAAGTAGACTAATAAGGGAGTATTAATTACATGATTACGCTAAAGGAAAAATAAAAATAGGTTATGCATTTTTATCTAAATTATTGCAACAACAACAACAATAACCCAGTGTAATCCCACAAGTGGGGTCTGGGGAGGGTAATATGTACGCAGACCTTACCTCTACCCCGAGGGGCAGAGAGGCTGTTTCCAGGAGACACTCGGCTCAAAGAGGCAACAAGAGACACTATATTAGTACTATCAATAGACTCATAATAAAACACCATAAAATCCATAACATAACATAAATACCATAAAAACAAAGTAACAGCAATATAAGAGATATAGGAAATACGAGAATATGTAAGGTATTAATACACAGAAGATAAAGCCAATCATCAGTAGTTGATCAATAGCATCCTAAGACTAATTCCTAACTGGCTAGTCTCACTCTAGTGCGCTGTAAAAAGACATCACAAATTTTCCCTAACCTACAACCTTAATGCTCGATCTCCATAATTCCCTGTTTAGGGTCATGTCCTCAGTAACCCTAAGTCGCGTCATATCCTGCCTGATCACCTCTCCCCAATACTTCTTAGGTCTCCCTCTACCTCTCATCGTACCCACCGCCGCCAGTCGTTCACACCTTCTCACCGGTGCATCAGTGTTCCTCCTCTGAATGTGCCCGAACCATCTGAGTCTTGCTTCCCGCATCTTGTCCTCCATGGGGGCCACACCCACATTCTCTCGAATATCTACATTTCTAATCTTATCCTTCCTTGTATGGCCGCACATCCACCTCAACATCCTCATCTCTGCAACTTTCATCCTCTAGATGTGTGAGATCTTCACCGGCCAACACTCGGTCCCATACAACATAGCAGGCCTAACCACTGCCCTATAAAATTTACCTTTCAGTAACAAAGGCACTTTCTTGTCACATAGGACTCCCGTCGCTAACCTCCATTTCATCCACCCCACCCCTATACGGTGTGTGACATCCTCGTCGATCTCCCTGGACCCCTGAATAAACGACCCCAGGTACTTGAAACTACCCCTCTTAGGGATGACTTGAGAATCCAGCCTCACTTCCACTCCCGCTTCCGTCGGCTCTGCCCCAAATTTGCACTCAAGGTATTCCGTCTTCGTCCTGCTCAACCTGAAACCTTTGGACTCAAGGGTATGTCTCCAAACCTCTAACCTTTCGCTGACGCCGCGTCGTGTCTCGTCGATTAGGACTATGTCATCAGCAAATAGCATGCACCATGGCACCTCCCCCTGAATATGATGCGTTATAGCATCCATCACCAGGGCAAATAGGAAAGGGCTGAACGCAGACCCTTGGTGCAACCCCGTAATAACCGGAAAATAATCTGAATCGCCTCCTGCTGTCCTAACCCGAGTCTTAGCTCCATCATACATGTCCTTAATCGCCCTAATGTAGGCAACCGGGACCCCTTTAGCCTCTAAGCATCTCCATAAGACCTCCCTAGGAACCCTGTCGTACGCTTTCTCTAGATCGATAAACACCATGTGGAGATCCTTCTTCTTATCCCTGTATTATTCCACCATCCTCCTAATAAGGTGGATAGCTTCTGTGGTAGATCGCCCCGGCATGAACCCGAACTGGTTGTCTGAAATAGACACCGTCCTTCGCACTCTCATTTCTACCACTCTCTCCCAGACTTTCATGGTATGACTTAGTAATTTAATACCCCTATAGTTGTTACAGATCTGGATATCGCATTTGTTCTTATACAACGGGACCATTGCACTCCACCTCCACTCTTCGGGCATCCTATTAGTCTTGGATATAACATTAAGCAACCTAGTAAGTCATTCCAAGTCTGCTCTACCCACACACCTCCAAAGCTCAACCGGAATTTCATCTGGTCCGGTAGCTCTGCCCCTTCTCATCTTACGCATTGCCTCTATGACCTCATCGACCTCAATGTCCCGACAATCACTTAGTTCATGAGGGCTGTCTGCATTCCTCAATTCACCTAGTACAATATCCTGATCCCCTTCCTCATTTAGAAGTTTATGAAAGTAGGTCTGTCATCTCCTCTTTATCTGGTCATCCCCCAACAAAACTTTGTCGTCCTCATCTTTTATGCACTTCACTTGGTCCAAATCCCGAGCTGTCCTCTCTCTCGCCTTAGCGAGTCGGAGTAACTTCTTCTCCCCGCCTTTGTTCCCTAGTTCCTCATACAAACGAACAAAAGCTGTCGTCTTTGCCTCCGTCACTGCCATCTTTGCCTCTTTCCTAGCTACCTTATATCTCGCAATGTTCGCTCTCTTCTCCTCCTCTCCAGTGCTCCCCACTAACCGCAGGTAAGCCACCTTCTTCGCTTCCACTTTACCTTGTACAACTGCATTCCACCACCAGTCTCCTTTGTGGCCACCGGTGCGGCCTGAAGATACCCCTAACACCTCTCTCGCCGCCTTCCTTATATAGTCCGCCGTCGTCGACCACATAGTGTTTGCGTCCCCACTACTTCTCCAAGCTCCCATTGCCGACAACCTTCCTTCCAACTCCTGGGCTTTAACCTTAGTCAAGGCGTCCCACCTAATCCTCGGGCGGCCTCGTACTGACCTCTGTTTCCTTCTTATCCTAATACTAACGTCCATCACCAAGAGCCTATGTTGCGTTGCAAGGGTCTCACCTGGGATAACTTTGCAATCCTCGCACAACCTTCTGTCGCATCTCCTGAGGAGGAGATAGTTAATTTGAGTCTTCGCCACCGAACTTTGGTAAGTAACCAAATGCTCCTCTCGCTTCGGAAAACTCGAGTTTGCAATCAATAGATCGAATGCCTTGGCAAAATCCAGCAGTGAGATGCCTCATCCATTCCGTTCCCCGAAACCAAAGCCGCCATGCACCTCCATATAACCACCTGCAGACGACCCAATATGGCCATTGAAATCCCCTCCTATGAATAGCCTCTCGGAAGGCGGAATACTACGAACAATGTCATCCAACCCTTCCCAAAAACGCCTTTTAATCTCCTCCTCACAACCTACTTGCGGTGCGTACGCGCTAACGATGTTTAAAGTACACTCACCCACCACCAATTTAATAGTCATTAGTCTATCATTCACACGCCTGACCTCTACCACCGACTCCCTAAGATGGCTATCTACTAGGATACCCACTCCATTCTTACCCCCCACGACTCCAGAGTACCACAACTTATACCCATCCGCATTTCTCGCCCTCGATCCGACCCGCCTAGTCTCCTGGACACACGCTATATTAATCTTCCTCTTCTGAAGGATCTTCGCCAACTCTATAGACTTACTCGTTAGCGAACCTATGTTCCATGACCCGATTCTCAACCTATAGGCTCCCTTGCCCCCTCTACGTCCCCTGCCTCCTGACCCACCCCCTGACCCCGGGCCCACTCTTTGTCCCACACTCTGCCCCACCTGAGGACATGCCTTTAATCTATCATCCCAGACTGCCGCCACTACACCTATGACAGATCTACAAAAGACTCGCTAGTGCACAACGGACAACGAATCAAACTAGAAGGAAACAAGTGACTACCTGTACACCTATTGAATGATTTAACTATTGTGAACTAAAGTAACATCAATTTAGCTAACACCAGTAGAACGGGAGGTACCAATTCCCGAAAACCAAACCTGTGTTGATTTGCAGCCCTCGATATACTTGCAAGCTCACGCACCGCTTCCCACCGCCCTTTGCTGACGCTCATCCAGGTTGCTCTCCTTTGCTAGTGCTCGTGCGCCCAACTTGTCTCCAACCACTTTGAGAATTTCCCTGAAAACACAGAAAATACCACGACCCAAAGACCAAAAAGGGCTATCACCGCTACCACTGGTGTAGCACCGAAAGTAACTAGCAGCCGAAATTAACTGAAGAAAAACAACAAGCAAGCTTCTGAAATATGCGAGGAGATCCGGCAACATAACAGCAACAAACCGGTGACCAAATGGAATCTAAAGCATAACTACTACCATTAAATTGCAGTTGTAAGCTAGTAAAGGAAAACTGAAAATCAGTAAGTAAAACCAAAGAAATCAGAGCAAACCAAACAAATCTTTTGCTACGTACAGAAAAGCCAGCAATTTCGGTTTTGGAAATTTCGAGCTTTATTGACATTTACTTCAACAGATTCAGTGAAATAAAAGTAAAAAATCTATAGCTAAGAATAATGAGAGTATCGATTTGAAATTGGATTGTTCTTTGATAAAAGGGGTTCTGAGCAAAAGTGGCGATGATAGAATTGGAGCGGTAGAGCAAAAAAGGGGGAATTTTATTTTTGAAGAAGTAAAATTAATAACTATAAATAAAATTTAATATACCGAAAGCGAAAAATCAGGGCAAAAAGGACAAGATCTAAAGCAAACAGAGAAGAGAAAAACTTTAAACAGCGGAGCGGAAAATTATTGCAAAACAAAAAATAGATATTCAATACATTCAAGTTCGTAGTATTGAATTGAATATCTTTTGTTAGCATTAGTATTGATTTGATTTTGGTTTGGGTTTTTGCTAGCACTACTTAATGAGAAAATCTCACTTTATACCTATTAATTCCAAATCGTTTACCCTTTAATGCCTAGACTCAAACTATTTACTACTCCTACCCATACTTCCCAAACTATTTACCCACTAGTTTCACTTCCTATATATATCTCCAAAACCCCCAAATGGACGAGGTGGTGGAGGAAGTAGAAAAAGTGAAAAAAGATTTTGAAGAAACATACAAACAGACACAACAACACATCAATTCCATTCAGGAATATGACAAATCGACAAGATTAATTTCAGAAGAGAAAAGCTCACTCCTAAGATTGAATATCCACCATTGTTGGGCTTGAAGCTCAATTTTATTTTTGACGATTTCTTGTTTGATTCAAAGTGGGTGCTGTTAAAAATTGCTTATAGTACCTTCTAGAAGTTCATACTAAAATTTGATAGCATTTGGACCTGATTTGAGGTGATTGAGATCGAAATTTTCAGTTGAAAATCGAAGAAGAACACAGCTACAGTATACCGCTACGGTATACAATATGCTGTAGGAGTATATAGTTATACTGCAACAGTACACTATTATAATTTACAAAATAGTATACCGCCACAGTATACTAATATACTATAGGAGTATATAGTTATATTGCAACAATATACTATTATAGCATACAATATATTATTATAGTATACTGTAATAATATGCAAGATACTGTAACAATATGTTACCCGTAAATTCACTTATCTTTTTCCTTTTAATTTGTTTTAAGCTTTTACCCAACGTGAGGGGCAAATTAAAAATGCAAAAAATAAAATAAAAATTATAGTATGCAATATGATGTAACGGTATACTCTTACAATTAAATCCTTTTAGAATTTTTTATTTTTTTTATTGACAACTGATACTATTTTAGTTCAATAATTGAAGTAATTTTTTTAACTCATTGCGTACAATTGTATACCATGTTGGTATAGCTATATGCTATACTAGTATCATATGTTAGTTAATATTTTTTTGGTTTTATTAACTACATTTAATTGGTACACAATTTGATTTTTCTTTAGTAATAATATATAAAAAAAGAATAATAAAAAATAGTGAAAATAGTAAATGAAATTAGATTATGAAGAGAAAAAGAATATAAAAAAAGAAGTTAAATGAAATTAGAAAAGGAAAAAAGAAAAAAATAAGAAGAAAACTTGGAAAAAAAAAGGAGAAAAGAAAAAAAAGAAAAAAGAAAAGAAAATAAACATAGAAATAAAAAAGAATTGGAGAATAAAGAAAAAATTCCCCACAAAACCTACTATGGGTAGGAAATGTAATTAATTTATGGGTAGGAAAACAAATGGGTAAACAAGGGTAAATAGTTTTGTTTTTGTGGGTAACTGTGTCAAAACCCCCTACTTAATCTAGGGAGAAATTAAAAAATAGCCAGATTTTATAACTGGTTGTTAAAAAATAGCCCAGTTTCAAAAGTAATCGAAATTTAGCCACTTTTCATGTAAAGATAAATCTGTGCGAAAACACTGTTCAAAACCCGAAAAATACGTCACTATATTATACTGGAGTTTCAGTATAAGTATGCTTGAACTCGAGCATATTATACTGGAGTTCCATGATAAGTATGCTGGAACTCCAGCATATCCAGCATAAGTAAACTAGAACTCCAGCATAATATACTGGAGTTCCAGCAAGTATAATTGTCCAGTATAATATACTGGAGTTTGGAGCACCGGTGCTCCCAGCAAAGTATATCGGTCCAGCATAATATGCTGGAGTTCATACACAGGTGCACCGAACTCCAGTATATTATGTTGGACTGGTCTCTATTGCAGCAAAATAGTTGCTATTTTTCATTGACTTCGTAAACGCTGGCTATTTTTGAATGACCAGTCCGAAAACTAGCTATACTGTGCTATTTAATATTAATGGCTATAAAACTTATTGGAACATTCAAAAGTTCTAAGTCCAACCTTGAAATAATATCTCAAAAGATAAAATTATGAAATCTTTTAAGAAATATTTATAAATTACATCACAATAATTATATTTATATATTAAATATATCTAAAACTTCTATATATGTAATGTCAGATTGGTTTGGTTTCGGTTTGACTTTCTTTAGTTAAAACCAAACCAAACCAATTATGGTCGGGGTTTTTTTCGAACACCAAACCAAATCAAACCAAATCATAGTCGGATTTTTTTTCTCGGTTTGACTTGGATTATCGGGTTGGTGCGGTTTGTCGGTTTCGTTTGTACACCCTTAAAATCCTTGTATCTGCGCGACTCTTATACTAATTAGCACAAATTTCTAAATTCACTAAAAATTGATTTTGGCTTGCTTTGTTTACTAACTAAACAGAGTCTTTCAAAAAAAGAAAACTCACCAAGCTACGTACAAAATGTAATAGGCGAAATAACTTCGGTGGAGTTGTGGGAAAAAAAAAAGCTCAGGAGAAGAACAGTTAACACTGGGATGTTCATGATTCGGTTTGGGTCGGTTTTTTCCTAAAAAGAAATCAAATCAAGTAAGTCGATTTTTCAAATATTAGAATCAAAGCAAATCAATTAAGTCGGTTTTTTATCGATTTGGTTTTTGTCGGTTTTTCGTTTTTCCCTTAAATATGAGACATACATTACCAAACGCTTATTCTGGCGACTACATTTTCAACGTAACACTATCAAATCAATTGCTCTTTGAGAAATCTATCATTTACCAAGATATATTGACGATAGTTGAATCAATTAGTGATGAATAATTTAAGTACTCAATTAAAAATCGATTATTTTTAACATGAAATAAATTCTTGTACTTAGCAAAAGAAAACTGTCAATCAAACTAGAATGTAAAGGCAAAGAATTAGATGATTATAATAGCAAAGAACTAGACTAAAAATACAAATGACTAATATGTACATACATACATACATACATACATACATACATACATACATACATATATATATATATATATATATATATATATATATATATATATATATATATATATATATATATATATATATATATATATATATATATATATATATATGTGTGTGTGTGTGTGTGTGTGTGTGTGTGTGTGTTAATAAATTTAAATAGTTGCTTTTATAGTCGATTTTTAAAATTCAAAACCAAAACCAAACCAAACCTGAAAAGTATCGATTTTTTTTGGTCTGTTTGGTTCGATTTTTCATGTTTTTATGAACACTCCTAGTTAACGCACAAGTCACCAAGAGCCCGTTTGGACATACAATTTTTGTTTCCTTTTTTTCAAAAAAAATTCACTTTTTTTTCGAAATGAGTGTTTGTTCATAAAATTTCAATATTTCACTAAAAGATGCATTTTGGAAATTTTTAAAAATTTGAAAAACTTCAAAAACCCGTTTTTCAAAATTTTCACCATTTTTTGAAATTTTACAATTCTTATGTCCAAATGCCTACTAAGTCAGTGCAGAAAAAAGGAAAAAACAAAAGCTCCATATGGAGATGCGGGGTATCGATCCCCGTACCTCTCGCATGCTAAGCGAGCGCTCTACCATCTGAGCTACATCCCCACGATGTTGTCCTTCATATCCCCAACAATTTTATTATATATATTTCTTTCTTCGCCCACTTTACCCGAACCCAAGGTGTGCTCAGGTGGATTGATCTTTCAAGAACTTACCTTCGATTCTAATGAACTAATGATGCATTAAAGCATTTGATGTATTTTTAAGTACTCATAACTGAGCAAATTTTAGTGTTCCAAGTTGCTTTCCATGTGTATGTTGACTGTCTCCGTGATTCTCATCGGCAAAGTTCTCCTGGCATGAGGACGGGGTTCTATATGCAGTATCTATTCAAGCTTCAAAGTAGTGTGCCAGTAAACCAAGCAATAGACAAGGATTGGAAAGATGGTGATTTCTGCTACTGTTATTTTTCATAAGGCTAATCCCAAAAATTTCTGTGAATTGCTGTCAATTCTATGCTAATAGCCTCTCGTTCTAGTTCCCAATTCTCTGACTGCCAAGTTTTTTGAAGTTCTCTGTCTTGTTCTTAGCACTAGTAGCTTAATCCAATGCATGGTATTGGTGCAACCTATATTCCTTTGACTTTTACATTGTCATATCTCTATTAGATGTAAACACATCGTAGCGCTAACTAATTCAGAGGTTTTTATACGACAATAGCTACCCTGTTATAATGAAAAGTATATGTGCTAATTGCTAAATATCAAGGAGCAAATAAAAAATATAGTTTAATAGCATTCAATTAGTGATAGAACGAATTTGGTATTTGAAAAGCAATCAAAACATCTGAGGCTGTGACTGCTCCAACTTTTAGAAACTAATGCTACTGACAATTATCTCTGCTAAGATCCCTCCCTCTTACCCTCTTCTTATTTTTGGCATTTGAAGAACACTGAACACCTATAGCTGGGCTTCTGACGGTGTGTTGTCATTTTTGTCTCTCTGGTCATCAGGCTCTGTTGATCTGTACTTGTAGCGAGTAGCCCAGAGGAGATAATGTAAGAAATTTAGTCCACTTAATATGCACATCAACCAATAAAACCTTTCAAGGTGATAATGATTCAAATTACTCCCGTAGAGCCATGGCGTTCGCTGAAACCTACCAGTTATATGGTTTACTATTGATACGATCACTGAACTGAGGTAATAACCCATGGCTAGTGATGCCCAAGAGACTGCTGTTGCCAATGACCTCATGCTTAAGGGGGCCTCCGTGAAGAAGAACTCCATCAAGCCAGCCAAGCTGAAGAGATCAGCTGATCCCAGGAACAGATATTGCAGTGCTACCCAAAGAAATGTGATAGGAAGTGGTTCGGTTGAATTCATTAAGCCAGATTGCGCTGCCACTCTCTTCCGCTTCATCTCCACTAGAGCTGCAACAGCCATGGCTACAATTGATAGGAATAGCCCGGTTCCGATTCTCTGTAGATGAGTAATGCCCATTTCACTCTTAGTCGCTGCCCTGGCGAAGGGGATTATAATATGATTATATACTGGTGCCAGTATCATGGTGAATATGACTGGAAATATTGGAAGAGAAGCTGGTGGAACTTTTAGAGCACCAATATATGTGTTCATGGTGGCTGCTTGTTGTATAGAAAATGTTGAAAGCTGAGCCAAGCAACAGTTCAGCATAACAGTTGACATAAATATTGGCAAGATCTTGACGACTATTTTCACCTCTTCTGCTTGTTTGACTGTGCAGTGAAGTGATGGGTAGGCTGCCTTGTTCATTGTTGATTTATCGATGAACTTCTGGTCATTCATTTCAGTCTGAATTTCTTCCTTCCATTCCCCATGTCCTTCTTCTTCCTGACTTATCTCAGTTGTGTTTTGGGGGGATTTCCTTGTGTCTAACACATTACTGATAGAATTCTTAGGAAAAAGAGAGTTGCAAAATGCTGCTACTAGAACCTGTTGAAACAATTCAATGAAGATTACTCTATTTTAGTATGGTGGTACAGGATGCAAGCACTAGAAGTCTAGAACATACCTTTAAAATGGTTGTAAATGGGCTTCCTTTGGGAATTTTGATCCTGTAAGTCCCAGATCCTAGGAGGAAAATGGCAATTGAGCTCAATATTGCTACGGTTGAGATACCAAAGCCCCACTGCCAGCCTTTATTATCTTCTACCCATACTACTAATGTCACTGCAATCAATGCTCCACAAGAGAGGCAGAAGATGTAATAATTGAAGAAGGTAGATCTGTGCTTCCTTCCTTGTGGCGAATTCTCATCGAATTGCTCCGCTCCATGTGCAGGAAGTGAGCCTTTTATCCCTCCAACACCCAAGGCCGCCAGGTAGAGGCCACCAAATAACATTGCTGCTTGGCCATGACCAGCTTCGTTACATGAGGTGTTTCTGTTTATGGATGCACAGATAGGCGGCCTCAGGGAAGGTATGCGAGCTTGAAATGTGAGCATCAATAGTCCCTGTTCCAATAGTTTTGATTATTAACAATCCATGTGACATGCCGTCCTGCTATATGTCTCATGTTATCATCTTCTGAGTGGTTATCTTTCATGTCTCCGAAAGGAGAAAGGCTATGTGTCGTGTTTTCTTTACCATGCTAACTAAGAAAGAAGCAGAATGTTTGTCATCATGTTAGGAAGCATAGGTACTTCCTTTTGAGAACCATACAGTTGTCCCTGCAAAACTATTATGTCCATACACAAAGCCCATCTTTTTCTGGGTCAGAGAAAAGCCATGGACAGTTCTTTATAAAAGTCTTGATCACTTGAGAATTTTACCTGGTGAAGTCGGATGAAACGGACTTTGGTCAGGTGCTCAATACCTATCTTAAGTTGTGATTTTTGTTAATGTATTTCTGTATATTGAGCTTTCATTATTTCTCCATGAAAGCTAAAGCAACATTTTATTATCAGTATGTCTTTTTCATTTAAAATAACCTGAAAATGAGCTGCTTCAATTTCTGTACCATCGGTCATCAATGGGGTGATTGTGCCGGGTCCCAATTTTCTCATTCCTGATATCTAACTGGATAGAGCGAATTCAAGACATGTGAAGTTTGATGTACAAACATTTGTTCTTCTATAAATAATTTTTGTTTCTACTATGTTACTGACCCACAGGTTATTAAATGGCATGAATAGGATTATACATGATGTGGGGTAAGTAAAGTAATGAAGTGTGTCTTATGCTTGCTACTATTGTTAGTGTGTGTTTGCTAGTATTCTTAGTGTATTCATGACAATAGTTTGAGTGTGGCATTACTGATTCTTCCACAGAAGACCTCATATATCCTTATAATTCTTATGGACTAATTGGTAATTGCATTGAATTCTGCTATCTCAGATGCAGACCTAAAAGAGCCGCCTGTTTTTCTCATATTGCTGCAATGGTAAGACGATGCGCGCCTGCTAATGATATCCTATTCCTTTTGTCCAGTTTCCTGTGATTGTTATTAAGATCCAGATTGGCAGGTCTAGGAAGGTGTACTCTATCTACTTATGCTTTTGGATAGTAGCAGACTATACAATGCTAGGAAAACATTGATCTCAAAGAGATTCAACTAATGTTATCTGGTTAGTGCATGTTATTGAACAAAAGATAATCTCAAAGACACAGATTACTTACCATAAATTCAATTGCCGCACTAATCAGATAGATGTAATAGGTGGTGAGGCAAGCATCAGATAAGAACCCGCCAAGTAGAGCGAGAAGGAAGGAAGTTCCCATAAAGTTGGTAACTATGTTGGCTGAAGCAGATGGAGAAAAATTCATAGTTTTCGATAGATAAAGGACTAGATTACTCGCATTTGCCAGGTAGGCTAAGTTCTCCAAAATCTCCACCACTACGTCCACAATTGAAAATATTCAGATTGTCAGTTGTTACAATCTATATTTTACTATTGATAAATAAATTTAGCCAGCTTATAAGTACTAATTCATGAAGTTCATTGCTGTAGCATTAGAAGCTAACATAGTGTATGGGGTTCAAATTGTAATGAAAGCAACATGTGCATGAGGAGAGGTGGTTTACTGACCCAACACAAAAGAGGCGGCAACCACACCTCCATGACATCCTTTCATGGCTGGCCTGTTTCTCCAGTCCACGTAACCTTCCCACATGGTCAGTGTCTTCGCATGATCCTGCAGCACAGTGCACATAAATTTAGTAAAGATTTGCTGGAGGGAATATAAAAAAGAAGAGATGAGAGCGGGAATGTGCACCATCTCTCTCTCTCTCTCTCTCTCTCTCTCTCTCTCTGTGATGTTTCTGGGATCTTGATGTAGAAGTCCCTAGTGGTAAGTCGTCCAGTACAACAAGGAAGTTATGGCAGTGTCACCTTTAAATACTAGAAGGATGGGGATGTCAAATTGTGTAGAAAAATCTGGAATCTTTGAATGTGACCCTGCACTTAGTAATATCTTTTTGCTTAACGTATGGTAAAACCTCATATATTTATGTGTACATGCTTCTTGGTACATAATTTGTGTGGGGGGGGGGGGGGAGGAGAAAAAAACAAAGAAGTGGTGAGTGCTCGCTCATAACTATTTTCAGAATGGTATGCGAGTATTAGTAACATAGTTTACGTGGAATAATTTCATCTTTATATTGGCTTGAGCTGCTTGGTTCATTTTAGTTTTTTAACTGTAGACGTTTGGTTTTCTAGTATTTGTGTGTCTCGTCATATTTCTTCCTTCTATCAAAAAGTGCTATATGTTCTGTGTAGCATGTGATGTAATGCTTTTGTAAGGGTGAAAGGAGTCCAATAAATTGAAATCATCTGATGAAATAGATCTCATGTTCAAGCATGTTGGGAAGGTAAATAAAACTCATGATGGGATGTTGTACTCCTTTAGTTTTATCTTCAGCTTCATCTCACTCCTATCCCACTCCGCCTTCTCTTTTCTAAATCAAAACTCAGTGTTACATCTTCCCCTCCCTCTGCTTTGATCTTCTTCCAGATATAGTCCATGCCCTGGTAGATGTTAACTTACCTTGAGTCACAGGGCTCTGTTTGAAAAATAAGCTTCAAATACCATTCCTTAACCTTTTTCTTTTTGTGTCTTTGTGAGCACAACACTGAGGTTGGAATCCTGAGGGACATGAAACGGGGAGAAGAGAGGAGGGTTCAGGTGGAAGATGATGAACTGAACAACTATGTTAAACTTCACCCTCCTGCTTGTATGATGAATTACTATAGTTTGAACATTTGTATAATGGAATGGTCATCTCATTTTGTTTAATAATATTCTCTATTCGATTTTCTTTGTATCTCGTGATATAATTTATTAGAATTGCTCTATCTCTGTCTTGATGCTCTTTGGTAAAATGAAGTTATTCATTATAGTTGTTGTCTATAAAGAGCGGTCAGTTTCTACTTCACGTGGGGCTTGTCCTTGGCTGTGTCTGTAGAGGGTTCTCAACTTTGCCATTGCTTCTTCTTGGTACTTGAGTTATGGCATTAATTTCAGCTTATCATCTGAGTGGAACTCATGTCTGCAAGTATCCATGTGGACCCTCTGGTTATAGGAATTATACTCCTAAGGGTCTCAAAATTGAGTGGCTAGAAGTCCTTAAGGTCATAGCTATTTAGCATGTGCTTCCTTCTAATGTCCTGTCGCACTCTGTTGTCTAAGCAAGCAATTTCAGATAGAACGACATGAAGTAAGAAAACCTAACAGTAGTAGCTTGACCACAAAAAATAATATATTTTACTTTTACTCATGCGAGTGGTATCAAGTTGTAGCGGCCTAGCGGGTAGCCTTTTCCAATTATGTAATGGCACAGAAATTTGTAAATTTTTTATCCCCTTAATATATATTCTTTAGATCAATCATGTCATTGTCATAATTTTTCTTTTCAAAAAATTGAAATTGTTTGCACCAATGACATCCTATAGTCCTCACACCAAATTAGCCTTCTTCCAAATCGTGTACCCTGTGATTTCAGATTTTGTTTTTAAATAAAGAGATGGTATTCCATAAGCTTTATTTTCTTTTCTGTTTTTAAATAGGCCAAGATAAGAAAAATTATTTGAACTTGGCTAATCCAATAGTTTCTAAATATTTCCAGGATATTTTAATATGCTTGGACATTAGAAAAATTTCCACCATCATATCGCATATATGTTGTTGCAAGAAATGATGAAATACCACGATACATCCCTGACTCCCTTTCCGGGTGTTGGTTTTTATTTTTAAGATCAGCATTGCATGTGCTTTTCCAAATTTTATGTTGTGTGCTTTGATCACTGGGTTCTTTTCTAAATCATTCTAGGCACAGATCATTGGTATTGGATGTATCGTTAGGTTGTGCCGAGTCAAATCTGCTCCGTTTTTTTTCCGTTGCAGAAAATGCGCTGACTGGATGCGTACTCGCGTGATCAATCGATGGACGGGGGAATTGCGTGAATGATGAGACCGGCCTAACCTAAGCTGTAAGAACTTTTTAACTTCAGTACTTCTGAATGTTTTTGCATTACCATGACATAAATTTGATAGTAAACAGGTAATGATTTTATGGAAGTGGTGTTATTTTTTGGCCATCAAACTGAAATGTTACAATTATAGGTGCTGGTTTCATGACGTGCATTGCAAAGTAAGAAGGGATTATTGGTTCCTATATATGGAATGTTGAGACATCTAGAAGAGTTGGAATCTTTGACATTACTGTTAAGTTCGCAATTATGTTTTCCTCTCTTGTTTTTTTTTAATTCTTCCTTTGTTAGTTTTTTTTTTCTTTTCTGCATTCTTGTTATAATCTCCTATAAATATGTGGGCAAGTTCATCATTATCTGAAGTCAAATATCTTGCAAAACTTTATGATGATGCTCATCCACCATTGCATCCGTTCGGTGGACTTCGGATGTTCTACATCCTTCTTATGCTCAACTGAAGGAGCTGGAAAACCATCATTTAAGACATCTCTGGTTATGCCTAGTCGACAATGCATCTTGTAAGTGTTTGGACTCTGGATTCTTATCCATAGTCCCAGGTTGTGGCAAGCTGATCATGCGGCAACTAACTTTTAGGCCCATAAAATAGTTAAAATAGTAAATATGTTCGATGGTTGCTAATGATATTCCTATTGGGACCTTACCAAGCATTTTGTGCTCAATTTTTAAAGCTCCTGTTGTGACAGGGAGGCCTTAGTCAAGAAATTGGTGAATTGGGTCAAAGATGTCCTCCTCATTCCTTTCTGTGGCTCAGACTTTTTAGTGTTCCCGCTGTATTATCTGTACTAACTGGGCAGAAATGCATCTGTTTTTTCCCCTTCAGATTATTGCATTGCTTGAATACTTTTTGAATCCTTAAATTGTTTGCTTCATTATCTTGGGAAATTCAAGATGAAGAGCCAGTAGCCACATAGTTTTTAACATTACTCTTCTGTGCCTATCATTTTTGTCTTAGAGTCCCTGTATCTGTCCTCTGGAGAGAGCCGGTGGATGGGAGTGGGATGTGAAGTGGATATAAGTATTACTATTTCTGGACAGAGATAGCAAGTTTTTGTTAGGAAAAGGACCTGGACAGGAAAAGGCTTACCTGATTGGTTGCTTGGTCTCAGGAGTCAGGGTTCACATGTGCCCTTTTCCTTCTGAATGAGGGAACTCCAGTGGACAGTGCCACAGTGGTGCTATCCTGAAACCTAAGTCGACCACTTGAATGTCCTATCTGGAAGATGCCAGATATATTTACTACACGAAACCAAAAAAAATTAAACTATCTTTTAGCTTTCACCACGATTTAAAATATTGGACCGTGGTGTAAATGTCAGCAAATGATTCATATATTAAGAAAAAAAAAAATAGTTCAGCAAAATTAGTTCTGAAACACTCTGAAGGTTTTGAGGAAATACATCTGTTGCAATTGATATGCCTAGCATATGCAAGTTTGACATCGTTAGCTAAGTTGTGATAATTCTTTTTTCCTTACTGGCTGGAGAGACGTAGTAACCTGCAACTCTTTGCTGAGTTAACATACAAATGAGTTAAACTTGAGACAAGCTACCTGTCAATCTGTTTATTCTTGCCCTTGTTGTATGACTCTATTTGCTGAGTTATCTATAAGCTCCACTGTCCTTGTACTCTCTTTTTGGTTTAACTTGAGTAGTTAAAAGGAAGCTCATTCCCAGAAAAGAAACAGGGGCATAGCCTTTGTACAGTTGAAGTCATAAGCTTTTGTAATCTAATTCTATCATGTAAAGAATGAAAAATTCACGTATTGAAGAGCCAGTCTGAAAAGTGAGTGTGACGTTTGTAAGATGGAGGATGAAAGAGATTATCATAGGGAAAACTGGAATTCTTGAGATTTTTTTGTGTTTAGAAGTCTTTTCTTTCATCCCCTCTAGCTGACATTCTCTAAGAATATTCTTGCCCTTTCTTGAAAAGTGTTTTGGTATAATTAGGAAACAGTCAAACCATTCTGCAGACGGGAAAGAGCTTAGATGTTAGTATAATGACATAGAAAGTGTAAATTCTCAAATTAGTTCACATGACTATGTTATACTTTCTTCAGAATGTTGGTAGGAAAGTGTTCATATCAGGCACTTGGGCGCTTAAATTTGTTAAATGCGTGCAGTGTTTATCCGAAGTTGAAAAGACACTCGTTCAGGAATCTGGTTGGTAGATATATCTTACTAAAAATATGTCCCTGGTACACTCATTTATAGTTTAAAGGACCTTTTTTACCTTCATGAGACGCAAAGTGCTAATTTATCTGACCGACAGTGGTACCACCAAATTTTGGGGGGTCTCAACCACCACGGACTAACTGATTTTTGGATTTTCTTTTAGCATTATAGAGTAGTATTAACTAACTTGAGTTTTCTTCATCTTCCTCTGGTTTGGTATATGGATCGATCCTAAAAGTTCTTGGGAAAATTTGGATTAGTCCTCTGATCAAACAATCCGTCCAAAACTTATGAAGCATATGCCTCTAGGGGAACTCACTGCTTTCACCTTTACATTGTTCGTTTTTTTTTTTTTTTACATTTAAACAATTTCATTTAGGTGGTCTGGAAATTATTGATGAGCTTATCAACATCTTAAAGGGCCATTAATTGAGGTTTGTTCAATAGCTTTTAGAAATGTAAATAGTTTATTGAAGGGCATGTTCCTACGAATTAAAGATCTGAAATTGATCCAATTTCTTATTCCAAAGAAAGAAGAGTAGAAATGACACCAGATAGCCACTTTATCGGATTGCTATTTAGGAATTAGCTAGTGCATTCTGAAATTCTATTTTTCAGTTCAATTTTTAAGGACAAAAATGTTCTGAATTGTCATAAAGTTAAGATTTTTAGTTTAAAAATTCGGAACAAAATGAGTAGTGGCTAGTCTCTAGATAGCATCCTTGAGAATGGCTATATGTGCACTTTCCCCGAGAGATGAAAGTCATCTTAACAAGCCTGGTCTCTGGTTTCTCTATTTGGTTCTCGTTAAAATAGCACGGTCTAGCCAGTTTTCGGATTGGTCATTCAAAAATAGCCAGCGTTTACTAAGTCAATGAAAAATAGCCATTATTTTGCTGCAACAGAGATCAGTCCATTATAATATACTGGAGTTCGGTGCACCTGTGTATGAACTTCCAGCATATTATGCTGGACCGGTATACTTTGCTGGCTCCAGTATAATATACTGGAGACCGGAGCACCGGTGCTCCAAACTCCAGTATACTATGCTGGACTGGTATATTATATTGGAACTCCAGTATATTATGCTGGAGTATTTTTCCGAATTTTGAACAGTGATTTCGTTCAGATTTATCTTTACATGAAAAGTGGCTAAATTTCGATTACTTTTGAAATGTGGCTATTTTTGAATGATCACTTGCAAATCTGGTTATTTTTGAATTTCTCCCTTGATTCTCTTGAACAAATTTTTGAATTGGGCTTGAAAGTGTCCATTTTATCAAAAAACAAAAGGAACACTTGTTGGTGACATATTGTTGGAATTTTCAAGAGAAAATAGCAGGAATAAACAAAAGGGAAAACAGTTATTTGACTTAAAGTCCTGATACAACATGTTACTTTGCGAAACGTTGCGTCGCTTCGAGTATCACTTAGGCTGATTCGTTGCACCTTTTTGGTTAGTGTTTTCTGGTGCTTTTCCAGTAGTTTTGAGAAATAGACATCCTCTATAAATAGGGAAACACTTCTTGGCATAATATATCCTGCGATATATCTCAAGTACCAACATTCTTCCTTAAGAAAAATTACATAAGTTTGGTAACTGCAGTACTGATACTTGTGTGTTTGGAGATCTGATTTATTATTTTTTCTTGGCTTTACTTCATTCTATCCCGAGAGAGTATTTGTAAGGGACAAATAATTCTCTTTGGAAAGTGATCCTAACAAGGTATACGGCTTGAAGTATATCCAGATTTTTCACCACAAACACACTGATTTCTTAACAATCAAAGAGAATTAACATCATGTCTTCCCTGAAAGATCTCACCACCAACTTTTCCAAACTTGACAAGTTTAGTGGAGTTGATTTCCGCCGTTGGCAAAAGAAAATGCACTTCCTCCTGACAACACTAAAGGTTGTGTATGTGATTTCCATCGCTCGTCCACCGGAGGCCAATGAAGGCGAAGAGGAACCATTGGAAAGCACAAGGGCAAGGATGAAATGGGATAATGATGACTACATTTGCTGAGGCTATATATTGAATGGAATGTCGGATGCTTTATTTGATATTTATCAACATATGGAGACCGCTAAGGAACTGTGGGATGCTCTAGAGAACAAGTACATGTCTGAAGATACCTCTAGTAAGAAATTCCTTGTCTCACAATTTAATAATTATAAGATGGTAGAAGGTCGGTTAGTCATGGGTCAATTTCATGAATTTCAGCGTATTGTAAGCCATTTCGTCCAACACAAAATTTTGATGGATAAAACCTTTATAGTGTCTTCTATTATTGATAAACTACCCTCGTCATGGAAAGACTCTAAACGGGGTCTTAAACACAAAAAGGAGGACATGTCCCTGGAAGAACTTGTCAATTATCTTCGTGTAGAACAAGAGTTCCGCATGCAGGATGAATCCAAGGAGCCTATCACTCAAGATGACAAGATTAATATTGTTTAACATGGGGAGTCCTACAAACCACACAAAGGACAATATAACGATAAGAAGAGGCCTTATGATGATGGAAAAAAGAAGAAGGGGTTCCAAGGTATGTGCTATGAATGCAACAAACCGGGCCACAAGAAGAAGGATTGCTCTATCTTGAAAAGAAAGAAGAGTCGAGGAAACCAAGGGGCATCAAAGGACAACTTTGTAGCCATGATCTCTGAAATCAATGTTATTGAAAATGACAATTCTTGGTGGATAGACACAGGTGCTACCAAGTATGTGTGCAGTGATCGTTCTTTCTTCAAGTCACTCACATCGGTTGATGATGGGACCGTCCTTTACATGGGGAACTCTTCAACTGTGGAAGTCAAGGGCATGGGACAAGTGAAATTGAAGTTCACATCTGTAAAGATGTTAATTTTAAATGACGTATTTTATGTTCCCAGTGTTAGAAAAGTTCTTGTTTTTGGTAGCCTCTTGAACAAGCATGGTTTCAAACAAGTATTTGAAGCCAATAAGTTTATATTGTCTAAGGGTGGTGTATTTGTTGGGCAGGGGTATTATGCCAATAGCATGTTTAAGTTAAATGTAATTATCAATAATGACAATGCAATGAATGATGAAGTTTCTATTTACATCATTGACTCTAATTTTTCGTTGTGGCATTCCCATTTGGGGCATGTTAATTTTCATAGAATGAAGGATATGTCTAAATGTGGTTTGATACCAGTGATGATTGTGGATAGTGAAAAATGTAAAACTTGCATATTAACAAATATCACAAAGAAATCTTTTCCAAGTATCCAGAGAAGTACTAAGTTGCTTGAATTAATTCATAGTGACTTAGTGATTTTCATAGTACTCCTACAATTGGAGGAAAGAAATATGTTATTATATTCATTGATGACTACTCTAGATTTTGCAAAGTTTATCTTGTAAATTCTAAAGATGAAGCATTCGAAAAATTCAAAATTTATAAGACTGAGGTGGAATTGCAATGTGAATCTTGCGTTAAGTGTCTAAGGACTGATAGGGGTGGAGAATATTATAATCCCACATTTTTCCAAAGCACTGGTATTGTGCATCAAGTAACGGCACCATATACACCACAACAAAATGGTGTCGCCAAGCGGAAAAATCGAGTCTTAACGGAAATGGTTAATTCTTTGTTGTCTAACTCCGGATTAAGTCACGGCTATTGGGGTGAAGCTATGTTAACGGCTTGTTATATTCTTAATAGGGTTCCTAATAAAAGGAATCCAATAACCCCATATAAACTTTGGAACAAGAGACAACCAAATTTGAGTCATATCAAAGTTTGGGATGTAGGGCCATAGTTAAAGTCCCGGAACCTAAAAGGAAAAAGTTGGGTGAAAGAGGAATTGAATGCAGATTTTATAGGATATGCTGAAAATAGCAAAGCCTACAGATTTTTAGTCATTGAACCAAATGATTCATACTCGGTTAATACCGTCATTGAATCAAGAGATGCAATTTTTGATGAAACTAGATTTGTATCAATTCCTAGATCAAAAGATATTGTTCTAGATGATCCAAGTTCTTCCACTTCACAATCATCAATCTTTCAAAATGATGAAAATCAAGATGACATTGTTGAAGTAAGAAGAAGTAAGAGAGTTAGAAAAGAAAAGACATATGGAGATGACTTCTACATCTATTTAGTAGAAGGTTCAATTGATAAAACTGGAAATAAAATTCCTTACTGTTATAATATGAAAAATGATCCCACTACTTTTAATGAGGCCATGCAATCTCCAGATGCACCATTATGGAAGGAGGCTATCCAAGATGAGATAGATTCTATTATGGAAAATAATACTTGGATCCTAACGGATCTTCCACCCGGTTGCAAACCCATAGATGGTAAATGGTTGTTCAAGAAGAAGTTAAAGGTCGACGGTACCGTGGATAAATACAAAGCTCGCTTTGTGGTAAGGGGTTTTACCCAAAAGCACGACATTGACTACTTTGAGACTTATGCTCCTATGGCTAGAATAGTCACGATAAGGGTTGCTTATTGCACTGGCCTCCATTTACAATCTAGTAATTCACCAAATGGATATCAAAACAGCATTTTTGAATGGTGATTAAAAGAGGAAATCTATATGAGACAACCCGAGGGGTTTGTAGTTAAAGGACAAGAGAAGAAAGTTTGCAAACTTGTAAGATCATTGTATGGGCTAAAACAAGCCCCTAAGCAATGACATTAAAAATTTGATGAAGTAGTTTTATCTAATGGTTTTAAAATCAATGAATCAGACAAGTGTGTTTACTCAAAATTTGAAAAAGGTAAAGGAGTTTTCATTTGCTTGTATGAAGATGATATGTTAATTTTTGGGACCGACATGGAACAGATCAAGACCACCAAGAGATTTCTATCCGCTCAGTTCTCCATGAAAGACTTGGGAGAAGCGGATGTTATTCTTGGTATAAGAATTATTAGAAATGGTGGGGGGGGGGGGTTTCTTAACACAATCTCATCATATTGAGAAAGTGTTAAAGAAATTCAATCATTTTGATTGTAATCCTGTTTCTACACCGTATGATTCATGTTTTAAATTGGAAAAAAAATGGTGGAAGGCCAATTGCTCAACCTGAGTATGCTAAGTTGATCGAGTGTTTGATGTACGCTATGACTAGTACGAGACCCGATATTGCATATGCAGTGGGTAAGTTGAGCAGATATACTTGCAATCCGAGTGAGCATCATTGGCATGCTATAAGAAGAGTACTAAAGTATCTCAAGAAAACTCTAGATTATGGCATCTATTATAGTGGGGATCCCGCTATACTAGAAGGGTATTCAGATGCAAGTTGGATAACTGATCAAGAGGTTTATTCCTCAACAAGCAAACGTGTCTTACAGATTCAACTATGGCGGCAAAATTTGTAGCCTTGTCATCCGCTTCTAAGGAAGCGGAATGGTTGAGAAATTTGCTTTTTGATATTCCATTATGGCCTAAGCCCATGCCACCGGTTTCTATCCATTGTGATAGTGAGGTCACCTTAGCTTGAGCGTACAATCATATATATAAAGAAAAGTCTAGGCATATTGGCCTTAGACATAGTTATATAAATCAATTAATTAAAGATGAGGTGATCATTGTTGACTATGTACGCTCACTTAATAATCTTGCCGAGTCTTGCCGACCCATTGACTAAGGGATTGGCAAGGGACTTGGTGTTGAGAACATCACGAGGGATTGGGTTAAAATCCATAAAGAAAGACCATTAAGGGTGAAGCCTCAACTTGACACTTGATACAACATCCAGTCTCGAGTTCAATGAATGACAACATTCTTTATTGGTTGATAGCACTTGGTATTACCGTCCTAAAGTAAGTGCTTTGTCCTGCAATTTGTTAAAAAGGAGGTTGAGTTTATAAATTCTTAATAGACCTATTGGTGGGTGTTCTTGCAGGAGCACGTTAATAAGGGTCTACCTATGTGGATGCGAAGTGGGCCGCTTCAAGAAGCTCGGGTTTGGCTTTTATGCATTCGCGAGAGGATTAGAACACAAGGCCTTATGGTGTTGGTTATAAAGGAATAATGTAATAGAATTCATGTGTGAGATACATCCTATTTTACAATATGGTGGTCGGTTCAAAAGACTTGTCTTACCGGACTATTCAGTTTAATAGAAATTGTATTCCGCTAATTTGAAGTTCAATCGCTAGATACTTCATTTATGCATGGATTCACTTGTCTCTTGTTTTCTAAAGGAATTGTTGGGTTGTTATTTTCACTTGAAAATGGTAGGGGATTGTTGGAATTTTCTAGAGAAAATAGCAGAAATAAACAAAAGGGAAACAATTATTTGACTTAAAGTTCTGATACAACATGTTGCTTTGCGAAGCGTTGCGTCGCTTCAAATATTGCTTAGGTTGATTCGTTGCACCTTTTTGGTTAGTGTTTTCTGGTGCTTTTCCAGTAGTTTTGAGACATAGACATCCTCTATAAATAGGGGAACACTCTGTGGCATAAGATATCCTGCGATATATCTCAAATACCAACATTCTTCCTTAAGAAAAATTGCATAAGTTTGGTAACTGCAGTACTGATACTTGTGTGTTTGGAGATCTGATTTATTATTTCTTCTTGGCTTTACTTCATTCTATCGCGAGAGAGTATTTGTAAGGGACAAATAATTCTCTTTGGAAAGTGATCCTAACAAGGTATACGGCTTGAAGTATATCCAGATTTTTCACCACACACACTGATTTCTTTAACACATATATATGGTAGTACTCAGTAATTATGTAAAAGTGAACTACATTGCTTCATTGATTCTAACTCCAGCAAAACTTATTGTATTTAGTTCTAATATTAAGTACCGATACGTAAAATTTGTAGATATTAGTAAAGTCTTATATATAACAACTTTTTTCAATCTATGCTAAAAGCTTATGTTTTGATTGATCCGAAACTTATCATGGAAAAGAAATACCCAACCATGACATCCAGTCCCCCATTCGAAATGAAGAATGTGTGTCTAAAATTTTGAGTGTTAACACTATATTTAGGAAAAAATAAAACAGAAGAAGAATCCATGCTATAAACAATTTGATTGAAAAGATGGAACTTCGTTAGCTGTTCATTAATTAGCAGAAGAGAACTTCTTCAGGGCAAGTAAATTAAGACCCAGGTTTTGATACAACCACATGCGATGTGATTAGATAAACTAAGGGCAAACTGCTCCTTTTCTTAAACACTACAATTAAGGAAGAGAGGTATGTAGATAAAGAGAGTTGGTAGGTATTCCCTGACCTATTTATAATCACTATTTTCTTTTTCAAGTAGAATCTGTTTCTTAGTAGTAATCTATTTGTGATATACAATAACTAATCCTCTATTGATGCTAACACATGGATACGAATTTGATACGTGAAAAAAAAAAAGATCTTAAATAATATTTAGTAGTACTTAACATCTTTCTTTCAAACAAAAGTTGAGATCCACATTTCATAAATTCCTATTACTCTTTGGTGTAAGATTTAAAATCTTTTATGTTCTTACAATTTTATCGTGAGAACTTATATGAGTTTACAATGTTTTGAGAGGTATGAAGATTAATTCTTAGCGATTAAAGGGGAGTAAAAAGGAAGGAAAAAAAGTGTGGAAATTCAAGCCATGCTCGTGCTAAATATTATAACCGATTTTTCGAGTAATAAGACGCTCTAGACTTGTTACATCTTAAAAGAGAAGACCAATTTCCTCTTCTCATTTTTGTATAGACACATGTATGTATGCGTATACTAAATAAACTAAACTAAACTAAAGTGAAAAATAAGATCATTCAGCTCGCATACCTTTCTCTTTCACTTTCTCCTATCCCGATCCTCCTCAAAATACGAAGTCAATAAATAAAAACGTCACTTAACAAATAAATAAATAAAAAATTCATCTAATCTTCATATTGTAACGTGTATTCAATACTAATTCCAGCATTATTCTTTCTCTTCTTTTTTATGTTCTAAGGCATTTTTATCCCAGAAACTTTTTAACAGCGCATGTCATTTGGAATGTACAATCATAAGCATAAATATGCTCTCTTTTGCCTTTCGATTTTTAAGTTTGTATTTCTAAACACACTTTTTGGACTCTACCCCAACATCATCCCCCCCCCCCCCCCCCCCACCCCCCACCCCCGCCCCCCCCCCCCAAAAAAAAAAAAAAAACCTTTTCCTTTTCTTCTTGAAGGGGGCAAATATAGAATTAGCTCTTTTTTCTTCTTGGGACGGAAAAGGAATTAAACAAACGAGGATATATTAAAATAATATCTAGGTCTTTTTGGACTTAAGCTAATCTGACACCTAGCAAGGGATGAAAAGATTTTCATTTGGACGTGCCAAATTGTCGTACTCCGACGACATTCTTATAGGAAAATAAGTAGTGCTGGTATTTTCGAAATTAGAAAATTAGAAATTTAAAAAAACAGTTCATTACCTCGTCAAACTTATTAAGTACAGTCAAAACTCCCGATAACAGTCTCGTTTATTCCGATATTTTTTGCTGCTATAATGAAGTGCTGTTATAGAGGACATATTATTTACCCTTAAAATGGGAAAACAATTGAATTTATACGTGGTTTTAATGATATGAGGATTAATCCAATAGAAATGATCAATAACGTTAGCTAAACGAATTAAGGAAGAAAAAAGTAATCAAACCAGTTGTAACGTTAAGTCCGAGCTCTAGTATGAGTTGGGTTATTGTTCTGCCCTCGGTTCAGAGCCAAATATCTATGAAGAAGTTTACCCTAAGTATAATTCTAAAAAAGGTAAAAAAAAAAAACCCTTTCTTCTCGCGAATCACTGCTTTACCGATGATACATTCCAAAATTCACGCTGTGATATCCAGTTGGGCACGGATATTACGGCCTTTTTGTAGATCGTGTGCGGTCGTTTGGCAATGCTTTTCGAGGCCACGTTATTGGAATCAAGTCTGGGGGCGTGATCTCGATGACTCCAAAGGCATGGCCTTGGTGGCTCCAGTGGCATGACCTCGATGGCTCCGGGAGCAGGTGTCTTTACTCGAACTTTGACACGAGTGGCTCCCAGCTTTTGTTTTGACTATGCGCAGTTATCTCCTTTCTTCGTTTGCCCCACCGGGAAATCGAGGCTCTTCTTGCCTTCGGTTTTACCCGTATACAGATAGTCCCCTCGTTTCTTAGAGTGTAGGCTTGCCGAAACTATGAGAAATGACAGATGTTCCCTGGTTCCTTCCTTCGTACGTTATAACAAAGAGTGACTAAGAAGTCGAAATGATGAAAAATGACAGATGTTCCCGGTTACTTTCTTTTTACGTTATAACAAAGAGCGACTAAGAAGCCGAAACGTCCCGTCAGTCGTGTCATTCTAATTTCGAGCATGTGTCAACCATAGGTTGGTTACCTCCGAATGCAAAGCGTCACGAACTTTTCTCTATATATGGTTTCACCCCTTGTCCTTTTTCCCCTTTTTGGCTAATCTTGTACCCTCGATTTCTCAAGCCATCACCAACCTTCTTCAACTTTCATATCTTCTTCCTTATTTTTTAAGGTTTCACAACAATTTCTAGGTTTTTACCCAGATTTTCTCCAAATCATTATACCCAACTCTTTATCTTTCAAAATCTTCTCTTGAGTTTTCAAACTTCTTCAAATAACAATGGCTAAAACATCTAAATCTTTTCGTCAACAAGTTGCCACTTCATCTTCTCAGCCGGCCGCTGGTACCGAGGCGATTATTCCCAAAGTAGTTGCCCTCGCAATGGCTTCTCCCGAGGTGGCTGCCGACGAACTAGCCCCGAGCTTCCCTTGAAAATGTTTTTGAAAATGTTTATTCCCAGGGGATGCTCAATTGCAAACGACTTCAAGGTCGAGAAACCATCACGCAAGCAGGACCGGGTGAAGGAGTGTCAAGGTAAATTTGCTCCGTGACCGAAAACATAATTCCCATAGTTCAAAAGGACTGTAATTAGGAGGGCAAGAAAGTAGTAGTCCCTGGGCCCGAGGATGTTGTTACTACCCACGTGGAGGGGTACTTAAGTATTTATACTTACCCTTTCACATTGGGCCCAATGGACCCGATAATTCTGGACTTTTGCAAGAGGTACGGGGTGTGCCTCGGGCAAATCCACCCATTGTTATGGAGGATCGTGATCTTCCTCCTCTACTTTATGAACTAGACCGAGTCTCGTCGGTTCACGATCGACCACCTTCTTTGCTTATACAGCCCTCGAATGTTGTGAGGGGGGTTGATCAAGCTTGCTCGCTGGGCCAGCAAGGCCCCCTTTTCGAGTATCGATGAAGACCGAGTCAGGGGCTGGCATGGACTTTTCGTTCGAGTGAAAATCAAGGATTTGATCCCCCACAAATACATACCATTCCCTAAGAAGTGGAATGTGTCTCGTAAGTGCAATCTCTTTTTAAACGCCAAAATTCTTTTTCTTTAATTTATTTCTTCTCATTCATGTTTGTAGTTATGCAGCTGCCTCTCGGGTTCCGAATACGGTTCCTAGGCTAAAGGAATGGATCGAGCAAATCTATACTCAGATGTCGTAATTTAAGCGCACATGGCGCGAACTCTCGAAGGGCTGATGGGAGGTCCGTTCTCATGGTAACGCCCTTTTCTGAATAGCCGACACCAAGTTTCTACCTTTTATTGCACTAACTCCTCTTCCCATTTGTTATTGCAGGTTTGCCTAAGACCACCAAACTTAGGCCTTTCAAAAGGGATGAGGACGTGTCCTTGTTTTTGATCCATCCGTTTCGGGACAGCTCGGGGCTACAACGAAGGAAAAGAAGAAGATGGAGAGGAAGGCTTTCGGCTCCGCGAGTTTCGTAGTGAAGCCAAATAAGAAATTGGCTTGTAAGCCAAAGAAGAGCTCTGGTTCCCGAACACCGGACTCGGATTCTCTCCTTCGGCTCAAGGATGAGTTCGAAAAAGATATTTTTGTGACCTACGGGTCGACCCCTCCCGAGAAGTAGGCGGTAGCCGAGGGGTAGATGCTGGAGGCCGGTCTCCCTCAGACTCGGGAGATCGATATGGAGACGGTGGCTTAGACCCTCCGGGATGCCGGCACCACTCTAAAGGAAGCGCCCAGTATAATAGAGATTTCAGGGCCGCACTCCTATGCTCGAGAGGCCTGGACGAGGAATGAGAGGTCCAATGAAGGGGTTCATGGCGGGGGCGATCCCCTTCGTTCTTTTTTCAATAGCGTGGGCTCGTCCGTTTTGGAAGATTTTTCTGTGCTGGGTGACTTGGAAGTTTCGAGGAAGGATCTATCTTCATAAGTTGGCATGCCGAGTACAAGCCCAAAGTTGATCAATCAGTTCCCTGCCCTGAGTGCAAATCACGATCGCAAGAGATCGATAACTCTTACCATCCTAGAGGATGCCCGAGTTCTTTTTGCTCCCTTGGGAGTAGCAACCTACCTCCGATGCCTGGTGACCGGGGAGGACGAGGCAAAAATGAATAAGGTGAACGTGTCGTGCCTTTTCAATAAGGCACGGCAAGTGCTGAACCGAGTAAGGCATCGCTACGTTCCTTTGAACTTTACTTAGGTTTTGGTGTTTCTCATGTCTTTCACCTTTTTGCAAGCCTCGATGCTTCATCATGAGAGCTTCCTTCGGTACCGGGTCGAGGTCAAGGAGCTAACCCAGAAAAGGGATACGTATAAGCTCCTTAGCGAGCAATAAGAATGGGTTATTAAGTACCTTCAGGCCGAGCTGGATAGGGCTCAGAAAGAAGCATCGGTCCTACATCGAGAGCATGCCGACTTGGTCGAAAAGGTAAAGGTCTTCGAAGTTAGGAATGAGGAACTAGTCATAGTGGCTAATGACCAAACCTCGCAAGTCCAGCAAAAAAATGACCAGATCGACCAGCTTCGAAAGGAGATAGACGAGATTCAAGTCATGGCCAATGGGTGGAGGAACAAGATGGATTTGCTGGCCTCGGAGAAGGAAACCACTCTGGCAAAGCTTTATTCAGTGGAAGTTCAGCTCCGGGTGGCGTAGGAGAAAGCTGATAAACGGGCTAAGCTGAGTGAAGATCTCCGAGCATAACTGAGCTTGGCTGTCGCAGAACGGGACGCCCTCGGAAAAAAGCTCGAAGCAACAAAGTCCCAGTTAGAGATGACTTCTGCCGATGACGAGGAGATGGTAGCCCAATACAAGGCCGATGTTGAGGCAGCCGAGGCCTGCCTAAAGACCAGTGCCGAATATGTGAGGCGACTGTCTCGAAGGGAGACCCTCGAAGAGATTCATGCTTGAGGTTTTGACATGTATTCCGAGATCGAGAATGCAAAAATTCTTGAGGTTGAGGCCAAGAAATTAGCTGAATGAAGGCTAAGAGGGCACCGAGGGCTCCAAAGAATCCGAAGGTCCCAATGATTCCGGTGATGAATCGGGCTCCGGTGAAGATCAGGCGTGAATGCCTTAGGATTTTTTAGTTTTTGTGTACGTGTTTTTTTTTGGGTTCACTTTGAAACCATTTTTGTTGGGCCTGTGTAAAGATATTCTGGGATATATAAAATTTTCCCCTTTGGCAATTTCAACTGTTTTAGCATCTTTTCCGCCTTTGGCAATTTCAACTGTTTTAGCATCTTTTCACGATTTCTATTCTTGCAATTATTTCTAATGCCTTAGCATAGAATCTAATGTAGTAATAAGTCGTTTATTTTTCGAGGGTCCAAACAGAACCCGGTCTCGATGGCATTTTTTATTTTCTCAAAACTTTGACAACTCGAAGCGACCAGAAGATTTTCGAGAATGCCTTGTTCATTTTTGGATGATGCTTTTGCCAAGGGTAACCTTTTTGGCAGGTTTTGAATTTTTATTAAATGCCTTATATTTTTGTTACAGGCTCCGGATGTCTCCGAGTCATTTTTAACCATGGTCGTAGCCTTTCGGGTTTAGGAACTACCTAATAGATTGCATGCCTTAGGGATTCGACAGCCCGAGATGCCCGAACTTATTTCGGACGATAGTCTCCGAGAGGGGATAGCCTTTGGGCTTGATAGTCCTCAAATACGGATAGCCTATATGTTCGGGCAGGGGTAACCCTTGGGCTCGATAGTCCCCGAGTAAAGGATGGCCCTTAAGCCCGATGCTTTGATGCCCGAACTTATTTTGGACGATAGTCCCCAAGCGGGGACAACCTTTAGGCTCGATAGTCCTCAAATAAAGGATGGCCCTTAGGCCTGATTCTCTGAAAGACAGAAATATATAATAGCAAGGTGGGAACTTTCTTGCATTTCTGTGTGTAAAGTACATGATCGAAAGCGAGTAAAAGCTTATATCATGGCTAGGGTAGCCTATGCGGGCACGGTTTATTTGACCGTTTGGCCCTTACAATAGATTCTAACATCTAGGCCTAAGTTGTTCCAGTACAAAATTCCCTTCTTTCCTTGCTAAGAAGTCAAACCCGATGGTGGTGGCCCCTAGTATTCAAGGTCGATCTTCGAGAGGGCTCGGATACTGTTAATACAACCATCGACTTCCATTTAAAACTGGTCTTCGGATCTAAGTTAGCACGATCCACTGTTCCCTCGTTAAAAACCTTGTCGAAAAACCTATTTGGGACAAAACTAGTTCAAGGGAAAAAGAGTACAACGCGTGCTTTCAGACCTAATAGTTATACTTTCCCTAGGCCATTGCCTGCAAGCGTAAGTGTGATTCATACTATTGTAAATGGGGTAATTGAAAATGTACATTAACAATAGTATCGCCTTAAGTGTGTCATGCTCCAGTTGTTCAATAGTTGCGTACCGTTTCCATCTTCGAGCTTGCACGAGATCTTGCCGTAATTCTGACGACTCGGTACTATCCTTCCAAGTTCGGCCCTAGTTTTCCCTAGTTCTAGTTTTGGGTATGCAGCGCAAATTTTCTTAGAACCAAGTCCCCAATTTTGAAGTGGCAAAGGTTGGTTCTTCGGTTGTAATATCTTTATATATGTTGCTTCTGGGCGGCCAATCAAACTAGGACGACCTCTCATCTTCCGTACAATAATTCTAGGCTCGTACTCATGGCCTCACTGTTTAATTCTTCAGTCGCATATCGAAACCTGAACCTTGGTTCTCCCACTTCGACCAGTATCAATGCTTCGGCACCGTAGACCAATGAAAATGGGGTGCTCTAGCGCTGGATTTCGAAGTTGTACAATAAGCCCACAAGATTACAGGCAGAATTTCCTTCCACTTTCCTTTGGCATCGGTCAGCCTTTTCTTTTAAACTTTGGACTATAGTCTTGTTAGTAGATTCTGATTGTCCGTTCCCGCAAAGGTGATAGAGGGTGGATAGAATCTTTTTGATCTTATGGTCTTCGAAAAACTTGCTTACCTTGCTGCCATTGAAGTTCTTCCTGTTATCGCACACGATCTCGGCCGGTATCCCGAAGCGGCATATTATGTGGTCCCAAATAAAATCAATGACTTCTTTTTCTCGGACTTCTCGAACTCTTAAGCTTCGACTTATTTAGAAAAATAGTCAGTTACAAACAATATGAATTGAACCTTACCACTTCATGATTGGCTATGAGGATAAGACTGAACGCAGCAAGTCCCCGGGTTGATGGATCATTGGTGCGTCTCTAACAGCCGTCGCTTCTACGTACGAAGTCTTTTGCCTTCTTATCCATACTAATCCAATAGTAGCCTCCCCCGATTATCTTTCGAACCAAAAATTCTTCCCCCGAATGGTTTTCACAGTTGCCCTCGCGAACTTCTCTCAAGATGTATTCGGTATCTCCCGACCCCAAGCATACAGCGAGCGGGCCATCGAACGTTCTTCTATACAAAGTACCTTTGGATAGGCTGAACTTGGTCGCCTTCGTGCGTAGAGTTCTGTATTCTTTAGGTGTCACGACCCGGATTTTCTCCTCTCGAGAGTCGTGATGGAGCCTACTAGTGAAAGTTATGCAAGCCAACTATTCCATTTTAATTACCTTTTCAAGTCTTTAAGTCCTTATAATTTCAAAATAACATATCAAAACAGCGGAAATATAAAGTCAAATATCACTGTGGCGGCGTGCCACCCGATTCCATTTATAAGTCAATATCAGTTACAAAGAATTCTGGTAAGGGCACAAGAGTAGAACAACAATATCCCGGCAAGGGAGACAATATAGTAAACAATAACGTCCCGACATGAGAGACAAAGTCATAACAATAACATCCTGGCAAGGGAGACAATATCATAAACCATAACATCCCGGCAAGGGAACAAGAATATAACAACATCCTGACAAGGGAACCAACAATGATAATCAACATATTAAGCATGAATAAATCACAACGGAGTCACAACAATTGCTATACGAGACTCACGTGCATGCTTGACACCGACGTATAGATACCTGTCACCATGCCTATATGTCGTACTCCACAATTAACACATAGCAAATAAGACACAACTCCTAATCCCTCAAGCTAAGGTTAGACCAAACACTTACCTCGATGCCACGAACAAAATTCAAGCCTCAAACACCGCTTTTCCTTTAGAATTCGCCTCCAAATTACTCGTATCTAGCCCAAATTAATTTAACAACAACAATAAATGCTAAAGAATTCATACCCAATATTTAATTATAGGCTTTCTATCATTTCCCCCAAAAAGTCAAAAATCACCCCCGGCCCCGCTTGGTCGAAACTCGAGGTTCGGACCAAAACCCGATCACCCATTCACCCACGAGCCCAAATATGCAATTAGTTTTGAAATCCGATCCCAAAACGAGGACTAAATTCCAATTATTCAAAAAACCCTAACTCTACCCAAAATCCCAAATTCTACCATGGAAGAACAATATTTAGGCCTAGAAATCTAATGTGTGTTGATGGAAAATAAAGGAGATGGGTTTAGGAACACATACCTATGATTTGGTATTGATTTTACTCTTCAAAAATCGCCTAGGTTCTGATTTTGGGGAAGGAGATGTGAGAAAATGGTTTATTCCCGTTTCTGTTACTGTTTAAACGAGCTGGGCGAGAGTGTTCATCGCGTTCGCGAGAACACTGTCGCGATCGCGAAGAGATGCAAGAAGTGGACTTCCGCGATCGCGAAGAGCTGCCATAAGTGGACTTATGCGATCGCTAGACCTCCTACGCATTCGCGAAGAGTTGGCCCTCCCTGATCTTCGTGTTTGCGGACCAGTGTACGTGTTCGCGTAGAAAAACGACACCATCCTAGACTAGCCCCCAATTTACACTACGCGTTCGCGGGACAAGGGTCGCGTTCGCGTAGAGCAGCCCCCCAATACTCCGCATTCACGTCCCTTACTTCGCGTTCGCATAGAAAAAGTTCATGTCAGCCCCAATTTCCCTTTCGCGATCGCGAAGCACAGAATGTATGTGCATCAGAAACAACATTTCTGCAACTTTTCCTAAGTATAAAAACCTTCCGATACCTATCCGAACTCACCCGAGCCCTCGGGGCTCCAAACCAAGCATGCATACTAACTCAAAAACATCATATGGACTTACTCGTGCGATCAAATCGCCAAAAGCTTTAACAACGAATTTAGCATCAAAATCATAGGAAAATCTCAAGAATACTTAAGTTTCTAATTTTACAACCGAGGGTCCGATTCACGTCATTTCAAGTCCGTTTCTTACCAAATTTTACAAGCGCAACTTAAATCACATATAAGACCCGTATAGGGATCTGGAACAAAAATACGAGCCTGATACCATCAAATACAATTGCATTCAAATTTCCAAAAACTCTTAAAATTTCAGTTAAACAATTTTTTCAAAAATTCATTTCTCGGTTTTGGGACCTCGAAATTCAATTCCGGGCATACGCCCAAGTCCCATATTTTTCTACGGACCCTCCGGGACCATTAAATCACAAGTCCGGGTCTGTTACCCAAAATATTGACCGAAGTTAACTTAAATTAAATTTTAAAGGCCAAATTAACATTTCTATCAAATTTCCACATAAAAGGTTTTCGGATATACGTTCGGACCGTGCACGCAAATCGAGGTGAGGAAAAAGGAGGTTTTAAGGCCTCAGATCGCATAATTTAGTTCTAAAATAAGTGATGACCATTAGGGTCTAAGGGTAACTTCCTTGTCTTCAAGTAGTCTATGTACTTGTTTCTCCAATCCCAAGTTAAACTTAATGAATTTATTTCGGCTTGGCCTTCTTCCACTACCAACTTCATGAGTTGCACGGCCGTTCCTGAGTTGAAGTTGTCATCGTCAACCGATGACCCCAATTTAGCCAGAGCATCAGCCTTGCTATTTTTATCTCGAGGTACATGTTGAAGGGTCATTTCCTTGAATTGATGCAGCGGCACCTGCAATTTGTCTAAATACCTTTAGCATCCGTTCCTACTTTACTTCGAAAGTTCCATTGACATGGTTTACCACAAAGAGGGAATCGAATTTAGCTTCGATCACCTCAGTCCCAAGACCTTTGGCCAATTCGAGACTTGTAATTATGGCATCATACTCGGCCTCGTTGTTAATCAATTTTATAGTTCGAATAGACTGCGTGATTATGTTTCCCGTCGACAGCTTCAACACGATGCCGAGTCTGGACCCCTTTGCGTTCGAAGCACCGTTCATAAAGAGGGTCTAAATTCCCAAGAAAGTCCTCAATATCAACAACAATTGCTTTTCGACTTCAAGCATTAAGGCCCGTGTGAAGTTGGCCATGCACTTTGCCAAATTTGCGATTTGATGGCGATTCAGGGTCGATATTCGATATCTTACCCGTTAATCTTGACGGCCCATTTGGCCAGCCGACCCGAGAGCTCGGGTTTGTGCATAATGTTCCTTAGCGGGTAAGAGGCTATGACCCATATAGGGTGACATTGAAAGTATGGTTTTAGCTTTCTAGAGGCGCTTAGCAAAGCGAGCACTAATTTTTCCAGGTGAGGATACCTTGTTTCGACCTCTCCTAGTGTTCTCCTAACATAATAAACATAAATTATGTACCTTCCTCTTTCCGGACTAGGACTCCACTTACCGCCACTTCGGACACCACTAAATAAAGGTACAGTTGTTCATTCGCCTTCAGGGTATGGAGTAGGGGTGGATTCGAAAGGTACCGTTTGAGTGCTCCCAAGGCTTTCTGGCACTCCAAGGTCCAAGAGATCTCGATATAAACAGGACTAGTGCGGTTATACGCCCGGTTAGCCTCTATATGGCCTTAACACTATCCACCACGGTGATGTCTTCTATGGCTTTGATTTTATCAGGATTAATCTCGATCACCCGGTTGGATACCATGAGCCCGAGGAACTTTCCGGATCCGACCTCGAATGCACATTTTTTCGAGTTGAGCTTCATATTGTATTTTCTCAATATGTTGAAGGTTTCTTGTAAATATTTCTAATGGTCCTCTACTCGCAGGGACTTAACTAGCATGTCGTCAACATAAACCTCCATTGGTTTTCCTATTTGTGCTTCGAACGACATTACATTATAACAATAGGTGCCAAATCTAGTGATAAAAGAAGTTTTTTCTTGATCGCCTGGGTCCATACGGATTTGGTTGTACCCGAAGTAGGCGTCGAGAAAGCTGAGTATCTTGTGCCTGGCCATTGCATTGATCATACAATTGATGTTAGGTAAAGGAAAAAGAGTCCTTAGGGCATGCCTTGTTCAAGTCTTTGTAATCTACGCACATTTTTAACTTATTCCCCTTCTTAGGTACTACCACTACGTTAGCTAACCAACCCGAGTACTTAACTTCCCAAATGGAACCTATTCTAAGGAGTTTGTATACCTCGTTTTTTATGAACACATGATTAACTTCGGACTAAGGCCTCATTTTCTGTTTAACCGGGTGGAACTCCGGGTCCAAGCTCAGCTTATGAGTGGTAATTTCTGGCGGGATTCCTGTCATATCAAGATGGGACCAAGCGAAACAATTTGTGTTAGCTATAAGGAACTCAATGAGTTTTTTCCTGAGCTTGGGAGTTAAATCCGCGCCAAGTATACCTTTCGGTCGGGTAGGTGTCCGATCAATATGACTTTCTCCAGTTCCCCAACCATTGATTTTTTGGCATCGGAAGCAATGAATGACCTAGGGATTTCGTAGGCATCATCCTCTACTGCCTCTTGGTTTTCCGGTTCGATTGGAGCTGGTATTGATAATTGCTATTTAGTTACTTCTTTCCTAACCGGCTCTGCATCTTTTGAAGTTGAGAGCGCGTACATCGAGATTACCTCGTCGGCCATGAACATATATGTCGTGGCGTGTTGCTCTCTGTAAACCGTCTTGGTCCCTTCCGAGCTAGGGAACCTCAGCGCCTGGTGTAATGTCGAGGGCACCGCCCTCATACTGTGAATCCATGGCCTTCCGAATAGGGCATTATATCTCATATCCCCTTCGATCACATAAAACTTTATTTTCTGGATGGTCCTCGAGTTGTTCACCATTAGGGTTATCTTCCCTCTAGTAGTTTCACATGCCATGTTAAATTCGTTTAAAACCAAGACTGCAGGCACTATTTGATTTTGTAGACCCAACTGCTCTACGACCCTCGATCTGATGATGTTGGACGGGTCACCTAGATCAATCAACACATGTTTAACTTGAGATTTATGTGGTTGCACGATGCCTTTGGCATCCTCGTCGTTGAATGAAATGGCCCCCTACGGGATATAACCTCAGGTTTGTTTTTCTCTTGTGATGGACACCTTGGTGCGCTTTAACATTGGTCCTTGGGGGACGTCGACTCCACCAATGATCCTGTTGATGACGTGTTGAGGTTCCTCTTATTCGGTCTATTTGTTGGAGTCCCTATTCCTGAAGTGATTTCTGGCTCAATCACTCAGAAACTCCAGGAGATGCCCGTTATTGAACAATCAGGCCACTTCTTCTCTTAACTGTTGGCATTCCTCGGTTCTATGGCCATGCGTGCGGTGGTATTTACACATCAAGTTAGGTCTAGGTAGGTTTGGACTGCAATGGTCGAGTCCATTTGGTATCTTTGATGGACCTGATGGTAGATACGATGCTTGCAACATCGACACCAAAGTTGTATTCTGATAGCCTCGGTACCTCCCTGGCCCCGAGTGGCCTATCGAAAAAGTTTTTGCTCACGAGTCCCCAACTATTATGGCTTCGATCGTTCCTTTTCTCGTTTCTTTCAAGGTTATGCCCAGATCCATTACCCCTTCAGTCCCCGTTATATGGTTGATTCCGGTCTCTATTTGGTCTTGGCTCATAATCAATCACTCTCTTAGCCTGTTGTTAGTTCTGATAGGATAAATGCACTTGGAAGGTCCCCCAAGCTGATCGTCCTCGACTGTGATTTTTTATTGGTACATGTTATGGACATCAGCCCAAGTTACCACCAGGTATTCTATCAAATTTTGTTTCAACTGTTGTGAAGCCTTGGAGCTTCAGAGGTTGAGCCCTCAAGTGAACGCCTAAACGGCCCAATCGTCTGCGACCTAAGGTAGATCCATTCGCTCCATTTGAAACCTCGACACCCTAAGCATCTCGTTATCTCTTTTTTTTTATCTTGAAGAAGTACGATTTCCTGATCTAGACCTTGATGGCCCTGGCGTGTGCCTTAACGAAGGCATCTACAAGCATAGCAAACGAATTAATAGAATTAGGGGGTAAGTTGTGATACCATATTATTGCTCCTTTTGACATGGTTTCTCTGATTTTTTTTAGCAAAACCTACTTGATTTCATCATGTTCTAGGTCGTTCTCTTTGATGGAACACATGTAGGAGGTGGCATGTTCATTTGGATCTGTGGTTCCTTTATACTTCAGATTTTTGGGCATACAGAACTTCTTCGGTATTAGCTTCGTGATGTGCTCGGGGGAAAGGCTTTCTTGGAGTCCAGTCCTTTCAACATCGAGGGCGCTCCTAGGATCTGATCGACTCTGGAGTTATAGGTCTCCAACTTTTTGTTATTGGCCTCAATTTTCTTCACCCCCGATTCCACCCGCTTTGTCAGTTCCTTAGGCATCTTAAAGATTTCGGAGTTGGTTTCGGGCCCGGCTTCACTCAGTCTCTCTGTGACTTGCTCATTCATTCGGGTGTTTTCCCGCTATTGTTCGGGCTCAATTATGCTTGGGGCATGGCTTTGGTTCCGTAGTTGTGCTATCTCCTCCTGTTTAGCTTGTAAAATTTCGAAGATCACCCATAGACTAATTCCGTCACCTTCACCTTTGGGCGTAGCCCGAATCATCGGTCGGGCTCCCCCGCAAACGCTGTCCTCAAGGTCGGTCAGCAGGTTGGCGTCGATGGCCACATGCGAGTTGTCATCGATTAGGTCTACGACCGAGGTTCCGTTGGAATCAGCAAAAGGCACCTCATTGTAAATTGCTATATTATTTTTTTTGTCATGATGACCACACTCAATATCAACGTTGAAGTAAGCAGACTGAGAGTTCGACATCCTTAGGTAGATCTACAATTAAAATCTTAAAGAACAAGCGTAAAATATAGTGTGTTATGGAAATTTATATCATACTACCACTATTATCCTTAGCCCCATGGTGGGCGCCAAAATGTTTACCCTTAAAAATAGATAACAATTGAACTTATACGTGATTTTAAGGATATGAGGATTAATCCAATACAAATGATCAATAACGTTAGCTAAACGAATTAAGGAAGAAACAAGTTAATTAAACCAGTTGTAATGTTAAGTCAGAGCTCGAGTATGAGTTGAGTGATTGTTCTTCCCTCGGTTCAGAGCCAAATATCTATGAAGAACTAAGAACAAGAACTTTGAACAACTAGAGAAAATAAATGTGTGTTGCTTTGTGTGCGTATTACAATGTCCCTAGTGAATATTGAGCTTCCCCTTTATATAGTTGGAGAAGTTTACCCTAAGTATAGTTCTAGAAAAGGTAAAAAATACCTTTATTCTCACTAATCAGTGCTTTACTGCTGATACGGACCGAGATTCATGCCGTGATATCCGATTGGGCACGGATATCACAGTCTTTTGTAGATCGTGTGTGATCATTTGGCAATGCTTTCCGAGGAAATCAAGTCGGGGAGCGTGATCTCGATGGTTCCGAAGGCATGACCTTGGTGGCTCCGGGTGCATGACCTTGGTGGATAGGGGGGCATGACCTTGGTGGCTCCGGGGGCATGACCTTGATGACTCCGGGAGTAGGTGTTTTTGCTCGAGCTTTGATACGGGCGGCTCCAACTTTGGTTTTGACTATGCATAGTTATCTCCTTTCTTTGTTCGCCCCACCGGAAAATCGAGGCGCTTCTTGCCTCCGGTTTTAACCGTATACATATATATTATAACATAGTGTTAAAGTCGGTTCTGAAAAAACTTGGCTTTTATAGTGAATGGTTGTTATATAGATATGCTGTTATGGAGAGGTCTGATTATAGTTCCATAAAAGGGATTTTTATCTGTAAAGAATTACTAATATCAAAACACTACATAATTTTCATAAAACACTAATAGTTTAAAGCTGAGTAATTATAGTTTATTTAATTATTATTCGTAATTACTATTCAATTGTTATCAGCTTGTATCACTTGTATTCAAACGCACAATTAATATGTGTGTCATCTGTATACGTTCGCGCAACGAATACGACATGTATCAACTGTAAAAAAGACAAAAAAAACAAAGGTGTATATAAAAGATACAACCTATATCGATTGTATTCTTTCAAAACACAAAAGTACATAAAAATAAAATGCTCTTGTTGAGAGCCCAACTCAAGACCTCCGCTAACTAAGTGGGCACATTAACCAACTTAGCTATGAGATCTCTTGTTTCAATTCAAAACAGTTAATCTCTTATTTTATGGATGTGCTATAAATTCAAATATAGCTACGAATGATAAATATATTATATGTTTGATGTGTCACGTAATTTTTACTTTTTTTAAAATATTTCAAAAATAACTGTTTTGATGACATATCTACTATGTTAATTAGAGGTGTCAAAATAGGCCCCCAAAAAATATGACCTGCCCAGCCTGTCCAAGGTTGGGCCGGTCATTAGCCCGTCCATTAATAAATCCAACCCATCTAAAATTGGGTTAATTTTTAGCTAAATTGATTCATGAGTAATTTTGTCAGAATAACTTAAAAATAACTCTTTTTATTGATATGTTATATATGATCATAATAAAAGAAAAAAATTATATTTGATAATTAAATAATTCATAAGAAAATAACACATATTAATTAAAGCTTGGTAAGCATTGAGCTAGTTGGGATATGACCCAAATTTTAGCGTATCTTAACCTAACTTATCTCAGTCAAAGTAACTTCTGGACGGGTCATTGACACGCTTAATTTATAGACTCAATCCATTTTAATCCGTAAAAGATCATTTCAACCGCCCGATTTGACACCCCGGATTATTATAATTAGTTTAAGACGGCCCGCGACACCTGCTCAAAGTCAACTCTCTTTGCTCAAAAAGAAAAACTTCAAAAACTCGACTTCCATCCTCTGAACATGCCAGATGTTTCGTCAAGCTAATTTTACGATTATAGTATTGGTTAGGTCAAAAGATTAGTTCCTGTCAAATACCCAAAAAAAAGAAGTCTAAATGGACTAATGGTTAATGTGCACGTACGAATAATGAATTTACGGTCACGGCACGGAACAAATTCAGTGAAACGAGAATAGAAAAAGAAACACTAACAGATAAAATATTTTACTGTTAGATTGCTCAAGTCAAAGGATTAGAGGAAAAAAGCGATAAGACCAAACTAATAATACATCAATTAAGGATAATAATTATTTAAAGTTGATCCAACTGATCGAATAAAACTTAACTGAACTGATTATTTACTTTGTTAAAATAAAAATACTGTTTAATTTATATGCTCGTTATTAATTTATTACACCAAGTAATCAAGTTGGATTTTAATTTCATATACAAAATAAAATAAATGATGAACCAAACATTATAAAGTCTATCAAGTTATAAACTCTAAGCATACGAAACTTGGTATTTTTAATTCTTACGTAATCACGTTGTCAATTAGAGAGTGCTCTTCCTCCTGTCCTTTTATTAAACTTTTCCATTTGCCGATGGATGGACAAGGAACGATAGATGTCCGTACCCTGTGATAATGTATATCTTCACTCTATTTTTATTTCTACTAATTTTTTCTCTTCATTCTAGCGTTCAATATCAAAATTTAGATTTCATCATCACACATATTATCCAAATTCCAATATTATTTTAAGCAGCACAGGCGAAAATGGTATTTAAGTTCTATGAATTTAATCTTTAAGATTTTTAACATTGAACATGTTGTATTTACAAAATTATGCAGTTAGACCTACTATTTGTTATAATTTTAGGATATTTTTCACATAAATTTATATTTCAATTAATTTCAGATGGACTCGATGAACACTCTATCCGCCTCTGTTAATAAGATGATGATGAATGTAAATAACATTTGAATACGATCAAGAAGCAATACTCCATCCACCCCTATTAATATTATTTTTCAACTTCGGATCCAAATGTCTTTTTTTCATACTTCAACCAAATTATGTCTAAACATTTTGTTTACTTCGAAAATACGAGTAACAATTAAATTTGTTTGTGATTTTAAAGATATGTTATTTACTCTAATACTAATTAATAATCAAGAAATCTGATGAATAAATGAAAGAAGTAAGTAAAATCAAACTAGTATTTCAAGCAGTCTCGACCTCGGGTTCAAGTGGCCTCGAGGTGTATCAAGAACAATGAGGTAAGAATAAAAAAGTTAAAGGACGATTCTGATGAGCAATAAGCAGAAAAGTAGGAGAGTATATTCTTTGCTAATGATTGGGGTCCCCTTTATATAATAGGAGAACCCTAAATAAGGTACATTTCTATTTACAGTAAAGAATCTTATTGAGACAGCTGTCTAACCGCCTAGTACGGATTAGTACTAATTCGTACAAATCTATCTTGGGATTTATGCTACGATTTTGGGGACGTGACATGAATCTTGCTCATTCTATTACAAACCCATAACGGCACCATCTCGGGGTTGGGTATGCTCGGCTTCGATACTCATCGCGTACTTTGATCCTCGAGCCTTGTACTCTGTGTCGGGCTCGAGCTTGGTCTATCGAGCTCGAACTAGACTCATCCTGAACTCGGATTTAAGGCGACCCCTCGAGCCCGTAAAATCGGGCATACCTGATTTTTATCATATACACATTTACTTAAAACGGTGCGAAAAAATTAAACTTTCATTGCACAGAATAAATTTTCAAGTGGAACCGAACCATTAATACCTAATCATAAACCTTACTTCAACGATGCAAAGAAAGACACATAGATAAAGGGCATCAAGAAGTGAAATCTTATGATTAGTCAAGTCAGTAATTATTTCCTACTCAAAATTCCAAAGTATAAAATGTTGCATTTGGTTTGTTCTATTTTATATCTTAAAAGCTGATTAGATACGTATAAAATATTAACTGGACTTATGTAATCTATTAGTGATAGTGAAAGAATGTTGAAAACAAAATAAATAAGAAGTTAATTTGAATTTTGATGTAAAGAACATCGTACCAATTAATGAATATGAATTTTAAAATTTTGAAACTTATTTATCAAATTATATTAATTTTGTATATTATCCACTCTAATTGTATTTTTCTTACAATTTATATACAATCCATTATTAATGTCTTAAATTAGGGGATTCAATTGCACATTTTTTCTTATTTTCTCTCCATTCTTCTTTTAATAAGACTCTTTCCAGTTGTGTATTATATATTTTAAGCCATAACAAATAGAATTTCAGTTACAAAAAAAGAAAAAAGATACGCTATAATATGACAACGACTTTGAACGCAATTGTCGCTAAAATTTATCATTGTTTCCATCTCTATGATTGCTCAACTCTGTTTTTACTAAATAATTTCTTAACAACATTGTCAAACTACAGCACCGATCGCAGTTGAATAAAAAAGCATAATTAAGTAGATTTGAAGTTTTAGCAGATTTCAAATTAAATTCAATCGCCTCCAAACTTCGGACTCAACTTTGTATTAGTATTTCCAACAAGAATTTATGCTACCCAGTTAATTTATCATGCAAAATTCAAATCTCACATAAAACTCAGTTTATCCAAAATGCGACGATGGCGCTTTTAATATAAAACTCGAAGTTTCTCCACCCAAATCATTCAGTTCCCATCAATATTCAAGTTTTTCCGTTCAAACAAATATGAATCAGTGCACATGAGTCGATTTGGAATTCATTCTCTACTTTTCTTTCTTAATAAATCAACGAAAAAAATAACAATGTATGGTACATCAACATACAAATTAAAAAAAAAAATCCGTACAAATTTAATGCAAATTTGAATATCTACAACAACATACATAGTAAAAATAAATTTTATGCAACTAATTATATAATATACAACTTATTTACAATGTATCTACAATTTTTATACATTATTTCTACCCAATTAAATACAACTACAACATCATACAACTTAAATACAATTTTCATACAAATTTTATATAATATGTCTTTTGTATGTATTCTTTATATGATTCGTATATATTTAGTAAGTGGTGTGTTCTTCATCCTTTCTGAAATTCCAGTCAAAACTTTCTCTCTTAAAATAATTTTGATACATATCAACAATTTTATGTAAAAAGATAGTATTTGTAACTTAAATACAAATTTCATACAATGATTCATATATTATACGATTATTTTTCAACTTTCATACAACATTCCAAAAAATATATAATCACAACAGAATATAATCACAACATAATACAACTTTGTGACGACTCGGCCCGTCATCTCATGAGTTACCGCTCCATTTTTCCTATTCATGCTTCGTTATGCTTTGGTTATTCGTGTTATGTGGTACCGGGTTGGTCGGATCGAGTTCGGAAAAGGATTTAGTAAGGTTTGAGATACTTAATCTCTTTAGAGTGAGTTTAAGTTGGAAAAGTCAACCGGATGTTGACTTATGTGTTAGAGGGCTCAGAAGTGAGTCCGAGGGTTCGGTTAGCTTCGAGAGGTGAGTTGTGACTTAGAAGCGTGATCAGAATGAATTTTGGAGGTTCGTAGTAGATTTAGGCTAGAATTGGCGAAGTTGATATTTTGGCGATTTCCGGTTGGTAGGCGAGATTTTGATAGAAGGGTCGGAATGGAATTTCGAGAGTTGCACTAGTTCCGTTGTATCATTTGGGATGTGTGTGCAAAATTCCAGGTCATTCAGATGTGGTTTGGTTGGGTTTTTTATCAAAAGCGGAATTTGGAAGATTTTAGAAAATTTGGCTTGAATCTGATGTGTTTTGGTTGATTTGATGTTGTTTGAGGTGTTTTGAAGATTGGTACAAGTTTGAATAAGGTATTAAGATATGTTTGTGCTGTTGGTTGAGGTCCCGGGGCCTCAGGGTGATTTCGGATGGTTAACGGGAAAGTTGGAATTTTGTTGCAGCTGCTGAATTTGCTGCTTCTGTTATTTCCGCACCTGCGGATTGGGGACCGCAGGTGAGATAAGGAAGGTCGCAGAAGTGGAAAGTGCTGAGGGAGTCAGGAACCGCAGAAGCGGTGAGATGGACATTGCAGATGCGGATGAGGGATCGCAGATGCGGAAAATCGTAAGTTAAGTGATTTCCGCAGAAGCGGAGAAATAACCGCAAATGCGGTACCGCAGAAGCAGGTATTGGGTCGTAGATGCGGAAATGACTAGGCAGAAAGTATAAATTGTGGCCTTCACGAATTTTAGGTAATTTCACCATTTTTATCTCAGCTTGGGAGCTTTTTGGACGATTTGAAAGAGAGATTTCAAGGGAACTTCATTGAGGTAAGGAATTTTGACTTAAAACTCATTCCTATGCTATTATTACACGGATTAGAGCTAGAAATCATGGAAATTAAGGGTGAAAATTGGGGAAACTAGGGCTTGGAAACTTAAATCTTTAACTGGGGATTTGAATGACCATTTGGGGTTGGATTTGAGAACTTTTGATATGTATGAACTCGTGGGGAGATAAGGAATATATTGATGTAAAAATTATTGAATTTAGAGACGTGGGCCCGGGGGTCGGGTTTTGGTAATTTCAAGATTTGTGTCGTATTTTGATTATTTTCGCTTGGGCTTCATTCCCTTAGCATATTTTGACGTCCTCATTCTGATTTTGGATAGATTCGACGCGTGTAGAGGCCGATTCAAGGGGCAAAGGCGTCGCGAGCTAGAGATTTGACCAGTTCGAGGTGAGTAATGATTATAAATGATGTTCTGAGGGTTTGAAACCCCCGGATTGCACATCGTTGTGCTATATTGAGGTGAGACACACACTTGATAACGAGCGTGGGGTCGTGCACTATTGGGGATTGTGACTTGGTCCATCCCGATTGATGATTTTGCCGCGTATTTGACTGAAATCTATTTATTATCATCATTATTTGGGGTTGAATGCCATATTTGGGCCTTGTGCCAACTATTTGAACCATTCGGGGATTTTTACTGGTATTTCCTCATTGTTTTGACTTTATACTTGAACTCAGTCATGTATTTCACTGTTTTTCGTACTCAGCCATGTTTACTCTGTTTTAATAATTACATGATCTTTTAAATGATATTTGGGCTGAAAAACATGTTTTACTACTGCCCGAGTGGCTTGTGAGGATTTTGAATGAGCACGGCCGAGGGCCTATGTTGTGAGAAAACATTTGATACTGATTATGAGGCCGAGGGCCTGAGATATGTACGCCATGAGGTGGCTTGTTTGATATGAGGTCGAGGGCCTAGTGATGATGCCACGAGGTGGCTTGATATTGTCCTTAGGCCGCAAGGGGCCCCTCCAGGAGTCTGTACACCCCCAGTGAGCGCGGGTACCCATTGTGATGTGAGATTGAGACCGAGGGGTTGGTATTGTGATCTGAGATTTGAGGCCGAGGGGTTGGTACTGTTCTGAGATGTTGCCCGAGGGGCGGATTTGTTGATACTCTGTCTGAGGGGCAAACCTTTATGTGTTTATTTTTCCTAATTAACTGTCAATTACCTGCTTAAGTATTGAAAAAGGCTTTTCATGAAAACGCATTTGAGTTAAATGATTTTACCTATATTTCACTGATTTACTATTTTTAAATGGTTTTACTGCTTCATTATAAAATGCTTTGTGTCTTACGTGATTTCTTGCTTTCAGTCTTTATTTACCTTTGTTACTCACTGAGTTGGAGTACTCACTTTACTTCCTATACCCCTATGTGCAGATTCAGGCGTTGTTGATCCTGCCAGTACGAGTTGAGAGCTCCCGATGGACATTCGGAGTTCACGAGGTAGTTGTTTGATGTCCGCATACCCGTGTTTCTCCCACTTTATCATTTCTATTTCTGATCAGACAATTGTAATAGTTTGTGGATTTGTCAGACTTGTATTAGGTTTTATAGATGCCCATGACTAGTAACACCCCAGTATCGGGCTGTGTTGGGTTGTTCTTCCGCGTATTTATGATATTATCTGCTACTTTGAACTATTTTATCATGTTTCGATTGTTTCTTAAATGCTTAATCGTTAATAAATTGGAAAATGGGAAGTGTCAGCTGGCGTTGTCTTCACGAGAGGCGCCATCACAACTGGGTTCGGATTTAGGGTCGTGACAAACTTAAATACAATTTAGATACAACTTTAATAAAATTTCATAAGTATATTGTATGTCATGCCTTCTTCTTCTTCTTCTTCTTCTTCTTCTTCTTCTTCTTCTTCTTCTTTCTTCTTCTTCTTCTTCTTCTTCTTCTTCTTCTTCTTCTTCTTCTTCTTCTTCTCCTTAAATTCAGCTAAAATCAAGTCTAATCTTCATCAAACACCCTCAAAATTAAGATATAAACTCCAAAGAATATTTTTAATTATTTGTAACAATTGTCACACCTCCTTTTTCACCTGCGCCCGTAGGGGTGTCGGGGGAGTTTTTCCAATTAAAGGACAATCGAAATGAGATTTTTATTTGAATATTTAGAGTCGCCACTTGGGAGATTTATGGTATCCCAAGTCACCGGTTGAATCCCGAATCGAGGAAATGATTGACTCTGTATTACAGTCCGCGAACCAGAAATCCGAGTAAGGAATTCTGTTAACCCGGGAGAAGGTGTTAGGCATTCCCGAGTTCCGTGGTTCTAGCACGGTCGCTCAACTGTCATATTCGGCTTATTTATCTTATTTTTATACATGTTGAACCTATGTGCAAATTTTAAATTTTTACCGCTTTTATTATTATTTTTTAACGAGAGTTGCAATGTTGTGAAAATACATCTCGAACCATGTCACATCAATGCACCCGTGGTTATTGACACATTTCAACTCTGCTGAGATTTGGATTTGGGTCACATAAATGTGCACCCGAGTTTAAGAAAGTAAATTATCAAAAACGCGTCTAGAATGACTAGCGCATTATTATCTTTGGGGAGGGCCGTGAAATTCACTAAACGGCCCATCCCGAATTATAAATGTTTCATTTTTAACCATTTATTGAGGGCCCCGCAATTTGTAGCTTTATTTAGCGAGGCTCGTCTCATCTATTATTTTAAAGGACAAACCTACAAGCGACTATGATTTTCTATATATTTTGTTTGTCTCTAAAGTAAAAGAAAAAGGTCCTAATTATTTTAACAAGTCTATGTATCATTACTACGATATCAAAAATTTCTTGAATTAAAACAAATTAGCTTTATTAGATTCCAGCATTTGGGCATGAAGCCAACCCGTGCTGGAAAAGCAGAACAAGCCCAATGGCGGAGAGGGATCGAATCCTATTGACTGCTCAATGCAGCCCTCAAATAAGGCGAGTCAAAACTGAAATGAATGGGGATGCAGGGATGAGACTGGGTCATCTCTCAACTGGGCCTAAGAGTGAGCCCAAATTCCTGAAGAAACTTTTGATTTACCGGAAACATGACGTTTATAAAGAGACACCCCAGCATTAACTACCATATTCTCAGCAAATGGAAACTAGCTAATTAATCAGAACTTTAAATTGAAATGGGCATGCTTCAATATTATCACTACTGTAACGAGTAACCTTGATTCAACCTATTATTTAACATAATGTCCTAATCATAGCACAAAAAAAATTTTAAAAGTAAACTCGCATTTCTTTTGTCAATATATCCGGAACTAGAACAAATAGACATGAACTTCAAACTGTTGCCTACCATAAACTACCAAGAAAAACATGGAACCACATCCTGCATTTAACTAGTGCAAATTGTTGCATCACACACCCACTACAGCCCAACAAAATCCGGCGAACCTGTTTTTAACATATAAAGCTATTTGGATCGATTTTATAACTACTGGAAATGAATTAATGGAATTGAATTAAGTTATACCATACTAGCCTGGTAATACTGAATGAACTAGTAGTAAGACAGTCCAGAATAGTCCATACAACATATAATCCAAACAGTTGTTCTAATAATGCAAAAACAAATACTAAGCATTTAACTAGCAACTATCAAATGATAAAACAATTGACAACATCCAGATGAACTCGAATCTGGCCAGTGTTTCTACTTCAACTCAACTTAAAGTTACATCAGGGTGATCCAAAGGTGTACCTGGAAGTTATAACAATGAAGAAGGAGAAAATCAGTGGCAGCGAACAACAAGTGTAACAGCAGATTTGGAGTTCAAATAGCCACGAACACAACCAGTTCAGCCCAGAAATATATTTATCAATCCAGGAAGAGTTCAAAAATGTTTTGAACCAACAAGATGAATAGATTAACCCAAAATCGATTCGAATAAACCCAAATGACTTTCAAATTGACCCTAGAAACATACCACAACAACAAAATGCTCAAACTGATCCGAGAATGTCTCGACTGAAACCAAAAGTCTACTGGAACCAAGTAGAAAACACTACTGACTCTAGTGGCTAGCAATTTGAAAGTTCTAAAAAAAAAACTCTTAAAATTGACATCTCAAATTCTCTGTATGTTTCAAATTATAACTAAATGCCCTCAAAGTATTCAAAATGCTCCCTAAGAACTGAAACCTTAGAAAAACTCTCCAAAAAAAAAAATTCTCAAACTGATTCCTAGTCCTCTCAGGTCCCCCCCAAAGTTCTGTCCTAAATCCCTCCACTTATACCCAAACACTGACCTTGTCAGCTCTCAAGAGCACTTAGGCAGAATTTTTTTAACTAATTCTGCCCATGATCTTCTTTTAGTACCCCATTAGAGTATGTTTTCCCCATTACCCCTTGTCTTTTCCTTATTTAATGTTCAAACAGACATGGACAACATATTTTAATCAATCCCTTTTAAGCCTTCCCCTACCATTATGTTTTGTTCCCCATTAGCACTTAAACAAATGCATTAATTTAATGTTACCTTAGCACTTACTGGACAGAATACTTAAATTTAAAGTCCAAATTACCCCTCTGATGCCCTAAACTATTATCCTACATGAACCCCTTTCAATTTATACCAAACCCTTCAGCTATAACCAATTCAAACTATCAAATTCCTAACAACTGACTCCTAACTCAACTGGACAGATTACAAAACTTCAGATTTGCAAGACCAGTAGACCTCCTGATGACCAACTAGGAAGGTAATCGACAGTATGAATTGCAAACAAAGGGAATCACACACTATAGAACAGGTTTTAATTCACAACAGTTTTGACTAAACCCAACTACTCTCAACATGAGCCTGCAATTAGAGATGAGGCAAAGCAAGTGTCATGAAAAGAAACCTGATTAATAGCACAAGTCTAGATTCAAACAATCATGAACTATTTCCTAAGCATTAGGTCTATTGTATAGGCCAACATCACTGATTAAGGAATCACAATGACAAAGTAATTGGTAGCCTAACCTTAAACCAAACTAACCGAACACAAATTAGACCAGTTCTTGACAAATTCAACTCGCAAACTGGCCCAAATTGGAACTTAGACTACTGACCATAATTCAAATGGGAAATTCATGCAAATTTATAGAAGAGGAAGGGACAGAGTAAACAAATGGAACTGCAAGAGTGAACAATAAAAACTGGACGTAAAAGACTTACCCGAATCACAACTCGATTAAAAACCTCGAGGATCTTCCCACTTTCAAGCCGAGACGGACTTTAACCATGTGTTTTCGAAGGAAAACAGCATGGCTAAAGTCAGTCTCTGACTCAAAATTCGTGGAACCTGGCCTGCCTAACTTCGATCTGGAATCTGAGCTGCCCCACGATGGTTTGAAAAGAATTGATCAAGGATTCATGGTGAGGGGGTCCAGGAGATCACAGGGTGTGAGTTTGGGGGTTATTGGGTAAGCTAGGGTTTTGCTCGAATCTTCGATTGAAGATTCGAAGCGTCTAGTACTGATTCGAAGAAAACTGATTCAGGATTTGGAAAGAGGATGTCGTGGGGAGGCTGTGGTATAATTTTGGGGTCGTTTGGACCACCGGAACCGCTGTGAGGCGATTTCCGGTGGGCGGAGCACGGTGGTTGAAAGCGGAGGGTGTTGGGCCTGTCTCTAGGTTAGAGATGAAGGCGAAGGGGGGGTATGGCTTGGGGGGCGTGGGGTAGGACTTAGGAATATATACTATGTGGGAGATTTAGTCCTGGCCGTTAGATCAATTAAGATCAACGGCTAGGATCAGGGAGCTTACCAAATACGGTGTCGTTTGGTTTAGTGATGGGGTCGAGTTAAACCGGGTATAGAGAACGGGTCAGGAACGGGTTAAGGGAGGGGTGATCTGGACCTTTGATCAAGTGAGATCAACGATCCAGATTGAGCATGACAGAAACGACGCCGTTTGAGCGGTCGTTTTGCCAGATTGACTGGACCGGGTATAGGGGTGTCGAATTGGGCTGGTTTTTTGGGCCTGGTCGATTTCTTTTCCTTCTTTTTTTCATTTTTCCTCTTTTCTTTTATTTCCCTTTTTTAATTTATTTTTCAAAACTAAAATCCTAACTTAAATTATAAACAAAATTAAAAATACCAATTAATTCCTGATAACAATCATCACACACAATTAATTACCAATTAAAATAAAACCACACAATTTGACATTAAACGCCAAAAAATGTAAAGTACATATTTTTGTGATTTTCATTCTCGCAAATCCAAATATTGTTTAATTAATTTCTAATTGTAAAATTAAATCCTAAATGCACATGCAACACATATTTTTGTATTTTTCTTAATTAAAGTAGAAATAAACATGCACAGACAAAATACAAATAAATCACAAACAACACAAAACCATTTTATTTGAATTTTTGGGAGTAGTTCTCGTAGGGCAAAAATTACGTGTTCACAACAATACCCAATCTGAACAAACAATAATTTTTGATAACCCAAATTCGAATTCAAAGCTTTGGGGATTTTTAATGGTTGTAAATGGTGGAGAATTAAATACCTTTAAAATTTATTGATTGACAATTTCAATTCGAACATCAATTATGCAATATGAAAGGAAATTGCTAAGTTAAAACTCTATATTTTAACAATTGAAATTCATTGATGAATTTCCTGGAAAAAAGAAGAAGATGAAAAGCAAATAAAAACGAAGGAAGAAAATTAGGGAAAGAGCAGAGAAGGGAGAGAGAGAGAGAGAGAGAGAGAGAGAGCAGGGATGGGATTCCGTATTTAATTCCTAATATAAAGGGATACTCATTTAAAACTAATTTGTATATAATTGGTAAATTATATATATGCCCATGTAATTAAGTTAAAACTTGATTAGGGGGGATAATAAAGTTTCATATATAGAGCCTGTTTGGATTAGCTTATTTGAAGTAGCTGATAAGCATTAGGTGCTAAAAAGCACTTTTAAGTGATGAAACTAATTTAATGCATAAGCAGTTGTGTATTAGGATACAAGTGCTGAAATTGACAATAAGTTGCTGCAGTATTTGATAAAAAAATGTTAATAAGATCTTTTTATATTAAAATGACTTAAATAACCTTTGAAATGTTTACACTTATAAAGGCGTAATTTCTTCAAAATTTTAGATTCCAAATACAAAATATTTTATTTGTCATTTTATTTTAAATACAATTGTGCTTAGATAAGATAACTTTTTATGATAAATATAATTTATTTTATGATAAGCATATAATTATAAGCCACACTAATTAATAAATTGGCAAAAGTTTCTGAGTAAAAACTAAACCTAAATAGGACAAAATATTTGAAGAGAAACAAATACTGTCTTCATCAGCACAACACTTAGAAAGCAATGCACCAAAAAATTGATATATCCTCTTTTATTACTTACAGTTCAAAGATTAATATACAATCACATAGATACAAATATGCAAAGGAATAGAGAATCTGCTTAACTTAAATAGTTAATGAGAATTGCAGACATGAGGGGGGTTTGGGGGGAGGTTGAAACAATACTTGAGGCAGTGAGTATCTATGTAAGAGTTTTGTTCTAAAAAAGAATATTTTAAGGATAAAATAATAAAAATCTTGGTCAAACTTAAAGTGCTTATAAGCTAAAAATTCATAAGTTGTGGGTGACCAGCTTATGACTTATTTTTTACTTATAAGCACTTTTAACTTTATCAAACGCGTAGATAAGTCAAAAAATGCTTATAAGTTAGTTTGACTAGCTTATAAGCTTAGGCAAACACCCTCATAGTATAGGAAGGTAAAAATACCTTAAAAACAATGGAATAATATAACTATGCAATGTTTTAAACTATAGCCAAAACTTCCAAATTATGTATGTCTTATGTATAATTAATATATAATTTGTATATACCGATTAGAAAAAGTAGACATTAAATTCGGTCGGCTATTTGTATAAAGATCCCTAAAAAATTTCAGGAACTGGGGCCTTTATTTTATAAAAAAAGAAAAGAAAAAGAAATTAGTTATAGAAAAAGGTCCAAAGGGCAATGGGAAAGAGCCATATTTTTCAGTGAGGGAAAAGAGTCGCATACGACACCCCACCGACTGATTTGGACTTTGGGCTCCTCCTCCGTTTTCATCCGAGTCTCTCTCCATATTTGAATTTACCATTTTCTCCCTGGCAGCTTTTATCAGAATTTGAACAAATAGAAGAAAATAACTTCCCCAAATAGGAAGAAATATTTTTACAGACATCTTAGAAATAATAATCCACTAAACTAATATCATATTATGAAATTAAAAATCACAAAGGAAAAAGGTAAGAAACCAGAAATCGTATTTTCCTCCTCATAAGTGATAAGCGTAGTGAATGTGAGAATAAAAGGTTTTTCTTTTCTATTTGTTCAGATGTGTGTGAACAAAGTCTTATATAAAAAATAGAAAAAAAAAAAGATTTTAAGGTATTGAATACTCTTAATAGTGTGAGGTTTTCTAATAAAAATTATATGGGCTTGACCCCAAAGCGGATAATATCTCACTGTGTACTACCAATTATGTCCATTTATAAGTGGTTCATTACAAAAATTGACCAATTTAAAAAATATTACTAATATTAGCCAATTAGCTATTTGTAGCAAAAAAAAATCAATTTTTTTGCTTTCTTTTGTGTGGGTATTATTAAAATAGATTGGGTACATCTTAAGGAGCTTGAATCTCAGTTTTGGGATGATTTGGTTAAGTTTTGAGGTGGTTTGAATTGAAAATTCGAAGTAAAAACTGAACATGAAAAAAAAATGTTATGTGTATCACACTGTGTATCATTTGTCTATCACAGATGTATCATATTTGTATCAATTGTGTATCACATGTATATTTATGTATACCTGTGTATGAGATATATCTGTGATACATGTTTGATACATGTGTAACAAAAGAATTTTTTTAACTCGATTTAATTACGAATTTTGATACAAAACTAGTCCAATTCACCTCCAATCTTCCTCAAATTTTGTATATTGACTTGTCTATATGTTTTGAATGAATTTCAACTATACCCATTGAAAAAGTTTCTTTTTTGCTTAGTTTTTTGGAATATTGTATATACATATTTTTTGTATTTCATCACTTTTTTTGCTAACTCATCCATGAAATTTCTTTTCCGTCTTACATCTAATGTTGCTAATCGTGCATAAAAATATGGAAGGTGATTTTTGCATGTGATTCTTTGAGAGAAAGAACCTTCTTTATTTGATTTTTCAATTTTTATGTGTTTGGCTAGTTTTGGTAAGTCTATGACTAATGGCTAGAGGTTGGTAAGTTGAGACTTATTTGGGACGTTTGTGTAAGTTTTTCTAAGAGTATATCCTTGGCTTTAGTAAGATTATTGGGTGTGCGAGAACAAAATCTCGCATGAAAAGTGTTAAATATTTTTAATGGTATGAGATTTTTAAAAAAAAATCGTACATACTTGATATAAGTGCGGACAATATCATATTATGTTAACAATTTTTTTGGGTCATTTTAGCCCAACACTCTCCTCTCCACTTTCTTTCATTCAAAACAGGTTTATTAATTGTTTTTGTTTTTTCATTTTACTCATCGTTATTCTCATTTTTCCTTTCTGTTAATCTCACTGTGCACTACAATATACAGAATCTTGTTTGGCATTCTACGGCTTTACTCTAGTTACAGGTCAAATAAATTTATTTGTACTGTTGGTACCAAAATCAACTAACTCTCAAGTACTGCGTAAAATTAAAATACTAGTATAAGTTTTTATTCCCTCAATTTAAATTTATGTATCTTATTTTGACGGCATATGAAATTTACGAAAAATAAGAAAGATTTTTAAATTTTATGGTATTAAATTAAAAATATTTATAATATATCAAATGCTTTGAAATATTGTGATCTTAAATATGTTACGTGGAATTTTTGAGTTAAAAAGTTAGGAAATATTCTTTTTGAAATAAAGTATAACAGAAAGACCATCAAAGTATGTAGTGCAGTGGATGAGACTGATCTTCCCTTAATCAGAGGTCTCGGGTTCGAGCCTTGAGTATGGAAAAATCCTTGGTAGGGAGCGCTTCGGGCTCCAATGTGAGTACGTGACACCGGGTGGGAAACCAAAAAAAAGTAGAAAAGAAAGCAAGACATATAATTTGGAGCAGAAAAAGTATAATATGTGATTAAACGATAAAGATTATTTAAAAATACAATAGGAGTATGTATTTATTTGACTTGGTGGGAGCAGGGAGAAGCTAAATAAGTAATGTCGTGTCGTTAAAAGCCCCTCAAAGAGAAGCTAAGTAGTCTTCTTCCAGAGAGAAGAGGAACAAATTAAATGAAACGCTTGGTGGCTTAACTCATACACTCTTGTCATCATCTAAATTCTCTCTTTTATTCACATCTCTTCTCTGCTCCAATCCAACACCCTCCTTCCTCTGCTTTATTCCCGAGAAGAAGAAGAAAACAGAGACTTGCCAGTTTTCTCTCTCTGTCTGTGTGTTTATAGTAGTATTAATCCTTGTTAACAAGGGTGATGATGTTGATGGTGATCAGCAGCAGGTGCTCTCACACTTCCCACATCACCGAAATTATTATCACCAGCTTCTTTCGTCATAAGCTCTAGATCACTATTCTTTCTCATCAAACCTTATATATTGCTGTCCAAGATTAAAGGGGTGGCAGTGATATCAGGAACCCCAGATACATAAAGGGAACACGCCTATGGCTGTTTCTTGAATATCTCAGCTTCGTAATATTACATAATTCGCAGCTATGATGGCTCCAGGGATGCTCTACAGTGGTGGGTCTGGTGCTTTTAATTTCGACGGTGTTTTGATTCAGAAACAGAGGGTTATGTCTTCTTCTTCTACTACTACTGCAAAAGAGCATCTTGGTTCTCTATTTGTCCCCGGCTCTTCTTCTTCTTCTTATTTGGGTATGTGTATCTTTTCCTACTGCTTATTTTTGTTCTTTCTCAAGTAGCGTTGACTTTTTTTCCCTCTTCTAGATTTGTATTTTACATAATAAAAAAGTCACTGTGCCAGAACGATCACATATTGCCAATTCCCCCTAGCTACCATGCAATCGATAAATAGAAGAAAAATCTCTTCTTTTTTATACTTTTAGTTTGAGGGTTAATCCATAAATAGATGGTTCTGTGTGCTTGATGAGTGCTGTGATTATATGTTAAAGGTTCCATCTTTTGGGCTAGTCTGTGACAAATCAGTATATTCGTGAATCGAATTCTTGCAGAAGAAGATGAATTTCTGTATTTGGTTAATTTTGGTATAAATATGAATCTTAATTCTTCAAATGAGATTGTGATAATTCCCCTGCAATATATAGAACTGAATGGCTCTGTTGGGATAACTAGTTATCATTTTTGGTGTTTGATCATGTGTGCGCCATTTGGTTTACTGGCTCTAAGATTGGATTAGGTAAGATAGAAGTTAACATATCAAGTGATGAAACTGAATTTGTATAGCAAATTATAATGGAAAGAAAGAAAAGAAGTGCAATTAGTTGTACACAGAAATTACAGTTGTGTTCAAAATTTCAGACTAGTGTGAAATGGATTCAGCGATTGAATTTTGTTCTGTGGCCATTTTATCATTTCAGGATCCAGTTCTATGGTCAGTTTCGGCCGTGTTAATGGAGGGAAGAGGTCATTCTTTGACTCATTCGATCAAGAAGAGAATGAAGCTGATGAATTGGGAGAGTATTTTCATCAAGCAGAGAAGAAGAGGCGACTTACAGAAAACCAAGTTCAGTTTCTTGAGAAGAGTTTTGGGGAAGAGAGCAAACTGGAACCAGAAAGAAAAGTCCAGCTTGCTAAAGAACTTGGTCTGCAGCCTCGCCAAATTGCAATATGGTTTCAGAATCGTCGCGCACGATGGAAGACTAAACAGCTCGAGAAAGAATATGAAGCATTAAGGAATCAATATGACAATCTGAAATCAGATTACAATAATCTTCTCAAGGAAAAGGAAAATCTTAGAGCTGAGGTAATGAGCTTTAAACTTTATATTACAAGCTTGATTTTATTTGCATCATAGGGATAATTAAATGTTACTGTATTTTCTTTTCTTGAGCTCGTGGACTATGCTTATGGTTCAATCCTTATTCAGGTTTTCCAGCTCACTGATAAGCTGCTTCTCAAAGAGAGAAAAAACGGGCAATTGACTCTACCCGACTTCCAGAAACACTCCGATGCATCGCCAAAAGAAACCATGGCTGATCCTATTTCAAGGGTTAAAATGTCCAATGTGTCAGCTCAGGTTCTTAAGCAGCAGCAGGAAGATCTAAGCTCTGGTAAGAGCGATATCTTAGACTCAGAAAGCCCACATTACACTGATGGGGTGCATTCCTCTTTCATAGAGCAGGGGGATTCTTCTTATGTATTTGAACCTGAACCGCCCGATTTATCTCAAGATGATGAAGAAAAATTCAATAAGACTATGCTCTCTACGGCCAACTTGCTTGCAAAAGCCGAGGATGATGATTATCGCGTGACATCCTCAAATGTAAGCTACTTCGGATTTCCAGTTGAAGACCAAGGTTTTGGCTTCTGGTCCTATTGAGTTTCATGGTTGTATGTAGCAATGCGGAATAGTACTATTTTATGTGTTTAGTAATGTCTCAGTTGTGTATATTTGGAGACAATCCATGGCAGTATATTTTCTGTAATAAATAAAGTCCTCTTTTATGGGACCAGAATCCAAATGAGGTGATGGGTTCTAGTCACAGAACAGTTGGGAACTATGGCTATTGCGCTTAATTTGTAAACCTGTTGGTATATGTAGCTGGTGCTTCATGTTGTTCAATCATCAATGCCATTTGTGAAATCTGACTTTTCTTTGTCAACTAGAAGATGCATTTCTGAAATTCCAAAATGGGAGACACTATTTTGACAAAAGGAGTGGTCACGGTTCAATTATACCATAACCCATTCCGTAAACACGCAACCTATATTGGTCGGATTCTCCGAAAATGCCGTCGCGTACGTGTCGGATCCTCCAAAAGTAGTGCATTTTTTAAGGATATGAGTGAAGCAACATTTTGGAGAGTCCGCAGCATTACATGCAACAGAAGATGATGTTCAGTGCTACTAAGAATATATTTTGTTACTGAATTCCTTTCTTCTTTTTCTGTTTTCTATGTACTGCAATTTTTTTGGAAACAAGGGGTTGAAAGAGATGATAAGACATAAGTCAGAAGGGATCAGTGGATAAGTGCGATGAAACATCAAGCAACAGCAGTTTGGTGGATATTACTACTAGTACTATTTACTCATAAGGAGATTGATCAAAGGCAAATTTGTCAAACAGTAGGGTCCCTAATTCGTGAAATCTAAAAGGATCATTGTCATTTGGATCTTAGCACATTAATATGCCACGCTTGTCCTATTTATTCAACAAAATTGACTAATGTTTTTGGACAGACTTCCCGAATAATGAACCTTTGGCATACAGAAAAGCTCTATCTCTACCTCGTCGAACAGACAAAACTGTTTCACCAACAAACAGTACAAAAGAACAAGGTAAAGGCGGCATATAATAGATTTTAGTGATCCAGCCCTTACTCGAACCCCATGTATAGCGTAAGTTTAGTGCACCGGGCTACCCTTTTTTTAAACATATCTTGCGTAGGCACAAGTACGCAGTACGCTTGGTTTGGTTAGCTGTCTTTAATATAAATAAACTTGTACATAGGTGTATTCCTACTAACAACAACAATTATTATTACAATACTTCAATCTCAAACAAGCTGGGATCATGTATATAAATTCTCACCGATCACATTAATGTATTTAAGGTCATCTCATGCCAATAGTATGCAAATACACTATTCTGACGATCCTATTAACAAAAACAAAAAAAGACGTTTGGCAGAATTTGAGATAAAAGTTGATGATGCTTACCATTTAATAATAAATGAACTCTAAAATATTACAACCATTTTTTAAAGAATGCTAACATAAGCAAGTATGACAACTACTAGTATACTACCAAGTCATTAAGGAGAATTAAATTATTAGAGTTAATATTTAGAAAATACAATGTTTGTACATAAATACTCCTAAAGTATGTGTTTGATGAGTAGTTTATCATCTTTTTCTAAAGGTACTGAGTAGGTTTATCACCACAAGGTCAAGTTGAACTACGTAAACTGATCTATCACTTATAAATTAAATAAATTTGTGGCTAATAAGCACTTACCTTAGGTAGTTGAGCTAAAGGGGAGAAGTATTTTATTAGCTAATTAGTCTCTATATATTTTGCTTCTCCGATACAGGATGTCGTAATAAACTCAAGAATATCAAGAAAAGAAATCCTTTTACCTTTGAACGTTTAAAAAGCCCTTAAGGTCTCTTTTGAACAAGCAAACTTTTCCAAAAAGGTTCTTAAAATACTTAGAGTGGTGTTTGTTTAAGTATTTGCAAAAATATGAGTTTGCAAAAAGAAATCTTTGTAGAAGTTGCTTGTTAATAGAGTTTTTGTACCAAAAAAAAACAGGTTTAAGAAAATCAATAAGTTTCTCAAATCCTGTAAATACTTAATACTAAACAAACACCAGTGAAAATTATTAAAATGAACATGTTAATACTTAATACTTATTTGAACATGTTCTTTCAAGAAAATGTCAATAATTATTAAAATTATCGACAAAAGCCTTTTTATACTTGAGGAAAAAAATGAAGTGGCCGAGTTCAAAAGCAACGCGTGTAAGAACTGTTGGACTAAACATGTTATCTGCTTTGGGCAAAGCTCGCATGATTTTTCCCAAAAAAAATCACACACTATTTAAAGATTCTTACATTTTAAATATTAGCCCTTAATCTTTTCGGTTATCAACGTGTACTTTGTTCGCATCTCAACAGGAACAAAGCTAACGAAGTCGTTGTCAAGATGGTCGTAACTTGTAAGGTTAAACGTGCTTAGCACAAAACCACTACATCAATCAACTTTCATGACAACTCTACCAGGCAGATTAAAGAAACTCCAATATGTGTCAATAGGTCCTTTCTAATTTGTATTTATGCCTTTTATGTGGCAATTGTCATTAATATGTGGTGTCTGACCCCAATATATGCTTATACTTGTATGGTCCAAAAGTGCACTGGCTCCACGCTCGAAAGTTTGGTCTCTTTACCTTTTCTTTAGGTGAAATTTCTTTTTAAAAAATCTCTAGTGAACATTGTTTAAACAGTTTTCCCATTGCTGAACTCCATTTAGTATTGCTTTAATCAATAATGTTTAGAGACTTTTCAAACTTCCCGATTATTATAGTCCGACTCGATGCGATGTGACAATTACTTAACTTATTTTTTAACACATAACCTGCGTATAGCTTATATCATATCCGTGAGGGCTGAAAAGTACATCACGTCATCAAAATATAGTGTATATATATCTTTAGTGAAATTTTAAAATCACAATTCAAACTACTGCTACTCTTATAAATTGTGTGGTAGTTTAAACCTGAACTTTTCCGTTTGATGATGCACCGCCGACGAAATTTACCCTGTGATTGATTCGTTAACCACTTGCCACAAGGAGTTGTTTCGTGGAAAATCATATTTGTGTGTAAAGTATAGTAAAAAAACTACTAGTATATTATTTGAAATAAAAAAAACCAGCCGCGAATTTGTTCTCCTTGCTTTGAACTTAAGGCCCTACATAAAGACGCGCAGTTGTCGTTTAAAATGACTAGGTGTTGTTTTTTGTTAGTGAAACAAAACTTTCAAGTTTAGAAAGTGATCTCTTGATCCTAGGGGTGGAGCTAGTGTAGTGTCGCCGTCACTAACTTTGATTCAAAATTTTATATTTAGCTTAAAACATTTATTTAATATGTATAAACAATTAATTTAAAACCTAATAACTTAAAATGATTAAAATATCAAATTAATAAATTTCAAATCCTAGTTCCAACTCTGTGCATTCGATACGTACGCATCCAAAAGGCAACAAGCAACTCTAAAAATTCATTTTTCTTATTTATTTTTTTTGGTTGCTTCAAACCCCTTATTCTTTTTGGATGCACCCATCCAAAAGGCACCTGCAGTCTGATAAATATAGGAAAAGAGCATCAATTGAGTTCCGTGACACAACGATTTCCAGAAAAAGCTATATGATATTTAATTTTTCTGGGTTGAATGAGAATCATATCTTATTCACAACTATATATAAACCGGAATTATCCGCTTGACAATGCACGATATTCATTTTCATCAAAAGACCGTGATTGCTTTATTGGAGAAACGGTGGATTCCTCTGTTGCACCTTCACTTTTGACCAGGCAATTTTCTTTTATACAGCTCTCATATGACGCATTGCATTTCACATCAGAATTTGACATTCTCTTTTAGGTAACACACCATCTCTTGCTGCAATTATTGGAAAAGGAGAGAATTGATTAACAGTCGGATTCTAGAAACAGAAATTGAACTCACCAAACTATTAATCCTTCCGTCCCATTTTACAGTAAGGTATTTGAGTGGATATGGAATTGAAAAAAGAAAGATAGATTTTTAAGATTTATGGTTTAAAATATGTTATAGACATTTATGCGACTACAGAATCATGTCATTAAGAATTAAACATAAAGTTTAAAGTTCGGTTGTTCTAAATATTTTTTTAAAGAAAGATATGTTACATAAATGGAACACAACAATAACTGGTTTTATCCAACTTCATCTTCAGAGTTGAGACACTAGCGAATGGTGAAGACCTTGAATCTAACTCAGCTCTAAAAATTAGTTTATGAGTAAAGATTGTCCAAATAAGGAGACAACAACATATTTCCTCAATCAATACGAAACATCTAACCCCTCCCCCACCTAGAATTAGACATTGGGTGCGTGGACAATATAATATAGAGCCGATAAAACTCAACTCAAAAACTAGCTCATTAGGTGATAATTGTCTAATACCATATAAGGAAACAATATATTGTTTATGTCAGAAAAATCTGTTCAGCAGTTAAATAAAGATGAAGAGAGGAAGCAAAACTTACGATTAAACATAGAAGAATGCAAGCAGCAGCTCCAGGGAACAGAGCATACCAATAGTTGAGATGATGCAGCTTAGCTCCATCAATGAAAACTAACGGCAGACTTGCAGCTATCATACATAATACATAATTAGCACATCAGCTTTGAATATGGAGTTGATATATTATGTATGAAACATAAAAAAGAGATATTTACCAGGAGGATGAACAGAACGAGTATAAATCATGAAAGCCATGGCAGCAGAAAGGGCTGTGCTTCGAGCTAGCCACCCTGGCCCCAATAATGTGAATGCCAAAACACCAATGGCTGCACAACCGATTTGTGCCATAAACATATTGTACTTCTGCACATTCAATCAACACAGAATTTCTTGGTCAGCATATTCTACACAACCGGACATTTGATTTGTTTGCACTTACAAAAGTTGAGGGCGGATACAGTTTAGCGAGGACAAAGACAACATGAAAATGACAAGGGGTAGTTTGAAATTTCTCTATTTGAGTTAAAACTTGAACACAGCCCTAACTTGTGTAAACAAAGCCCAAGAACTCATTTTCGAGATGTTTAAACAAAACCCTGAACTTGAACAATTAAAGATACGTAAAATTTAGCATTTCTAAAGGCTGGTATTGAGTATATGCTACCAGTAAATTAGCTGTGACAAAATGTTGAGCCTTTTATTAATAAGTAATAAATGAAATGATAAAGATTTTTTTTTTTTTTGGCAACTCATGCCACACTTGGTTATTGAGTTTTTCTGGTAAACATAAAGCCTATTAACTTTGTGATTTTGATTTAATCTTCTGACGTGACAAATTCAGATTCACATAGTTAGGCCCACTAATTACAGCTACTATCAAGTTTCTATTTTGTTATAAAATCCCTTTCCTTTATTTTCTTTAGCGTGAGGCTTGGTTTATTACCTTTACGGCTTGTTTGGTACGAGGAACAATGGATAATTAATCCCGAAATTAACTTTGAAATGAGTTTATTGTTGGGATATACTACTAACTATACGGTTTAGCTATAGTATTGAGTTTTATTCTTTATATAACAATTGTTTATTTGATTTATCCAATTCAATAAAGTATTATTTTAAATAGATCATTTGTTACATGTGTTCCTTTAGTTATGTAGTAAACAATTTAGTGTATGGAGTCTTAGCTCATGCACAAAAGATTAAATTGTCAGTTCTCATAATTAATAAACTATGTTCACAATCCAAGATATTGTTGGGCAAAATATCTTGATGATTGTAGCACAAGATTAAAGTATAATTAATAAACTATGTTCACAATCCAAGTTCTTGTGCTAGTATACTTAGTGTATATTGAACGGACCAAGTAGAGAAAAGATGTTTTTGTACTGAATATATATATATAATATTTTCTCTAATTCATTGAAAGCGCTTATACTCCTACTCCTAATTTTGATATAATTATTATGATCAATGTGATTTGTTTATTGTTTTGATTTATCAAAAGGTATAACTCTATTCAGAGTTAGTGTATGCCTAATAGATTGGACAATAACGAATAACATTTGTGAAATAATAATTAGTTGATAGAATCTGTGACTCGTCTTTGAGTTTGATAATATATAAGCTTATAAGTTTTCATGTGAAAACCCGATCCGTGAATTTTGTATCCATCACATGAAATAGTTTAAGCAGAATTATAAAGGATTTAATTAGTTGATTAAATTAAATTATAAGTAATTTAGTTTAGTTAACTGGTATTTGTAATCTTAACATGGGGAGTTAAAATAAGTGTTAGTGAATTTCGAAATTCATATTGAGGAGTTCAATTGCAGTTTTTTAGTGGAATAAACTGCGATTAATTATAGTAGGATTTAATTCATCTGAATTTCGAATTAATACTATAATTGTTAGCCTCTTATTATTTCTGTGATCCCTGCACTATCTAGTAAAATCTTTGACAGACTTGGGAGAAAAGTTATCTGTTTGAGTTAGAGTAGGTTTCTACTACACTAGCAGAATCTACTACACAATCAGAATCCTACATGATTTTTAGCCTGCATTTTGGCTAAATTTCGGGTCTACAAATAGAAGACTAGTTTCACCTAATAACTCACTCTTCAGAATTGTATTATTTGCCCACTCAAATAATTTCGTCCAAGGTTTTACGAGGAGCATAGCAGAAGACTGCAGCCGTGGATTCTTGTTCTGTGAAGGTCTTGTGCAACAGTTTCACGAGGTTAGTGCTTCTAATCTCCGTAATTAAATCATTGTCTAGTTTATATGCTTGTGATACCTCGGTTTTATGCGTGCTTCCGTTGCGCATGTTCTAACATTTATCCCACGTTTGGTTGGGATAAAATCGTGGTATAACTAATCTCGAGATTAGTTATCCCGGGATTGTAATATGTTTTTAGCCCCATGGGATAATGGAATAACTAATCCCGGGATAATTAATCATGGGATAACTTGTTTTCCAACCACACGACCCCTTACTATGCCAAAGGTAGCTCAGAGAGGCACACGCACAGGAAGAAGCTAGCTATGGGCTTCGGTGGCCATGAATGCTCGGTCATGTGAGTGACACACAATAAATCTTGAAAATTAACTCTTGAATTGTTTTAACGGGCGACATAGAACTTAGTTCAAGGGGAAGATCTATGGATTGTGGTGATGGCCCATATAAAACTTAGTTCGAGGGAAGATTGTTGTTAGTTGAAAAGATCGGGAAACTAAATACAAGGTATAAAGATACTCTTAAATAATGTGAAGCTTTTTAGAGAAAATTGTATATACTATGCCCAAAACAGACAATATCACAACATTAAAAGTACACGGCTAAACTTTACCAGGGAGATAATTGACTTGCATGTTCAGTAACGGACAAATTGAAAGAGAAGCACAAGCAGCACAGGAAAAAGTATTTTCTGGATAGACAGAGCCAAAAGTTTTAAAAGGGAGAATCAAAGATCAAGGACTTTACAAGATTAAAAATATTAAAAAGGTACCAACTGGTAACCGAATTAAGAACTTTGTACTATTTTGCTATCTTCTTGCCCTTGCTTTTTTTTGGAAGCCGACAAATGAGAAACAGCACAGTTACTGTCCATCACTGTGGCTGTTTCCACTTTCCACTCCATGTTTTGCTCGCTTCAAGTTGCTATATAAAAATAGCTCTCTAGCTAGCTAATGTTATCAACAGTTCTTGTTTGTTTTCTCAATATTGAAATGGCCTTTTCTTTTTTCTCTTATTGTGGATAAAAATACGAATTACTCACTCTAGGAGACAGAGTCCAACAATTACAAATAAGGCTACTCAAATAAGTCGAACATTTTTTACCCAAAAAAAACTTTAAAATTTGGCACTTGTTTTATTACTTTGGTCATACAATTGAGTTAATCTTTATTTCTTTGAAAAAAACTAGTTTTAAAACTCATCGATCAGTTCCATTGTTACTCCCTTTATTTCAAATTTTATTTATTATAATGGCTTAGATTGTTGGTTTTGGTGGTTGACTTTTATATAATAGATACAGATAAAAATTGTACTTATGTGGAGAAGAATACATGTGAGTACGTTGACTATTTGTAACTTACACCTCGGGAGTGTTTGGAATGATGAAGGTCATTTTCTAATGCATGTTTACGAGCGAAAGTCAATTTTCTTATAACTATCTTAACTTTTAGCTTCAGAATTTTGCTCCAATTAACATTTAGACATCAATCTTTAAAATGCAATAGTTTTGCAATACTTTTAATTTCAATTTGGCGCAAATTTATGTGTTCGGTATAACAGAAAACATTTCATAAAAATGTCTTCTTCCAAATTATTGATTTAGAACCCAGTAACTCAAAATGATTAAAATTCTGAACCTATAAATTTCAAATCCTGGCTTCGCTTCTCAATATGTCCAACTTGTATTTTATATCACACTATAACTTACCTCAACTAAGACATCGTTGTCAACCTTTAATTGAATGTAAATCTTTACCAATGGTTTAACCATACTCATTTGGTGTGGCTAGTAATTATCCTCATTATACCTTGTTAATAACAGATTAAGTGTCAAGTGATTGCGCTTAATCAGATCCAATATAGAAGGGAGACAACACCGTTTGGCGAGTGGAAAACGAGGAAATATCAATTCAAGCCATCTAGTGTCACTCAAAACTATTTTCCAAACATTAGTTTTATAGGAAATACTAGTAATTTTCATGTTTTACATATTTTTATATCTAGCTTAAAACAGGAAAACATTTAGAAATGATTTTCGAGGGAAAACATATTTTCCATACTAAAGGCACCTCGCTTCATTCCTCAAAACTAACATAAAAACCTTATGGTACGCTTGGCAATTGGATATATATAAGAAGAATTAACCTAAATAGCAGCTTACTCAATTACTTAAAGACGAATGTATAATATACGCATAATTTATATATAACATGTGTATAATCATATATAATCAATGTATAGTTTATGTATACTGGCTAAAAAAAGTACTCCTCTGTTTTAATTTATGTGAATTTATTTGACTGGCCACGAAGTTTAAGAAAAGAGAGACTTTTGAACTATGGTGTAAAATGAGGCATATATTGTGTGTGGTTATAAATCATTGCATAAAAGTAAATTATTTCCAAATAGGGAAATGATTATTCTTTTTTGCACGGGTTAATAAGAAAATAAGTTCAATATAAATTAAAACGGAGAGAGTAAACAGTAAAACCAGGGCTATTTGTGTAAAGATCCCACATATAAAGCATTAATATGACCACATCTTCATGCCTATGAGCAAATAAAATAAGCATGCGGTTGTAAACCGTCTAGCTAAAACAACCAGTACTCTTTGCCAGTTACCCCACCCCAATCTCCACTTCCCACCAACCAAATTAAAAGATATATAGCACTAGGCAAGATTTTCAGCTAAGAAAAAAAAGAAGAAGATGTGGTAGTGAATGAGAAAGAAAGCGTACCCTAGCACCAGGAGAAGAAGGGGTGGCAAAGAGGACAGCACAAACAGCTCCTAATGGAGCTATAGTCATCGATATCCCTTTCGGTGCCAATATTTGGTCTATCTTTCCTAGCATAGCCATTGCCGCAAATGCCCCTATTTTTCAACAGTAAATGCATTCTATCATTAGCAACATATCAACAAACAGTAACTACAATTAATGAAACTGATTTTATTTTCAACACATATCAAAGTACTACTTAACCTTACCTGCAGAAGGCCAGAAAACGTCACTAAGTGCAGGAGCTTTGGAGCTCTTTTCCGGCATAAAACCATCCCATATTGCTGCACCTCCTGCTGACGCTCTAGTTATGACCCAAGAAGAATCATTCCTTCTTTTATTTATCACTCTCCTGTTTGCTAATATTCTTCTGTCATTCAAACCCAAGAAGGATCTCCCCAGGCCTAGGACTGATCTGTTTTCCCCAGAATCTTTTGAAGAATTCAATACAGAAAATGACGTTGACGGCAACAAAATGCAATTATTAGCACGGAGATGAACCTGCGCCGCCATTTTTGCTGTTACAACTTTGAAAGATCCTTTCTTATTCTACAATAAAGCATCAAGAAATTCAAGGAAAATGAGTAATTCTGGATTGTATAATATTTTTTGTTTTGGTTACAACTTACAACAAAGATACCCCTTGGATGGGAAGTTGAAATTGGGAGGAGAGCCTGGGACGAGATATATAATTGGACTCTTGAATATATTGAAGGGACGCCATGTACCTCAGGGGTATGGGTAGGGTATCCAGCTCAGCGTATGTTGTCCACTAGTGTTGATTTAAAAGTATTTCGGGGAGGAAACCGCCCTTGGACTATGGAAAAAATTAATCACTAATGGGAGCTAGTTTAACAAAGATATTGTGGCATTATGCTAAAGGTTATTGGCTGGCCATTCTCTAATCAGAAAAGCCACCATCTTATTCGCTCCAGGAATGTTTCCTTAATTACCCGATCAACTTGTCATTGAATGTTTTACCTAGACTAACCATTTAATTATATGCCCAGATATTCTAATTAATCAAAGCAGTTTGCCCAATTATATCTATTCTAATTAACCAAAGTTTCATTTTCCAACAACAGTCTGCCCAATTATATCTTAGTTTAAGTGGTCATTTCTAGGGGCATCAAAGGAGCAGATTGACTTACATTTGACGAGTTGAAACAAGTAAAATATAATCAGTGAAAGAGTTGAATTATAATCTGTTCTACTATAGTTCTTTAGTTCAGTCTGGGTTAAATAATCTAACTCACCCAACTCAAAATAATTTCTCATTTATTTGATTTTCTATTACTATAATTTATTGACTTATCAGATTCAATTTATAGGACAATTTGATTTGTCATTATAATATCAAACAAACTAAATTCAACAAATATTTCTTATGTTTTGATTTGTTTTCTTATAAACCAAAGCTTTTAGCTAGACTAACTATGGCTGTGCCTAAAGATTGTTGGCAGTGAATATACATCCAGTCCAACCCGCAATCTAGGTGATTGAGCGGGTCATATTTTCATAACCTAAATTTGTCGTGGCAAGTCATTTAATTGATGTCCACGAGAAATAAATCCAATATCACATATAAAATGCCGTTTCTAACATAAAATTTTATATCAATAACATGTATAATTTTTACATAACAAATATAACATGTATAATTTTTACATAACAAATATAACATGTATAAGTTTTATATTAACTCTGCATTACTAAAATTCATAATTTCAACATGATTGTTTTTTATGTACAATTTAAAAAAATAAAATAAAAATATAATAGCCGTAACACTTGAATAAGAAACACCGGAAAATAATAATAATGGTAAAGTAGACAATTAATGTGTACAATTATTATTATTATTATCATTATTTATTACGTATAATTCATATATTTTGATCTTATACATAACTGATATGTGAACTAAACGATCATAAATATTCCTATATATGGAAAACAAAGAAAATAATCTATCTGTTTTTTTATTAATCTTGATAAGGAAAAGAAAAATGAAAAAGTTTATCATACGTCAATTACTTGGACATATCGCTACTGCCACAATCGCTAACCTTTAGCGTATTTGGACATGCACCGTTATGGGGAAAAAGTGGTTTTTAATTGCCACTGCTTCAATAAAACACTTAAAACTGATAATTTTATGATTAACTATGATAATATTTGACAAACTGTATAGGAACCCGTTTGGATTGGCTTAAAAAAAGTGGCTTTTAAGTATAAGTGCTTAAAAGTACTTTTAAGTGTTGAACCTTGTATTATAAATAAGCAGTTAAGTGTTTGGATAAAAATGCTGAAACATAAAAAAAATTGTTGAAGTGTTTGGTAAATAAGTGCTGATAAACACTTGTTTCTATTAAAATGACTGAAATATCCTTAAAATTGTTAACACTAAAAAAAAAATGATTACGATAATATTTTATTCTAAATTAATACATATACAAAAAAATTATAATTTAGTTCATTTTCAATTTAAACTGATTGCCTAAATATAAATTATTTATTTAAATAACATGCAATAATCTATTATTTCACCAAAAAATATTTTTCGGCTCATAGCTTCAAATTCTTTGTTAACATGTAGACTCATTGAAAAATTTGATTTAGAATATAGTTTCACCAATTTAAAAAAATGAGGGATTCAACAGCAATCTTTTAAAAAAAAATGTTATGGAACCAAAAAGAAACTAAAACAAAACAATGTATATAAAATATTAAATGTATCAAACATTTACAAAGCTACAGTTGGCTTTACGTTTACAACTTCAAACAAAGAATAAAACACTATTTTTCACTCTCATGAATCCAAAACCAAAAGAGTTCGGCAGTGATGGAATTTGGAAGGTACAAATTGGAAATGGCAAAGGAAAGGAGAAAAAGAAAAGATTATGGAATTTGGAAGGCAAAGATTAAAAATGGCGGAGGAAAGGAGAAAAAGTAAAGATTGGGGTATTTTGGAAATTATACATAAGTATCAGGGATAACAATGTAAAATACTTGGTCAAAGAGGAATGACTTTTAAACTAGAAAAAAAAAAGTTGGGATTACCCAACTTATCACTTTTAGCTTAATTTGGACCTTTTGGCTTAAAAGCATTTGACCTTTAAGCAGATTTTAAGTTTGTCAAACACCTTAATAAGCTAAAAAATGACTTAAAAACAAGCTCTAGTAGTGCTCCCAAAAACTTGTCTTCTTGTTTCCTTCTATAATACCTATATAAACACACCAGCAGAAACAAAAAACGAGGAAGCATAAAACAATAACAACAACCAAAAAAAAACTCTAGTGAAATTGGGATCTGAGGAGGGTAGTGTGTACGCAAATTTTACCCCTATCTTATAAGAATAAAGAGGTTGTTTCTGGTAGACTCTCGATCAGTGACGGATCTAAAATTTTAAAGTCATGGGTGCTCGTGGGAAAGAGTTCCGAATTAGGACAAATCCATAATGACTATTGTACCGAGGTTAGGACAGATGGTGAACACCTCGATGGGCCAATCGACGACTCATCTTCGTGCAATCCAATCCCAGGAGTGAATATAGGGACAACACAAGGAGAGACCCTCCAATGCCGCGATCAGGCAGAGATCAGCATCAACCTTATATCAGGCCACTCGTCCCCAACTTCCGGTGCAAAGAAGACCCCTCCAGGCCAAGATCATACGTCTATAGAAATGACCGAGGTATGTTCCCTTTACTATCTGCTCATTGTGTGTCACCTACAGAGGTGGTCTACGCACTCGAGAAGCTCGGACCAAAGGTGAATGGACACTAAAGATGAGGTCTGACCCAAGCACCATGATGTCAAACGAGTTCTATGAGTTCCACTAAGCCCGTGGACATAAGACGGGAGACTGCCACGCTCTAAGGTTAGAAGTGGAGAACCTGCTGCAACAAGGACACCGCAAAGAGTTGCTTAGTGACAAAGGCAGGAACACCTTAGCAAAGGGCCGAAAACGTCCAGTCCCACCAAAGCCGCCCTCTCCTGCTCGCATCATCAACATGATTATTAGGGGTAGTGACAACGCCTCCATCAATGGCATTAAGTTCACCACCACTCACAAACTTAAGAGATTGATCACCCACAAATGATATGACGGCATAGAAGAGAGTATCATCTTCGATGAGTCAGATGTCTACGGTTTGACTTTCCCTCGTAATGATGGACCTGTCATTACTTTACGAATTCTTGATACTGATATTAAGAGCATTATGGTGGAAAATGAAAGCGGAGCATGCATTATCTGGTTTTAGTTTCGCGCTACATTATACTTAGTTATAACAATGTAGTTGATGAACTTCGGGCGAGATCGCACTCCCTGTCCTCGCCGGCGGGGTAACACTGGAGACTACATTCCACATCATGGATCAGGACATGACGTATAACGCCATCATAGGTCGACTATGGATACTCCCCATGAGGGCAGTCCCCTCCAACATGTACCAAGTCATTAAGTTCCCGACCCCATAGGAATATGTATCATACGAGGGGAACAAGGCCGGCGATGCCCCTTGGAAAGACTACTGTCACTAAGCTCTTTGAGAGTTTGGTGCTCGACAACAGAGCAGATGGGGCCAAATGCCTGAACCACGTACTGGGATCGTGATAGTCCGCGACCCCCCTTCCACTTTGACTTCAATTTGAGTTGTCCCACTATCAATCATCTCATGATCTTCAGGTTTAAAGTCGAAATCAGATTTATCGCGAAAAAGCTTAACCCGCTTCTTGTCCTACTCGGCGGGCATCTTGTATTTCCTCTTGTTAGTAGGTGAAGCTTCCAAAACTGGTCCAAAAGATGAAATATCCCTATACCCAGGACTTGCGGGACTATCATTAGCAGTATTCATAGCGACCTCATCCCCTTCGGGTCAAAGAGAAGCAGCAACATCGAATTCCTCTAACCTAGGCGCTGATGAGGTTGTCCCTACACCTTCCTAGACCAATGTCACCACGATATCTTGCACCACGACCTCAGGGGAGACTTCCGATAGGTCAACTGCTACTGGAACACCATCTCTCCCATCTATGACCTTCCTCTTCCTAGGACTCAGGTCTGTGTCACGCGGAGAAACCTCCTCGTCTTAAACACAAGGGGGAGCCAAATAAAGAATTGACATAGTGGTCTAAATGGGCGTAAGAGTAGAGGAAACGACACTCCTCATTCTCTTGAAAGAAGGCGTCAGCGCCAAATTCCCTTTAGCAACCTCCTTGGCGTGGCCCGGAAAGAAATATAAAAATGAGCACAATAATAGGGCGAATACAACCACAACACCATCTAAAAAATGACATTACTTTTCGGAGGGAGAGCTGGTTTGTACTTATGCTAACAACTCGACCAATCACGGATCCCCGCAGTCAATGAAGGACCCTCTTAACCTAATTGGGAGGTGTGTTACCAACTGGAGGCTCCGTGAGGTAGCTTCAAAACAAGAAAATTTATTCCACAGAGTTAAAACTCACAATCGTATGAAGAAACGCAGGCAAGAAAAGCACTTACGAGCGTGGTTCCAAGCCTCTAGAAAGTTTGTGGCGTCGGACACTACGAACTTGGTCTTGACGAAAAGAATTCGAGCCAAAATTGTCGACTACCCTTGTCATCCATCTTGATGACCAGTGATTTGCTTCCACGATGGCGAGTGTTCAACATCGTGCCATGATAGAAAGTTGGCATGAACAGATGTACAATGTCATAGAGTAATCTCGACATTGGTCAGCTCTGCGAATTTAGATAACATCTTGACCACCTTGTAAACCAAGGGCACAAGTTGAGTTGGCAGATCCGGTAGTGGCGGAAAAACTCCTTCACCAAAGGGGAAAGAGGAAGAGAATAACCGATGGTGAAGGGGTAGGCGTAAAGGGTGTAGTAAACTAGAGGGTAGGTATACAATTCGTCCTTGCCAATCGTTTAGCCATTAAAGAAGATTAGAAAACCTCTGCCACCGCCTCCAACTGCCGTTGAAAGTTTGATTTCACGTCGGGGCTGCGAGGAATAATTTCTTCTACTGATTAAAGAACCTCTGCTTTAACGGCGGTGGAGGCATCTCCTCCATAAACGGAGGCCACAACCGCTAGTAGAGTAGCCTGAATCTCTACATTTGTGCTAGAAACTTTTCCATCACGAATATCAGAAGGTGTGTTAGACATGATTGTTAAATTTGGGGAATTTATGAAGGGAAAAAGATGAGAAAATAGAGGAAAACTTTAGGAATGAAGGTCTGAAAGGGAGATGAAGAAAACTGAAGCAATGGAAGTAAAGAAAGAGTTTGAATTGCGGTGATCATCCCTCATTTTAAAGGAGGGACCTTGGGATTCGAAGCGACTCCGTCATGATTGCAGCCGCAGGAGAAACGACAAACTCAATCCACAAGCTACACATGTCTTAACGCGATGCATCGAGAACCAACGTCATCATGACGAATGATGTTACGTCCTATCTACGTCAGTTTTCTCCCCGAAGATCACCCGGAAAAATCAAGGCGACAAGAGTCTAAAATACGTGGCTCCCGTAATGCCATATCATCCGCCTCTGACCACGATCATGACCATTGATAATTTGATATTCACTTATCAAGCCCGTCCGGTACGTCTACCTCAACAAGCAGAGAGACTAACTGTATGGGCAAAAAACTTCATTTTATGTGTTTGACCCTGTCAACGTCGATAAAGCCTTTGAACGTTGTGATGAGTCAGCCTGACCCTAAAACGTCGAAGTCAGGCAAGAAAGATGAATAGTAGTCGAGGTCGAGATGGCTTGGCAGAAAATGAGGACAAAGGCGAGCACCCGCTTTCAGTACGAAGTGACGACCATCATAGGATTTGGATTCCCTAGGGATATTCTAACGGATATTCTTTTCTGTTTTACTATCTAGGACTTGTGACCATGTATCCTTATAAATAGGAAGAGATGTAGTTCAAGAAGGGGATCAAACATTTTTTTTAAGGATATCATTGACATTCTTTGTGCAAGATTTCTCTTTATTGAATAGAATCAAAGCCTAACTTTACGCTTCTTTTCTTTTACCTTTCTCTCTCGATCCAAGAAGAATCGGAACACTCAACTGCTTATCACAATCCATCAGTGTCAGAAAGCATATTGGGAAATCTCATCCTTGCCATGTGAACTTTATCTCCCTTATTACTCAAAAACCCTTTGTTATCATTCATGACTGCCTTTGAAGTTTATAAGCTTTTATTGCTCATCGGTGTTTTAAGATAATATTGTCTAATACTCCCTCCGGTCAACAATAAGTAATCAATTTACTTTTTTATTTTGGTCCAAAATAAGTGTCAATTTATATAATCAAGAAAAAATTCAATTTGTTTTTACAAAATTACTTTTATGTACGTATCCCTAAAAAGTTTTCTTACTCCTCACATTAAATATTTAATTAAGGGTAGTTTAGTCATGCTAGGTATTTTTGTATAGAATTTAATATTTTCTTAATGGGCGTGCTTAGAGCAAATTGGTCACTTATTGTGGACCGGAGGGAGTACTACATATTAAATATTCGCCCTAAAAGTGCTAGATGTGCTATTGAAATATTGATATTGACTATGTTTAACCCTATTTTTCTATAAATCTAATTGTATAAAAACCTAAATCTAATTTATGGGTCATACAGGAGGTCTTTTTAGTTTAAATAGAAGGAAAAGGAGAGGAAACTCAATTGAACTAAATTTGAACTTACACTGCTTCGATCGGAATTGTATAATTTTGGTCACCACGCTGCCCCTAGAAGGACATCACTTTTAGCTTAAATTTCTGAACTGTTACATCCTCATCTAGCTGTTACTGGAGAAACATATCTTGGCCACCACATCATTTTAAACTATTCAAGGACCAGTCCAATATTGAAGTATGTATGGAATCTGTATGATTGTAGTCTTAATTTGAATACCGCTCCGTGAGGATCTCGAAGCATATTCAATAATAATAATAATAAAAAAAAAATACCATATTCACTTTCTCTTATTTTTGAATACGCAGATTTACAAACCCAAGCCCATGAGCCCAAACAAAGATACAAGAGGAAATCTAAGCCCGAAGTTAAACTGGCATGAAAACCACCACTAGAGCCCGAGCAAGAATCACGCAGGAGGATGAAAACCTCCATCTACAACCAAATTATGGCCGGTGACAAACAGTGAGTCGTCCGAAGCCAAAAACAAAACAGCATCAGCTACATTAGAAGCTTTTATAGCCGCCCCAGTTTTCAAGCAATTGAAGGAATCAAACAGCTTCTCTATCTCCTCCACACTCATCTTCATTGATTTCTCTAGCAAAGGTGTTGCCACTGCCGCAGGAGAAACACAGTTTACGCGTATGCCGTACTTACCCAGTCCTTTACTTGCAGATTTAACCAATCCTAGTATTGCGTGCTTAGACATTGCGTAATCTATCTGCTTGGTTACTCCCATCGTCGCGGTCACGCTCCCCGTGCATATTATCTTCCCTTTCACGCCACCTTCCACCATAGCCTTCGCCGCGTGCTTCACACACGCCACCGATCCCCGAACATTGATCGCGAATAGATTGTCTAATGCATCGAGGTTAAAACCTAGTATGTCTTGTTCGTGGTCGTTGGTGCTTGCAATTCCAGCATTGCTGAACATGATATCGACCCGACCGTGAATCTCCACCGTTGATTGTACCAAGGATTGGATCTGTTGCTCGTCCGTGACGTCGCATTTGATGAAAATGCAGTGATTGGAGCCGATGGATTCTGCTACTGACCGACCCTTTTCTTCTTGGATGTCAGCAATTACAACTTTAGCTCCATGTTGAGCAAAGAGACGTGAGGTGGCTTCGCCGATTCCGCTTGCTCCTCCGGTAATAATGGCAATTTTCCCGTGCAATTTTTTAGTCAGTGGTGGAATTGGGTTATCCATTTTTCTTCAACTTTTGGACTCCTCAATTTTGAAGGTAATACTTTCGTATTGGTGTATTTATACAGAAATTGAAACCACCATCTTCTTGCACGTTGAAACTCTCAACAAATTGTTTGTTGGGAAAAGAAAAAATTGACATGTGCACTGTGGAAACTGCATATAAATTAATGATTATGCTTAGGTCAAGGCCAACATCAGAAGTTGAATTTTGTGAGTTATTGAATTAGGAGGACTACCCTCAATTTTGTCTCTTCGTATGTTAGAATCAATGAGAAATAAGATCCCATTGCTTTTTGTAGCCACCCTAGCCCTGTGGACCAGAGAGGGGACCAAATTTAGAGATATTTCATTTTCTTTGTTATAAATCCGCCCATTTAGCCGGAAAAACTTGGATCACATGTATAGTAAGAGTTAACTAATGGAAGATGTTTCTAATTTTTCAAGATTCCATGTACCATATAATTAAAATATACATTAGCAACATGTTTTGAGCTAATAGCCTTTTTTTTCTAAAGCATCCAATGTCTCCTTAGTGTCAAAGCACCTTCCTGTAATCATCCTTAAGTTTACAAAATGACCGATCAAGAAAGCGAACTTGTAGATGCAACAAACACTTCATATGGGAGTTGTCACTATTATGTGCTTTGTGATTAGATAATTAATGATAATATAAGCAAACCACAATAATATATCTTTAACAATTAAATTATGCAGAGTGTTTATAGAGCAGATAGATAGAGAGGATAACTTTGTGATGGTACAATTTAATCATACTTCTCCCAATTACTGTTTAAAAAAATCAGTGTCAATTACACTATGAGATACTAGCAAGTTTGCATGCAAGCATTCCCAATTAAGTACTTATTTTCTGGCTGATGGTTTATCTTAATTTAAGGATTGAGGCTAGGAAAGCTCCATCAATGGGGCGATAGCATGGGAAGAGATAATGCAGCGTTATCGGAGAGCCAGAACAAGGATTGCATCTTTGTTCTGCCACGTGATGACATTTTACAAATAACTCTTTTCAGCTAGCTGAAAATGCTTCACGACCTCCTCGACCCCTTCCCTGCAGCACTCATATAAGAACAAAGAGGTGACAGAATTCACTCTCATCCTCTGTTGGCCTAGCTGCCGGCATCGAACACAATAGTAGCATTGTTTGATGTTATTCCTGGCTTTACTACATTCAGCTGCAAAAGAGTTGCTTCCTTTAGCTGCCTTGACACAGAGATTGACCCCAAAAACTTCAAGATGAAGGACCCGTTGGACATAGTCTAGGGCAACTCTGCACACCTTCACTGCTGAGTGTGATACAAGGTAGTCATAAATCTTGCTACCATGGCCGCAAATTTTTCTAGATTGTATCATATCTGAGGATGTTCGAGAGTCAACTGATTCTGTTTCTTTCTGGCCATGCAGAATGTGATGTTAGATAAAAAGAGTTAAGTTAGCTCTTGATTTCTTCTTTTCCACTACGATTATATTATTGAGGCAGAATGTGATTTTAAGAAATTTGCTGTGATTTCTAAGAATGAGTAAGTTCACAGTTGAGTTAAAGTAAGTGATAGCCGTAGCATAATTATTTAGCATAGTACATAGTAGGAAATTTACAAAACTAGAGCAAAATGAACGCAAATCGTCCAATTTTCCTACATATTATTTTGCAAAACAACAAACAATTAATTAAACAATGGAATTTGATGCGAGATCATTAGTTAGAATATTATTTTTTTCCCATTCAATTCCTTACCGCCTTTCGTATACTGTAATTCATAAGGCCACAATTGCCGTGCTTGCATCTCAAATTTTATTCGGCTACCATGAGCGCCAGAAGAAATGGTTGGAAATTGGAAATTCTGGTACGTTGGGCCTGACATGCTGCTTTCTGTTTGTAAAAATTGCACGGGGCGTCCCCCATTTAATTTATACCAATTTTTTTAAAAAAGTTTTAACTTGTACCCACTTTTTAAACAACTTCAGTCCCCTTTCTCCTCCTCCTTCTCCTCCTTTGTTTTCTTCTTCTTCTTCTTCTTCTTCTTCTTCTTCTTTTTTTTTTGCTTCTTTCTTCTGCTGCTGTTGGTGCTGCTATAAAACTTCAGTTTATGGGATGATTGTCATAAGTATGTTTATCAGATTATTTAAAAAAAAATTATAAATAATTACGTAAGTTTGTAGACAATAATTTGTAAATATTTTCACGTAATTCTGTTCTTTTCACGTTTATTGTTTCCAAAATTTATGATTTAGATATTGTTGGCAATCTGATTATTTTATAGTAGTAATCGCTATGAAAGAATAAGGTGATTATTTATCTAGTATGTTAGAAAGCTTTTTCAAAAACTTCAGCTTATATAGTGCTGGAGTTTTTACAAATGAACTAAATAATTTCAGCATCTTCTGCTGAAGTTTTTGAAAAAACTTTATGACAAAACTAATGAATCCAAGACAAAAAACTTCAGCTTATTTAGTGCTGAAGTTTTTACAATGAACTAAATAACTTCAGCATCTTCTGCTGAAGTTTTTGAAAAAGTTTATCCAGGACAAAAAAAACTTTAGCTTATTTAGTGCTGAAATTTTTATAAATGAACTAAATAACTTCAGCATCTTCTGCTGAAGTTTTTGAAAAAGCTTAATGACAAAACTAATGAATCCGGGACAAAAAAAAAACTTCAGCTTATTTAGTGCAATTACGAACAAAAGCTTCAGCAAATAGAAAACAAAACTTCAGCTACTATGCTTAAGTTTAACAATTACAAACAAAAACTTCAGCAAATAGAGAACAAAACTACAGCTACTATGCTTAAGTTCAACAATTACAAACAAAAACTTCAGCACACTTGCTACTTCAGGTCTGTCTACTAGAATGCTGAAGTTTTGCGTGATTGCCTTTGCTACTTCAGCCCCGCATGCTGAAGTTATGCGAAAAAGTGGGTACGCTTGCAATCTTTTTATGCAAAACGGGCACAAGTTAAAACGTGACTCAAAAAGCGAGTATAGATGCAAATGCCCCTTCCTGTTTGCCTATTAGAGGATGTTTAGGCCTGGGGCCTTTCCCTTGAGAGGCCCTCCATGTCTTTCGAAAGGGACTTTTTCCGTATATATACAAGATTTTAAATATATTTACCCCATTTTGTCTAAGTTTTCATATTTACGGGAAGTAACAAAAGTTTTTATAAAATATATACAAATTCGGTCAAAATCTACAATTTATCTACAACATAAATATATTTTTTTGTACAGAATCCAATCAAAAACTACAATTTGTATACAACTCATATGCAAATGTAAGTTGTAGACATTTTGTATACCGTTTCTACATTCGACATAAAAAATATATACAATTTGTTCATGTCTACGTTTTCGAGTCTCAATCTGAAATTTCAACCAAAACCATCTCGAATCTTCAAATTGTCTCAAATTTGAGATATAAACTCCAATGGATATTCCCAATCATTTGCAACAACACCTAATCCAAATAAAATATAATTTCATAAAATTCTATTTTCAATTAAAAGTTTTGAAGCTTTATAATGACTATCAATGAAGTTTTTAATGGATTAACATAGTTTCCAATTGAATCTACTCGCTTTAATACTATGTTGTTTATTGATTCCAAAAGGCTAAAAGAATGATAACTAAAATGATTCTCTTCATCTGAGCTAATTTCTTTCTTACTTACTTTCTCGTTTTCATAGGATCTGAAGCAAGAACTTTGCTAGGTACTAATCTTGTCTCTTTTTTTTCACTTAACATTAGTATTATTTCTTCAGTTAATCCACATGAAGATATTTATATAAGAATACTGATAGAGAATGATAGAAAGAGAGACACAAAGAAAGAGCAAAGAAGGAATTCCCTATTCAATTCCTAATATAATAGGATTCTCATTAATACTAGTTTGTATATAATTGGTAAATTGTATATCAACTTATAATTAAGTTAAATCCTAAACAGTGAGGGTAAATAAGTTTCTAATGTAGTATATATAGGTAAAAAATCCCTTAATGAAAATATTGAGGGTAAAGATTACGTTTAGACTGTGACCAAAACTATTTATATTCGATAGCCGCAAAAGTGTATAAATTTTTTATAATATAACACACACACACACACACACACACACACACACATATATATATATATATACTAGTCTTAGGGTACTCGCATTGCGCGTGTCCTACACGTGTCAATGAATATACAAATTTTAAAAATTAAGTAAATATTATTAAATAATGTATTTTTCGTTACTGAAAAAATATTAAAGGAAAAAATATAAGTTCTTAAAATAACGAATGTTAATCTCACTAAGCTAGCTCAATAAAACAAAGAAATCATACTCCACGTAAGTTTTATATGCCCTTACTATGATTTATGAGGTGTGAAATATCTTGTGAAAATTATTGTTATCTTTGTTACCAAATACTATAAGCAAATAACACAAAAATACTTTTACCACAATTATTTAAAGATAACAAAACAAATTGAAAAATTTGAATCTTTTAGTATAGTAGAAATTTGTGAGTGATGAGGTAGAACTCCTCGTAGAAAAATATTAATAAATAACCATAAAAGTTTTAAGTAACTAATACTGAATTACAAAAATATATAATACTATATTGAAAAATATAAGAAATTATCATTTATTGGAATAAATATAAAAATAAAGAAAAATGATAACGACACTTCTTTTGAATACCTTTTGTCTTATGTTACATCCTTAATGCTTTAACTTAGCATGTTTAGCAAATTTAATTTTTAATACTATATTATAATGGATTTTGCTCTATTTTCTTATTTCTTTCACGACCGTTCTAATGAAAATAAATTTATGCACCTTAAAAGTTTTATCAACTTGACAAATAATTTTACTTACATAATGATTTTGAAAAATATTGAATTGATTTTTTTTTTGCTAATTTATTAATGCAAAGACTTAATTATTTGTTGAGATTTCATGCTTTTAAAATAGTATAGAAGATGCGAATTATTTTTGAACTTTTTCCTACTCGAACAATATATTATTCTCTTTATCAATTTGTATAATATTTATATAATGTCGTTCGCCTTTTTTACTCTTTAAAAATATATTTATACTGAACTAAATAATAATTTGCTTATCTTCCTAATATTTAGGACTTCTAAATCAACTAAAATTTTATTTATTATATCTTTTCTTATTTGAATTCTGTAGAAAATAACTTTAATATTAACTAAAATTTACCTTACATAAATTATTTAATTTAATTATGACACAGCTATAACTATACTTTTTGTTATTTAGGAAAAAAAGGAATAGAATAGGCGGATTATTTCATAAATCTACGCTATCAATTTCCTTTCCACTAAGAGTATTTTAATTTGTTTGGCTAAAATCACTTAGCTTGAAAATTCACTTTAGTTATACTATTCGTTTACCATTATTGCCGCCGAATCCTTTCCTTACAATATTTTCCAACGTGGTGAGTTATATATATATATATATATATATATATATATATATATATATATATATATCAAATAATATTAATATAATAAATAAAAATTTTAGTTGATTTAGAAGTCCTAGATATTAGGAAGATAAACAAATTATTATTTTTTCCAATATAAAATATATTTTTAACGGGTAAAAAAGGCGAACGACATTTCGCTAAGGGTTTCGTGCTTTTAATATAGTACTAATTTTAGTATACGTGCTTTGCACCCGTGTATAGTGTCTATCAATTAAAAATATGTACACGACGTTAAAATAAACTGCAATATTTGTTTAGATGATAAAAATAATTTTTCCCATAGTAATTGTATTAAATATCTTCTGAATATGCATAGAAGATGAATTTAGTTAAATTAGTTGTACATTATTTTGTAACTATACATATCTTATACTAATATTATTTACAAATATGTTAAATTGTATTTCACCTGACATCTCTTTATAAATATATTTTGGCTTCTACTATTTCATCCTTATTTCTTAAAGTTTGCATTTAACCAATTTTAACTCTTAATAATTAAATTAAATTTTATTTTATATTCTGATTTCTTTAGTGCTGATTCTGAAAAATAATTTATGTACTCTAAGATTTGTGTAAACTTAAAAAATAATTTTACTTATATGATGAATTTGAAAAAGGAATAAAATTAGATTATTTTTCCAGTTAGTTAATTCAAATCCGGGGGAAAAAAAAGTCAATTCAAATACTTAATTATCCTTTTTAATCACTAATCAAAATAATTTATTTTTTGAGGATTTAAATTATTAATATTAGCGCATAGCATAAAATAATTATTTAATTATAACTATATTTTTATTCAATATTTTTTTTGTCAAATGATAAAAAATCAAACATTTGCACTTTATGTTTGTCGTAACGTTAGTAATGACTTTTGCCAATTACCTCTCTCTCGCTCTCTCTCTCTCTCGCTATTATTAATTATTTTCGTAATTATTTTTCTAATAATATTTTAAAATCTATATAAATATTTATATCTAAGCAAATTATTGATCGATGAATAAAATTAATATCCAATGGACCAATCTCATATAGAATACTCATAGCATTTATAGGTTAAATACTGATTTGAATAAAGGACAAAGCTATCTACTTCCCCTATCTTTAATTTTTTCTTTATTTTATTTTTTTACATCATAATTGTTCACCTAAATTTAGCATGATTATACAATTGTTTTGAGTTAAAAAAAGTTCAATTGTATAAAATTCATATATAAGGTAAAACATATAAACATTTGGTGTTATTTAATTATACTTTAGTTTTAAATTCATGTAAGATAAATCTTTAATAATTTTAAAGTACTAAATATAAGGGCCTCTTACTTAATTCAAGTAAGGAAATGTATAATAAGTAATAAATCTTATTTAATTTCAAACTCCTAAATATTAGCTAGAAGAATAATCAAATGACTATTTTGTCTAGTGTGAATTCTATTTTAAAAGGATAAATAAGACGAACGATATTTCGCTAAGACCTTCGTGAACAAAATGCTTTTGAACTATATTTAAATACTTCAATCAAATTATACACATATGTTCATTTAGATGATGTAAATAAGTGCAATAGGAGGAAGAGAAATATGAAGTTGAAAGAAACTTAAAGATAATCAACTCCGAATTAGATACACTATAACTTACATGAACCTAAACTTCTTTCAATAGATTCATGTAATGAGTTGATAATTGCACTTAAGTGCTTAATCAACAAAGAAGTTAAAAAGAACACCAAAGGATATGGTGCAACAGATGAGACTTCTCTTTCCTTAATCATAGGTTTCGGGTTCGAACCCTGGTTATGAATTTTTTTTTAATAGGGAGTGCTTCCTCCGAATGGGACCATATGTGGCACGAATCCGAATATATATAGTCGGGCTCTAATACGGGTACCAGACACCAAGTAAAACAGAAAAATAATCTAAAAGAAAGCCTTCATGGATAATTGATAGGAGTAAAAATTTAGAAAGATTCCAAGCCTTAGAATAAAAAGGTACCGCACGACACTCTTTTGTTTTTTAAAAATAACTTCTAAACCTAAATATTTTGAGAGTCTAATTTTTACTTGGATTTCACGATGACTGTAATATTTGTTATAAAGGAAACCTAAATAATAAATAATATAACATGTCAGAAATTAATAGACACGGGCTAATCAAACCAAATCCAAATACAACCGCAAAGCAAATTACATTCTGATGACTTCACAGTTAATTAATAAGGAAAGTCTTAAAGGAAATTAATTGTGATGACTTCGTAATTAGTTCAAATAAGGAAAGTTTTTATAACCAAAATTTTAGCTGATTTTAAAGTCTAAAATATTAAAAAAAAAAGAAAAAGTTGAATGACAGTTTTATCCAATATAAACTTTATTTTTAAAGGGTAAAAAAGGCGAACGACATTTCGCTAAGGGCCTTCGTGGTTTTAATATAACTAGCTTTAAGGTACGCGCGTTGCGCATGTATTTCATATCAATGAATATAAATTTTTAATAATTACATAGATATCATGTATAAAAGTGTTCGAATTATCAACAAAAATTAAAAAATCTACGGAAAAGGGTTCAAAATGCTCCTAAACTATTGGAAAAGGTTTAAAAATATCCTTCATCCACCTATTAGGCTAAAAATACCCCTCCATCCACCTTTTTGGTTCACTTATGCCCTTTGATTGTTAGGTCAATACTAAATTAAAAATTATTATTATTCTTTTTGTAAAACTTTAAAAAAATATTTTACAAATATTTTTATTTTTTTTAAACTAATGCACCAGTAGTCCACTAATTTAGTAAAGTCTTTTATTTTTTCTTTCAATTTTTACAAAAAATAATTCAGTTTTTATATAAAAAAAATTCTTTTTTTCCAGTTTTTTAGGGCATTTTATTTGTAAAAATAGAAAAAAATTGTTTTTAATAAAATATTTTCGTTTTTTAAAAACTGAAAAAAAATATTTTCATTTTTGAAAAATATTCTTTTTCAGTTTTTTAAAAAAACGAAAATAAAACGGAATGCTTTAAAAAAACTGAAAAAATGAAAAAAAAAATATTTTTCAAAAATGAAAATATTTTATTAAAAACATTTTTTTCTGTTTTTACAAAAAAAAATGCTTTAAAAAACTGGATTTTTTTTGTTGTAAAAACTGAATTGTTTTTTGTAAAAATCGAAAAAAAATAAGAAGACTTTATTAAATTAGTGGACTATTGGTGCATTAGTTTAAAAAAACGAAAATAATTTACAAAATATTTTTTTTAAAGTTTTTTACAAAAAGAATAATAATTATTTTTAATTTAACATTGGCCTAATGGTCAAAGGGCATAACTAAACTAAAAAAGTGGATGGAGGGGTATTTTTAGCCCAATAGGTGGATGAAAGGTATTTTTAAATCTTTTCCAATAGTTTAGGGGCATTTTGAACCCTTTTCCGTTATAGTTTAGGGGCATTTTGAACCCTGGGGAATCATGAACATTAATAACATTTATCTAACTCAATAAAAGAAGATCTCTTCTCTACAAGTGCCTTGTTATTTGGACTTTCGTTCGGAATAGATTTAGGTTCTCACGCCACTTTCTAGGTAGATTCAATCATTATCATGATAGAAGATGATACTTGCTACGATATGTTGTCAATTCCTTTAACTTGATAGTAATTGGTAATATCAGTTAGCCACACATTCCTAATTTGATATTTGTTCGTGATTACATGCAATATCTATTCATTAGATAAATTTATCTGACACTATAAGAAACTAAGAAACTCTATGATAACACTTTTGAAAATATGTTATTAACAATTTCTTTTAAAGAAAATCTTAAATAGCTAACATTTTCAATATTACCAAACCTAAATCTTAAAATTTTAATTAGCAATCTGAAAATAATCTTGAGCTCCTGAGTATGACTTCTATACAATTTACTTTAAGTTTTAGTCTCTTGTTATTTTGAAGTGGAAGACTTTTAATGTCACTTAGATTATTGTTGTTCCAGGTAAAATAATAATTTTTAAAATTATAAATTCTTGTGAAAATTAACTTACTCAACTTATATAATTTATCTTATTGTGATTATATTCCTACATATTAGGATTTCCTATATAGTTTAAATAGAAAAGATTTAATAGTCTAAACTTTGGTTAATTTCAACGTCCTGAATATGAGAAGTAACAATTAAATGATGATTTTGTCAAATGTGAAATTTATTATTAAATAATAAAAAGCTCGAACAATTTTGTATTGAAGTTTCGTGCTTTTATAATAGTCTAAAGTAGTTGGAGAAGACAAAAAAAGAAAAGTAAAATGTTATTTTTCTATATATTAAGTAATTTCTAATTTTTGTCTCTCATTATTTATCACATACTATAATTAGAATTAAGTTGTTGTAAATACTAAATGAAGTAAAATAATTCTTAAAAGAAATTACTTATTTGATGTTAAAAATTGTTTTGTTCATCATGAATACATTAGAGTGTCATTACGATGTCACTTAATTGCGGAAACTATAAACGTCTACAACTTTTGTACTAACATACCAAATAATTAACTTTTTAAACATTTAGTTAAGGTAAAATTTTAATCAATTTTAAAGTCCTAAATTGTCCTAAATTTTAGGTATGTAGTTTAAATAAGGAAAGATTTAATAACCAGTTTTAATGAATTTTCATGTCCTAAATATTAAGAAATACTTAATTGACTATTTTTTAGTGTGAACTTTATTTTTAAAGGGTAAAAAAGGCGAACAATATTTCACTAAGGGCCTTCGTGTTTTAATATAATATAGATATAAATAGATATATCGGACTGTTTTTTTGAGCGTGGCTTTACGGTGTCATTTCCCCAAATATTGACAACATCAGAGAGCTTTTTGGTCCCAATGTGCATCTACCAAAAATAAAAGGAAGTCCTATATGTCGGTTGGTTTATTGAGCTCATTGTAAATGGAGACATCTCTATAACACTATCCATATATAACAGTCATTCACTATAAAAGCCTAATTTTTCTCAGAATCGATTTCTATGTTATATTTTACCTCTCTATAACAGCTTTCTACCGATAACAATAGCAGCCATCTTTATGACAATACGCTCTTTGTAAAATTACCCTTCTATAACAGCCATGTAAATTTTCTAATGTTATTATTAATAATAATCTAAATATTTTAATCTAATATTTAATAACTTTAATATAAAACTTATAATAGAAATATATATCTTAAAGATAACAGTACATTCATGAAATATGCACATTATTATTATGTTTTTTTGAAGATCTTCAAATGATATATTTTTCATTAGAAAAATGCCAAAAGATACTTAAAAGATTCAATTGTTAAGCTCTTTGATTGCCTTCAAGGAAAAGCAATTGGATATTCTTTTGTTGAAAGTTTGGATGCAAATCTTCGCCTATTCAAGCATTATATCGCTAGTAAGAGACTAGAATCTATGAAACAAACTACAATTATAGAGTTCTTCCATTAATCTTGAAATATTTAGTTGTGTGCCTTAGAGTTTTAATTCATGAAATATTCATATCTTTTGAGATTTTGAATTTAAATATTTTTTACCTTTATATGTAATATTAAAAAAAGAAAAAAAATTAATGTTTGGATAATTTTTTTATATAACAGCCAAAATATATTCAAATGCCAAATGTTGTTATAGGTGTATAACAATCATTCAATATAAAAGCCAAAAAAATTCGAAACAAACGATGATGTTATAGAGAGGTTTGACTATAGTATTATTTTTGAACAAGAACTTCGGTCCATTTCATGAAGCTTTTAAATGCCATATTTTCTATTTGCCTTTTAAATTATTTGAAATATGGTCTCTCAAACTCATTAAATAATTATGCAAGTCCAGCTAGCCTTTATTAGTATTCCAAATGTCACTTCTTATTGGAACTTTTGTTTTGTTAAATCAACAAAGCTAGCTAGTTGAAAATCAAATAGGAGCAATAAGATATGCAGAACAACAAAAAAATTAAATGAAGGAAATTTGATGTGAGATTAGTTAGAAAATTTTGTTGAGCAAGATTTGGTACGCTCGTACTTATTTAGGCAACAATTGCTTTACTTGCATCTCAAGTTGCCAAAATTTTCTTTTATTTCAAAACTTTCGGAAATTTGAGATTCCTTTTTCTACACTAACCCTTACCGTGCTTCTCAAGTTACCATTTTGTTTCCTTAATTTCCGAAACCTAGAATTTTTGGAAACTTTGAGAATCCTATTTCTACACAAACTAGGCTTTCCTCAAAGTCTATAAAAGCGTTACACGGCTTGAACAACAGAAATTGAAGATGGTGAATCTACAAACTGCTGTAGAATATAGAGTTATAACAGACGATTCTATCATTTCCAAGGACGAAGAAGTACAGCAACAACCCTTCTTCTTCTGATGAGACGTTTTTCATGATCCAAGTTCGGGTTCAACAATTCATTAAGTATCTGCCAGAGGAAGGGGATTCTATAATGGAGGCACCAGACTGTCCACTAACTGTCAAATCTTTCTATTTGCCGAGTGACGCTGTGATTCATGACGATGATAGCCGATATAGTGTTTGTCTTACACCAGTTTTAGGTATAAGGTACAAGGAGGAGATAAAGCTGTGTAATTTTTGATTATTTTTTAGTTTCAGCCAATATTTTTGTATACTGTAATTAAGCCAAATAATATATGGTTTTTCATTACCTCATATAGCAAGCTGGATTCTAGTTATTTCAATTCACTTGCGCTTTCAAGTTCATCTTTCAATTTATTATATGTAAAATTATTTGATCTTTTATCTTTTTCAAAAATAAACCACCACGTTTTCATTCTCTCGCAACATTATTAGTTTTATGATTGTGTTAAAAAAAACTCAAATTTATATGACAACTCTGTCAAAGCTACTTAGATGAAAGTACAAACTTCCGAAGTAGCGTGATTGCTAATTTTTTTTTTCTGAAACATCAAAGTTTGTTCGTGTTTTAAATGGATAATTTAGTATTAGAGTAGGCAAAACTTTTCGACTAGAAAGGACAAGTTTGGTTGCTAAGAAACTATGTTACCAGTTGGATTTGATTGCCTCTTGACAATTGCTTTACAACTAGGTTCCTCTTGTCTTATTAAAAAGAAAATACTACTCAATCCAAGGCATTTTATGTGTTTTACCTACAAAAATAGCCCCGCTTGGATTATGAACTTTTTGGGAAATTTCTCCAAATTTAACACGAGAGTTTTTTTGGTTTATGAAGAGATACATTTGTTTTAGTTTTAAGTTGCATCGATGGCAGTGTGCGACTACTATGGGTACTGGTTATGATACTCTATTTCCTATTGGTACATTCAGAAAGGTTTCGATTTTTGTATCTCACAAAGAAGCTAGTCTGCACAAAACAGATATTAACTTTAAAGCAACGTAGACGCCTGTGCTTGTCAATATATAAATGTCTTTCTACTGTCTTCCCCTAAGGAGAAAACGTCTCCTATAGCAGGCATAATACCCTCTGCAATTGATTCACAACGTATTGGAGAATTATGCGCGCACCTGTATGGGATTTTTGAACCATTGAAATTTCTACTATCCTCAGGATTTTCAGTACCTGACCATATTCCATCTGGATATAAGTCTATGTACAAGTACCTGATAATTTGAATTCAAAATCAAGTTGAACTAATTAATGAAACAGTATGCATAGGGATCAGTGTGAGACCTATAGAAGTAGCCACCTTATGGACGCCGAACCAATTGTTTTATCAGCTTCAGAGTGGTTGTATCCTATGACTGGGAATATGAGACTATTGGAGCTTCCTTTTCTGGCATTGCTTGGTTTCAAAGGAAAAGGGCTAATTCTTATACTAGGCATTAACGGGAAAAATGAAAAAAGGAAGACCAATAAAACAGCTGCCTGCATTATGCATGACACTCACATAATGAGATGATCGACAAGTAAATACCAAAAAACTTATCCACATGCAATATACGCCAGTCCAATGAATAGATGGCAGATATCTTTATATAACTGGTACCACTTGACCATGGTTAATGAATACACATTTCACTCCAATTTGGTGTAAACACTGACTCTGAGTTTTTTTTTTCCCAATGAATATTGAGGACACATCCGATTTGCCAAAGGCATTTCATTCCTTTGCGTACCATCCTGACTAGTTTGCCTTCCTATCACTTGCCACTCCAGCCATCAAGAACACCAATTAGCACTTTCATATCCAACAATGTCATGCATAGTGATATAAGCCCATAAACATATCATAAGTTACAAAGTTGGTAATCAGTTCACCTACCAACATAATTGCATAGAACCTGTGTACACTATGATACAAGGAGCTGTTGCAAGGGGCGTTCAGCTAATATCCTCCTCAATTTTATGTATCAACGATAACTAGCAAGCTGCAACTCTTCTGTGAATAACATTCTTGTAGAAGTTTCTTGTCCGAAAGAACAAAGCCAGGGCCACAAGAGCCCCAAAGAAAGTGGAAGCTGCCATGATAAAGAATGATAACATAAAGCAGTGAGTTCCAGTACACATGTTACCTTCACCCGATGCTTCCTTATCGTAGATGTATCCAACTACCCACACAGACAGTAGGTAAGATCCCACAGGGCTTGCTACAGTTATGGTGTTAAATATTGTTCCCAGATGCCCTGCACCAAATATCTCAGAAGCTATTGTAGGCATTAGTGACCATTGTGATCCATAACAAATACCAACTATAACTGAGCCGGCATACAAAGCACCGGGCAGACCGGACGCAATTACAGCATGGCCAACAGTCATACCAGCCAGAGTAATGGTAATAAACAATGGCCTTGACCAACCAAGTGAGCGTAAGAAATAATCTGACACATAACCAGCTCCAAAGCGACCAAGAAAATTCCAGATACTCCAGAGAGAAACTAAAGTGTTTATCTCTAAAACTGTGTACCCAAGAGACCCTCCTATTTGGCTAATGTTATTAACTGTGGCCAGCCCTGATCCCATTCCACATGCAGTGGTAACAAACAAAAACCAGAAACCAGTGGTGCACATTGCCTGAAGAAGGTTCATATCTTCCCCCCATTCTGGAGTCTTCTTCTCATTCCTATCTCTCTCTTGATCAGCACCAGCAGGCAACTCGTCATAGTCATCATGACTTTGCCCCATGTCCACAAAGTGAGTCTGAGATCTATTTTGCACATATGCCGGTGAGTTTTGCTCGAGTAAGAATTTAACTATTCTATAAGACTTTTCCTTGTGGGCACTGATTGCTACAGAGATAGGGGAAAGTAGCAAGAAAATAAGTACAGCAAAAGTGGTGATACGAACAGACATTTGTAAAGAAAAGATATTTCCCACGATTATTACAGCCATGAGATAAGAAGACAGGACCAAAGCAATCGATGAGAAACCATTCAGATGCTTCTTCTCATCATCTTCATTTGTTTGTGAGATTGTTACGAATGACATAAGTAACACAGTAGTTATAGGAGGCAACAATGCCAATAACAGAAGATATGCAGTGGGCCTGTTTCTAAAGATTGTCTGATATACTTGAATTAAAATCGCTCCACTCAACCCGAGGAAACCCTGCACAGATGGAAAACAAATCAAGATCAAAGTAGCAGAAAAGGGAAAGTAGATTGGAAGCAACACACCGTAAACAAGATTAGTATCAAAAACCTTCTGAGATTCCAACTCATTACTCTCTGATCTCTAAGATCTTTCTTTTTTACTTTGAGACTTGGTGCTGAAATCAAAGGAATGGCAATTCCTTAATCCTTCTATATTATGAAGAGAGAAGATACAATTAACTTCTTGAACGGCTTGCCATCTTTAGTTGATTATTCAGAGGCCAAAAGAAATGACAAGCCAGAATATCATTAAGTTGACTATGCCTCAATCAAAACCTAGTTAAAGTTTGCTCTATCAAGGCACATTTCATATTACTGATTGCTTATTCTTTACTAAATTTTTATTTTAAGGCAAATTAAGAGTTCTCTAAAACTAGGTTTTCTATATCACACTTATTCCTAAACAGACATAAAAGTCTCTAATTAGAATGAAATTATTTAAAGAACTCTCAAGAATGAAATATATGCAACTGTAATAACAACAACAGCAACTAAGCCCTGAATGCAACTGGTTGGTATCAACTATATACATCATTTGCTTCCTTTGGGTTTTGTGCTTAGGTAGATCCACATTTTTTTTTGGAGATTGTAGCTTTTTTTAGAAATAACTTCTTCAATTTTATTTTAGGCCTACCCAAGATATTGCTAAACCATCTCAAGCGATACATTTTACCACTAATATGTGCTACTTGCACTTTTTGCCGGGCATGACCATTTCAAGTTTTATCCAGCTTTCATGACAGAACATCTATCATAATGCCCATTTTCCTACAAATATTATCTTGTAAATATGTTAAAATTTCTGATTTTACAAACGTTCTATAGAACTTTCACTTCGTTTTGTGAAACACTCCCATAGCACTCCTCAGTTTAAGTCATTCAATTTCAACTTTATGTGTCCATCATACAATTTCATAGGAAGCTTGGATGTCGCAATCAAAACATTGTCTGCATTAAGGCACGGCAATCCCATCTAATCTCATTTCATCATCGTTCTGATACGGGCCTAAAGTTGTAATGCATATCCTATCTTACTCTAAGGCGCGCTGCATTGCACGATTAGTCTACAACTCTATATTAATTGCACTGTCCAATTGATCAGAGTATAGGAAATTGATGTCCATGACAAAGGCTGCAACTTAAATAAACATAAAATCGAAATCCATGACAAAGCTTGCAACTTAAATAAAAAGTTTATTTTTTCCCTAACCCCCAAATTAGACGGATTGAGAAACGAACCTTCATGATGCCAACAATGGTGCCTCTGTAAGTAGGGAAATTGTGGACAGCAGTGACAACATTGGCCGTATTGAAGAAAGTCATAGCATGAGCAGCTAAAAGCATGTAGAGGCACATAACCAATAAAGGGGGTTTAGGCAGAATACCAACGACGGTCAACCACATAAGAAAGTAACCAGCAAAGCACTGAACAGCTCCGGCAAGCAGCACCACCCATGGCCCGCCAAAACGGCGGCGGCGGACGGTGAAAGAGGAGTATAGGAGGCCGGAAAGAATGCCGACATTGGCGCCAACATCTTTGAAAACAGAGACAACATCGAGGGCGGATTGATCGTATCCTTGGCTAGATTTGAGAGCAGAAGAGTAGATGGCGAAGGTGTAGAGTGAGCCGCTGGTGCACTGGATCCATATGCTGGCTACTGTGGCTACCCATTTGGTGTTGATTTTGGCCTTGAAACTGGGATTGTAATCTGGGTCCAAGTCCATTTTTGGTTGATGAGTGATAAGATATTCTAGGATTAACTCGACGTTTTCTTTCACACTAATTTGAGGTTTTCTGATTTCGTCAACAAGTTGAGTGTTGACATTTTGGGCTGCCAAGTGTCTGTACGTTATACTACTTTATTCGTGCCATGTCAGAATTAATATTTATAGTAATTGATTGATACCATTGTTCTACAGCACGTGAACGTGTTTCTTTTCCTTCTATTTAAGGGTTCTTATCGCGCGGATTGGACGATTATTTACTCTTAACGGTTTGGCTTATCGGTTATCGACTTTAAATATATTAATACGCTAGTCATTCGATAAGATATTAGATGGATTGATATCGATTTAGCTCTTATCGAACGGTTATCGGGCGATTTATCTGCCTAATTCAATCTTGCGTACATTAATTATTTGCTAACAGTCTAGCATACAAATTCAGAATAGAAAATTACATATTAAGTCCCGTTAACGCCATGCAGTGTGTCATATGTTATAGAGTGAAAAAAGCAGAACTCATTTTATAGAGAGTGGCAACCATTTTTTGATACGCTGGATAAGAAAGTTCCGTTAACTTTTTGATAATTTTTCATTAGGCTAGCCATTTGTTTGCATGAGTTCATCTTTGTCTATCATTTTTTATGTAAAAATTATCGGCCAAGAAGAGATTTGACAACACAAATGAAAGGTTAGAGTACTGGAAGTGGAGGGGTTTTTGATATATAATGTATATATGGATCAAAATAAATTTTATATATATATAAATATTCTTAACGGGTTAACAGATTATCAGTTAAGAAAATTGAATAATCCGCCCTCAAACCGATAAGCCGTTAATAAAAGAATTTCAATCCGTTCCTCGTCCGTTAAACCGTTAACCCGATATCAATAAACCATTAAGCTTCGGTTTCGGTTTGGTTTTAGGTTTCGGTTCGGTTTTGAACACCCCTACTTCTATTCACCTTTGAAATGAGAACGTTAACGGGTTTCTTTCTAAATATTAAAAAAAAATCTTTCTTCTTGGTCTTTGAGGTAAACAATAACTTATACTCCCTTCGTTCCAATTTATGTGAACTTATTTGATTGAGTACTGAGTTTATGAAAAAATGAAGACTTTTGAAATTTGTGCTCCTAAACAAATTAAAAAGGGGTCTCGAGTATTTGTGTGATTATAAAAGCTTCTCATTAAGAGTAAAATTGTAAGTTTAAGCTAAATTGTTTCCAAATTTAGAAAGGGGTCATTCTTTTTGGAACGAACCAAAAAAGAAATAGGTTCACATAAACTGGAACGGAGGGAGTACTATTTGCGCATTAATCAACATCCACATGGAGAAAACACCGATGTTACAGGTTAGATAAATCTATACTTTGAAGAGACTTGAACTAGAAACTAAACCCTCACTTGAATCATTAAGTCAAAACTTATTTAACAATCTTTTGAACCTCTTGGAATTAGAAAATTCATATTTTTACGTTTTTCTTTTTGTTAGAAGAATTTAGAAGCTAAGAACAGAAAGAATTGAAACTGAGGAAATGAAAATCTAATTCAACATTTTGTCTTCATGTACAACACTGTACATTTATACACTATAGCCTCTAACTAACTACCTAACCGACCTATTACAAAGGGGTCTGGTGAGGCAGGTGACTTCAATACTCCACCCCAAGCTGGAGGATGGTACACATCTAACACCCCTAGCTTGGATAACAGATAATGGTGTTGTGTTTCACCCAGCCCTTTTGTAAAAAGATCAGCTAGTTGATGTTTGCTTCCCAAATATTCTGGTTGAATCAGTCCTTTCTTGATCTTCTCCCTAGTGAAATGGTAGTCAATCTCGATATGTTTTGTTCTCTCGTGATATATTGGATTAGCTGCAATTTGCATTGCTGCTTTACTATCACTGAACAATTTTACTGGTGTTGATATGTCAACACTCAATTCTTTTAATAGACCTTCTAGCCAAACTACTTCAGCTATTGTTGCTGTCATACTTCTGTATTCAACTTCAGCTGAACTTTTGCTTAAGGTTTGTTGTTTCTTCGATATCCAGATATCAAACACTCCCCTAACTTGATTCCATAGCCTGTTACTGATCTCCTTGTATTTGGACAAGCAGCCTAGTCTGAATCACAGAAGGCTGCTAACTTCTCTATGTCATCTCCCCTTTTTAAGAGTATACCTTGTCCAGGTGACCTCTTAATGTACCTTATCAATCTCAAAGCTGCATTCCAATGTGATAATTTTGGTTGTTGCATGAATTGGCTCAATACTTGCATTGCAAAACTGATGTCTAGCCTGGTGATGGTCAAAATATAATAACTTGCCTACTAATTTTTGATAACTTTCAGCATCTGTCAATTTCTCATCATCAGACTTCCCAACATGAGTGTCATACTCAACAGATGTAAGTTTAAGGTTGACCTCTAGTGGTGTAGTAACAGGTTTGGACCCACTCAAACCAATATCTTCAAGCAATTCTAAAGCATACTTTCTCTGATTTAGCAGAATCACAAACTTAGACCTTAAAACTTCAATGCCCAGGAAAAATCTCAACTTTCCTAGGTCCTGTACTTTAAATTTGTTATGAAGGGTGTCTTTAACTTATTAAATCATCTTCTTGTTGCTCCCTGTTATGAGAATATCATCTACATACACTGAGATTATAACTATATCATCTCCAGCTATCTTTGTGAATAGAGAATGATCATAAGAACTCTACTTATAGCCTGCTTCTACTAGGGCATCAGTGAGCTTAATGTTCCATTGTCGAGAAGCTTGTTTTAAGCCATAGAGTGACTTAAGTAGCTTGCATACCTTGTACTCCCCCTGTTTGTGAAAACCTTGAGGCAAATCCATGTATACTTCTTCAAACAAGTCTCCTTGTAGGAAAGCATTATTGACATCCAAGATCCCAATCTCTTGAGGCTGCAATAGCTATCATTGTTCTAACAGTTACCATTTTGGCAACTGGAAAGAATGTTTCATGTTAGTCTAAACCTTCTTGTTGTGTGTACCCTTTTGCCACTAACCTGGCCTTGTACTTGTCTATTTCTCCATTGACTTTGTACTTAACTTTATATACCCATTTAGATCCCACAACTTGTTTGCATATTGGGAGATTAACAATTTCCCAGGTGTGGTTGTCCTCCAATGCAGTATTTTCTGCCTCATGGCTTCTATCCACTTCTCATCCTGAGATGCCTCCTTGAAGTTTCTTGGCTCTGCAACAGTTAAGACAAGACCAATGTGGGATTGATAAGATTCAAGTAGATGATCATAAGATATATGAGCATTAATAGGATACTGATAGAAGGCTGAAGTTTTCTTCCCAATAACATAGTCCTTCAGCCATGTAGGAGGCTTAGAGATTCTACTAGGTCTACCCCTGGTTAATTCTTGGTTATCATACTGATCCCCTGCAGCTAACTCTTCAAGTTGCTCACCTGAATTTTGGTCAACAGTCTGCTCACGTGCATCTTGTTCATTTGTGACAATCTGTTATTGGCTCATCTCAGCTGGTATGCTAGAATCTGAGATGTTATCAGTACTATTGGGACTGATATTTGCCTCATAATTGGCAAGATTTTCCTCTACATCTGTTGTATTCTCCAAATGTGTTCCTTCTGAAGAAGTGTCAGACACAATATCTTGTCCATCATCTGAGTTGGTAATTTGAGGCCCTTCTTCTGGTGTAGCAGAAGTCATGCTCTCAATTGGAGTTGGATCCAATAGGAATGGATCATCATCTTCATTGTATCCATAGGTCCTTTCCTTGAAAGGAAAAATAGTTTCCCTGAAGGAAACATCTTTGCTTACTAAGAAAGACTTAGACTCCAGGTCATACAACCTATACCCTTTTCGTGTTTCTAAATATCCCATAAACAATGTTCTCTTTATTTTTGCAGCAAATTTATCTTCCCTTGGTAAAACACTGGCATAACACAAACATCTAAACACCCTCAAATGTTCTAGTTTTGGTGCTTTGCCATGAAGTGTTTCATAAGGTGACTTGCCTTTGAGGACTGTAGTTGGGAGCTTATTAATTAGGTACACTGCAGTCCTAATACACTTTCCCCAAAATCTAATTGGAACTAAACTCTGAATTCTTAAGGCTCTTGCAACCTTCAAGATATGTCTATGTTTCCTTTCTACAATACTATTTTGTTGTGGAGTGTATGGGAAACTGCTTTGATGAATTATTCCAAGACCAGAAAATAAAGCACTGCATTTAGAATTGAAGAATTTTGTACCACTGTTAGATCTCACTACTTTTACATTCATGCCAAACTGGTTCTTTATCTGTTACATCTCACATTTTTCGTACTTAAAGTTTCGTCTTCAATTAATTGACATAAACTCGGGGATGAGATTATCTTGAGTTTAGCATATTTACGCTATTTATAACAAACAATAAGTAAGTGTCATAAAGGATAAAGGGTACACGAATTAAAGAAAATGAGTTTCGTTGAAGGTTGTCAATTTGGGATAAACTACGGGTCGAGCGATGTCACACCTCCTTTTTCCGCCCCTCGAGGAGTGAAGGAGTTTTTTCTAACTAAAGGACAATCAAAACGGGATTTGTTTATTTATTTCAAAGTCGCCACCTGGGAATTTTATGGCGTCCTAAGTCACCGGTTTTAATCTCGAATCGAGGAAAATATGACTCTGTTTGTCGTTTTGCGAACCAGAAATCCGAGTAAGGAATTCTGTTAATTCGGGAGAAGGTGTTAGGCATTCCCGAATTCCGTGGTTCTAGCACGGTCGCTTATCCATTTTTATACTTGGCCTAATTATCTCGATTTACTAAATACATAATTTCTTGTTGCATGATTTTGTTACCGCTTTTGTTTAGATTGTTTACAATTATAGACCTTTCTTGAAACGAATCACGCGTACGTATATTCATATTATATATTTTTTATAAATGTAAAGAATCGTGTCACACATACGTGTACACAATAAGATTGATAATATTTTTATTATATTTTTATTATATAAAAAAAAATTATGGCCGAAATTGTGCTTAAAATAAAATTACGAACATTCGTCACTCTTGTATGATTAAATAGTGAACTGCACATCTCGGGTTATATGAAATTAATTTAATATCCTCCGAAGAACCCCCTTTTATTAAAAAAGTTTGCTCGAAGTTGCGCGAACGCATAATCCGAACTGCCTTTAGAAATGTAATTAGGTTACGCAAACGTATCCCTAATTACACAAAATATTCTTGATGGCAATATAAAATTTCTACAAATGTTTATTATATCCATCTATTTTTAAATATGAAAGTCGTGGGAAATCACCGATTGGGACACCTCCAAATTTCTTAAAAAGAAATCAAAATTTATTAGGTGTTGACCACATGTTATATTTTAAACGTATGAATTATATACCTCAAAACTATTTAAATTAAAAGAATTAATGAGATGAAAAGTAAATAAATAATGTGCAATTAAAACTACCATTTTTATCGTGAATATGGTATATGTATTTTGTTTATGTATTTTTAGTACTTGATAATTATATGCACAAGTTGTTTATTATTTTCCTAAGCTTAAGACTAAGTGTATATGTTTGAAAACTTACCAAAAGCGAATTACGTGTAAAGACTAGGAAAAAATTTAATTGATAAGCAAACTAATAGTTTTCAAAGAATTTCCATTATTCTATTCGGAGCGAACTCTACTTTGTATATCTTTGACTTAAAATGTTGCAAATCGTATTTATAAATCCGACCTTCTTCTACACAACTTGTTTTTAGTCCAAAGTCCTAATTATTTGGTTAATTTGCTTACAATGATTGAATTTGGGATAGATAAAATTAAACCAATTTTTTTTATCTCGGCTTATGCAAGCTATTTACAAATACTAAATCTACACTTTGTAAAATCATTGACACTATTTTATATACTATTTTTAAGAAATGAGTTAATCGCATTCCTAAAATAAATGGGCCATTTATTATTAAGAAAGAAAACTGATTCATAAAATGATTTTAATAGATAAATTTATACTACATATGCCGCAAATACACGTCTGAATCTTTCGAGATACTCCAACACCTTAAACGTAACGGATTATATCAATTCAACTCTCACATATGGTTATACACATAACCGTTATCATGCCATATACGAACAAGAAACAACTTACATCATCTAGCTTTAAACAAAAATCGGATGCTTGACGAGATATACTAGTAATGTGGTTTCTTGATATTTCCATACTATCCTATACTTTGCCAACAAGATTACAAAATTTAATTAATGGTCAGCTTTCTGCCATGTTCCCTATCTTGACAATTCGAAAATAAATGTTACCACTAAACTTCAGAATAAATAAGATTACCGCAGAGTTTATACTACTTCAAAAGGCCAGTTGGCTAATAGCTCCCATGTCAAGTATAATACTACATTAGCTAACTAAAAAAACTGAAACTTAACTAATAGATTTAAATGAGTAGAGGACATAATTGCAATTCCAAACTTCATTTATTTGCAATATTGAAGCTTTTCATGACATGAGTCTACAGATATATACCTGGAAATGAGGGTAAAAGAGGTAATATTTCAGCAATAGCAGCAACAGAAACCCAACAGTAGAAAAATGCCAATCAATTCAGCAGATTTGAACAAACCAGCAAGACCCGTGAAAACCAGACGCACAGTAGCAGAAATCTTTGGAAATTTCAGATTCAAACCAAACAATATCACCAAACAAACCCGGACAGATGCAAGGAAACAGTATTTCTGATTTTTAAAACTTAGGAAAGGCAAACTGAAACTCTCAATCTCCAAAATCAGCCTTAACACTAACTTCTAATGTAAAATTCTGTTTTTGCTTTTCTGATTTTTCTCTTTCTGTTTTTTTTTCTGTGTGTATTCTCTGTGTGTCCTTCCTTCCTGTCTCCCTTCTCCATTTGTGTATTCCCAACACCCCCTCTTTATACAATTAAACTCCCTTTTTTTTCCAGCCTGCTGCCCGGACCCCTTTTCCCCTTTTAAAATCAGAAATTTCCCACTCAAATAACACTAAGTCTAAATTTTCAATTAATCAAACTACTAAGGACACCTTTTCCCTTAATTTCAGCCCCCCCATCTTCTTTTGTTCCCCAGTATTCTTTAAACAAATACATTATTGAACCCTACCATTAGTTGTCTATTATCTTCCCACAAACCCACTTAGGAATGTCTCAAATCAGTCCACTAACAGGTTTGAATATTCAGCATCCCTTAAACAAGTATTCATGTAGTTTATTTTCCCCAAACTAACCCTTAACTACTTCTGAAAAATCACAAAATACTGCCCCTAATACAAAATCAGAATCCAATACAAAACAGATTTTACAATCTATTCAAACTTAATTATCGACACTAGTTTCTGATTGAACAGCTATAACCAAATCCTAAGGTTTTAATGCAGAAAAACATTAGATTTCCAATTCAGAACAATATTTACAGAATTTTAACTAATCATGTAATTAACAATCAGAATTAAAACCAAACAGAATGTTGAATGTTTCAGTCTATACAGACAGACTAATCAATCAAGCTTAACCAAACGATTGCATATTATAGCTGACATTGATCAGCAAACAATGAAAACAAGCAATTCAAATAATTTCAGGATTATTGCCAGAATCAAGGATTTAACGGAAACTAATTAGTCGACACCACTTATTAATCGATTGCACATTACAATTGACACTTAAACAAATTAGTAACAAAGCAACTATCAAACAGTGTTATTGACGAATTTATAGACTAACAGGGAATTAAGTAAACGACGCAATTTAGGACTCGATTTCACAATTTATAACACATAGAGTTAAGGCGACTATAAATAACAGACAAAATTGGACCAAATAAAAGGTCCTTTGAAAATAAATAGAATCAGTGTGACTTAACAACAACCAAATTCAACATAGTAAATAAATAGATACGTAAATAATGAAAACAAACACGAAGGAAAGAATGAAAATACCTCATAATAACATAATCAATACGGACCCAGTCTTTGAAACTCTGATTTGGACATTTTGAAATCAAACAGACCTTAGTCGAAGTATTCTCAACTGAAAATACTTCGATTAAGGTCGATTAGACCCCAACCTTCTATTCAATTTGGGCAAATTCCAAAATTTGGGATTTTAGGGTTCTTGAAGGTCTGATTTAGGGCTCAACCGTTTCTGGTCAGATTCGAACCAAACCAAGTTTGGTTTGGTTACGAGTGAGGTTAGGAGAGTGACTGGTGTGGGTTTGGGGTGCATTGGGGTAGGTTTAAGTTATGCTCGAATCTTCGATTGAAGATTCGAGACGATGTAGGGTGATTCGAGGTGAACAACTAACAGATCTGTAACGAGGGCGGTTAGGGGCGCTATGTTGTTAATTAGGGACTGGTTGGTTTGGATCTGAGTTTGGCTCGAATCTTCAAATGAAGATTCGAGAAACTCCAGGAAGATTCGAGCTCAGTGGTTACCAGATTTGGATAGAGGATGGTCAGGTGGTCTTAGGGTGTTGGTTTGGTGACCGGCAGCGTAGTTGCCGCCGGGTTTCAGGCGAGGGGGAGCTAGGGCGGCTTGGGTTTGGGGGCATCGTCTTAGGGACAATGATGTATATGAGAGGGGGGTGTTTGGTTAGGGGGTTGGGGTATGAATTTAACTTATATAGGGGAGGGGTGGTCTGATCTCGTCCGTTGGATTAGGTAAGATCTACGGTCGGGATCAATTCATTTAACTAAACGGTGTCATTTTGGTTTTAGTGGGGATTGGGTCGGTCTCAGATGCAGGTGGGTTGGGTATAGAGGACTGACCTGGAACCATCAGATCGAAAATCAATGAACGGCCCCGATTAAATTTAATCATACGACGTCGTTTGGTTTAATTAAAGATCTGAACTAGACCGTCAGATCTATTTGATCAACGGTCCAGATGGAAAATGCCAATGCGACGTCGTTTGGTTGCCTTTGGGTTGACAGATTTGGGCTGGGTAGGAAGTGCAATTTCTTGGGCTTAAAACAGGCCTAGTCCGATTCTTTTCTTTATTATTAATTTTTTTTGAATTCTTTTCCTTTTTCTTCTTTAATTTTCTGATTTAAATATAATTCCTAATTAATTGTAAAATCTAAATACAACTACAAATATTAATTAATACTTACAATAATTAACACGCAAATCAAAGAAACAATGAAATCACATAAGGGCACATTTAACTGGCAAAAAATTACAACAATTACATATTTTTTTTAGTGATTTTCTTTTTTTGTAAAACAAACATGTTAATTCCTAAATTGAAAAGTTAAATCCTAAATACACATGAAACACATATTACATTATATATTTTTTGTATTTTTAAATGCATTAATAAAATTACACACGCACATATAAACAGGAAATCCGTGCAATATTTCCTAAAAATAACACATAATTAAAGAAAAAATTCGGGAGTTATTTTGGAGTAATTTGTATGAGGCAAAAATCACGTGCTCACAGCTGCCCCTCTTTGTCCGGAAACACGAAGAGTTTTCGTGCAAAGATAAAGTGAGCGGATACGAGCGATTTTTGCCTGTTTGAATACTCCGTTGGAAGCATTTTTTGAAAGATTTGACCGAACCTCTGCTTCAAAGGTTTCCTACATATCCTTGGCTATAAAGGAATCAGGTCAATGTAGTTCGGGAAGTTTTGGTAGCTGGGACTACCATGGGACTGTGATGTTACTGCTGTTGCATGCTGCTTTTACTGCTTGCTGACCTCTTTATTACACCCTGCTTAAAGAAAAACAAAAAGCTAGACTAGACCATGGTATATGAATTACAAAATCTTATCTAGATCATGCCCTTTGTGTCTCTTGTTGCTTTGATGTCTTGGTGACCCCTTTGGTATCTTTTGCTTCCGATTTGTATCGTATTCTCTTCGGACTACCGGTCTTGAACTGCTTGTTTCCTTTTTGTAGGGTTTTTTTTTCATCGAGTCTTGTACTTCCTTCCTCTACTTGGGATTCTTTGTTGTTTCCCGCTGGGGATTCCAATCGGATTCCTTTGCCTTATTGATTCTAAGTGTATTCCTCCATTTTATGGGTGGGTTCCTGACTTCAACCAATAATGTCAAAAATAAATCGCCATTCTGTTCTTCAGGGGGATCCTGTGCTTGCTATTTCAACTGTTCTTCCTTGTTCTCCAGGTGGACGCCTGCTTGCTATTTCAACTGTTCTTCCTTGTTCTCCAGGTGGACGCCTGCTTGCTATTTCAACTGTTCTTCCTTGTTCTCCAGGTGGACGCCTGCTTGCTATTTCAACTGTTCTTCCTTGTTCTCCAGGTGGACGCCTGCTTGCTATTTCAACTGTTCTTCCTTGTTCTCCAGGTGGACGCCTGCTTGCTATTTCAACTGTTCTTCCTTGTTCTCCAGGTGGACGCCTGCTTGCTATTTCAACTGTTCTTCCTTGTTCTCCAGGTGGACGCCTGCTTGCTATTTCAACTGTTCTTCCTTGTTCTCCAGGTGGACGCCTGCTTGCTATTTCAACTATTCTTCCTTGTTCTCCAGGTGGACGCCTGCTTGCTATTTCAACTGTTCTTCCTTGTTCTCCAGGTGGACGCCTGCTTGCTATTTCAACTGTTCTTCCTTGTTCTCCAGGTGGACGCCTGCTTGCTATTTCAACTGTTCTTCCTTGTTCTCCAGGTGGACGCCTGCTTGCTATTTCAACTGTTCTTCCTTGTTCTCCAGGTGGACGCCTGCTTGCTATTTCAACTGTTCTTCCTTGTTCTCCAGGTGGACGCCTGCTTGCTATTTCAACTGTTCTTCCTTGTTCTCCAGGTGGACGCCTGCTTGCTATTTCAACTGTTCTTCCTTGTTCTCCAGGTGGACGCCTGCTTGCTATTTCAACTGTTCTTCCTTGTTCTCCAGGTGGACGCCTGCTTGCTATTTCAACTGTTCTTCCTTGTTCTCCAGGTGGACGCCTGCTTGCTATTTCAACTGTTCTTCCTTGTTCTCCAGGTGGACGCCTGCTTGCTATTTCAACTGTTCTTCCTTGTTCTCCAGGTGGACGCCTGCTTGCTATTTCAACTGTTCTTCCTTGTTCTCCAGGTGGACGCCTGCTTGCTATTTCAACTGTTCTTCCTTGTTCTCCAGGTGGACGCCTGCTTGCTATTTCAACTGTTCTTCCTTGTTCTCCAGGTGGACGCCTGCTTGCTATTTCAACTGTTCTTCCTTGTTCTCCAAGTGGACGCCTGCTTGGTAATACTTCAATTGTTCTTCCTTGTTCTCCAGGTGGACGCCTGCTTGCTATTTCAACTGTTCTTCCTTGTTCTCCAAGTGGACGCCTGCTTGCTAATACTTCAACTGTTCTTCCTTGTTCTCCAGGTGGACGCCTGCTTGCTATTTCAACTGTTCTTCCTTGTTCTCTAGGTGGACGCCTGCTTGCTATATCAATTGTTCTTCCTTGTTCTCCAGGTGGACGCCTGCTTGCTATTTCAACTGTTCTTCCTTGTTCTCCAGGTGGACGCCTGCTTGCTAATACTTCAATTGTTCTTCCTTGTTCTCCAGGTGGACGCCTGCTTGCTATTTCAACTGTTCTTCCTTGTTCTCCAGGTGGACACCTGCTTGCTAATACTTCAATCACCGGGTGTTTCCTGAAACAAATATTGTTTTTGCCCCTGTTTCAGATCAAGGAAAATCTTGTTAGTTTAAGGCATGGTGGTTAGTTGTGGCATTCTCGCTGGGAGTGGGGTTTCTCTTTGTCATATTTTACTGCCTTGAAGCGGTTTAAAAAGACTGTTTTGTCCTCATAATTGATCCTTAACCGTAGGATCCTCAACTGTTGTTTTAACTTCAAACCCTTTCAATCGTAATCATATGTCTCTCCTGACATTACTGAACCACTTTTCTGATTCAACTTTTCTCACACCCATATCTTATTTTCATCCTATTACCTCCCGCCTATCATGGCCATATTTTGCATTATGCAATCTTGAATCTTGGTAGTATACCTTGACATTCCTTTTTATTTGCTTGGAACAAATCTTACCTCAAAAGCTTTTAGAAGAGTAAGATTATTAGTGACGAAACATGACGATTTCGACAATTAAGAATGAAAAGAAAAATCCAAATTTGGATGACTGTTGGAGATAGGAATAAGGAACTTATCTGATTGGAGTCATTGACACCAATGATCAGGGTATGCATTTTGGATTAATCAGCCCAGTCTATTTAACCAATCTCCTTTTCAATTGTTTCACTTTGTTTTCCAAAATTTCCACAACCCAATTTACTTTTTGCCAACTTACGGACCTTGTTCGACTTGCAGTGCCTTAAAGAGTTCTCACCGACAAACCTCCCTCATTTGTTTATTTCTTAATTCCTTTTCGCCTTATGGTGCCTGCAAAGGTTTTCACCAATAAGACTCTCTCATTTTACTTTCTCTCAGCTTCCGTCGTCTCATGGTGCCCGTGAGGGTTTTCACCTATAAGACTCTCTCATTTTCATCGTTTTTTCTTGTTTGGACCAGAGTGTTATGAACCACCTCCATTTTCTTGACTTGGCATTTTTCTAAGATTGATCGAAAGGTCTTTTGGTATGTAGTTGGAATGAAAGGGTATCAAAAGTTAAACAATTTTGATATGGGTTTAAAATTACAACTCTTGGAATCATTTTTCTTATTGTCAATACAATTCCTGCCCCAGTTTCTTGATTGGGGGTCTCTTGATGTTTCATTTTATGCACATTATGCATATTATGCACCCTATGACCGAGCCGTGAGGCGCCTACGTATCCTTTTTGAGGAATCAGGTCAAACGTAGTTCACTGCTATAATTTTCTTCTTTTTTTTATTGATTCCAAAAGAGGGTAGGAAAGAAACAAATATGGCTCAAAAGGGGGAACAAAGGGTACAATGTTTGGATAGCAGAAAAAATTGCCTTCGTCATTCCAATCTTCGAAATAATGCCAAATACAAACATTCAATAACTTTACCAAAGAAAAATCATGCATAATATCTCTTTACTGCATCAGAATTGATAGCCATGTCTATGCATTTTCCTTCAATATCTGTTAAACATAATGCACCATTGGACAATACTCTGGTCACAATGAACGGTCCTTGCCAGTTCGGGGCAAACTTGCCTTTTGCTTCAACCTGATGTGGAAGAATACATTTCAACACCTGTTGACCCACTTCGAACTTTCGGGGACGCACCTTTTTGTTGTATGCTCTTGCTATTCTTCTTTGATACAATTGGCCATGACATACTGCTGCCAATCGTTTTTCATCAATCAAGTTTAACTGTTCCAAACGGGTTTTGACCCATTCATCATCATCAATCTTAGCTTCGGCGACGATCCAAAGGGAAGGAATCTCAACTTCTGCAGGAATTACCGCCTCAGTGCCATACACCAACAAATAAGGAGTTTCTCCTACCGAAGTGCGAACAGTAGTGCGATATCCCAACAACGCAAATGGTAATTTTTCGTGCCATTGTCTTGAACCTTCTACCATTTTCCGAAGTATCTTCTTTATATTTTTGTTGGCTGCTTCGACTGCTCCATTCGCCTTGGGCCGATATGGGGTAGAATTGCGATGTATAATCTTAAACTGTTGACATACTTCTCTCATTAAGTTACTGTTAAGATTAGCACCGTTATCTGTGATGATCACCTTTGGGATTCCGAATCGACATATGATATTTGAGTGAACAAAATCTACCACAGCTTTCTTGGTCACCGATTTGAATGTTTTGGCCTCAACCCATTTGGTGAAATAATCAATGGCTACTAGAATGAACTTGTGCCCATTGGATGCTGCTGGCTCAATTGGTCCAATAATATCCATGCCCCAAGCGACGAAGGGCCAAGGTGCTGACATTGTGTGCAACTCGGATGGTGGAGAATGAATCAAATCTCCGTGTATCTGGCATTGATGACATTTGCGCACAAAACTGATATAATCTCGCTCCATAGTAACCCAATAGTAACCAGCTCGGAGAATTTTCTTTGCCAACACATATCCGCTCATGTGGGGTTCGCAAACTCCCGAATGTACTTCAGACATGACAGCCGTAGCTTGTCTAGCATCTATGCATATTAATAATCCAAGGTCAGGTGTTCTTTTATACAAAACTCCTCCACTTAAGAAGAATCCACTTGCCAATCGTCTAATGGTTCTCTTTTGATCCCCTGTGGCTTGTGCTGGATATATCCTCATTCTGATATACTCCTTGATGTCGTGGAACCATGGTTTACCATCAAATTCTTCTTCAATCATGTTGTAGTAAGCGTGCTGATCGTGGACTTGAATATGCAGTGGATCCACATAAGCTTTGTCCTAATGGTGCAACATTGATGCCAGAGTAGCCAATGCATCGACAACCTCGTTATGGATTCTTGGAATGTGCCTGAACTCCACTGATCGAAACCGTTGACAAAGATCATGTAAACATTGTCGGTAGGGTATGAGCTTCAGGTCTCGTGTTTCCCATTCTCCTTGAATTTGATGTACCAGAAGATCCGAATCTCCCAAAACCAAGATTTCCTGGATACCCATGTCTGCAGCTAGCCTTAACCCCAAAATACAAGCTTCATACTCAGCCATATTATTGGTGCAATAAAACCGAAGTTGAGCCGTAGCAGGATAGTGATGCCCGATTTCAGAAATAATCACAGCTCCTATCCCGACTCCTTTCATGTTAGCAGCCCCATCAAAGAAAAGTTTCCAGCCAGGTTTTTCAATTTGCTCCATATCACCAATATGCATTACTTCTTCATCGGGAAAAAAAAGTTCTCAATGGCTCGTACTCTTCGTCGATCGGGTTTTCAGTTAAATGATTGGCCAATGCTTGGGCTTTTATTGCAGTCCGAGTCACGTAGATGATGTCAAATTCTGTGAGCAATATCTGCCACTTTGCAAGTCTCCCTGTTGGCATAGGCTTTTGAAAAATATATTTCAACGGATCCAGACGCGAAATGAGGTAAGTAGTGTAGGATGACAAATAGTGTTTCAATTTCTGAGCTACCCAAGTTAGGGCGCAACATGTCCTTTCCAGATGAGTGTACTTAACCTCATAAGCTGTGAACTTCTTGCTAAGGTAGTAGATGGCCTGTTCCTTCTTGCCGGTGATGTTGTGTTGCCCCAATACACAACCAAATGAGTTTTCCAAGACTGTCAAGTAAAGAATCAAAGGTCTTCCTGGTTCTGGTGGAACCAGCACAGGCGGGTTTGACAAGTATCCTTTTATTTTATCAAACGCTTCTTGACACTCATCAGTCCATTTGACCGCCGCATCCTTCTTCAACAATTTGAAAATAGGCTCACAAGTTGTCGTGAGCTGAGCAATAAACCTGCTGATGTAATTTAACCTCCCTAACAAACTCATTACTTCAGTCTTGTTCCTTGGAGGTGGCAATTCTTGGATAGCTTTGATCTTTGATGGGTCTAGCTCGATGCCTCGCCGACTGACTATGAATCCCAACAGCTTTCCAGATCGAACACCAAATGCGCACTTGGCAGGGTTAAGCTTGAGGTTGTACCTGCGAAGTCTCAGGAAGAATTTCCTCAAATCCCCAACGTGGTTGGCCTGATGCTTTGATTTTATGATTACATCGTCCACGTATACCTCAATCTCCTTATGTATCATATCATGAAACACTGTAGTCATTGCTCTCATGTAAGTTGCCCCGGCGTTCTTCAAACCAAATGGCATTACCCGGTAGCAATAAGTTCCACATGGGGTGATGAATGCCGTCTTTTCTGCATCTTCTTCATCCATCAGAATTTGATGATACCCGGCATAACAATCCACAAAAGATCCTATCTCATGCTTGGCACAATTATCGATCAAAATATGGATATTGGGCAATGGGAAGTTATCCTTTGGACTTGCTTTGTTGAGATTGCGGTAATCAACGCATACTCTAATCTTGCCGTCTTTCTTTGGCACAGGAACGACATTAGCCAACCAAACAGGATATCGAGTGACCCGAATGACTTTTGCATCCAACTGTTTGGTGATTTCTTCTTTAATTTTCACACTCATATCAGTCTTGAACTTCCTCAACTTTTGCTTGACAGGAGGCACCATTGGATCAATGGGCAATTTGTGAACCACTAAATCAGTGCTCAAGCCTGGCATATCGTCATATGACCATGCAAAAACATCTTTGAATTCGATGAGTGCTTTAATTAACTCTTCCCGGATCTTTGGTTCGAGGTGGACACTTATTTTAGTTTCTCGGATATTATTTGTATCTCCTAGATTGATGTCTTCGGTATCACTCAGGTTAGGTTTGGTTTTTTCTTCAAAATGAATTAACTCTTTACTAATCTCTTCGAAAGCCTCATCCTCATCATATTCTGATTCATAATCACAATATACTTCTTGAATTATTATTTCGGAATTGATTTTTAAGACTGGGCTGAGGATTCCTTATGCATGCCATATCATTAGAGCCAGCGTAAAAAGAACTGTACAAAAAAAAAGAAAAAGAAAAGAAAACTATCAGGAATGATAATGAAAATGAAACTGTATTTTCATTGGATGATGAAAGATAACAAGGTTTGCACACTTCAAACAAACTGTAAGATAAACATTTGGATTACAACCCTTAAGTAACCCAAACAAACTGAAGGAAAATCAAAATAAACTACCAAGACTCCTTTCGAATGGGGAGAGGAGTGGCTTTCCAGTTATTAAGCTTTGTCTCTGGCCCAACGAATTGAACTTCCGTGTTGCTAGAACCTTCACTGTTTTCCACCATGTTTACATCGTCAAACAGCTTTTCAAATCTTTCAATTAATTCCTCCTCAGGATTAATCATGGATTTAGGAATTGTTGTTATCGGGTGATTTCTGGCACCGAACTTGACAAAAGATTTTGACAGATGTGGGACTGGATTTGGAAGGACCCATGCCTTCTGTTTCGGCTTTCTGACCTTTCTCACGTCTGTGATAGTGGGTATGAATCCTAATCCAAATGTTCCCCAGTTCTCAGGAAGAGATACTGGTTGTATAATGCCTTGCAAAGATGAGCTCAAACCTTTTCCGGGTACAAACCATTCTTCAACATTTCATAGGCTACCATGACTGATGCGGCGGTTATCTTTGGATTCAGAATGTATTTCCCCTCCGGAATTTTCTCTAGCAACATTGTGTCGGAAACCTGGTAAACCCATGGTCCCTGGTCATTTTCTATTCCCTCGATCGGTACAATGGCACTGCTGTGAGCATTTAAACTATCTTCCCCATGCACAACTATTTCTTGTTTTTCCCATTCAAACTTGACCACCTGGTGTAGTGTTGATGGGACTGCTTTAGCAGCATGGATCCATGGTCGACCCAACAGTAAATTATAAGAAACAGTTATATCCAACACCTGAAACTCCATTGTGAATTCAACTGGCCCTATTGTCAGTTCCAGCACTATGTCGCCAAATGAATCTATGCTTCCACCGTCAAATCCTCGTACGCAAATACTATTCTTTTGGATCCTCTCCTCTTTTATTTTCAACTTGCTTAGAGTGGAGAGAGGGCAGATGTTTACGCTTGACCCGTTGTCAACCAACACCCGGGTCACTATGGAGTTTTCACATTTGAAGGTGAGGTAAAGAGCTCTGTTGTGCTCAGTACCTTCCACAGGCAATTCATCATTAGAAAATGTGATTCTGTTTGCCTCAAAGATTTTGTTGGCTATTTTTTCCAAGTTATTCACGGAGATCTTGTCAGGAACGTGTGCCTCATTCAAGATCTTCATTAAAGCTTGACGGTGCTCGTCAGAATGGATTAGCAATGACAATAATGAAATTTGAGCGGGCGTCTTTTTCAACTGTTCCACGATAGAATAGTCATGCATCTTCATCTTTCTCAAAAATTCTTCCGCTTCTTCTTCCAGTCACGGCTTTCTTCATTGGTGTTGGATTATTTTTAGTTTTTCTTAACTCTTCGGGAGTAAAACATCTTCCCGAACGAGTCAAGCCTTGCACCTCACAGACTTCTTCCTTGACTTCTTTTCCTTTGTACATTACCATCACCCGTTCGTAGTTCCATGGAATAGCTTTGTTGTTGATCACTGGTAACTGGGTTACTGGCTTGATAATAACCCGATCTACACGGGCTCCTTACACGACTATGATGGGTTTGCTGGCCACCCCTGGTACAATCACTTTTGATCCTTCCTGCTTCGTGGCAACTTTGCTCGAAAATCCCTTCTCAACTACCACTGATGCCTCATCACCATTTTTGTTTTCCTTAGGTACCGACTTATCCTCTTCTAACTGTTCATCTGGCTTGACTTCATGAGACCGAATCATCATGACGGTTTGTGACGGCTTCTTTGTTTCCCCATTAGCCCGTACTATTTCTATCATATTGGCCTCCTGATGGGCTGGCATTAGATTTCTGTTGATATTGGGAGCTTCAGGGGTTTGAACTTCAATTTTATTAGTATCAATCAGCTCTTGTATTGCATTCTTCAAATGCCAGCACTTTTCTGTATCATGGCCTGTTGTACCAGAACAATACTCACAGCTAACGGTGTAGTCCAGATTCTTTGGAAAAGGATTGGGCAGCTTGGATTGTATCGGCCTTAGCATGTCTAGCTGTCTTAGCCTGTGGAACAGACTAGTGTAGGATTCTCCCAATGGAGTGAAGGTTTTCTTTTTCTGCACCCTTTCACCCCTGAGTGCTTGATTAGGCCTGAAACCTGGTCCGGGGTAGGTTCGCGGATAAAGATAGGTACTTGGTATGACAGGAGCACGCCAATGAGCGTGGGCAGGTGGCTGATTGTATGCTTGCGCATGGTTGACGAAAAAATGAGGTTCTGACGGGTGATAGTAGTGTTGGGGTGAATTGTGGTGGTAAGTTGATTGATGGGATCGATGTTGATTGTAGTAATAAGGTGAACCTTTGGATCCCGACCATGTTCCTGAATCAACCATCGTCGCTTCCTCCCTTTTCTTCTTTCCAATCCCTCCTACTCCGCCTTGAATAGCTTGAGTAGTTGCCTTAATAGCCGAATAACTCATGATTTTATTCGTCATGAGGCCTTCTTCCACCATACCTCCCATCTTTACTACTTCATTGAATGAATTTCCTATCGCTGAAACCAAATGGGTGTAAGTAGGCTCCAAGGCTTGTAGGAAGTAATCTACCATCTCACTTTCCTTCATTGGAGGATCCACCCTTGCTGCATGTTCCCTCCACCGGAAACCATACTCTCTAAAGCTTTCATTGTGCTTTTTCTCAAATTTTGTCAAGGATAGTCGATCTGGGATGATTTCCAGATTGTATTGGAAGTGACAAGCAAATGCCTGTTCCAGGTCATCCCAGGTGTACCATCTCCCATGGTCCTGGCGGGTATACCACTCCAAAGCTGATCCGCTCAAACTTTGACTGAAGTAAGCCATTAATAATTCGTCTCTTCCCCCAGCTCCTCGCATCTTGCTACAGAAACCCCTCAAGTGGGCTACTGGATCGTCGTGCCCGTTGTATAGGTCAAATTTGGGCATCTTGAAACCAACTGGTAATTGCACATTTGGGAACAAACATAAGTCCTTGTAGGCCACACTGACCTGCCCTCCTAATCCTTGCATGTCTCGGAACGATTGTTCTAAGCTTTTGACCTTCTTGAACATCTCTTCTTGTTCAGTATTTTTGACTAGCTTGTCAATTTCTGTTGGGAGGTCAAAACGGGGAGTAAATGAATGGATTTCAGAAGCTTTGAAAGTGGGCTCCGGGGGGTAGTATTGGTTGTCCTGGGCCTGGAATATAGGCTCACTAGGAGATTTGTAGAATGTAGCTGGGGGAGGTGCCACGAAGACATGAGTTACTGGTGGAGGATGGTATGGAACTGGTTTAGGAGGTGGAGACTGCGGTGTATGAGAGGTGGTGCCTCGGTAGTGCTGGTAGATGGGGAAACTCGGGGATAGTTCAGTGGCAGGATTATCCTGAGTTTGGGCTAGTGATGGGGTGGAGGCAGGGTTAGCTGGGTGAGATGGGGGTGATTGCCCTGTAGACCAGGCCCGATACGTCTCGACCATTTGTTGCTTAAGTTTAAGCATCTCTTCTTTCATTTTACCGACGTCCATCTCCTCTATCTCAATACCTGTGTCGACATCCGGGATAGACATGCTTTCAGGTATCGGTCCTTTTGATCTTGTGTGATAATGATAATATGCCAGTATACTCTTAGAAAAACTAACTGCTTGAATTCTGGAAATGAACAAACTTGTTAGTTTTAAGAGTTTAACACATATATAATTACACGTTGAGATGCAATGTTCCTAGACAAATAACCCTTTTCTATCATGCATTTGCTCGGCTGCTTGTGTCATCCCAGCTTTTCTTGACCTTTCTTTTTATTCTTTCTTTTGATTGTGGTCGAATCTTATAGAGATTGCCTACGTATCATGCCCCCGCATGAATCAGACCGTGCGTAGTTTCAGCGTAAAGCAATTGTCAACACTTTTATTTATTCTTGAAATAATACAAAGATGGACATTACATTCGGAAAACATTATAAGAAAATGGTTTAAAAACTCGACACAAACCCAAATCAAACAAAAGACATAACTCTTAACAGCTGTGAACATGCTCCATTCCCCACTTTTGTTTTCAATCATTGGATCATCTGCTCACGGTGGGGCTTGACCCGGCCGACCTCCTAGCGTACGGTACATTCTTTCTAACTCCACTGCCATATGCCGGGAAAAAATAGGTGCATGCTCTATAAACCTTTCATAATTCATTCCTTGGCAGTTCACATAGCTTTGAGAGGTGTAAACCGCCAAATCATGGATTTGTGCCCTGAAATCTTGGAGACGTTGGTCTTGGTTTTGCAGCTGCTGTTGGCGAGTGGTGGCTATATCTCTTATACGGTCTTCGCGATCTAAAGCTGACTCCAATTGAGCTCGAAGTCTGGCCTGATCGAGTCTTGCCTGTGCTCTTTCTCTGTCGATGTCTGCGTGCTGATGTTCTCTATTGTACCTTCTTGCCTCTTCCAATTGTGCATGGAGTTGAGCTTCTGAATGTATCTAACGGTCTTTCTCTTTCTTGAATTGTGCCCTGTCTTCTTCGGATTGCCTTACTTGACGTTCCTTATTAGATTTGGCCTCCTTGTTTAATTGTAGGATTCTTTCTTTAGCTTTGGTCAATGCCTTTTCGGTTTTTGCCAAAATGGAATCATAATCTTGCATTTTTTCCAAAAGATTGGCGATGATTTTTTGATCTTTCCAACTTCTCATTGGTGTTTCAGAAGCTTTCTTCACTTTTTGAAATTGAGCGTGAAGATTTTTACTTTCACAAGCCAGACTCTTCTTTTCACCTTCTGCTTCTTGTGCTTGTAAGTCTTTCTCCAAATTGAGGTTCCTCAGATTTTCCTTTAAGGCATGAATAGTTGCTTTGTATCCCTTTTCCTTTTCTCCCCAAATCAATCGTTCTTGGATTTTATCGTTAAAGGTTTGAATATGGGGTCTTTTTATAGGCCTTCTCAGATCGGGTTCTGGTGCATCATCCACGCGGGATCGTTTCTCAAACCACCTTGCATATCCTAGATTTATCTCGCCCTTCGTAGTATCTGGAACTTGAGTATCATCTTTCAAGTATCGACATCCATTCCACATCTGCTGAATTAAAGCCTCGGGAAGAGTGGCTTCGGGGTGTAACTCGATTACTTGCATACTCAAATCCTCATCATCAGGCACCACTTGGTATCTCCCTAGTTGTCTTAGAACTCTCTGTGGCGCATATGGATGGATGCTTCTCAATCCCAATAGTAGCAAATAACTATTCAAGGTTGACATGTGTATCACTTCCCTTACCGGGAGCCATCCCAAAGTCCACTCAATTTGATTTGCCGTTAAAGATCTTAGATGAGATACCCAGGCTTCCACCCCTTCTGGAGACTTATAATCTTTTATTCTTTCTTCATAACTCTCGATGAAATTATCATTGCTTGGGCCATACTGCATGAACTTGGGGTGATGTTGGAGATGTTCAATCATCCATATTTGCAACAAAATTTTGCACCCTTCGAAGACCTTTGCCCCTGGTTTACATAAAGTCAACGCCCGATAAATGTCTGAGAGAATGATCGGGGCAAGGGTGTGATTTTTCTTGGTAGTGAGGACCTGTACGACTTTCGCTGTGCGAATATCAATTGTTCGTTCTTTGTTTGGAAAGACCATGATTCCCAGAAAAGCCACCATGAAAGCGAAGCGACGGTGAATCTGCCAGGTGTCTTTGTTCTGTTTGTTAGTAACGCCCTTTTCATGAATTTCAAATCTGTCCAGCTTTCTGAACCTTGAATATAGGAAGTTGAAAGAACAACACCCGTTGACAACATTGCTTTTTCTGATTTGATTACTGATGTTCAGAAGACCAAAGAATCGATGCAATGAGGGAGCCTTTGGGAATATTAAATTTTGATTTCTTAAATCTCCGTCAAAACCAGCATATCCAGCTATCTCTTCTAATGTAGGAGTAAGCTTGAAATCAGAGAAACGAAAGACATTGTGAACAGGGTCCCAAAAAGTTACTAACGCCGCAATCAAATCATCACGTGGTTTAACTTACATAATATCTGTAAGAGTTCCCAAATGCTTAACGACCCATTTCTGACCATCTTCTCCTAACTCATGCCACCATATCTGAAGCCGAAATAGAAACTCATCTACATTTGCGAATGGTGGGTTTTGGGTGGTGCTCATTTTGTATCTGTGATTAATTTTAACAAAATCAAGACTCTTTTTGAAAACAGACACTCATAAAAAGAAAATCATTTTTTTTATTTATTTAAATATTCTTTTTTTTTTCAAAATGTAAAACTATTTTGGGAATTCTCTAAAACAGCCCATTTTATTTCTCGGCTCTCAATGATTTTTTTTTTCAATTAAGCTGGTCAACATGCAAATTCGAGGTAAATGAATGCACAAGTAGCAAGTAGGATGCATCAGGATGGTCTTTTCATTTCGGGTTCACCTGTCCTAGACAGACCCAACCCCTGTGTTGAGTCTCCAAGGTCAAATGTACATGATGCAAATAGACGTTACTACTAGGGATCCGATACGAGGCTGAGTTATTCTAAGTGAAAAACCTGAGGCAGATTGTTCTAGACCTGGCTTACCCAAACTGACAGTTTGAGCCGAAATGGGGGCAACGTACCGGGAGCACGAAAGTCTACCCGGCCTAGTTACTTGTCCCAACTTCGTCTTATTTTGTATGACTTCTAACAGAAAGGTGGGCCACGCGCACGTGTGCACCATAAATTCAGAAGACTCAGAAAGAAGCAGGGTTTTGTAGCAGTTTTATATACACAATTCAGATAATATTAAAGCGGTAAAAAACAACATTTAGTACATTAAGCACAAATATGTGGGAAAATCAGATAACCAACAAAGCCAACTATAACATCTATTTTAAGCTTGAATTCTTGAACCCTGAACCAGAGATTCTGGGTTCGGTCGTCAGCAGAGTCGCCAGAGCTGTCACACCTCCTTTTTCCGCCCCTCGAGGGGTGAAGGAGTTTTTTCCAATTAAAGGACAATCGAAACGGGATTTGTTTATTTATTTCAGAGTCGCCACCTGGGAATTTTATGGCATCCCAAGTCACCGGTTTTAATCCCGAATCGAGGAAAATATGACTCTGTTTGTCGTTTTGCGAACCAGAAATCCGAGTAAGGAATTCTGTTAATTCGGGAGAAGGTGTTAGGCATTCCCGAATTCCGTGGTTCTAGCACGGTCGCTTAACCATTTTTATACTTGGCCTAATTATCTCGATTTACTAAATACATAATTTCTTGTTGCATGATTTTGTTACCGCTTTTGTTTAGATTGTTTACAATTATAGACCTTTCTTAAAACGAATCACGCGTACGTATATTCGTATTATATATTTTTTATAAATGTAAAGAATCATGTCATGCATACGTGTACACAATAAGATTGATAATATTTCTTTTATATTTTTATTATATAAAAAAATTATGGCCGAAATTGTGCTTAAAATAAAATTACGAACATTCATCACTCTTGTATGATTAAATAGTGAACTGCACATCTCGGGTTATATGAAATTAATTTAATATCCTCCGAAGAACCCCCTTTTATTAAAAAAGTTTGCTCGAAGTTGCGCGAACGCATAATCCGAACTGCCTTTAGAAATGTAATTAGGTTACGCGAACGTATCCCTAATTACACAAAATATTCTTGATGGCAATATAAAATTTCTACAAATGTTTATTATATCCATCTATTTTTAAATATGAAAGTCATGGGAAATCACCGATTGGGACGCCTCCAAATTTCTTAAAAAGAAATCAAAATTTATTAGGTGTTGACCACATGTTATATTTTAAACGTATGAATTATATACCTCAAAACTATTTAAATTAAAAGAATTAATGAGATGAAAAATAAATAAATAATGTGCAATTAAAACTACCATTTTTATCGTGAATATGGTATATGTATTTTGTTTATGTATTTTTAGTACTTAATAATTATATGCACAAGTTGTTTATTATTTTCCTAAGCTTAAGACTAAGTGTATATGTTTGAAAACTTACCAAAAGCGAATTACGCGTAAAGACTAGGAAAAAATTTAATTGATAAGCAAACTAATAGTTTTCGAAGAATTTCCATTATTCTATTCGGAGCGAACTCTATTTTGTATATATTTGACTTAAAATGTTGCAAATCGTATTTATAAATCCGACCTTCTTCTACACAACTTGTTTTTAGTCCAAAGTTCTAATTATTTGGTTAATTTGCTTACGATGATTGAATTTGGGATAGATAAAATTAAACCAATTTTTTTTTTATCTCGGCTTATGCAAGCTATTTACAAATACTAAATCTACACTTTGTAAAATCATTGACATTATTTTATATATTATTTTTAAGAAATGAGTTAATCGCATTCCTAAAATAAATGGGCCATTTGTTACTAAGAAAGAGAACTAATCTACAAATTGATTTAATAAAATGACATTACATGTAACGTAATTATACATCTGAACCATCCGTAATATTCCAATATCTTAAACGTAACGGATTATATCAATTCACCTCTCACCTATGGTTATATACATAACCGTTATCATGCCATATACGAACAAGAAACAACTTACATCATCTAGCTTTAAACAAAAATCGGATGCTTGACGAGATATACTAGTAATGTGGTTTCTTGATATTTCCATACTATCCTATACTTTGCCAACAAGATTACAAAATTTAATTAATGGTCAGCTTTCTGCCATGTTCCCTATCTTGACAATTCGAAAATAAATGTTACCACTAAACTTCAGAATAAATAAGATTACCGCAGAGTTTATACTACTTCAAAAGGCCAGTTGGCTAATAGCTCCCATGTCAAGTATAATACTACATTAGCTAACTAAAAAAACTGAAACTTAACTAATAGATTTAAATGAGTAGAGGACATAATTGCAATTCCAAACTTCATTTATTTGCAATATTGAAGCTTTTCATGACATGAGTCTACAGATATATACCTGGAAATGAGGGTAAAAGAGGTAATATTTCAGCAATAGCAGCAACAGAAACCCAACAGCAGAAAAATGCCAATCAATTCAGCAGATTTGAACAAACCAGCAAGACCCATGAAAACCAGACGCACAGTAGCAGAAATCTTAGGAAATTTCAGATTCAAACCAAACAATATCACCAAACAAACCCGGACAGATGCAAGGAAACAGTATTTCTGATTTTTAAAACTTAGGAAAGGCAAACTGAAACTCTCAATCTCCAAAATCAGCCTTAACACTAACTTCTAATGTAAAATTCTGTTTTTGCTTTTCTGATTTTTCTCTTTCTGGTTTTTTTTCTGTGTGTATTCTCTGTGTGTCCTTCCTTCCTGTCTCCCTTCTCTATTTGTGTATTCCCAACACCCCCTCTTTATATAATTAAACTCCCTTTTTTTCCAGCATGCTGCCCGGACCCCTTTTCCCCTTTTAAAATCAGAAATTTCCCACTCAAATAACACTAAGTTTGAATTTTCAATTAATCAAACCACTAAGGACACCTTTTTCCTTAATTTCAGCCCCCCCAATCGTTTTTTGTTTCCCAGTATTCTTTAAACAAACACATTATTGAACCCTACCATTAGTTGTCTATTATCTTCCCACAAACCCACTTAGGAATGTCTCAAATCAGTCCACTAACAGGTTTGAATATTCAGCAGCCCTTAAACAAGTATTCATGTAGTTTATTTTCCCCAAACTAACCCTTAACTACTTCTGAAAAATCTCAAAATACTGCCCCTAATACAAAATCAGAATCTAATACAAAACAGATTTTACAATCTGTTCAAACTTAATTATCGACACTAATTTGTGATTGAACAGCTATAACCAAATCCTAAGGTTTTAATGCAGAAAGACATTAGATTTCCAATTTAGAAAAATATTTATAGAATTTTAACTAATCAGGTAATTAACAATCAGAATTAAAACCAAACAGAATGTTGAATGATTCAGTCTATACAGACAGACTAATCAATCAAGCTTAATCAAACGATTGCATATTATAGCTGACATTGATCAGCAAACAATGAAAACAAGCAATTCAAATAATTTCAGGATTATTGCCAGAATCAAGGATTTAACGGAAACTAATTAGTCGACACCACTTATTAATCGACTGCACATTGCAATTGACACTTAAAAAAATTAGTAACAAAGCAACTATCAAACAGTGTTATTGACGAATTTATAGACTAACAGGGAATTAAGTAAGCGACACAATTTAGGACTCGATTTCACAATTTATAACACATACAGTTAAGACGACTATAAATAACAGACAAAATTGGACCAAATAAAAGGTCCTTTGAAAATAAATAGAATCAGTGTGACTTAACAACAACCAAAATCAACATAGTAAATAAACAGATACGTAAATAATGAAAACAAACACGAAGGAAAGAATGAAAATACCTCATAATAACATAATCAATACGGACCCAGTCTTTGAAACTCTGATTCGGACATTTTGAAATCAAACAGACCTTAGTCAAAGTATTCTCAACTGAAAATACTTCGATTAAGGTCGATTAGACCCCAACCTTCTATTCAATTTGGGCAGATTCCAAAATTTGGGATTTTAGGGTTCTTGAAGGTCTGATTTAGGGCTCAACCGTTTCTGTTCAGATTCGAACCAAACCAAGTTTGGTTTGGTTACGAGTGAGGTTAGGAGAGTGACTGGTGTGGGTTTGGGGTGCATTGGGGTAGGTTTAAGTTAGCTCAAATCTTCGATTGAAGATTCGAGACGATGTAGGGTGATTCGAGGTGAACAACTAACAGATCTGTAACGAGGGCGGTTAGGGGGTGCTATGGTGTTAATTAGGGATTGGTTGGTTTGGATCTGAGTTTGGCTCGAATCTTCAAATGAAGATTCGAGAAACTCCAGGAAGATTCGAGCTCAGTGGTTACCAGATTTGGATAGAGGATGGTCAGGTGGTCTTAGGGTGTTGGTTTGGTGACCGGCAGCGTAGTTGCCGCCGGGTTTTAGGCGAGGGGAAGCTAGGGCGGCTAGGGTTTGGGGACATCGTCTTAGGGACGATGATGAACAGGAGAGGGAGGGAGGGTGTTTGGTTAGGGGGCTGGGGTATGAATTTAACTTATATAAGGGAGGGGTGGTCTGATCTCGTCCGTTGGATTAGGTAAGATCTACGGTCGGGATCAATTCATTTAACTAAACGGTGCCATTTTGGTTTTAGTGGGGATTGGGTCGGTCTCAGATGCAGGTGGGTCGGGTATAGAGGACTGACCTGGAACCATCAGATCGAAAATCAATGAACGGCCCCGATTAAATTTAATCATACGACGTCGTTTGGTTTAATTAAAGATCTGAACTAGACCGTCGGATCTATTTGATCAACGGTCCAGATGGAAAATGCCAATGCGACGTCGTTTGGTTGCCTTTGGGTTGACAGATTTGGGCTGGGTAGGAAGTGCAATTTCTTGGGCTTAAAACAGGCCCAGTCCGATTCTTTTCTTTATTATTATTTTTTGAATTCTTTTCCTTTTTCTTCTTTAATTTTCTGATTTAAATATAATTCCTAATTAATTGTAAAATCTAAATACAACTACAAATATTAATTAATACTTACAATAATTAACACGCAAATCAAAGAAACAATGAAATCACATTAGGGCAAATTTAACTGGCAAAAATTACAACAATTACATATTTTTTTTTAGTGATTTACTTTTTTGTAAAACAAACCTGTTAATTCCTAAATTGAAAAGTTAAATCCTAAATACACATGCAACACATATTACATTATATATTTTTTGTATTTTTAAATGCATTAATAAAATTACACACACACATATAAACAGGAAATCCGTACAATATTTCCTAAAAATAACACATAATTAAAGAAAAATTTCGGGAGTTATTTTGGAGTAATTTGTATGAGGCAAAAATCACGTGCTCACAAGCGATAATATCCGATATTTATGGACTAGTACCATACAATGTATCATATGACCACGGTAGTATAATGTATAAAGTGTATTTAAAATAAGTATAATTTTAAGTAATTTGAGACAATTCTTAATTATGAGTGTAATTAGTTAATTACCGAATAGCGGGATATTATTTAATTAATAACTAAATTATGAGATTACACAATCCCAAAAAAAATGTGGTAGCTAGCTAAAGAAATGACTAAGGGTCATTCTTGTTAGGTGGCATAATGTCCATTCACTCCATTCTAAATATGGACTAAAGACTATAATATTTCCTTTCATTCTTTCAACCAAAAAATCCAACATTAGTTAGCTTTTAACCAAAACATACCATCAGAACGTATTCAACCAAAAAATTACAACCAAAACTTATCATCTTTCAACCAAATTCCAATGATAATTATTGGAAGCTTAACTGCGTACAAATTTTGCGGTTCTAAAGGAGTACGGTGTAATCTTTTCCAAGAATATTATACAGATTTTTTTCTACTCCAGGTATGTTAAGGCTAAGCCCTTCCTTCATTTTGGCATGATCTCGTCATTACACGAGTTTAATAACGAGGCATAAAGAATAATTCATATCCGAGAATTTTACGTATATTTTCCTAGTCTTGTAAGTGAAAAAGGAGAAAAAGGTCTCTCGTAATCATGATAATTCACCTTTACAAAAATATCTATTATGTGCAATTTAAATAATTTTCATTTAATGCTTCCTGCTGGAGCATTTTGTTGGTCAAAACTCAAAAGACTATATTATGATTTCAAATTGTCACATATTAAAATTTCAGTGCTTTCATTGCACCGTCTTTGACATGAGCATATCATAAGCTATAGCTACAGAGAATCCATTCGCTCGAAATAGCTTGACTCAAAAATAAATGATGTATTTTCCTTATTGGGACTTCATATTCAATTGAGTATTTCCTTCTTCCAGTGAAGAGAGTAGAGAGTTTATATATACAGTATTTTTATTTCCATCGAGTTATAATCGATGAGTAGACCCCTTATTGGGCAACCTCTGATCAGATGGTAAGTTATATACCGATCCTACTGTGGTCGAGCACCTATGAGCGAGTCTAGTTGGTTGAGATACAGAGTCTAGTATGGCCGAGCGCCTATGAGCGAGCCTACTATGGCAGAGCAGTTATATATATTTATCGAGACTTATAAGGCCGGACAGCTATTTTACTTATTATATTGAGAGGATAGAGTCAATATCAGCAGGTGAGCATATCTTCAGATTATCTTTGACCCCCAGTTGTTTTCAGTTATTATATTATCAGTTCAGTTTCAGCTTTCAATATATTGTCTTACATGCTAGGTACATTATTTTGTACTGACGTCCCTTTCTGGGAGCGCTACATTTCATGTGTATAGGTTCAGACAGACAGACGGGTAGACGTCCTCAGTAGGTGTTTCCCGAGTTTAGCTTTATCGGTAAGTTCCCATTTTTCGGAGTTGCCGGGTCTAGCAGTTTGGTGTACATCTTGTGCATATTTTTAGATAGGTTATGGATAGGCCGGGCCCTAGTTCGATTACAGTACATCTATCAATAGAGGCTTGTAGACATATCCTATTATTTAGTGCAGTATGTTGGGCTTGTAGGCCCTGTACGTATATTTTGTTGGCTTGTCAGTTGTAGTAGTTATGACAGCCCTGCCGGCCCAGCTTTATGTTGACATTTAGTCAGCGTTAGTCTCTATCCAGTTTTATATTTTGCATCGCACATTATTTTTTAATGTGGCCCATGGCCAAAGTATGACATTACATGTTCAAAGTCTCTTAGTCGCAAGAGGTACGCAAGGATAGGTGAGACACTAGGTGCCGGTCTCGCTCCCAGGCTCGGGGCGTGACAAAAGTGGTATCTGAGCAGTTCTATCCTAAGGAGTCTACAAGTCGTGTCTAGTAGGGTCTTGTTTATAGATGTGTAGGTGCACCACATTATATAAGCAGGGGACTACATGACATTTAGGAGTTGCTTACCCTTCTTTCAAATCTAAATCGTGCTGTAGAACTGAGTTATAGGAAATTTGAGTTAAACTTATGTGTTGACGTTTGCATGCACAAATGATGATAACTAGGAAGACTACAGCTAGTTAGAGGAGAGAGACAACAGTAGGTGAGGGGACTAGCAGGGTACCCCCAGTAGCTGGGGCCCAATCGGAGGCCCAGGAAGAGACCCCTACCTAGCAATTACAGGCTCCTCCGCCACCTGAGGAGATTCCTAGGGAGATCGCACATCCAGTTCCCCCTCCGCTTCCATCAGATCAGAACTTAAGGCGTGCGGTGCACTTGTTGGCACAGTTGGTAGCTAACTAACAATAGGCTAGGGCATCCGCTAGTGCAGGACCTTCCGGGAGATCTGGGAGTTCAAGGGTCCGAGAGTTTATTGCTTTGAGTCCCCAGAGTTCACGGGGACAGATCAGAGGGAGGACCCGCAGGATTTCATAGATTAGTTTCATAGGATCTTTCTGGTTATCCATGCCACAGAGAAAGAGGCAGTTGAGTTAGCAACTTTTCGACTCTGAGATATACCCATCCTTTGGTATGAGGTATGGGAAATATCCAGGGGACGTGATGCACCTCCAGCTATTTGGGAGAATTTTTTAGATGCCTTTCTTGACCAGTACTTACCGCGGGAGATCTGACAGGCCTGACTCGATCAGTTTTTAGCCCTCAAGTAGGGCAATATGAGTGTTCGGGAGTATAGTCTCCGTTTTGACTTATTGGCCAGATATGCACCATCCATAGTTGCTACTATGCGGGACAGGATCCACAGGTTTATAGCAGGTTTGGCCTCAGAGTTGATCGAGGCACGTGCCACCACTGCATTACAGGATAGTATGGATATCTCCCAAATTCAGGAATTTTCTCAGAATATAGAAAGGGGTAGGCATCGATAGCAGGGTGCGAAGAGGACTAACTCAAGGCAGTGTAAGAGGATAAGATTTGCCAGGTCTTAGGAGCAGTCTCAGTGTAGTTACAGGCCCTAGTACTTCAAACGGCCACCTAGACCTCCGCCATCTCAGCTATAGAGTTACAGGTATGATTGTTACACTCAGTCAGGACCAGGTGAGAGCTCCCAGACGTCGGGTTTGCATCGGCAGTGAGGTTCGGGGAGACATGGCCATTTTTGCCGTGGCGTGCCATTTGTGGTAGAGGACACTTGGACCAATACCGAGCCGATTCTGATGCTTGTTATACATGTGGACATCCAGGGCATATGATGTGAGATTGCCCAAATAGAGATTCTAGGGGTATAGTGCAACCAACGAATTCAGCAACAGGATCAACTATGTTTGTGAATCATTTAGGGCGCGAGTCTCACTCTTCGGCTAGTAGAGGTCGAGGCAGAGGTAGAGGGTCCAGTTTAGGTGGTAACTAGAATCGTATCTATGCGCTAGCAGGTCGACATGACCAAAAGTCCTCACCAGACGTTGTGACAGGTATGTTGACCATTTGTTTTCACGATGTTTATGCCTTGATAGACCCAAGATCTACTTTATCATGTATTATCCCATTTGTCGCGAGGAAATTTGGTGTAGTTCCTGTAATACTAAGCGATCCTTTTGTAGTATCTACACCGGTTGGAGAATCAATTATCGCTAAACGGGTTTAACGAGATTGTATGGTGACAGTTTGTGGTCGTCAGACCTCAGCCGACCTAATTGAGCTAGAGATGTATTTTGATGATATCATGAGCATGGACCGGTTGGCAGCTTGTTATGCCATAGTTGATTGTCGAGCAAAGATAGCCAGATTTCATTTTCCGAGTGAGCCAGTCCTTGAATAGGTAGGTAATACAGCGATACCCAGAGGTAGGTTTATTTCCTATCTGAAGGCGAGGAAAATGATCGCAAAAGGGTGCATTTATAATATTATGCGAGTTCAAGATGCAAATGCAAAAATATCTACACTTCAATCTATTCCAGTAGTAAGGGAGTACGCGAATATATTTCCAGATGAACTTCCAGGTATTCCTCCAAAGCGAGAGATTGATTTTGGCATCGATTTGCTTCCGGGAACGCAACCAATATCCATCCCTCCGTATAGAATGGCACCTGCCGAATTAAAGGAGTTAAAGGAGTAGTTAAAAGATTTACTGGAGAAAGGTTTTATCATACACAGTACCTCACCTTGGGGTGCACCGATATTGTTTGTATGGAAGAAAGACGGCTCACTAAGGATATGTATCGATTATAGGCAACTGAACAAGGTGACTACTAAGAATAAGTATCCACTTCCAAGGATAGACAACTTGTTTGATTAGTTACAGGGAGCTAGATGCTTTTCAAAGATAGATTTGAGGTCGGGGTACCATTAGGTTAGAGTTCGGGAGAAAGAGATTCCCAAGACAGCCTTCTGGACCCGATATGGCCACTTCGAGTTCCTTGTGTCCTTCGGGTTGACGAATGTGCCTGCCATATTTATGGACTTGATGAATAGCCTATTTCGGCCATATTTAGATCTGTTCGTGATAGTTTTTATTGATGATATTCTGGTTTATTCATGTTCAGAGGATGAGCATGCGGACCACCTACGAGCAGTACTCCAAACCCTTTGTGATAATAAATTGTATGATAAGCTTTCTAAATGTGAGTTCTGGTTGAAGTCTGTATCATTAGTGGAACACATTGTATCCGATGGAGGTATAAAGGTAGACGCTAAGAAGATTGAGGCTGTGAAATCCTATCCTAGACCTACCACTGCGACAGAGATTCGTAGCTTTCTAGGCTTAGCAGGATACTACCGAAGGTTCGTAGAGGGTTTTTTTCTCTTTCAGCACCATTAACGAAGTTGACCCAAAAAGCGACTAAGTTTCAGTAGACAGAGGTCTGTGAGTAGAGTTTCTAAGAGCTTAATAACATGTTGACCTCAGTTCCAGTATTAGCACTTCCGGAGGGTCCAGATGGTTATGCCATGTATTGTGATGCCTCAGGTTTCGGGTTAGGATGTGTCTTGATGCAATACGGGAAAGTAATTGCATATGCTTCAAGGCAATTAAGGAAGCATGAGCGGAATTATCCGACCCACGACCTCGAATTAGTTGTGGTTGTCCATGCACTTAAGATATGGTGGCATTATTTATATGGTGTTCATGTTGATATATTCACAGATCATAAAAGCCTGCAATATATCTTCAAGCAAAAAGAGTTGAATTTGTGACAGAGGTGATGGCTTGAGTTATTAAAAGATTATGATGTTAACATTCTCTACCATCCAGGGAAAGCTAATGTTGTAGCAGATGCCTTAAGTCACCGACTATGAGTAGCCTAGCACATGTAGAGGCTGAGAAAAGACAATTAACTAGAGAGATTCATCAATTGGTTTGTTTGGGGGTTCGTTTAGTAGACTCTGGCAATTGAAGAATTGTACTCCAAAATACTACAAAATCATCTCTCATAGCTGAAGTAAAGGAGAGGGAGTACGAGGACCCAGAGTTGGTCGAGTTGAGAGAGCGAGTTCCACAACAGAAGAACTCGTTATTAGAACTCAAGGGATATGGGGTTCTCAGATATAGGGGTCATTTGTGTGTTCCAGATGTAGCAGGGCTACGAGATAGGATTATGTTAGAGGCACATTATTCTTGGTACTCCATTCACCCTGGGTCGACGAAGATGTATCATGACAATAAGGATGTGTATTGGTAGAACAATATGAAGAGGAACATTGTTGAGTATGTCACTCAATGCCCTAGTTTCCAATAGGTGAAGATAGAGCACTAGAAGCCCGGAGGGCTAATGCAGACTATAGAGATCTCGACATGGAAATGGGAGGCGATAAATATGGACTTTATCACGGGTTTACCTCGTTTTTATCGTAAGTTCGATTCCATATAGGTGATAGTCGGTAGGGTCACGAAATCAGCTCACTTCCTACCGGTCAGATCTACATATACAGCAGAAGATTATGCAAAATTATATATTAAGAGATAGTGCGACTACACAGAGTACCAATATCTATTATATCTAACCGTGGGGCCTAGTTTACAGCACATTTTTGGAGGTCATTTAAGAAAGGTCTAGGGACTTAAGTGAATCTCAGCACAACTTTTCATCCAAAACTGATGGACAGGTCGAGCACACGATTCAGACGCTCGAGGATATGTTATGAGCATGTGTGCTGGATTTTAAAAGAAGTTGGGATGAACATCTACCTCTTATCAAGTTTGCATATAATAATAGTTATCACTCCAGTATCCAGATGGATCCGTACGAGGCTTTGTATGGGCGCAGGTGCAGATCTCATATAGGGTGGTTTGATGTTGGAGAATCTGGGTTACATGGGCCAGACCTAGTTCAGTAGGCCATAGAAAAAGTAAAGCTTATCCGGGAGTGACTGTTGATACCTCAGAGTCATCAGAAGTCATATTATGATGTGCGGCGACGAGATTTAGAGTTCGGGGTTGATGACTGGGTATTCTTAAAGGTGTGAAGGGTGTGATTAGGTTTGGCAAGAAAGACAAACTTAGCCCACGATATATTGGGCCATATAAGATCATTCGGAGAGTGGGCCAAATAGCTTATGAGTTAGAATTGCCCTCGAAATTGGACTCTGGCCATCCGGTTTTCCACGTATCTATATTACGAAAGTGCATTGGCGATCCTAACCGAGTGGTACCCACGGATGATGTACAGATTACAGAGGACTTGTCATACAAGGAAATTTCGGTTGCCATCCTAGACCGATAAATCTGCAAGCTACGGAATAAGGAGGTAGCCTCCGTGAAGGTTTTATGGAGAATCGAGAATGTGGAAGAGATGATGTGGGAAACGGAGGAAGAAATGAAGTCTAAATACCCCCATTTATTTCAAACTAGAAATATGGCTCGAGATGGGATACCTCAGCACAGCTCTATTCAGGCCTGTTGGTTCTCCACTAAGCTCTTATTTTTGACTTTCTGAATTTATAATACACAGTTATGTGAGGCAAAGTATGGCACATATAGTATGTTTTCTGGTTATGCGCATTAGGTTTTGTCTAGTATACAGAAGAGACTCCGACAAAAATTTTCCCAAAGTATCTAAGAATAGTCATTCGAGGACGAATGTTTCTTAGGACGGAAGGATGTTACATCTCACATTTTTCATACTTAAAGTTTCGTCTTCAGTTAATTGACATAAACTCGAGAATGAGATTATCTTGAGGTTAGCATATTTACGCCATTTAAAACAATCAATAAATAAGTGCCATGAAGGATAAAGGGTATACGAATTAAATAAAATGAGTTTCGTTGAAGGTTGCCGATTTGGGATAAACTACGGGTCGAACGATAATACCCGATATTTATGGACTAGTACCATACAAGGTACCATATGACCACGGTAGTATGATGTATAAAGTGTATTAAAAATAAGTAGAATTTTAAATAATTTGAGATAATTCTTAATTGTGCGGGTAATTGGTTAATCATCGAATAACGGGATATTACCTAATTAATAACTAAATTATGAGATTACACAACCCCAGAAAAAATGTGGCAGCTAGCTAAAGAAATGACTAAGGTTCATTCTTGTTAGCTGGCATAATGTCCATTCACTCTATTCTAAATATGGACTAAAGACTATAATATTTCCTTTCATTCTTTCAACCAAAAAATCCAACATTAGTAAACATTCAGCCAAAACATACAACCAGAACGTCTTCAACCAAAAAATTACAACCAGAACGTATTAACCAAAACTTATCATCTTTCAACCAAATTCCAACGATAATTATTGGAAGCTTGACTGCGTATAAATTTTGCGGTTCTAAAGGAGTACGGTGCAACCTTTTTCAAGAATATTACGAATTTTTCCCTACCCCAGGTATGTTAAGGCTAAGCCCTTCCTTCATTTTGGCATGATCTTATCATTATACGAGTTTGATAACGATGCATAAAGAAAAATTCATATCCTGAAATTTTACGTATATTTTCCTAGTCTTGTAAGTGAAAAAGGGAGAAAAAGGTCTCTCGTAATCATGATAATTCACCTTTACAAAAATATCTATTATGTGCAATTTAAATAATTTTCATTTAATGCTTCCTGCTGGAGCATTTTGTTGGTCAAAACTCAAAAGACTATATTATGATTTCAAATTGTCACATATTAAAATTTTAGTGTCTTCATTGCACCGTGTTTGACATGAGCATATCACAAGTTATAGCTACAGAGAATCCATTCGCTCGAAATAGCTTGACTCGAAAATAAATAATATATTCTCCTTATCGGGACTTCATATTCATTTGAGTATTTCCTTATTCCAGTGAAGAGAGCAGAGAGATTATATATACAGTATTTTCATTACCATCGAGCTATAATCGATGGGCAGTCCCCTATTGGGCAACCTCTGATCAGATGGTAAGTTATATACCGATCCTACTGTGGTCGAGCGCCTATGAGCGAGCCTAGTTGGCCGAGATACAGAGCCTAGTATGATCGAGCGCCTATGAGCGAGCCTACTACGATAGAGTATATATATATATATATATATATATATATATATATATATATATATATATATATATATATATATATATAGAGAGAGAGAGAGAGAGAGAGAGAGAGAGAGAGAGAAATAAGGCCAGACAACTATTTTACTTATTATATAGAGAGGATAGAGTCAGTATCAGCAGATAAGCATATCTTCAGATTATCTTTGACCCCCAGCTGTTTTCAGTTATTATATTATCAGTTCAGTTTCAGCTTTCAGTATATTGACTTACATACTCGATACATTATTTCGTACTGACATCCCTTTCTAGGGCGCTGCACTTCATGCGTACAGGTTCAGACAGACAGATAGGTAGGTAGATCTCCTCAGTAGGTGTTGCCCGAGTTTAGATTTATCGGTAAGCTCCCCGTCCATCGGAGTTGCTAGGTCTAGAAGTTTTGTGTACATCTTGTGTATGTATATAGATAGGTTATAGGTAGGTCGGGGCCCTGTTCTGATCACAATACATCTATCAATAGAGGCTTGTAGACATATCTTGTCAGTTAGTACAGTATGTTGGGCTTGTAGGCCCCTGTACGTATATTTTGTTGGCTTGTCAATTGCAGTAATTATGACGGCCCTGCCGACCCAGCTTTATGTTGACATTTAGTCAGCGTTAGTCTTTATCCAGTTTTATATTTTGCATCGCACATTATTTTGTATTGTGGTCCATGTCTAAAGTATGACATTACATATTCAGAGTCTCTTAGTCGCAAGAGGTACGCAAGGATAGGTGAGGCACTAGGTGCCGGTTTCGCCCCCCAGGCTCGGGGCATGACATTATCATTGAAAAGAATTTAGTCAACACAACTATCACTTCACATTTAGACTGTATCAAACATACCTATGTATATCTACTATAGTCATCAATAATTGTGACAAAGTAATATTTTCTATCATATGTAACCTGCTTATAAGGGCCCCAAACATCTAGGTGTACAAGCTCGAAACTACAATCTGTTTTACTTATGCTGTTTGGGAATGTTGTCCTGTGTTGCTTTAACATTGGACATATTTGACACTCCTGTTGAGCATGCTCATCTGCTAAACCTTTCAAAATGAGAATGTGCTGCATTGCTTTGATTGAGGGATGTCCTAACCTTGAATATCATAATCTTGTATTATAGTTTCCTTTTTTTATTATTGTTGTTGCTGCTACTAGTTTTATTGCTTCTCTAAGGATATAAAGACCATTTGTTTCTCTACCAATCCCCATCAACTTGCCACTAGAAAGACTCTGTGAAAGACATAAGTCAGGAAAAAAATTAATAGTGCAAACAATTTCTTTGGTCAGTTTTGATACTGAAAGTAGGTTGAAATTGAAGTCTGGCACATGTAGAATATTTTTTTGTTCTCTGTCCCACTAGGATTATTTCACTTCCTATATCTGTTATTTGTGACTTGTTTCTAGTTGGTACCTGTATTTTTCTACCTTCCTGACCTCCTAGCTTATTGATATCAACTAGTTTCTCCTTGCAGGTTGTGATATGATGAGAGGCTCCTGAGTCAATGATCAATTCTCAAAGACAATTACTCGATAGCATGGAAACAATACCTGCCATGTTGACTTTGCAATCACGAGCTGAGGATTTGTTCAGCAAGTCTACAAACTGCATATACTCCTCTATAAAATAGTGGCCTTGAGACTGGCTCTCAGTAAAACTGTGCCCTTCAACAGAATTATTTCCTTCAACTGTTGCATTATTAGCATAGGTCTTGAATCCACCAGTACCCTTCTCCTACATTGGCTTTCTTTTGCTCTTGAAATCAGGTGGATATCCCACAATTCTGTAATAATTCTCCTTTTGATGCCCCTAATACCCACAGTGTTCACAGACTACACTAAACCTTTTACTTTAATCATTTGTCCCCTGCCAGCTAACATGGTCAATGGCTCCTTATTCATGTCCAATACACCAAGAGCCCTTTGGCTTTCTTCTTGTATCACTAAGGCATATGCTTCATTTACTAATAACACAGATTTTTAATAAAATTTAACTGTGAACGTGAGCATAAGTCTCATTTAATCCTACTAGAAATTGTACCAGACATTGCTGATAAAATATTTCAAAAAATAGTTTTAATTCCTTACAATTACATCTTTTACCTGGTATTAAATTATTGTTCATCCCATAAATCTTTCATTTTAGTAAAGTATGTGGTAACAGAATCAGTACCTTGAGTTAGGGTTCCAATTTGAGTCCATAGGTAATAGAATCTAGTCAAATTAGATTTTCCAAACCTTTCCTTGAACTCAGCCCAGACCTTCACTGCATTTGACGCATAGACGATGCTCGACAACAACTCCTGCGACACACATCTCCCAATCCACGAGAGAACTACAGCATTACATTGCTCCCACAGATCTGCTAATTCTCCTTTGTATAAGCTCTTCACACATGTTCCTTCTATAAAACCTAGCTTGTTCTTTCCCAATAAAGCCAAACGCGTCGATCTACTCCATAATCCGTAATTTTCTAGGCCTGTTAGCTTGATATCTATTAGAATTGCTCCAGGTGTATCGGATGGTTGAAGGTAGAGCGGATGACGATGGTCAATTTGAGGTGTTGAGGTGTCTCCCATAGCGGACAACTCTAGTTTTAACAATGGCGAACTAGCTGGTTGAAGAAGAAGAAGCAGATTCAGAGCCCTAATCGTTGCTCTGATACCATATTAGAAGAATCTAGAAGCTAAGAATAGAGAGAATCAAAATTGAGGAAATGAAAATCTGATTCAACATTTTGTCTTCAATGTACAACACTGTACATTTACACACTGTAGCCTCTAACAAACTTAACTGACCGACTTATTACAAAGGCCACGTGAGACACATGACTTCAATACTTTTTGTATAGAAAATTCATATTTTTACACCTCAAAACCTGCTATTCTATCTCACCTTCTCAAAGGAATAACAATGTTTTTTTTATCTTTTATGATAGCTAACACGAATATCAATCTAATAATGAAGGTAGAAGGAACTTATCACTAAAGCAACCTCTTTTGTATTAGAATCATAGTTTAATTCTCAACCATTATTTCAAGAATATTTGTTGCGAGATTACTAGTATAAAAAATGAGGTATATGTGCTTATTACTTGGAAATAACTTTTTGAACTTCGTTAAGGCCTCATGGGAGAGAAAACTAATCAAACATGAAATACCCTACAAAGAGGCGTTTCTAGTAGTCCGAAACTCCGAGGAGGCAATCCTAGAAAGTGAGAGTTACATCTATAGAAGAGTTTGTCACCTCATTCTGAACCTATTTTGACCGTTTGTATTTCTTTTCCATGTTGTGAAGTTCGATTTATTCCTGAATTCCAGTTGGATATTTCCATTTCGTTCTTCCTGATTAAAAAAAAAAGGCAGCCCCGTGCAGTAAGCTCCTGCTATGTGCGGGGTTCGAGAAAGGATCGGATAACAAAGGTCTATAGGACGCAACCTTACCCTGCATTTCTGCAAGAGGCTGTTTTCACAGCTCGAACCCGTGACCTCCTGGTCACATGACAACAACTTTACCAGTTATGTCAAGGCCACCTTCTTCGTGATTTAAGAATTTGTTAATTGCTACAATATTTTTCTCAGAATGTAGTTGCTAATCTCCTATACCTATTGAGTAGAATAATCCCATCATTGTCTTTCTAGTATAGATTTATAGAGATGATTCTTTAAAGGCCCCTACATGCAGCGGTAAATCTTCCTCGACACCATTGCAAGTTTGAGATGGCATTTTCTCAATTGTTGCTCTAAAAAATGCCAAAGTACATGTATAAACTCCGTTTTTTCTTTCTTTTCAAGTCCTTTAAAAGCACAAAAAGGCAACAAACCAACATATGAACCCCCAATAACTCACAATATTCACAATATCTACAGTCTCCTTCCCACAGTTTTCCCTGTTTCCCACTCCACTCCAATTTCTGGCAACAGAAAATTTAATGGAGACAAAATAGCCAGTGCACTCCGCAAGAATTGACAAAAAAATACAGAAATCTTGGCCAGCATTTATGCGAGCAAATAGGAAGAAAAAGCTGCTTTCAATGTCTTGCACTTGCGATCAACATAACAGCACACGAGAATAGAACCTTCTCGTCCTATAAAACAATGTCAAGGCAACTAAATCTCCAAAAAGACTTACAGATGCTAATATGAAATAAGATAACATGAAGCAGTGAGTGCCAAAGCACGAGTTTCCTTCTCCTGATGCCTCTTTGTCATAAATATAGCCAATTACTCTGACAGATAGTATATAAGATCCCACAGGACTAGCTATGGAAATTGTGTTGAAAATTGTACCCATATGGACCACGCCAAATATCTCTTTAGTTATGGTAGGCATCAACGACCACTGCGAGCCATAGCAAATGCCTACTAGCAGTGAACCCACATACAGATTTCCGGAAAAACCTGAAGCGATAATTACATGGCCAACAGTCATTGCTGCTAGAGTAAAGACCATGAATAATGGCCTTGGCCACCCTCTCCTGAGTAGGAATATATCTGATACATATCCAGCTCCAAGACGGCCAAGAAAATTCCATATACTCCAGAAAGAAACTAATGTACTTCTCGCCAATGTTGTATAACCAAGTGATTCCCCAATCTGGCTAATGTTATTTATTGTGGCTAGTCCTGATCCCATCCCACATATCATAGCAACAAATAGAAACCAAAAGTCTATGGTGCACATGGCTTGCCACAAATTTTTTTGTTCATCAGGCTGCAAGATAGAGCTAGCCTTACGCTGCACTGTATCTGTAGGCACTTCATCATAATCCCTAAGATACCCAACATCCAATTTATTAGGACTCTCCAATTCAGGTTCATCTATCAATAAAGAACTAGAAGATGTGATTGATGGCGGCAGCCTCTCTTGATCAACCCTTTGGGCCTTGACTGCAACACTAATAGGAGAACAGAGTAGAGCAAGGAGAACCAAAAATGTAATAATCGTTGCCCATTGTGAGAAGACAAAGACATTCTCCAAAATTCTTAAGATCAGAAGATATGCAGCAATAACTAAAGAAAGTAACAAGAAGCCATGCAAATGTTTCTCCTCATTTCTTGAAGGTGTCTGATGGACTCTCACCAAAAACATGAGCATCAGAGTAACTATGGTTGGCAGTAATGCAAGCATCAATATTAGAGAGCTTGGGTGGCCATTGGATAAGGTTTGATACACCTGTATTAGAATTGCTCCACTCAAGCCAAGAAAACCCTGGCTTAGCACACAACAAGATGCATTAGCAGTAATTACACGAGAGTAGTTTCTTTTTAAAAAAATCACGATTAAAAAAAACATAAAGGAAATATGATGCAGCTCTTCAGACTCCACTAAATATATCTGATTAATCACGAAGACAAATTAGTGTAAAAACTCCTAGGTATAACAGATTGCGATTTTCTCATAATTGGTCAATAATTGAAAATACTAGCTTCTCTTGCAGGTCTAACTACTAATCGACAAGTAAAAGAAAAGAAAAAACAAATGGAGCATGTAAATAAATACTCCCCCCGTTTCAATTTAAATGACATACTTTCCTTATCCGTTTAAAAAAGAATGACACATTTCTGTATTTAGAAACAATTTAACTTTAAACTTTTCATTTTACCCACTTTACCCTTAATGAGAAGCTTTTATAACCACACAACTATCATGGCCCCATATAGCTTTTGTCCCTTAAGCTTTTAAGACTACATGTTACAAAAGTTTGTGCTAAATCAAACTACATCATTTTAAATTGAAACGGAGGAAGTCATAACAGCTGTAAAACTGATTAATATTGGCTAATCTTTTTATTCTTTATTTTTCAATTTTTGTGGATTCTTCTTGTTCATTTCCGATGGCATATGATGTTCCTTTGAACTAGGAAGGGTCCTTGTTATTAAGCTTAGAAAAGCTAGTGAGGAAAAGCTATTTTAGTCACATTACAGGTAGAATATTTTAAGTGTCATTTATCCTGAAGAATATTTGTTCTTGGCAAATTAATAAACATATGGAGTATTAGGTAGACTAAGGCCAGCTGCTAGCACGCCTCTTGCAGGATTTTCAGGGAATAGTGTATAAAACCCATTTTTTTGCAGAAATCTGACAATTGCTGTGGTGCTAGATCTACATAGTTAAATTTAATATCTTAAACCCAAAATCAATAGTTAAATTTAATATCTTAAACCCAAAATCAATACTTTAAGATATTTCCCACTTAGACTTCTTTATCAACAGTAAAGGATACTCATGAAATATCCAACAACAACTCCACAATTAGTGAAGCTTTAACAGGACAACTACATCGAACTAGAAATCAATCAGGTTATATATCATTTAGTTATACAAGCCTTTTCAGTTTTTTTCCCAGCCGCCTTCAAATAAAGTTGTTGTCAAGGAATTAAACCCAGTTAAGAAAAACATTTTCAAAGATGCACTTAGCCAGGAAAGCTGCAAATATACATCAGACGTATTCACAGTTAAAAGCCTAAATTTTTCAAACCATGAGAAATGTTTAAACGGTCTGTTTAGACTTCTGTCGTTTGGCAATCAGGGTGAAAGATAGAGTTACGTACAAAATTTATATTTTTCAGCTGTCAGATCATATGTCACCAAAAAAAAAAAAAACTTTATTCTCATCAATACCCAAACGCGAAGCAACTCCAACAAGAGAATACTTCACGGCTTATCAATCCCCAAAACGTGACCCATGGATAAAACGCTATAGCTAAAGAGCTAGTACTATATTTACAAGCACGCTAACAATAATCATCATAGTCCAATAGCGTTGAACATGAATAAAGGGCAGGATAAAAATTAAATAATTGGAGCACAATTTTCTAAATCCACCACGCAAATGAATACTAGTATTAACAAAAGTAGAAAATCACTCATCTAAGTAATTGAAAATTATGTAATTCGTAACATACCTTCATGATACCAACAATAGTACCACTGTGGTCCGGGAAGTTTTGAACGGCAGCAACGACATTAGCAGTATTAAGAAAAGTCTGAGCATGAGCAGCGATGAACATGAACAGGGACATAACAGCCACAGGCGGCCTGTGTATGATTCCGGTGACGGCGAGCCACATAAAGAAGTAACCGGCAAAGCACTGGACAGCCCCAGCCAGATGGACAATCCATGGCCCACCGTGCAGAAATGAGAAACGGCCTCGGTTGGCCGTGGGATTGGCGGCGACAGCTGTATAAAGGAGGCCGGAGAGAATTCCGGCGTTAGCGCCGATATCTTTGAAAACAGAGACGGTGTCGAGAGTGGATTGATCGTAAGCTTGGGTGGACTTGAGCACAGGGGAGTAGATACCGAAGGTGTATGATGCACCGCTGCTGCACTGGATCCATATGCTAGCCACTGCTGCTAGCCATTTGCTACTCTCCATAGCAAATGTTCTGTGTCTCGGAGTAGAGTGTAGCTGTCATGATAAATATAAAGAATTAATATGACGCATCTTATTCTTTTTATTTTTTTTATTATTGATAAATTTGTTTTTTGGGTCTTTCTTTCGGAAAAGCAATTGGCTATTTGGGTCCCATAAGTAATTTGGAGGTGGATTATGGATATTTTATTGCCACGTATATTTGTATTCTACAATGTTTACGACAAATCTTTAAATTAATCGTATTATCTGCTTTTTCCACTAAAGTGAGTTTTAAAATATATCGAAATAATCAAGTTCATGCGGAAGCTAACAACCCAAATATTTAACGACGATAAATCAGATAATAAAAGAGAAATATACTAAAAGAGACACAAACATTTAACATGGTTCGGTCAATTGACATACGTTTATAGGCTCTATAAGCAATCCACTATATAAAAAAAAGAATAAACTCACAAAGAGTCAAACACCACTGGCCAGCTAATACTTGTCCCGAAATTCTTCTCCTAAACAAAACTTTCAAACCCATTATGACTACATTGTGAATGTTACCAAATGAGAATGACAGATGCTCAATTTTTAGAAGTCCAAAATCTTTTCCTCCAAAAAAAGGAACTAGCCAAATATGACAGAATTATATTTTCCTTCTTGTAAAAAGAAAATTTAATTATGATAAATATGGTGCCCTCCCTTTAAGAAATAGGAGAACCAAATATGGCAAGAAAATCAGGACAAACACCTAACAATTATTTAGTATGCGAAGAAAGTCCCACATTGATAGCTGGAAGGATTGGGACCATACATATAAGATATATGGATCTTTTACTATAAGGTATATTGATTTTGGGCCATGTGAAACTTAGTTAGAGGGAAAAACCCGTGGATCGTGGTAGTGAGTCCTGCGGAACTTAGTTCAAGGGGAAGATTATTGGGTGTGTGAACAAAGTCCCATATTGGTAGTTGAAAAGATTTAAAATCTACATATAAGGTGTAAGAATCTCTTAATGGTGTGAGGCCTTGGAAAAAACCGTGCGAGTTTGGCCCAAAACGGACAATATCACAATATGTTTAAGAGTTCTACGGGCTGGTTGAGCCTAATTTTTTTTTCTATTTTTCTGTTTTTTTTTTTGGAAATTTGGAGAACTAAACATATTTTTTAAGGTATGAACTTGTACCACATTCTTCTCTTATGGTTGTACAATTGTGTACAGGCGAAATCGGTCTCGTAGTAACCCCGGTCTCCCACATGACAAGCCAAGCTCGAGATATGATAGCAGGGGGCCGAGACCGAGGTAGAGGTCTGATGAATTTGGAGTCCGAAGCATAACACCCACCCTCAAGGATATCGGGGTTGTAATTCGGGATCGGTCCTAGCTTTAATTAACTTCGGAGGACGTAGTCAGGTAGTCAAGCTCAGTCAACAGAAGGCTGTGATATCCGTGACCGATTGAATATCACAGTGGAGATCTCGGCACATATCGATAAGATATCGGAAATTAATTAATAAGGGGATTTTTACTTTTATAGAGTTATACCTAATGTAAGACTCCCCTACTATATAAAAGGAGTCCGATTACTTGTAAAACACATTGTAACTCGCATTTCAAGGCAATATATTATTATTTTCTTTTCTATTAGCTATCTTCCTTTTCATTATCATTGGTCGTAGTGGATCGGGATCGAGGTCAATTATTTCACTAGGACTGGAACTATCTCACTCGCGTGGTTTGAATTATTTATGTCTTTCTTTATTCATTATTTAATTCATCAATTGCTTTGTGCCGAATTAAGCCACGTATCCTTAAAACTACTTACAAATTTAATTGTTATCCGATTTTGAGGGTAAATAGTTTGGCATCCACCGTGAGTGTCTATTTGATACAAACTTTTATAACACACCCTATTTTACACTTGTTCTTTGAAGCGTCTCTAATTCTAGGCCAAAATCTAAAATGTCGAACCCCTAGTCAGCCCCTCTAACGTAGATGCTGAAACCGACCACCATAATGAAAACGACAGCGTGGCACCCAGAAACGAGGTCCCCCAGCCGACCTCGGCGGAGTCCCAGCTGCAGAACCGATCGACATTAGTTCGCATGTGGCCATCATTACAAATTTGCACACCGATCCTAAGAATAGTATCCACAGATATGTACGATCGGTTTCAGAAAGCATGCACGACGGGGAAGATGGTGGGATCAACTTGCAGGTAATCTTTGAAATGTTACAGGCTCAACAGGTAACGATAGCCCAACTCGAGAACTAGAGCCACGCGTCGAGCATGATTGAGCCTGAACCATCCCGGGAACTCTTCCACAGAAATGAACCGACCCCAGAGAGGTGAAATGAAAATGAGTTAGGGACCAACCTCAGATCATGAAGATGCTCGAAGAACTAACGAAATATATAGAATCATATGAGAAGAAAATCGAAGCAAATGACAAGAAAGTGAAAACCTACAATTCTAGGGTTGATCAAATCCCAGGAACACTACCGATATTAAGGGGCATGGATTCCAAGAAGTTTGTTTAGAAACCTTTTCCTCCAAATGTCGCTCCAAAGCCAATTCCTAAGAAGTTCTGCATGCCCGAGATTCCTAAGTACAACGAGACGATCGATCCAAACGAGCACGTGACTTCCTACACATGTGCCATCAAGAGGAACGATTTGGACGATGATGAGATCAAGTCTGTCCTGCTAAAAAAGTTCGAAGAATCTCTTTCCAAGGGAGCCATGATATGGTACCATAACCTACCTCCTAATTATATTGTCTCGTTTGCTATGCATGCAGATTCCTTCATAAAAATGCATGCCAGAGCTATCAAGGTCGAGACCAGAAAGTCAGGCCTCTTTAAAGTAAAACAGAAGGATAATGAAATGCTCAAAGAGTTTGTGTCTCTATTTCAAATGGAGAGAATGGACTTACCCCTGGTTGCGGACAATTGGGTCATTCAAGCTTTCACCTAGGGACTCAATGTTCGAAGCTTGGTGGCTTCACAGCAGTTGAAACAAAATCTGATAGAAAATCCGGCTGTTACTTGGGCCGACATGCATAACCCATATCAATCAAAAATAAGAGTAAAAAATGATCAACTTGGGGCCCCTTTGGGGTCCGTTTATCCCGTGAAAACCGTTGATAGAGCCAAGAGAGACATTGATCGCAAACCGAGATCAAGCAGGGATCGTTATCTACCATACAATGGGGATTGGCGAAGTAACAGGTCTAGAAGAAACCCCATAAGAAGTGAAAGGAGATGTGATTGAGGTCAAAGTAATCGAGGACTTAATGGGAAAGAATGGTTTCAACAGGCCTATCGGGCTTAAGGAAGCACCGAGGTTATCAGAATACAACTTTAACATCGATGATGCCGATACTGTATAAACTATCGAACGCATCAAGGACACCAAATGGCCTCGACCTCTAAAATCTGATCCAGCCCAAAGGGATCCTACCCAAATGTACAAATATCACGGCACTCACGGGCACATAACAGAGGATTGCCGACAGTTGAGAAGGGAAGTAGTCCGATTATTCAACAACGGGCATCTTCGAGAATTCCTGAGCGACTGAGCCAAGAATCATTCAGGAATAAGGATTCTAATAAATAGACCGAACAAGAAGAACCTCAACACATCATTAACATGATTATCGGTGGGGTCGATGTCCCTCAGGGACTGATGTTGAAGCGCACCAAAGTATCCATCATGAGGGAAAAACTGACTCAAGATTCCATACCAGAAGGAACCTTGTCTTTCAACGACGAAGACACAGAAGGGATCTTGCAGCCCCACAATGATGCACTGGTAATATCTGTACTCATAAATAAATCTCGAGTTAAGTGTGTATTAATTGATCCAGGTATCTCGGTCAACATCATCTGATCGAGGGTCGTAGAGCAGTTTGGTCTATAAGATCAGATCGTGTGTCTGAGCCCTAAACAGATTCAACATGGCATGTGAAACCACTAAGGGGGAGATAACATTACCGGTGAATGCCGCCGGGACCATCTAGGAAGCCAAGTTTTATGTGATCGAAGGAGACATGAGGTGCAACGCTCTGTTGGGGAGGCCATGGATCCATAATATGAGGGCAGTGCCTTCGACCCTACACCAAGTGTTAAAATTCCCAACACCATGAGGGATTACAATAATCTACGGAGAACAACCAACCGCAAAGGAAATATTTACGGTCGAGGAGGCGAGTCCGATATCTGCACTTGCAACGACAAAAGGACAAATTTGGTCACAAAGCAAGAAGCTACATAGCAATTACCGATGCCAGCCCCGACCTAATCGGAGAAGCAAAAGACTGATGAAGATGATGATTACGAGGTTCCTAGGGTTTTATAGCCCCCGATGATTCCGACGCTACTAAATCGACGATAGAGGAACTAGAATAGGTTAGATTGATTGAGCATCTACCCAATCAAAAGGTAAACCTGGGCACGGGATTAAGTCCCGAGCTCAGGAAAAAACTCATTCAGTTTCTTATAGATAACATAGATTGTTTCGTTTGGTCCCATCTCGATATGACAGGAATCCCCCATAAATAACCACTTACAAGCTGAGCCTGAAACCCAAGTTTCATCCGATCAAACAAAAAAGGAGGCCTCAATCCGAAGTCAAGCAAGCATTCATCAAGGACGAAGTATCTGGACTCCTCAAAATAGGGTCCATTCGGGAGGTTAAATACTCGGATTGGTTAGCAAACATAGTGGTAGTCCCCAAGAAGGGGAATAAATTAAGAATGTGTGTAGACTATAAATATTTGAATAAGGCATGCTCCAAAGACTCTTTCCCTCTGCCCAACATCGATTGCATGATCGACGCGGCGGCCGGCCATGAGAGCCTCAGTTTTCTCGACACCTATTATGGGTACAATCAAATTCGGATGGACCAGAATGATCAGGAAAAAATGTCTTTCATCGCTAAGTACGGTACCTATTGTTATAACATAATGCCATTCGGACTAAAAAATATCGGTGCCACTTATCAACGCCTAGTAAATCAGATGTTTGAAGAACAAATAGGTAAGTTAATGGAGGTTTATATTGATGACATGATGGTTAAGTCACTGCGAGCAGAGGATCATTTGAAATATTTGCAGGAAACCTTCAACATATTGAAGAAGTACAATATGAAGCTGAACCCAGAAAAATGCGCATTTGGAGTTGGGTCCGGGAAATTCCTTAGATTAATGGTGTCTAACCGGGGGATCGATATCAACCATTACAAAATCAAGGCCATAGAAAACATTACCATAGTAGACAACGTTAAGGTCGTACAGAGGTTAACTGGACACATAGTCGCTTTGGGTCGATTCATTTGAGATCCTCCAACAAAAGCCATCGATTCTTTTCACTATTGAAAAAGAAAAATAGCTTCTCATGGATTCTGGAGTGCCAACAAGCCTTGGAGGAACTCAAGCGGTACCTCTCGATCCCGCCTCTACTTCATACTCGAAAGCAGGCGAGCAACTGTACTTGTACTTGCTAGTATCCGAAGAAGCGGTAAGTGGGGTCTTTGTCCGGGAAGAAGAAGGTACACAATTTTCAATCTATTATGTCAGTAGGACTCTAGGAGAGGCCAAAACTAGGTATCCTCACTTAGAGAAATTGGCGCTCGCTTTGCTAAGCGCCTCTAGAAAGCTAAAATCGTACTTTTAATGCCACTCTATATGTGTTGTAACTACTTACCCGTTGAGAAATAAAATGCATAAACCTGAGCTCTTAGGAAGATTGTCCAAATGGGTCATCGAAATAAGCGGGTACAATATCGAATATCGACCTCGTACCTCCATCAAGTATCAAAATTTGGCAGACTTTGTGTCCGATTTGACACCGGCCCTCATACCCGAGGTCAAAAGAGAGTTGTTGTTAAACTCGGGGACTTCATCGAGAATCTGGACCCTCTTTACGGACGATGCCTCAAATGCAAAGAAGTACGGACTTGGCATTGTATTAAAGCCACCAATAGGTAATATAGTTAGACAATCTATTAGATTGACTGACAATGAGGCCGAGTACGAGGCCATGATTGCAGGTCTCGAACTGGCCAAAAGCTTGGGGGTAGAAGTGATCGAAGCCAAATGTGACTCCTTCCTTGCGGTGAACCAAGTTAATTGGACGTTCGAAGTCAGAGAGGAACGAATGCAAAGATACCTGGATAAACTCCAAGTAACATTGTACGCGGCAAAATCAGAGGACATGATTTCTTGCTGTCAAGTCACTTCGGAATAATTCCTCGAGACCCCGAGGGCGGGAGGCCATAACCGAGTTCCCGACCTCGGGGATCGTTAAGGCCCGACTTAGGAAAAAACGAAGATCGAAGACAGGACAAAGGGGGAAGCTCTCAAGGCACACGACTAAGTCTAATAGGACCGGCCTATCCAGAGCCTATGCTGAGGCATCACGTCAAGCCATCCCATCTCCATACTTTGTAATTAACGCCCATGTACTTGCAGCCGAGTTCCACTCCTATATAAAGGAGACTCACGCTACCTTGTAACGGACTGATGTTGCTCCATTTCTCCACAAGTGCAATAATATCTCTTTCTCTCTCTTCTTTCTAACTTGTTTGTTCTCACTGGCCCGAGGTCACCTCGATATTCATCGTGTTTTTACTTGTTCTTCATCGTACGCCTTAGTATTGGCCATAAAGAGCCTTGTTTAATTGTATCGTCAACCATTATCCCATTGATCACGGCCTACACCACACTACTATTGAGTAGCGAGAGAGGGTCGGAGCAGCTTTTACCTGATTTAGGGTCGGGATCGATTTCCACAGAGAGCTAGAATTTTGAATCGAGTATCTATCTAGTTTAGGATTGCGTATGTGTTCCAAATTACACTTCTACTCATTTTTGGGGTTTTCTTTTTTACTTCTACTATTATCAAAATACAAATGGTAAATGCAACTAGATTAAGCTAAGAGTTAAACTAAAAAGGGTTATTCAAATAGTTTAAGAGGCACTAGGATAATGACTTTCACCTAGGTGGTTAATTGACGGGTAATTGAATCTAAGACACGATTGACATAATTGGGGAGTATGATATAATCGTTGCACGATATTACCCACTTTACAACTCTCGGTGGTTCGAGTGGTTTTGCCCGAATTTACTTTCTCAAAACCAATTGGGTATGCAAATTTGCACAAGCAACTAGGGGTCAAGTCGGGTATTACTCTCTTGAGGTTTAACCCTTTAATTGGGGATATCAATCTCTTGAGTACGCCCCAATTCCTTGTTGGACCAATTTCGGAGACTTATGCTCTCTTTCTCAAGAAGAACCCTAGTTTACTAAACACAAACTAGTGTTTGCAACCATTAATTCAGTGATTAACCATGAAATTGGCCCAAATATCAAACACCCATACTCAATCTAGCCCTAAAACACAAAACTCATCAATTACCCACACTAGGGTTGAGCCACAACCCTAGCTTATGGGTCTAGCTACTTATAATTAAAGAAGAAAAACAAGAAATATATGAAGAACAACTCATATTAATTAATCACTAAGGTAAATAACAAGATTCAACGATGAAAGTAGATAAAATTGCCCAAAATGGCTAAGAAAGTCGAACCCACGAGCGCAGCTACGTTACAAAACTATTTGATACCCTAAAAATAGGAAAAGAAGTTATTTATACTAAGCTGAAAATTCTGGACAAAAATGTCCCTACGGGGTTAGTGCGGACCGCACAAAATGGTGAGTGGCCGCACTAGGGCTCTGAACTTGAAAATACAGCTCTCTAAACTTGGGCAATGCGGACCGCACATAATGGACTGTGGCCGCATAGGCTTCTAGTGTGGTCCGCATAAAATGAACGGTGAACTGCATAGGCTTCAATCCACAAATCTGGCACCTCTCTGATCTTGGGTTCTGCAGACCACACTAAATCGAGTGCGGCCACATTGACTTTAGTGCGGATCGCACAAAACCTAGTGCGTCCGCATTGCAGCTTTTCCTGGAAATCCACCTCTCTGAATCTCCTAGTGCGGACCGCATAGAATGGTGTGCGGCTGCACTGGTCCTGCTTTGCCTGGGCTTGTCGTGTCTTTGGCACTTGTGCAAGTTTCACTCCTTTTGAGCTGGTTTTTGATATCTTGTCACTTTGTTGATCAAACCTGCAATCAAGCACAACTTGTAAGCCTTTTTGGGACTATTTTGTACAAATTTCTAATCAAAACTTAAGCAAGAAGGAGTATAAAATGTATTAAAATCCCTAGTTATCAACTCCCCCAAACTTAAGCTTTTGCTTGTCCTCAAGCAAACAAAATAAGACCCACCCTTTAAGGGAAAATCCAAGAAATTTTTAGCTGTCCTAAAGTAACCTCATCTAGCATCAGTTGGGACTAACAATTGCCCCCAATACAAATGAATCATTAAAAACTTTTACTCCTTTAAATACCATGGATTAAGTGCGACACAAGAGCATCAAGAACTGACTCAACACATCAAAGAACTCTTTTCAATTACTTCGGTCATTGTGAAACCCAAACTCACACATCATCAACTCTCCCTAAGCAATCCTCACCTTTAAGATAGTGGCACTCACAATGAGGATAATAGAAATTCACTCATCTCTCTCAAGAAAAAGCCACAAGTCCATCTCTAGGTACCATATGCTTGCCCCTTATGTGAGTATCCACTAATGTAAGCTTCATTCAACTCAAGATCATATAGGGCTTTTGTGGAGACATTGTGAAGGCTTTTGGTTCAGGGTAGGACATGTTTTTGTCTAAGTAGGTTCCATCTTCCCTTAAGCACTTCTTTTGATTCATTTGGCACACATTCACTTGACTCTTTGAGTCATTTCACTTCTTTTTGAGGGGTTAGAGAGACACACTGTCACTCTTTCTTATACATTTCAACCCTTTTCTCCTTTTTCAACTTTCCACACCTTTCATTCTTTGATTTTCTTGAATCCCTTTTTATTCTCTTTCATATTGAACATTCTTTTTGTCTTTTTGCTTTTCTTTCTTTTTCATTGCCTTTCCTTTTCTTCATTTTTGTGCCTTTTTACCACTTTGTTGCAATCCTCGTCTCTCCCCTCAAACTTATACTTTTGCCATGTGCTAAGGAAAGATCGGGTGCCAAGAGAGCGTATCTTTAAAAATGGGTATAGGGTTGTATTATGGGTTTTGAAGGAAAAAGGTCTAAGGCTCAAAAGGGTTGACTAGGGATCTTATCATTGGTAGGTTATGGAAGTATTCAAGCTATCATTTGGACCAAGGAGAGCCTATAATCATGTCTCAAGTCAAAATTCACTTAGGATTTCGCCTCAACAAACATTCAGGGCAAGTTCTAGACCAATGGCTCGGGACTCGGACTTGCAATGCAATTACTCACCACACGATCTATGGAATTGCTAAAGATATAGAGTCGGGGGCCCACAACAACCTTAGATAAGATTTGAGCACACAATGATCCCGAAAAATCACTTGATGATTATCGGCCAATACAAGAGTCTCAAGGCCATGACTTTCACCATCCTAAACACAACAACTTGTTTTTGACCATAAGATCAAAGGCAAATGTACTAGGCCCAAGTGAAGCTTTGCTTGAGGCACCCTTAACTACTAGCAACTAAAAACAAAAAGAAAAACGGACTCAAAACCTTAAGAAGGTTGTCACTCCATCCATCATTGGAAAGAGCCACCCGGTTCACACAATACTTCACCTTTGGAAAGAACTGTGGCATTAAGAAAACCATAGGCTTATTGCAAACTTTAAAAACAAGAAGCTACGAATCACAAATAAGAAGCTAAGAATGAAAAATTTGCGGAAAGTAGAATGAATATATACAAGAGGGGATTTGAATATACAATAGATGGGATGAATATGTACAATGTAACATAACTTTATATACAGACCCAAAGTAAAATAAAAGTGCGATAAATGTAACGAAATATTAAAATTATATACAACCCAAAGATGAAAAATCAAGAAAGCATAAAAAAATGTCAAATATATACAATCATCCGAATGTAGGGCCTACCCCCTCAAATGAAAGCTGGCATTGTCCCCAATGCCAACTAAACCAAATAAAGCATCAAAAGAGAAAGGAAAAAAAAGATCTAGGGACTCCCCATGGCCTGTCTGTCTGCATAGGCTCCTGAGTGGTCCCAGGGTCCTCACTGTGCTCGGGAAACTCAGACTAGTTCCCGATGGCCTGCTGCTATGCTGCTGGGACCTGGGCCTGGACCTGGACAGGCTCCTGAAGTGTATCATGTGGCTGACTGGAGGAAGCCTTCGGTGGATCGGCCAACTGGATTACTGCATCATTCGATGTAGGAATCATCCTCTTCCTCTTGGGAGGCCTCTGTGACTGCTCTGACTGGGAATGAGCTGCGGGTACTGGGTCCTAGAGTAGTAAGTCTAAAGGCAGCTGATCTGCCTTCAGTCTATCGACATCAGCTCTCAACTGCTTCACGGACTCCTTGGATGCCCGTGTCTTCCTCAGCTTCTTGTGCTCCCGAGCAAGCTCCTTGAGAGCCTTGCTATGTGAATCAACTGCCTCAGTCAGTACCTTCTGAGTGTCAAGGATTTTCTTTTGGTTGTTTAGTATCTCCTTGAGAGCATCCTCTATCGACTAGGGAACCTGTGGGGGTGGAGGTGCCGACTGAGCCTCTACCGTGGTAGTGAGTGTAGACAACTGGGAGGACGCACTCTACATCCAGTTGTTGATACTAAGAAGTGCTTGACTTAGTCGGTGGGCAGTAATAAGATGAGCACGGGAGGATGGAATCTCCGGGTCTGCTGAGGTGGATGGACTAGGAGGGATAGTAGTGGAAGTAGAGGCAGGCTCAGCAGGAGTCACTACCACAACTGGATCTTCAGACTGGCCAGTTGGAGCAGTAACTGTACCCTTAAAATTCTTGCTCTTGGGGTTGTCATCCCCTTACATGTTGTACCAGGAAAAAGGGGCCTTCGCTTTGACTTTGATGTCGAAGGGCCTCTTTTCCACTTTCAAATCCCAGAAGTACATAGTGAGAAAACTGGGGAACGAGTAGTTTATGTCATGCTCAACACCCACAATTGTAATAATTCTTGACATCACACTCCCCACATTTATTGGGTACCCCACCATGATCGATGCCACCAAAACTGCCTGGTGAAGAGCTAGGGACTTGTCATGTGTCGTGGGGTCCAACCTGCTATATACAAATGTCTCCCACCCCCATGCCTCGAAATTCAGACTGCGTCTAGAATCTTGACGCCCGCAGTCAACCAGTCATAGGTCGTACCCGGGATTTTCAGGTATTGTGCTAGCCAGGTACGGACCTCCTCTCCCATTTCTATCTTTACCATGTATAAGGTCTCATCCTCCTAATTGAAGCCAAGGTAATCGTTTATTGTCTTCCCGTCAAACAGCACTTTCAGTTTTGAACCTTGGTCACCTTGGAGCCCTTTTTGATGCGGGCAACATTGGTGTAGAATTCCTTGACCAAGTGTTTGTTGGCATCCACACACTCATCCAAAAAATGTTCCCAGCCTACTCTCGCCCTAAACTGCCTCCTCACATTGGGGTTGTGAGGTAGCAAGTCTCTATCTACAAAACTCCTCTCCAGGATCAACTTCCTCACCGACCACCACTCCCGGAATTATGATATGCTACCTCACTAACAAACCGGTCTTGCCACACCTCCGGCTTCCTAGTTCTAGCAATACCCCCCACCTGTGGTTCACATCCTTCTCCTACTTCCTCTTCTCCCCTTATTTCCTCTTCATCAGCTACTGCACCCTCTCCAGATAATAAAGCTATGGGAGAGGTGGAGTATTCCCCACTACCTTCACTTGAGCCCTCAGACAACCCAGAAGAAATGTTTACGGAAGATTGTGCAGTGGGGGATGCCGGAGGTGTGTCTCTCATCCTGTTTCTCTTCGACCAGTCAGGGATATATTCTGGCACAGAGTCCAAAGAGATCTCTCGGGAGGGCTCGTACTCACTCCTCGACATGTCAATGGCTCTGTTAGCATCTTTTATCTTCTTCCTCATTTTTTTGATGTTTTGCCTAGCTTGGGGAGTGAGTTATATAATTTTCTGCTTCCCTCCCCGAGAGGATGCACTTCTGCCAGGTTGTTTAGATCCTTTACCCCGTTGTTTCACCGTTGTATGCAACCACTATCAGGTAAACTTGTTAGAATCAGTAAACAGTGAAAGGCAGTGTTGTAGAAAGAGTTGCAGAACAGGAGAAAAAAAATTGCAGACATATTGCAGGAGTCACCCAGTGCGGACCGTACAAAATGGTGTGCGACCGCACATGGGTCAATGCGGACCAAACAAAATGGTCATGTGGTCTGCACAGAGGTGGGGTTAAGACTACCCACTCTCTGTATCCCGGCAGTGCGGACAACACAAAATGTAGTGCGGCCGCACAAGGGGCAATGCGGTCTACACAAAATATAGTGCGGCCGCATTCCCTGAGATTCAGCTTTCAAAACAATAAGCAGTGCGGTCCACATAGAATGGTACTGCCGACCGCACAGGGACACCACTGACCACACAAAAACAATCGCGATCTGCACTGAGTGCCTAGCTGTGGCACTAAGTTAGGGTTCCATGGATTTTTTATTTTAAGCTTAATTAACACCTGAGTCATGTCCCTACGTGATTTCCCATTGTTTTTAACTACATGATCCTACTCTAATCAAGAAATTAACAACCCTAATCTAATCAATCGAGGAAAATACGGGAAACATAGAAAAGGAAGCAGGAAAAACAAAAATTAAAAGAAATTAACAAAATTGAACAAGTAAAAGGGGTGTAATGGTACTAGCTATGCGATGTAATGAAGAATAATGATTCCAAGCAGTTAGTTACGAGGAGAAAATATGATGAACAATGCTTTTATTAGTTCTAAGAGTTAGGGTTCGAAAAGGGTAAAAGGAGGGACTCAGGCCCTATTTATAGAAAAGGACCTGGGGCCCAGTCTCACCAACTAGTGCGGACTGCACAAAATGGACCGCGGTCCACACAGCACAACTATTTTCAAGCTTGAGGAGGCAACACACTGCGGTCAGCACAAAATGGACTGCGGCCGCAGTGGTCTACTGCGGACAGCACAAAATGTAGTGCGGTCGCAGTGGCAAACTTCAGAGAGGTCTACATTTCACCCTTACCAGTGCGGTTCGCACTAAATGTAGTGCAGCCATATTAACTACTTCAGAGACCTGGCACTTTTTTCCACTATGTTCTACACTGCACCAACACAATCCTGTAACATGTCATAACCAGTTAGCCCAAAAATCAATCCTACTCTGCAAATAAAAATCAAATAAAAACAAGAAGAAAAACACATGGGTTGTCTCCCAAGAAGCGCCTGATTTAACGTCGCGGCACGACGCAAGTTACCATCACATCTTTTGAAATGAAGAAGTGCCACCACGTGGCTGTCATTAATTTTTCCAAGATAATGCTTGACCCAGTGCCTATTAACTCTAAAAACTTCACTATTTTTGTTCTTTAAATCAAGAGCACCAAACGGGGTCACACACACCACTTCAAAACGTCCACTCCATTTTGACTTGAGCTTTTTCGGGAACAGACGTAACCGGGAGTTGAACAAGAGAACCAAATCACTTACTTTGAACTCCTTTCCACGAGAATATTTATCATGAAGGTACTTCATCTTGTCTTTATACAAGGACAAACTGGAGTAGGCATGGAATTTAAATTCATCAAGTTCATTGAGCTGCTCCACACGAAGATTGGCTGCAACATCCCACTCAAGATTTAGCTTCCTCAAAGCCCACATGGTCTTGTGCTCTAACTCAACCGGTAGATGGAACACTTTCCCAAACACCAACCGATACAAAGACATACCAATCAGAGTCTTGTAAGCAGTCCTATAAGCCCATGGAGCATCATCCAACTTCTTTGACCTATCGGTCTTATTTGCATTGACCGTCTTTGACAATATGCTTTTGATTTCCCTGTTGGAGACTTCAACTTGACCACTTGCTTGAGGATGATAGGGAGTAGAAACTTTGTGATTGACACCATACTTTGAAAGCAAAGTGTCGAAAGCTCTATTGCAAAAATGAGACCCCCATCACTTATGATTGCACGAGGAGTACCAAACCTTGTAAAAATGCTCTTTTTGAGAAATGCAACAACACTCCGGGCCTCATTATTGGGAAAAGTTACGGCTTCAACCCACTTTGAAACATAGTCAATTGCCACAAGAATGTAAGTGTTCCCACAAGAGCTAACAAATGGGCCCATGAAATCAATGCTCCATACATCAAAAATATCAACCTCAAGGATGGTATTGAGAGGCATCTCATCTTTCTTCGAAATTCCACCCGCTCTTTGGCATTCGTCGCATCTCTTCACCAAATCACCCGCATCTTTGAACAAAGTTGCCCGATAAAACCCACAACTAAGAACTTTAGAAGTTGTCCTCGCCCCGCCATGATGGACACCATAGGGAGAGTAATGACAAGCCTCCAAGATACTCAATTGCTCCTCCTCCGGGACACACCTTCGGATCACACCATCCGTGCAAATCTTGAACAAGTACGGCTCATCCCAATAGAAGTCCAAACTATCCCGCTTGAGCTTCTTCCTTTGGTTAGAAGAGAGCTCACACGGGATTATACCGGTCACAAGGAAATTAGCAACATCGGTAAACCATGGCATATCATTCATCGACACCGAAAGGAGTTATTCGTCAGGAAATGAATCATTGATCTCTAGGCCATCACGAGGCCTCCCCTCCTCCTCCAAGCGGAACAAGTGGTTCGCCACTTGGTTCTTACTACCCTCCCAGTCCACAATCTCCAAATCAAACTCTTGAAGTAACAAGACCCATCACATCAGTCTAGCTTTGGAGTCCTTCTTCTTCATCAGGTACTAGAGTGTGGCATGGTCAGTATGAATAATAACCTTAGCACCCATAAGATACGACCAGAATTTTTCCATAGAAAACACAATAGTCAAAAGTTATTTCTCGGTCACCATGTAGTTCACTTGAGCATCATTCATTATCTTGCTCGCATAGTACACCGGATAAAACATTTTGTTCACTCTTTGACCCAAAACCGCCCGAACCTCAACATCGCTCGCATCACATATGAGCTCAAAGGGCAAGCTCCAATTAAGTGCGGTAATGATAGGAGTGGTGGTCAACTTATTCTTGAGAAGTTCAAAGGCTTGCATACACTTTTCATCAAACACGAACTTAGCATCTTTTTCCAACAACTTGCACAAAGGATTTACTACCTTCAAAAAGTCTTTGATAAATCTCCGGTAGAACCCCGTATGCCCAAGAAAACTTCGTACTCCCTTGACAGATGTAGGGGAGGGAGCCTTGAAATCACCTCGATCTTTGCTTTATCCACCTCAATTCCATGCTTCAAAATTTTATGCCCAAGAACTATTCCTTCTTCCGCCATAAAGTGGCATTTCTCCCAATTAAGGACAAGATTGGTTTCTTCACAATGTGCCAACACCCTATTAAGATTCTTCAGGCACTCATCAAATGAATCCCCCACAACACTAAAATTGTCCATGAGCACCTCCAAAATGTCTTCCACCATATAGGTGAAAATAGCCATCATACACCGCTGAAATGTAGAAGGTGCATTACACAACCCAAAAGGCATCCTAGAGAAAGCAAAAGTGCCATATGGACAAGTGACTGTGGTCTTCTCCTGATATTCCGGAGCAATCAAGATTTGTTTGTATCCAGAATACCCATCCAAGAAGCAATAAAAGGCACTCCCAGCAAGTCGGTCTAACATCTGGTCAAGGAAAAGAAAAGGGAAGTGATCCTTGCGGGTCACTTTATTCAACTTACGGTAGTCCATGCATACCCTCCAACCAGTGACTGTTCTTGTAGGAATCAACTCATTTGAGAATTTGTAACCACGGTCATGCCACCCTTCTTCGGTACACATTGCACCAGTGAAGTCCAAGAGTTATAAGAGATGGGGTACACAACCCCGACATCCAACCACTTGATCACCTCCTTTTTCACAACTTCTTGCATTGCTTCGTTCAACCTCCTTTGATGCTCCAAGGAAGGCTTTGCATCATCTTCCAGAATAATCTTGTGCATACAGAATGCGGGGCTCCCGAAAATCAGCTAAAGTCCATCCAATTGCCTTTTCCCTCTTTTGAAGCACCGCCAATGTGGCATCAACCTGCATGTTAGTAAGGCAAGAAGAAAGAATAACTGGCAAAGTAGAATTTGAGCCTAAGAACTCATACCTGAGGTATGGAGGCAGTGGTTTCAACTCCAATACCGGAGGCTCCTCAATTGAAGGTTTAGTTGGTGGAGTCTTTCTATTCTCGATATCCAAAGACAATTTCCTAGGCTCGTAATAATAATAGCCCATCCCATGTAAAGCATTCTCGCACTCCACTCGACTTGCATCCTCATTGACATCAAGATTCAACAATACAGTCTCCAATGGGTCCTCCACATTGATCATTGCATTGGTGTTATCAATTATCACTGCCGTGATGAGGTCAACAAAAGAGCACACCTCGGTACTGTTGGGCTGCTTCATAGATTTGCACATATGAAATACCACCTTTTCATCACCCACCCGGAAGGTGAGTTCCCTTGCTTCCACATCTACCAATGCCTTCCTCGTAGCTAGGAAAAGTCTGCCCAATATGATAGGAACTTCGTAGTCCACCTCGCAGTCCAAGATCACAAAATCAGCTAGCAAGATAAATTTGTCCACCCGGACAAGCACATCATCAATAATACCCAAGGGTCTCTTCATCGAGCTATCCGCTATTTGTAACCTCATAGAAGTCAGCCTAGGTTGCCCAATACCCAAAGTTTTGAAAACTGAGTAGGGAATCAAATTGATACTAGCTCTCAAATCACATAAAGCCTTGGCAAAATCTGCACTCCCAATGGTGCAAGGAATGGTGAAGACACCGGTATCTTCAAGCTTTGGGGCCATTGAATGCACTATAGCACTAACTTGGTGAGTCATCTTTATAGTTTCACAATCCATAGAATGCTTCTTTGTGACCAAGTCTTTCATGAATTTTGCATAGCCCGGCATTTCTTCAAGAGCCTCCACCAGAGGGACATTAATGGACAAGCTCTTCATTATGTCAATGAACTTCTTAAACTGATTATCATTCTTTTGCTTCGCGAGCCTTTGAGGATAAGGTGGAGGTGGCCTTGGCAAATGTGTCTTGGCTTTAGGCACAACCGGCTCCGGCATGTCTAATATGTGTTCCCTAGACGGGTTCACATCATTTTGAGTTTCTACCTCGATATCTTGAATATCAATCCTCACTTCGTTGTTCACATTTTCTTCAACTACATCTTCAACTACCAAAGGGACTTCATCTTCTTGAAACTCAACATCATCATCCAAGATTTACTTTTGTTTGGAGGCATTCACATCACTGCCTCTCCCACTTCTCGTTGTTACCACCATGACATGATTGTTTCCACCCTTTGGGTTCACTACCATATCACTTGGCAGAGCACCCTTAGGGCGAGTATTTAAAGATTGTGAGATTTGGCCTAACTGTGCCTCCAAATTTCTGATAGAGGTATTGTGGGAAGCTAGTTGTGCATCTGAATCCGCATTCTTCTTCATCTTATGTTCGAACATCATTTCAATTGTACTCATATCATTGCCAGAAGAACTAGGACCTTAAGATAGAAATGTGGGTGGATTGTTCGGTTGTTGGTACATTGGGGGCCTTTGAAAGCCTTGCCCCCGATTTCCTTGGTTTCCATTGTTCCATCCACCTTGATTGTTATTGCCACCCCAATTGTTGTTATTACTATTCCAATTCCCTTGATTGTTTTGGTTGTTGTTCTGATTGCCCCAGTTGTTGTTCCCCCAATTACCATTTCCTTGTTGTTGATTGCCCCAATTACCATTGCCTTGTTGTTGATTGCCCCAATTGCCTTGAGGTCTCCACTGTTGTTGGTTGGAAGAGTTGCCCCGTTGGCCTTGATAGTTGTTTACATATTAAACTTCTTCACTCTGGTCATCATAACCATCATTTTGAAATCCATCATAGTCATCATCAAATTGCTCAAAATTCCCTTGGTTTTGTTGCCTTCTTTGCCTTCTCTTGTTGACAAGCATATTGACACCCTCCATGGAATTCACTTGGCGAGGGTTTTGGACTTGTTGCAATTGTTCCTTAGCCAATTGGTTCATAGTAGTTGTCAACTCCGCTATAGCTTGCCCATGGTCATGCAATTTCTTGTGCAAATGAGTAACCGTGGGGTCACCCTAGGGCACATTTGCTCTACTTTGCCATGCAGAAGAAGTGTCATCAATCTCATCAAGTATATCACATGCCTCATCATACGACAGCTTCATAAAGTTGGCCCCAACTAGTTGGTTCACTATGCATTGGTTTGTGATGTTAATACCCCGATAGAAGGTTTGTTGGATCATAGCCTCGGTCATATCATTGTTGGGGCATTCCTTCACCATCGTTCTACAACGCTCCCAAATCTCATGCAAATGTTCTGTGGGCTCTTGCTTGAAGGCCAATATCTCATCACGCAATGCCGCCATATGTCCTAGCGAGAAAAATTTAGCAATGAATTTGTCCGCCAACTCATCCCAAGTTGTGATGGAATGGTTGGGAAGTCTCTCGAGCCAATCTAATCCCCTCCCCAGAAGTGAGAATGGGAAGAGTCTCAACCTAAGAGCATCCTCGGACACATTCGACTGCTTGCTCCCCCAGCATGTATCCACGAACCCCTTGAGATGGTTGTAGGCATTTTGATTTGCAACGCCTGTGAAATACCCACACTACTCAAGTAAGGTCAACATCACATTGGTTATCTAAAAATTGCCCGACCAGATTCGGGGTGGGACAATAGCACTCGCATAGCCCTGGTTCGGAAGTACTCTGGGAGCCACTCTTGGAGGTGGTGGAGGAGGTTCTGGAATATTGTCACTGGGATTAGCATTGGCATTGCAGCCTCTACATTTTCCTTGAGGTATAAGAGGCACCTCATCATCTCCGAAATCATCTACCTCCTCCCCCACAATCACGTTTCCAAGAGGGTCATTAGCGTTGTTCGCTGCCATTTGGTACCTAAGTTGTGACATAAACAAGTAAGCAACAAAGAAGGAAAGAAGAACAATACACAAACTAACGAAATAGATAGCCAAAACTGTTAGCTCCTCGGCAGCGGTGCCAAAAAGTGATCGTGGCCTACTCCGCACTACTATTGAGTAACGAGAGAGGGTCGGAGCAGCTTTTACCCGATTTAGGGTCGGTATCAATTTCCACGGAGAGCTAGAATTTGGAATCGAGTATCTATCTCATTTAGGATTGCGTATGTGTTCCAAATTACACTTCTACTCATTTTTGGGGTTTTCTTTTTTACTTCTACTATTATCAAAATACAAATGGTAAATGCAACTAGATTAAGCTAAGAGTTAAACTAAAAAGGGTTGCTCAAATGATTTAAGAGGCACTAGGGTAATGACTTTCACCTAGGTGGTTAATTGATGGGTAATTGAATCTAAGGCACGATTGACATAATTGGGGAGTATGATATAACCGTTGCACGATATTACCCACTCTACGCCTCTCGGTGGTTCAAGTGGTTTTGCCGGAATTTACTTTCTCAAGACCAATTGGGTATGCAAATTTGCACAAGCAACTAGGGGTCAAGTCGGGTATTACTCTCTCGAGGTTTAACCCTTTAATTGGGGCTATCAATCTCTTGAGTACGCCTCAATTCCTTGTTGGACCAATTTCGGAGACTTAGGCTCTCTTTCTCAAGAAAAGCCCTAGTCAACTAAACACAAACTAGTGTTTGCAACCACTAATTCAGCAATTAACCATGAAATTGGCCCAAATATCAAACACTCATAGTCAATCTAGCCCTAAAATACAAAACCCATCAATTATCCACACTAGGGTTGAGCCACAACCCTAGCTTATGGGTCTAGCTACTCATAATTAAAGAAGAAAAATAAGAAATAGATGAAGAACAACTCATATTAATTAATCACTAAGGTAAATAACAAGATTCAATGATGAAAAGCAGATAAAATTGCCCAAAATGGCTAAGAAAGTCGAACCCACGAGCGCAGCTACGTTATAAAACTATTTGATACCCTAAAAATGGGAAAAGAAGCTATTTATACTAAGCTAAAAATTCTGGACAAAACTGCCCCTGCGGGGTTAGTGCGGACCGCACAAAATGGTGTACGGCCGCACTAGGGTTCTGAACTTGAAAATATAGCTCTGTGACTTGGGCAATGCGGACCGCACATAATGGACTGCGGCCGCAAAGGCTTCTAGTGCGGTATGCATAAAATGGACTGCAGACCGCATAGGCTTCAATCCTCAAATCTGGCACCTCTCTGATCTTGGGTTCTGCATACCGCACTAAATCGAGTGCGGCCGCATTGCCTTCAGTGCGGACCACACAAAACCTAGTGCGTCTGCATTACAGCTTTGCCTGGAAATCCACCTCTCTGAATCTCCTAGTGCGGACTGCACAGAATGGTGTGCAGTCGCATTGGGCCTGCTTTGCCTGAGCTTGTCTTGTCTTTGGCACTTGTTAAAGTTTCACTCATTTTGAGCTGGTTTGTGACATCTTGTCACTTTTTTGATCAAACCTGCAATCAAGCACAATTTGTGAGCCTTTTTGAGACTATTTTATACAAATTTCTAATCAAAACTTAAACAATAAGGAGTATAAAATGTATTAAAATCCCCAGTTATCACCCATCCCCGACTATCCCCGATAGCCCGAGCTTGACCCCGACGTCGACCCTGAGATCCTTCATCGATCAGACTTATACCCGGGCAGCAGGCCCTACGGTTCAATTACTATCTCGTTTTAGCTATCTTTTCATCATTAGATTCCATATTACTAGCATCAACTACTCTAACAACTAGCTCAGTAATAGATCACATATTTTTAGAATCCCATTTACAAATTTAATTGTTGTTACCATTTTCATGGTAAACAGTTTGGCGCTCACCGTGGGGACAAAAATAATAGTGATTATTTTCTTGCTAGTTTCATTACAAAAACGCACATTATCTTTCACACTTTTTCTTGTCCAAGATCTCTTGATTTCAGGTCAAAATGTCTGACTCGATAAGCAAAGTCGAGAGCGACCACCCCGAAAATCACAGCGAAAACGTCGAGGCTGTTCCAATGGCTAGCACGACGCAGCAGAACCCCAAAAACGCATCTGGGCCAATTCCCGTGGACACGGATTCACATGACGCACAACAAGTAGACGAAACTTCTCACACAGACAGGAGCGTTCAGCATATCGACCAATAAGAAGCCCGACAAACCCCGGCTCGTGAAACACAGGAAGTTAGCCTTCACGATATTTTTGAAATGATGCAGGCACAGCAGTTGGCTATCGCTCAGCTATAGGCATCCGAAGACTCCAGGGAAAAAGACATTGAGACTTCGCCTCGGCATCACGCTGACGCATTGGTAACCCTCTCCCTCATTTGATCTATTACAAATAAAACATGTGTTCATGAATTCAGGTGGTCCAATCACGTACAACAATAATGTCGGAACAGAGTCAATAGGGCAGTCCGAGCTAACAGATCAAATCACTCCCGTATCCCGAAACCCTAGCAAAATCCATAATGATTAATCTCCACAAAGACTATTTTCTTAATACGACCCGCATAAGCTCGGGCCAGAGCGTCAAGCTCTGCACCATCAGAGGAGGCTCAAAGCACGGACTTCTTATTCAGAAGACCACTGGCATACCACCCGGAGACAACATCGGTTCCATTTTGCCAAAACTGTGGAACCCCTCGCAAAGTGAATAACCAAAATAAGTCGACGAAGAGAAATACGCGACAAGAGGAAATTCCTCATCATATGACGCATCGCCGATATCAATGCCCCCGCCCTCAGAAGGATCAACGGGTAAGCAAATCACATCTTCGGCCAAGCCTGATAAGACACGGTGGAGGGCTGAACCAGGGCTCGTGCCCCGAAAGAATAAGAACATGCCAAATCTCAAATGTCGCCTATACATCCCGCGGTGAGGAAGCATTGCTTTACTCCCTTGTTATTTTTTCGTTAAACTATATGCAGACAGCTGGCCAGGATATTCGGAGGTTCTAACTCCACCCGGATACCCATAGACCTCAGTCGGGCCTATGGGTACCCCAAGAGGAGGATCCGATAAGGTTGCAGGCCTTCTTCTACAGTCCAACAACGAAGCGATGATCTGCTCCTAAGGACATCATCCCCTCGGGAGGACGGGGAAACGACAGACTAAACCCCAATCGGGAATTATATATCACATCGAATGGTCCGAGAAGCCGCGCCCGTGCGGGCCAAGCTCACGACGACGTATGTCGACACTAAGCAATAAAAGGATATCTTTTTAATACCTTATTCTCCGAGTGAGGAAATCTTAAGTAATCCCCGATAGGGGCCTCTCCACCAAACGCATCCCGAGATACTCGGAGACTTAGCATCAGCAATTCAGGACCCACACGACCCCAGGGTCGGAACTCCGGGCTCACAAAGCCCCTACAAGGCAACTCCGAGCTCACAAAAAGCGGTCTTCACGCTTAAATAAATTCGATGACTCGGAGACTGTCATTCGTTGCCAATCGCCATGCGCTGGGAAACCCGAAACTGTAAGACCCCTAGTGGGCAGACTTGACGTAACCAGATCTATTCTACATTACAAAAACTATAAGACCTTAATAGGCATGACGAACTGTAAGACTTCAATAGGCATGAAAATCCCGAAGTTCAGGCTATACTCAGCATTTGTAAGAATCCCGAAAGGGCATACCCTCGGTGTAGATGCCTGAACTGTCACTCGGGATCAAAAATGGCTCCGGCCAAACACATATGACTACGATCAAAGAGGCTGATACAACCATACTAATGCGACTCGGGGATGCCCGACCGTCGCTAAACAAAAATTGCAGGCCACTACTTCGAATATACTTCAGAAAGAATCGGTTAAAACAGGCTTCCCTCAATAGGCAAAAACGAGCTTCGACCATGTCAGCTCCAAATCACAAAGGCTTTGACCTACTCAGCCTATTAGCTATGAACCTTCCGAGGTGCTCAAATATCGCCGATAACGACTTGAAATTGAGGTTCTCCGGAACCGATAACGAGTCAGGCAAAAATCTTTCAAAAGACATTACTAAGAGGAAAACAAAGCCTACCAGATAAACAGTTAACTGTGCAAGCCTCCGGGCCACATATGGAAAGGCCATCGCCATCCGCCCATGTAGGAGGAAGAGAACTTAAGGGTCAATTAAAGCTCAAATCACAACGCGACTCGGAGACTGGACCCGAAATGGCTAAAATTACAAAATGCCTAAGGGCATGGCATAAATGCCACTGTCAACCTGCCGAGTGAGTCTCCGAGACACATATGGAAAGGTCTCGACGACCAAAAAATGGCACAAAAGGCCATCGCCATCCGCCCATGCAGGCAGAAGAGAACTTAAGGGTCAATTAAAGCTCGAATCGCAACATGACTCGAAGACTAGACCCGAAATGGATAAAATTACAAAATGCCTAACGGAACGTCATAAATGCCACTATCAACCTGCCGAGTGAGCCTCCGGGCCACATATGGAAAGGTCTCGACGACCAAAAAATGACACAAAAGGCCATCTCCATCTGCCCATGCAGGCGAAAGAGAACTTAAGGGTCAATTAAAGCTCGAATCGCAACGTAACTCGGAGACTGGACACGAAATGGCTAAAATTACAAAATGCCTAAGGCACGACATAAATGCCACTGTCAACCTGCCGAGTGAGCCTCCGAGCCACATATGGAAAGGTCTCAACGACCAAAAAAGGCACAAAAGGCCATCGCCATCCGCCCATGCAAGCGGAAGAGAACTTAAGAGTCAATTTAAGCTCAAATCGCAACGCGACTCGGAGACTGGACCCAAAATGGCTAAACTACAAAATGCCTAAGGGCACAGAATAAATGCCACTGTCAACCAGCCAAGTGAGCCTCCAGGCCACATATGGAAAAGTCTCGACGACCAAAAAATAGCACAAAAAGCCATCGCCATCCGCCCACGTAGGCGGAAGAGAACTTAAGGGTCAATTAAAGCTCGAATCACAATGCAACTCGGAGACTAGACCCAAAATAGTCTAAATGGCAAATGCCCAAGGGCAAGAAATGGGAGCAATTACTACCTTCCCGCACGGGCATAAATGATTTAAGTACAAGAAGGCTCGAGTCGAAGCCTGACTCGGAGACTAAGCCTAAACAGCCGGGCATAGCACGGAGGTCCCAGCGCCTGCTCATGTCAAGGATCGCACTTAAAAGCCTCCAGGCCTGTCCGATTAGCTCCGGACCTACGAGGATCCCGCCAAGCACCGAAAACAGGCTGCCTGGTCAAAAGCAATAATAGAAAAGAGATGCAGAAGAAATAAAGCTTCAAGTTTCCTCTTATATTACATATACAAAGAAGGTGCACTCTCCATCTACAGACATGCTCTACGTATATAAAAAACAAAGCGACAAAATGGCAAAATCTAAGCTTCGCCCCAAAGGACTACAGCTTGTTGGGTTCGCTCTTTGCCTCGTCATCAAGAAAGGATTGCTCATCACGCTCATCCGCCCTTGATTGAGCCAATTCCTCTAAGAGAACGAAGCCCCTCGCACCAATATCCTCGAGTATTTCTCTTCGGGATCTACAACGAACATATTCCTCGATCCTCTTCTCCCGGTCTAGGGCTCGTCTCAACTCGACTTGAGCGTCTGCAACATCTTTCATAGAAATTGCCATCTCCTGATCAGCCTTGGCTTGGCTTAGCGCCGCTTCAGCCCAGACATCAATTATTTTAGCCCTGATCTTCAAAAGGTCAGACTCAAGTTTCCCTATCATATCCGCTTAATCTTCGGCATTATCACGAGCCAAGTGAAGTTGGGCTTTGAAGGCAGGGACCTTGGCCGAGGCGCTTGCCTCCTTTAAAGCTTTAGCTTGTGCCTAAGCCCTCAGCTCACCAAAGGCAGTTCTAGCGCGGTCAACATCGCCCTTAAGGTACTCCAAGGCCTCCATCCTTTTTTGCAGCTAATATAACAAAAAGGGGGTTAACCTCAAAGGTCTAAAGGGAGCAAAACACGAGTCGCAGAAAGTTACCTGCTCCGTCAAATAGCTCTCATAATTCAAGCTCTAGTACGCCTCATATCGCCAATGCTGCAACTCAACCTCCTTCTCCTTGCTAAGGAGCCTAAGGGACTCGCCCTCATCCAGAATTTTCTGGAGCCTGGCCTTTTGACGGAGCAACTCAGACATAAGCCTATCATAGGCATGCACAAGGAAAGTTCAATAAAGGGAGGAGGACGCGGAATACAGGGGAACTGCGCCCAAACTGTTCACAAAGTGAAGCCGACGAACTTCTTCGAAGTCTGAACACACTCCTGTTGATCCTACCTCTTTGGCCCCAGGAGAACCGACCTCGGGCACAGTATGTTCACTCAAAGTAACTGCCAATCAAAAATCAAGTACTTTGGGTGTAGCAGACTCGAATGATGACCTCTCCTCGAAAGCTTGGGCCCGATCAGCACCACTAAAAGCTCCATCACACCACGGATGTCGATCCCCCTTATTGCCATCGTCCCTCGGCTCGGAGGCCGACAGCTCCTTGCCCTCTTCGGAAGAGCATCGCCTCATCCCAAGGAACTGCCCGATATCTACAAGAGACGAATCCAGTACGAATAAAGGGGGAAAATGTTACCTCAAATATACGAAGGCTAAGGCAAAGGCAGCATGCATACATACCTTGGTATCTTGCTCCCCATCTGGCACGGAATACAGCTCGCCATCGACGCTCATCGTATGACGAATGGGTCACCAGCTTCTGGACCCAGTCGGGTAGGTCGAGGACTTCGCCCGGCATCCATGAAGTTGCTACAACAAGGAAGATAGCGTTATTACTCAACTGATTTTCGCTATTGGCAAAATCTGAAAAAGCACCAGACGCTTCACTCACGTGCATAATTCCTCCCTTCGGGAAAGGAAAAAAGCTCAACGGGGATAATGTCGGCCGTCCGGACCCGGATAAACCAACCGGCCTACTCTCGATCATCAACTACAAAAGGCGTGGGTGAATGGCACCTCAGAGTTAGCAAGCCCTGATGATGAAAGGGCCGGTATAGCCTGACGAGATGGTTAAGCGTAAATTCAAGCCCAGCCTCCTCCGCAAAGAGCCTCATCATCAGCACCACCCGCCAAAGTGATGGATGTATCTGCGCCAAAGTAACCCGATACTTCAAGCAAAAGTCAAGCACAACCCTCTCAAGGGGACCGAAAGCGAAATGATACAGATTTACGCTCAAGAATCCATCAGTAGAGTCCATAATACTCTCATCCGGGGGAAGCACCTGCAGCGCTACCCCTTCGTTCCATCCACAGTATTTCCTCACCATCTCCAGATGTTCCTCTTTTATCAAAGACGTTGTCTTTAGAGCGAACTCCCTCGGATCCTGAGCGCCGGGAGCAACACTCCCCGTTCCCTTCCGGACCGACCCCGAAGCGATTTCCATGACTATGGTAAATCTGACAGGTCAAAACAAGGGTGTGCACCAACACTTTTTATGCCTGAAGAGATAAAGTACCCGGTGCCAAAGCGGAAAAGCAGTTATCTAAAAAATAGTGAGGTTTTGCGAAGAAGCCGAAGCCGCCCCACATATACGCAAGAAGCAGCGATGACTCGCCTACCCAAAGTGAGCCCGAGAGACCTACAACCTCGATACAAATCGACGGGGTCATACCCGATCCCGAAAGCATCCTTCGACGAGAAGCCAAGGTTTGAGAAATTGTCCGTATTATCTCCAACCTAGAGACAACGCTCTACCCCGAGGATCCTCGCCAAGGAGAAGTCGGACTTCGAGAAGCTTTCGACGCCATCACTCGATGCAAGGCAAGTGCCTGGTCTCACGGTTCCCTCTTTCTAAAAAGAGGAATAAACACAGGAAGATCCAATCACGAAAGCTCCACGAAGGTCCGAGGCAACACCTGAGTACAGACAACTCCTCAGCAGAAGTCTATCCTATACGTTTTAAAAAGGGCTATCTACATCCGGATCAAAAGGAACCCCCGGGTACCCGAAGCTGACCTTCATTCAGGATAATGTTCCCGAAGGCCCCGGAATTCGACGCATTATCTCCATACAACTTAGAGGACCTCGGTAGCCCGGGCCTATCAGATCAATCCAGGATTGGTCCAAAATACGATGATGGGTTCAAAAGAGAGCCATATCGATCAGCGGTGGATTGGAAAGAACACTTGAGCCAAGTCAGATATCAGCGGATGATCGAAAAGAACGCTTGCACCAAGTCAGATATCAGCGGTCAATAAATAAAGGAAGGCATTCAAAGGGCCTCGAAGGGAATAAGAACATGCAAATTTCAAAGACAGAATTGAAAGCAGAAGTCAATGAAATATATTCATATTCATAAAGGTCCGTGTACAACAAGCCCTCGAGGGGTCCTTACATACAATTACAAAAAGCCTACAGAGGATCTCTACACATGAAGGAAGAGACAAAGGGATGCACATGCAAGGCCTAAAGACCGGTCCACCTTCTAAAGTCCGCAACAGGTGCCTCCGGACGCATATCCTTGGGAGTTTCATCCTAACCTTCCACACTGATATCTCTAAGGGGCAAAGTGAGTGGCATGGAGGGATGAAAAAATGCCATAGCTCTCCGAAGCTCGAGGACCCTCTCTGACCAAGGGAGCCTCGGAGAGACAGCAGACCGAACAACCTCCGGTCTCGCTTGCACGGCTACTTAGAATCCACTTTTTGGAACGTCTATCCATGCAAGTCCCCCACTCAGAGTAGAGCACCACGTCGAGCCGGGGTATGAAGGTGAGGAGTGGTGTATAATCTGAGCCCCCTTTTGAGCAGCGGTGCATAATTTGAATGATTGTCTACGTGAGAGGGAAACCGACTCCCCGTCCATCATTATCTCGGGCCAACAACGGCAGCCATAGTGTACATGTTAACAACCACGCCAGTAGCAGGACATCATGGTTATGCTCGATGAAGGGAAACCCCGATAGAAGGCCACAACACAGTCTAAGGAAGCTCCGCCTAATGGCATTGAGGCCATGAACCCCAAGAATAATGTTCAAAGGTAGACGAAGATGGTAAGAGGGAATAGGCAAGCAAGCCAACAAAGGCACTGGGATAAGAAAGACAATTCCAGAACATCCTCATTTATAGGGGTTACGACAAGGTCATCAAGGCTTCGAAAGATTGACCGACAGGTGTAGTTAATGCATCCTTGGAAAAACAAACCGACGGTGGTACCTTTACCTTGGAGAGGAGGAATCAGGAGTGAATTGAATGAAGTCGAAAATTCATGAGCCCGTGAATGCCCCAGTCACCACAAAGCTTGCGCCAGGAGTTGCATCATCGGAATGACGTTGCCGTGAGGAGCTCGAAGAGTCAAAATCATTTCCCATCACTTCATTATGGGAAACGCGGAGACTATCTATACGTGAAAAAATCAGAGGACTTAATTTCTTGCTATCAAGTCACTTCAGAAGAACACCTCGAGACCCCGAGGGCGGGAGGCCACAACCGATTTCCCGACCTTGGGGCTCGTCAAGGCCCGACTTAGGAAAAAACGGAGATCGAAGCCAGAACAAAGGGGAAGCTCCTAAGGCACACAACTAAGTCTAATAGGACCGGCCTATCCAGAGCCTATGCTAGTCACGTCAAGCCATCCCATCTCCATACTTTGTAATTAACGCCCATGTACTTTCAGCCGAGTTCCCCTTCTATATAAAGAGGACTCACGCTACCTTGTAACGGACTGATGTTGCTCTATTTCTCCACAAGTGCAATAATATCTCTCTCTCTCTCTCTTTTCTTTCTAACTTGTTCGTTCTCACTGGACCGAGGCCACCTCGATATTCATCGTGTTTTTACTTGTTCTTCATCGTACGCCTTAGTATTGGCCATAAAGAGCCTTGTTTAATTGTATCGTCAACCGTTATTTCATCCCCGACTATCCCCGATAGCTCGAGCTCGATGTCGACGTCGACCCCGAGGTCCTTCATCGATCAGACCTATACCTAGGTAGCAGGCCCTACGGTTCAATTACTATCTCGTTTTAGCTAACTTTTCATCATTAGATTCCATATTATTATCATCAACTGCTCTAACAACTAGTTCAGGAATAGATCACGTATTTTTAGAATCCCATTTATAAATTTAATTATTGTTACCATTTTTACGGTAAACAAACATTACATCAGTTCAAGGGGTGGACTTTACAATACGTACCTCGAGACCAAAACAGTAATGTCGATGCTCTTGCTAATTTGGGATCATCAGTAGACAACAATGAGTTAAGCTCGGGAGCAGTCGTACAACTCATGAGATCGGTAGTGGAAGAAGGTCATGCCGAGATAAACTCAACAAGCCTAACTTGGGACTAGAGAAATAAGTAAATAGAGGATCTAAAGACCGGAAAATTTCCTTCAGACCCCAAGGAATCGAGAACTCTGTGCACGAAGGCAGTCCGGTTCAGCTTGTCCGAGCATGGCACCATGTTCCGGAGAATGTCTGATGGTCCACTCGCAATATATCTAGGACCAGGAGACACCAAGTGCGTTCTAAGAGAAATTCACGAAGGCACCTACGAAAATCATTCGGGCACAAAGCCGTTAGTTTGGAAAATAATTAGAGTCAGCTACTACTGGATCGACATGGATTAGGTCACGAAGGAATTTGTACGAAAATGCTACGCATATTAGAGGCATGCTCTGATGATCCACAAACCTAGGGATATACTATATTCGATCTTGTCACCCTGTTCATTAATGAAATGGGCGAAGCCGCCCTCGTGCGGTTGGCTGCCCAAAAATAACAGATCGAGAGATATTAGAATCAAAGAACAAACCTTTGACACTACAATGTCTGAGACTTAGTATTAAGGAAGGTTACACTAAACACCCGAAACCGAATGAAGGGAAGCTGGGGCCGAATTGGGAAGGTCCGTATCAGATTATCGAGATCACCAAAAATGGGTCCTACAATCTCGGAGCAATGAACGGCGAACAACTACCAAACAACTGGAATATAACTCACTTGAAATGATACTACTGCTAAGGTACGACCCTATTCATTTCTTTCATTTATATTTCGAACTTACACTTGCAAGTAATCAACAAGGAACGATACAATTTTTAGGCCTGGAAGCACGCATTGCACTCTTTTTCCCTTGAACCGGTTTTGTCTCAAATGGGTTATCCTGCAAGTTTTTTAACAAGGCAACAGTGAATCGTGCTAACTTAGAATCAAAGATCATTAATGAACCGGCATCAAAGATCATGTCAACAGTATCTGAGGCTTCTCTATGATCGGCCTCAAACACTGGGGGCATCACCCTCGGATAATGATGCTAGCAAGGAAAGAGACTTTGAGCTTGAATAGTCTAGGATCGGTCGAACTGTAAGGGCCAAACGATCGATTGAATTGTTCCCACATACACCGCCCGAGCCCTGATACAAAGCTTGTACACATATGTAACCTTATATATTGCCCGCAGAAATGAAAGGAAATTTCTACCTTGCAGATAAATATCTTGTCCCTTAAATGTTTTTTCTCTTTTCTTCCATTTTGTCCCCTAAAAAAATCAAGCCCAAGGCCGCTTCACTCGAGGAATGTCGTCCAAAATAAGACCAAATGACCCAGGATAACAAATCCCGAAGGCACTAAGCCTATTAGGTGCCGCCCGAATTTTAAAGGCTACGACCATCATCACTCGGGAACGTTATCTTGGGTAAGCCCGGATGACTCACGGTAACAAGCCCCTTGGGAAACTACCGAACAAAAAAGGCTACGACTGTCCTAGAATGGCTCGGAGATATTCGAGAACCTTAATCAAAACATAAGGCCTTTAATATTTCTAAATTGGTTCAAAAAGGCTACCCTCGGCAAATTATAATCCAAAATATTCTAAGTACTTTGGGGATAGCTCCCGGTCATACCGATCCCCCCACGAGTTATAAAGCAAAAAAATATCGAGAACAAGGCCTATTTGAACCTCCGAACAAGACCTAGTTGTAATGTGCTAGGGCATTCGATATCTTTGCAATCGTAAAAAAAAGGAGCTTTGAAATTGTTGAAGGAAGAAAGCCTTATATATGTATATAGATTTTTTACAAGGGCCGAACGACCTCGATACAAATTTTTACAAAGGCCAAACGGCCTCAACAATAAAATAAAGATAATACAAAAAAGCAGAAAAGCAAAAACATATGCGAGGCATCTAAGTGACCTAGTCTTCACTAGAGCCCGCCTCATCACCGGGACCATCGGGGTCTTCTCCACTCCCGGATCTGCCAGAACCCTCGGAATATTCTTCTTCATCATCCTCGGGGTAAGCCAACCTCTTGGATTCGGCCTCGAGCCTCTTAGCGTTTTCAATCTCAGCCGACAAATCAAAATTCCAAGCATGAACCTCCTCGAGGGCCTCCTTTCGGGACTGCTACTTCTCATACTCAACAATGTCTTTTAAGCGGTTCTGGGCTGCCTCGGCATCAGCTCTGTATTGGGCCACCATCTCGTCAGCGTCGACCTAGGTTATTTTAGCTACCCACTTGGTCACTTTAAGATCTTTTACGAGGGCCCCTCGATCGGCAGTAACCGAGCTCAGTTGAGATTAGAGATCCTCAACTTTCTGAGACTGTGCCTCAGCTTTCTCTCTCATCATTCAAAGTTGGGCCTCCGCTGAGGCCAATTATGCCAAGGCAGTTTCCTTTACCAAGGCCAAACGGTCCATTTTGCTTTTTCCATTCTTCGGCCTCGACCTTTATCACGTCCATCTCTGCCCAAAGCCGGTCGATCCGATCAAGCAATCTGTTGGACCTGGGGGTTCTGACTATTAGTCACCGTGTCTAGCCCGTCATCACTAACTTCAAAAAACTTTACCGATTCCACCAGGTTGGCATGTCCTTTTTGAGCCGCGTCCAACTTGGCTCGAAGGCTCTCAACCTCTTTTTGACATTGCTCACTGAGAAGTTTGTACATGTCTCTCTTCTCAGTAATATCTTTGGCTTCGGCCTCGAGAAGGTTCAGCTCGTCTCGGTATCGGAAGAAGGTCTCATGGTGAAGCACCGAGGATTGCGAATTTGAGGGGAAATATTAAGATCACTAAGTAACCAAAACTAGAAAATGAAAAGGTTTGGTAACACCTTACCCGATTTAGTGCCTGTTGTGATTCGTTGAACATGCATGGGGATTAAACTTAGTTCATCTTTGCTTGATCTTCTTCAGTCCCAGGCACCGGAGGTAACTAGCTACCCCTACGGGGGTAAAGGACCTGGGCATCCTTCAAAATAGAGATAATGATCGACCACTTCCGATCAGGATCGACACTCGGGGCGGGGAACTGGTTGACAAGTCTCGGGCTCGAACTAGACCCACCTATCCCCCAAGGAGGACTTTTCCTTGGTACTTCTAAGTCACCCAATCCAGTGACATCCTCTGTGGCGGTAGAGTCCACGCTATCAAAAAGCTTTGAAAAGGATCGTTCACTCCATGGACCCCCTCATTCGACTGCTCCTTCATCATTTGATCTTAAACGAACATCGAGTCCGTGAACAAAGGCGATCCCATTATGTCAATAAAATCGGGTGGGTCAGAACTGGCATCTTGAGGGTTCTCAAACCCCACTGTTGCATCGGCCTCTTGTAAAAGTGAGGGATTGGCATCTGTTGTTCCTTCCTCGGCTGGCACCTGTTCCTCGGGGGCCGATGGCTATCAGGCCACTAGAATTTCATCCTCCTCGGACTCGTCCTTGAGTCGGTGGAGTAAGTTTGAGTCAAGCACTCGGGAGTTAGAGATTTCCTTTGGCTAGCGGGCCAGCCTCCTCCTCGGTTTCTTTTTCTCCGAATTGGGGATCTCGGAGCCCTCCTCCTTTTCCTCTCTCCGTTATACTCTGAAGCAAGAGACTCAACGGGCAGGACCTCGTCACCAACCAGAGACCTAAGCTCGACATCCTTAGGCAAACCTGAGAAAGAAAGCAAAGGGAATAAGAACTTAATAGTAAAAGGAGAGGCCTAACACGACCAGATCGAAAAAGTGACCTTACCATGGGACGAGCCTCTCAACGGCCCTTTGAGAGTTCACGCCACGAACGCTCTAAGTAGGGCATCTGAAAAATGATACCCTCGACCCAATCCTTGAGTCGAGGAACTACATTTGGAACCCTAGCAACGACTGCACCACCACAAACACCAATAAGAAAAATAAAAATAAACATAGAATCAACATTAGAAGGTTTGAATTACGTGTCATATTCCACTTCTCTGGAAATGGCATGCATTCCACCGGAATCAGGTCCAAAGTCCTCACTCAGACAAAACGGCCTTGCCAGCCTTGATCATGGTCGTCATCGATACTAGAGAACAAGGCTTTGCTGGCCCAACACATAAGTTTTATCAGCCCTCCCTCGGAATAGTCGGGGACTATACAAACTAAGTAGGTGATCTACGGTGAACTGACAACTGTCAATTTGGCTTGCGAAGAATCGGAAGAGGGTCACAATCCTCCATATTGAAGGATGGATCTAACCGAGTCAGGCTTCGTACCTCTTGCAGAAATCTATGATGACCGAGTCCATCGGTTCTAATGTGAAGGGATAAGTGTAAACACTCAGGTATCCCTCGACATGGGTGGTAATGACCTCCTTGGGGTCGGGGACCACTACTGTTTTATTGGCCTAGTTACGATGAAGGATAGCCATCGGACAGATGTATCTCGAGAAGTCTTTGCACCAACTTGGTACGAAGGAAGTTTTTTCAACTTTGAAATCATTATTTACCGAACAACCCCCAGGGACGAACATTTTAAAGAGAGGTTCAGCCACGAGTTCATCAATTGTTACGCTCGAAGCGGTTCAGCTCGGCCCCAGTATCCGGCCGCGAAATAGAAGGATTCTCTTTCTGGGGAACAGTTATGGAGGTCTTTGCCATTTCTTTTAAAAAGTAAAAATGGAGGAAAATTTTGAAAAATGATGAAAGAAAGGAAGTTGAAGAAATAGGCTTGTTAGCTTGGAAAGAAAATGGGTGAAAATTTCTACAAAGAGCCTTGAGTAACGGAGGTAGAAACGCTAGAAGAATGCATAAATCTTGAGAGCTCGAAGGTAGAAGGTTTGATGTAAAGTGAAAATGAATAAAGGAAGTAGTATTTATAGGAACTCGGCGACATTTTGCATCCAACGGCAGCCGACCGGAGGCTGACATGCATTTAATATTATTATGACGTGACTGACGAGATGTTTTGCGTTTTTGTCATTTTTGATACGACGTATCGAAGAAGGAACCGGGAAGTTCATATCATTTCTCGTCAACTTACTTTTCGAGAAAAGAGGGGACTATCTGTGTACGGGCAAAACCGATCTCGTGGTACACCCCGGTCTCCTACATGACAAGCCAAGCTCGAGATATGATAGCAGGGGGCCGAGACCGAGGTAGAGATCTGATGAATTTGGAGTCCGGACCATAACACCCACCCTCAGAGATATCGGGGTTGTGATTCGGGATCGTTCCTAGCCTTGATTAACTTCGGAGGACGTTGCCAGGCAGTCAAGCTTGGTCAACGGAAGGTCGTGATATCTGTGGCCGATCGAATATCACGGCGGAGATCTCGGCACATATCGATAATAGATCGGCAATCAGTTAGTTAGGGAATTTTTACCTTTTATAGAGTTATACCTAATATAAGACTCCCCTACTATATAAAGGAGGTCTGATTACTTGTAAAACACATTGTAACTCGCACTTCAACGCAATATATTATTATTTTCTATGCTATTAGCTATCTTTCCTATTCATTATCGCTGGTCGTAGTGGGCCCGGATCAAGGTCGATTATTTTACTAGGACTGGTACTATCTCACTCATGTGGTTTGAATTATTTCTTTCTTTCTTTATTCGTTATTTAATTCATCAATTGCTTTGTGTCGAATTAAACCACGTATTCTTAAAATTACTTACAAATTTAATTGTTATTCGGTTTTGAAGGTAAACATAAATATTACACATATCCTTCTTTATTGGTGTGAAAGAAAAACTATCTTCTCATATGCCAAAAACAAGCTAGCAACTTCGTACATCAATTTAATTCATTCGTGTAGCAAAATGATATTCGCATATTTTCTTGGATGCAGATGAATGTGATCATAGCATTCCCTCAACTTTTTCATTTGCATAACTAGAGATATAAATAACATTTACAATTTAGAAGTATTTCATAATGAAAAAAATATATAAATTAAAATGGAATGGATAGATTTTCTCATTTATTTATATTTTGTTGTTGTCATTGTTAATTTTATGTAAGGATATTATTTTAGATGTTGAGTGGCGTGAATGGATTAAAAGCATGCGTATAATAATATAAAATAAAATAGGATAGGCTACTGAAGAGAAATATAAAATTAACACATAGAGGATAAGTTTATCTATTTGTAAATTTCAATAGACTTTTGTTACATATATAAAAAGGAAGAAGAAAAAATTCTGGGGAAAAAAAACTGAAAACCACAGCGATTGCATCTGTTACAACTTACAAGTCCACAACTCATGGGAGGTCCGTCGATGATTTACTGTACTTGGTTGTCTTAAAATTCAGAATATTTCCTCACTGGTAAATTTTTACACCGAATTTTTGTTAGATAGATATTTTTAGGATCATCGTTCATGTTTTGATCACCGTAAGGGGTCGTTTGGTAGGGTGCATAAAAATAATGCTGAATATGGTGTATTAGTAATGCTGGTATTAGTTATGCGCATTAGTTATGCTGGTATTAGTTATGCGCATTAGTTATGCGCATTAGTTATGCTGGTATTAGTTATGCGCATTAGTTATGCTGGTATTAGTTATGCTTGCATTAGTTATGCTGGTATTAGTTATGATGACATATTTTTTATCCATTATTTGGTTTGATGTATTAAAGCATTACACAATTTCTTAAAGAATTGCTTGTTTACAAAAATACCCTCAAAACCAGTCCATCACTCTAAAACTTTTTAAAAGAAACATATGTTGAGAAATATTTTTATATGAAAAAGTTTAAAAAAATTATTTGATTTGTCTATCTATATTGTAATATAGAACTAAATATTTATTTATAAAAAAGAAAATATGCTAAGTATTTATTTATTTACTAGAGATATAATTTTATTTCTCACTATTTGAATTATTTTAAACTTGCATTAATATAATAACTAGCATATTTTAATCAAGCATAAATTTTGAAGGATAATTTTGTCTTTAACTAAGCTAATGCATGCATTAAAACCCATTGCATTGCTAATATCATGGTTTTCTATGCATTAGTTATGCATAGGATAATACCAAATAGGATGTATAACTAATGCATAAGTTCAAAATGTCTACCAAACAAGGTATTATTAATACACAAAGCTAATGCAAGTATTATTTTATCTAATGCATCCTATCAAACGATCTCTAAGAAAATTTTTAGTATTTTTAGGATATCCTCAGTTTTTTTTTTTTTTTGTGGCTTGTTTTACTTTTAACTCATGCCAAAAATTATTTAGAATGTTTTATATTTTTTCGATTATTATTTTAAGAGCGGATATACAGTATCATTTCCCCCTTTTCTTCTTTTCTTCTCCTCTTCCTCCCCTCCTCCTTTCTTTCTTTCCTCCTCCTTCTTCCAATAAATATGAACACACAACTAGTTATTTGAATTGGTTCGGCTGGAGAAAATTTAAAAAATCAGTGTTGGATTTTTGTTGGGCTTGAAAAAAAAAATTGTTAAAGAAAATGGGTTTATTGATTTTTGAAGGCTATGTTGAATCTAACTACTGAAAATTGTTGGAACTAGTATTAGAGCATTGTATATCAAATTAGAATCATTTAAAATTGATTTGGATCAATTTTAAAGCAAAAAAATATGTTGGTCAATTTCTATCCAACGTGTTATGGTGATTGCCAGGATTTTGGCTTGAATTTTTAATGATTACCAGAATTTTCAGTCATAAAAGCCGAAAATTCCGAATAATCCATCAGGATTGTTGGCAAATTATGGTAATTATCATATTTATACACAATATTTTATGATGATCATGATTTGACTAGAAATTCTGAATCACCATAACTTGTTGTTAAGGAAAATCTTTTCTTAAGCATATATGAAATCTTGGCACGACTTTTTTTCAGAAACTTTTCTCAAACGAGCCAAAATTTAAACTGATGGTGGCACTATATTATCCTATGAAGAACTAACCTATAGAGTTGTTCATCCAACCACTTAAACTTAAAATAATCGAGGAATATATAATATATAAATAATTTAGGTATAATATATATACAATCGGTGTATAATCTATGTATATCGGCTATAAAAAGTAAATAATGAATATGGCTGACTATTTGTGTAAAGATCCCTTATCCTATTGTGCAAATCCCCCAAATATTTATGTCATCTATGGACGTGAACTATTTTGGAAAATATGTAATCTTGGGCCACATCATTCATGGCTTAGCACGGGCTAACTAGTTTTCGGACTGGTCATTCAAAAATAGCCAGCATTTGTCAAGTCATTGAAAAATAGCCACTATTTGTTTCGACAGAGACCGGTCCAACATAATATAATGAATTTCGGTGCACCTGTGTATGAACTTCCAGCATATTATGCTGAACTGGTATACTTTGCTGGCTCCAGTGTAATATACTGGAGATTGGAGCACCGATGCTCCAATCTCCAGTATATTATGCTGGACCGGTATATTATACTTGAACTCCAGTATATTATGCGGGAGTATTTTTTCGGATTTTGAACAGTGTTTTCGTTCAGATTTATCTTTATATGAAAAGTGGCTAAATTTCGATTACTCTTGAAACTGTGGCTATTTTTGAATGACCACTTATAAATCTGGCTATTTTTGAATTTCTCCCTCTGACTGACGACCAAACCCCTGATGCGAAGCCCAAATCTTTTCAAGTTTCAACTTCGAAGATACAATGCTAAGCTCTTTTTTCTTCTTATTTCCCGGGAATCTTTACACAAATAGCCGGATAAATTTTCTATTTACTTTTTTATTCACTATACACTAATTATACATGATCATACATATATTATATATAAATTATACTTATAATATACATTTGCTAGCTATTTTAGTTTAAGTGGTTTGATAGACGGCTATTTAGGTTAATTTTTCTTTCCTTCTCTCATTTCTCAATCGACGGATTGAAGGCCTGGATCATGTTTTCACTTTTTTTTTTTTAACAACATGACTCCATTATGGCATTATCTATATTTATATTTATACTATATTAAAAGCACGAAAGCCCATAGTGAAATGTCGTTTGCCTTTTTTTACCTTTTAATAATAGATTTCACAATGGATAAAATTATCAGTTAATTATTCTTCCTACAATTTAGGAGTTTAAAATCAACTAATATTATTGTCATTAAATATTTTCCTATTTGAACTATGTAGGAATTCATAAAATTTAGAAGTTTAAAATCGATTGTATTTTTTTCTTATATACATTCTTTCTTATTTGAACTATATAACATAACTATATTTTTCTAATATTTAAAACTTTGACATCAAATAAACTTTTACTTATTAAAAAAATGCATTTATAAAATTATAAAACTTTGAATAGTAGGAAGTCCGTAATGCAATGTTCTGTTAGAATACATTCCTTCAATATATGATGTTATTAAAATACATTTTGTTGGGGATATATATATATATATATATCGCATGTTTACATTATATTGAAGTCATTCGATAGGTAAATACTTTAATGCTAAGCTTAATAATTAGAATAACAAAGAAAATATTTTAGAATATAAAGAGAAAGAGCATGAGCGAAAATTGGTCCACGAACATTAAATAACACTAATTTTCAACAAGCAAAAAGACCCAGAAATAAAATAGTCATTGATTCTTTACTGTTTTAGAATAAATTTTTATTTAAAAATGAAATTGTAATTCATCTGATAAAAGTGTAATTACAATTAATATTTTAAATTTGGGATGAGCTATGTATCTTACACTTTTATTTTATATCTTACACTTAGATTTTATCAAAGTAAAAATATCGGCAATTAAAAATTCATAATCTATTTATCTCCATTAATATATTTACACTTCTATTTTATAACTCAAGCACAATTTTTAATATAATATTAATGCGATCTTATTTTTTTTTTAGATAATACTAAAACTGGTTAGACATCAAACGTATGAGCATGTAAAAAAGTTTTAAAAAAAAAACTAAAAAGGGGAAATATTACTTGTTAAAACCTTATATATTTAAATCTTGACTACACAGAATATTTCGAATCTGCACGACACCACCAGCCCCAGTTATTATGAAGATTTAAAAATAGACAGTCCAAATTATATTTGAGTTCAAAATTGTAACTTTAATGTATAATGTACTTCCAATTTTGGCAATTCAGATTTGTCAAAATTGTTATACATGCTTAGATGTTAATAAATCACAACTCATATTTACATATACACGGACATATACCATACTTTTTCATTATAAATATTGTTTAACCAGAAAATAGGAATTTCGTGTCAAAGTCTATTTTTAGAAGTACTCGAGTTACTAATAATCAAGAAAATGAATATTTTTGCAATGAGAAAGGAAAATTAGAGTATGAAATAGCTAAGCAATCAGTATAAAGCAAAAGTAAATAATTGTATTCCAGTAATAATCAGAACGTGTCCATACAAATGATATTTCTCTTCCTTATATAGCCATCTCTAAGTACAACGTCATTTCCCCTTTATGATCGAGTCATTATGAGCATTAATGACATTAATGAAACGTTATAATTGGTAACCGTAACTGTTTCGTGAAGATTCTGTAATGCTTGTTATCATTCATGCCCATTAATTGAAGATAAATGAACCTGCGCTTCTTTATCATTTTGGTTTATTCCACCGGTGCTTCTTCAAATCGCTAAAGGGACTCGAGCAACCGTTCCTTTTCGTTTCTTGGACGTTTTGCTTGTGCATATTAAGACGCACGTCTTCTTTAATACTCTTCTCCAGTTGTTGCTTTTCTTGTGATCCACATGTCTTGCCATGTCATCCACATAATTAATTCCACGTGTAATATTTATTTTCCCCAATACAGATAGCACCCCCACTTGCCAATTATTCAGCAACTGAATATTTGGGAAGTGGATCTCATTTATGGCGGGAATTTTTGTCGTCGTTTCTCTCGTACCATTATACCTTCTTCTGAACTGATGCATCGTATGTCACTTCCATTTAATGTCTGTGATACGTGGCAGTCATCGATTAGCTCTGCAACTCTTCAGCGAATTCTAGGGCTTTTTTTTACGGCTTCATCAATTACGAAGTGACAGTTTTCATAACGACGTCTCCATCATTACCTTTTTTGTATGATGGTTGCTTCTGCATATAAATACATCCTTTGCCTTTATTTTCACGAATTTTTTTCTTCAGTGTCCTTTGTTTATATCTTGTTCTTGTTCTTCAATTTGTTCCACTTCTTTATTGTCATGACCCTAAAACGGACCCGGTTGTGATGGCGCCTATCGTGAAACTAGGCCAGCCGACACAAACCCCAAAACCGACCAAACAATTATAATAAGTCATTTAAAAGTCATTAGTAAGCTAATATCCCAAAATGTGAGGTAGAATAGAATAGTGCGGAAACAAAATACGGCCCGACATCGGGGTGTCACCAGTCATGAGAAACTACAACCCATCTAGGAATAAGAAAAGACAACATAGTCTGAAGAAAAAACTAATACAAAGCTGAATATGATAGAAGGAGATGCACTGGACTGCGAAAGCCAAGCAACTACCTAGTCAACTCCGAAAGCCTGCTGGAAGATAAATCAGCACTCGCTATCGCGACCCGAGATTCCTGGATCTGCACACGGGGTGCAGGGAGTAATGTGAGTACGCCAACTCAGTAAGTAATAAAAGTAAATGCAGTTGAGCAGTAAGAAAATACGTAAACCACGGCATAACGCTATAGCAAAACAGTACAAGTCAAGAACAATGCAATAAAGCACTAAACACACGTGAAAACATCTCAGTTCAGTAAAACCTTTTTAAAACATCTTTCAATAGTTTCAAACGAGTGATGAAAACAGTGAGAAAAAGGATAGAATCGTAAACGGCCCCTCGGGCAAAACAAATACCACAACCGCCCCTCGGGCAAAATATCAACAGAACCAGTTCCTCGGGCTACCTCACAATCACTCGTATCAGCCCCTCGGGTAATAACATGAAACAACAACAGGCCCTCGGACAATATCACATCTCACACTGGGTACCCGCGCTCACTGGGGGTGTTCAGACTCCATAGGAGCTCATACAGTCCAGGCGCTATAACAAGCCATCTCGTGGCATAATCAAACTGGCCCTCGGCCTCATAACAAGCTACCTCGTGGCGTAACAAATCAGGCATTCGGCCTCATAATCATGAATTAGTAACAATCTGTTGCGGTGCACAACTCGATCCCATAATATCCTCACAACACAGGCCCTCGGCCTCACTCAGTCAGAAATCTCTCAAGCCACTAGGGCAACAGTAAAACATGATGCTCAGCCCAAAATATCATTTAAAATATCAAAACGGAGTAAATATGGCTGAGTTATGAAAATAGTAGAATACAACATGATTGAGTACAAATATGAAGTCAAAACAATGAGAAATAGTAGTAAAAATTCCCTAAGGGTCCAAAATAGTTGGCATGAGGCCCAAATATGGCATTCAGCCCAAAACATGATAATACTTTCCAAAACACAATGATATCAAACAGTTTTCAATCAAATACGTGACTTAACAGTCATACGGGACGGACTAAGTCACAATCCCCAATGGTGCACGACTCCACGCTCGTCATCTAGCGTACGCGTCACCTCAAAGTAGCACAACGATGTGAAATTCGGGGTTTCATACCCTCATGACAGCATTTACAATCATTATTTACCTCAATTCGGTCCAAACTCTAGCCCGCGATGCCTTTGCCTCCCGACTCGGCCTCCGGATGCTCCAAATCTAACCAAAAATAGATTTATACCATAAAAATATGCCAAGGGAACAAAGCTCACTCAAAAATAACCAATTTACATAATAAAAAATCCGAAATTGGCCAAACCCGACCCCCGGGCTCACATCTCGGATTCAGATAAAAATCACAAAACTAGAATCCTTACACTCTCACAAGTTCATACATATCAAATACATCAAAAATCCGACCACAAACGACCCTTCAAATCCTCAAATCAAAGTATCCAATTTCAAGCCCTAATTGTCCAATTTTAGGCTTTAGATTCCACAAATTTCATGACTAATTAGGTAGAAATCACAATAGGATCGAGTATTGAGTCCAAAAATCTTACCTCCAAGTGTTTCCCTTTGATTCCCTCTTCAATCCTTCTCAAAAGATCCAAAATCGCTCAAAAATGGTAGAAGATAGACCCAAAAGCGCGAACATGGCTATTTAAACATTCTTCCCAAGTGACATATCCTTCGTTGGAAACGTGCTCAAAGCCTCGCGTTCGCGAAGCACAAAAAATCCGTTGACCACTTATTCCTTCTTCGCGAACGCGATCTCCTAAACGTGAATGCGAAGCTTCAGCTTCTCAGATCATCACGAACGCGACACACCTAGCACGAACGCGAAGCTTAATGACCAGGACCCCCAACTGCTCCAATTAATCTATGCGAACTCGGGAACCTCATCGCGTTCGCGATGCACACTGAACCTCACCCTTCGTGAATGCGGGACCAACATCGCAAACGTGAAGTCCAAATTGAATGCCTCACTTCTCATCCCTTCGCAAATGGAAGAGCCCTCTCGCGAACGCGAAGGCCAAAACTCTGCAACACACACAGCAAAAAATTTGCAACTTCTCAAAACAAGATTTGATCCGTTTAACCACCCGAAACTTACTCGAGGCTCTCGGGACCTCAACCAAACATGCCCACATATCCCATAACATCATTCAAATTTATTCCAATCTTCGGAACACTCACAACAATATCAAAACACCAAATCGTCATCGGATTCAAGCCTAAGAAATTCCAAAAGTTCCAAATTTCACTTTTGATAAAGAATTCTATCAAACCCCGTCCGAATGACCTGAAATTTTGCACACACGTCACAAATGCCACAACAGACTTACTCCAACTTCCGGAATTCCATTTCGACCCCTATATCAAAATCTCCTCTATCAACCAAAAAATGCCAAAATTCCAATTTCGCCAATTCAAGCCTAAATCTACTCCTGACCTCCAAAACACATTCCGATCACGCTCCTAAGTTCCAAATCACCGCACAAAGCTATCCGAATCATAAAAAAAATTCTGAGATCATTTACTCATAAGTCAATGTCCAGTTGATTTTTCCAACTAAAAGGCCAACTTAAGAGACTAAGTGTCTCATTTCTCTACAAGACTACTCCGAACCCAAACTAACCAACATGATGCAATGAAATACAACGGAACAACATATAAAGAAGCAAAAATAGGAGAAATGGAGCGGCAACTCATGAAAATGACCGGCCGAGGCGTTACATCCTCCCCCTCTTAAACAAACATTCGTCCTAGAACGTGTCAAGAAACATACCTGAAGTCTCAAATAAGTGAGGATATCTGCTTCGCATCTCCCGCTCGGTCTCCCAGGTAGCCTCCTCTACGGGCCGACCTCTCCACTGCACCTTCACTAAAGCTATATCCTTTGACCTCAACTTTCGAACCTGACGCTCCAAAATAGCTACTAGCTCCACATCATAAGTCAAATCATCATCTAACTGAACCGTGCTGAAATCCAAAACATGAGACAGATCGCCAATATACTTCCGGAGCATAGAAATTTGAAATACCGGATGCACACTCGATAAGCTGGGTGGCAAAGCAAGCTCATAAGTCACCTCCCCAATCCTCCGAAGACCTCAAAAGGCCCAATGAACCGAGGACTCAATTTACCCTTCTTCCCAAATCTCATAAAACCCTTCATGGGTAAAACCTTCAATAGAACCTTCTCACCAACCATGTAGGACACATAACGAACCTTCCTGTCAGCATAAATCTTTTGTCTCGACTGCGTTGTACGAAGCCGCTCCTGGATCACTTTCACCTTGTCTAAAGCATCCTTCACCAAGTCTGTATCCAAAAGCCTAGCCTCACCCGGCTCAAACTAACCGGCCGGAGATCTACACCGTCTCCCATACAAAGCCTCATATGGAGCCATCTGAATACTCGACTGATAACTGCTGTTATAAGCAAACTTTGCGAGCGGTAGAAACTGATCCTATGGCCCTCCAAAATCAATGACACAAGCGTGTAACATGTCCTCAATTATCTGAATAGTACGCTCGGACTGCACGTCCATTTGAGGGTGAAAAGTTGTGCTCAACTTAACCTGAGTACCCAATTCTCTCTGCACAGCTCTCCAAAACTGCAAAGTAAGCTGAGTACCTCTATATGAAATGATGGAAATCGGGACACCATGCAAACGAACAATCTCTCGGATATAGATTTTTGCCAACCGCTCTGAAGAATAGGTAGTACACGCAGGAATGAAGTGCGCGGACTTGGTCAGTCGATCCACAATCACCCAAATAGCATCGAACTTCTTCAATGTCCATGGGAGCCCAACTACGAAGTCCATAGTGATCCACTCCCACTTCCACTCTGGAATATCCATCTGCTGAAGCAAGCCACCCGGTCATTGATTCTCATATTTCACCTGCTGACAATTAAGACACCGAGCTACAAATCCCATAATGTCCTTCTTCATTCTCATCCACCAATAATGTTGTCTCAGATCCTGATACATCTTCGTGACACCCGGATGGATGGAATACAACGAGCTATGGGCCTCCACTAGAATAAACTCCCGAAGCCCATCTACATTAGGCACACATATCCTCCCCTGCATCCTCAACACCCCATCATCACCAATAGTCACATCTCTGGCATCGTCATGCTGAACTCTGTCCTTAAGGACAAGCAAATGAGGATCATCATATTGGCGCTCTTTGATGCGATCAAATAAGATAGACCGATAAATCACATAAGCCAATACTCGACTGTGCTCCGAAATATCCAACTTCACGAACCGATTGGCCAAGGACTGAACATCAACTGCAAGGGGTCTCTCCCCAATAGGAACAAATGCAAGACTGTCCATACTCACCGCCTTCCTACTCAAAGCATCGGCCACTACATGGCCTTCCCCGGATGGTACAAAATAGTAATATCATAATCCTTTAGCAACTCTAACCATCTCCACTGCCTCAAATTGAGATCCTTCTGCTTGAAAGTGATGGAGGCTACGATGATCAGTAAACACCTCATAAGACACACCATACAAATAATGCCTCCAAATCTTCAACGCGTGAACGATGGAAACCAACTCTAGATCATGAACATGGTAGTTCTTCTCATGGGGCTTCAACTGACGAGAAGCATAAGCAATAACTCTACCCTCCTACATCAACACACACCCAATACCAACCCTCAAAGCATCACAATACACGGTATATGAACCTGAAGTTGATGGCAAAACTAACACTGGAGTTGTGGTCAAGGCAGTCTTGAGCTTCTGAAAGCTCTCCTCACACTCATCTGACCACCTAAATGGTGCACCCTTTTGAGTCAATTTGGTCAAGGGTGGTGCGATAGATGAAGATCCCTAAACAAACCGACGATAATAACCCACCAAACCAAGAAAGCTGCGAATCTCTATGGTTGAGGACGGTCTGGGCCAACTCTGAACCACCTCTATCTTCTTCGGATCAACTGAATACCCTCGATGGACACCACGTGCCCCAAGAAAGCCACTGAACTGAGCCAAGTTTGGTCTCTTTTAATTACATCTCCTTTAAGAGATGGACAAAACTTTAGAGAACAACAAAAGCAAGTCTTGCCTCCTCATTTCATTCTTAATAACAATAGCAGAATGCTAAGCATCCGAAAAGAAAAGGTTCCAACGAAATCTTGCAACAACGCAATTCCAACGCGAATTTGTTAGAATGGTAGCAACGTAAGAATTTTACGGTTCTAAAGGAGTACGGTTCAATATTCTCCAAGAATATTATATGGAGTTATCCCTACCCCCAGGTATGTTAAGGTCATCCCTTCTTTCTTTTGCTATGGTCCAAATTATACAGAAAAAACAAGCAAACGCACAGTTTCCATAAATTACTCTATTCATAGAAATACTAGGGGTGTCTATATTCTTAATTCCCTATAAGAATTATTATTATCTTCTATTCATAGGTCTCAGAATAATACGCAATTGAAAAAGGTTATCCAGAAGGAATATTGAGATTATTACGTATTTTTCATGCATTTTACCTATTTATACATGTGCATTGACTCATGATTAGATGACATTATATACGTGTATATATGAAAATATATGTATATGGGATATGGAAAAATGTTACGGCGTTATATACGCGTCACCACCTGATCAGCTGGTATATGTTGATGATGTTACCCATAGTGGCCGAGATGATATGATGGGATGCCCTCAGTGGCTTGATGATATAATGTACACGCATACATATGCATGGCGTGACATTTATACACATGTGTATGACATTATAAATATTTTAGAATTTACAAAGTTATTCAGATTAAAGATGTGTTTCTATATTCTATGTTTCATCTATGTCTTTTACGTACTATTTTTCATACCTTACATACTCAGTACATTTTTCGTACTAACGTCCTATTTCATGGGGCATGCATTTCATGCCCGCAGGTGCAGGTAGGCAAGCTGACGGTCCTCCTTCTTAGGTTCCCTGATCAGCGAGAGTTGGCGTGCTCCACTTGATCCGGAGCTGCGTTTGATTTTGGTACGATACGTAGGAATATATATATATATATATATATATATATATATATATATATATATATATATATATATATATATATATATATATATATATATATATATATATAATGGGTATGGCATGGCTCAGTCCCGTCTTTGTACAGTTATATTTCTATTAGAGGTCTGTAGACAGTATGTCTAGTTGGGTTGTATGTGGCCTTGACGGCTTTCAGTTTTGGATGTATAGTTGTCTATAGCAGCCTTGCCAGCTCGCCCACTCTATTCTGTATATATACGTACATATGCCTTGTTGGAGGGTTTCCTTCATGTATGTTATTTTTGTAATTCAGTAGATGTTATTCAGTTTAATATCTTAGACGCATGCTTAGGGGTGTTTGACAGGTAGGACTCAGGTAACCGTCGCGGCTCATCGGTTTGGGTCATGACAAAAGTGGTATCAGAGCAGTTTTGTCCTAGGGTTGTCTACAGACCGTGTCTATTAGAGTCTTGTTTATGGGTGTGTTGTGCAGCACACTTATAGACAGGAGGCTACATGACATATAGGATATTATACTCTCTTTTTATCTCAGATCGTGTGATACAAGAATTCATGTTCCTAACAATATGTTATATTTTCAATAATGCCTCAAAAGAGTACGGCCGCCTAGAAAGGAAAGTCCGTGGCTGGTAAGACTACTAGTCGAGCGCCACGAGTTACCAGGGCTCGGGGAGAGTCTCATGGTAAGGTTCCATCTCAGACTTCACATACCCCGCCACTTTCCAGAAGAGCTCCGAGGGGCACCAGCTCTAGCGCCCGCCCCTGTATATTCAGCACCTCAACCGGATGCATCGGGTCAAGAGATGAGAGATGATATTCAACTATTAACCCGATTAGTAGCCGCATAGGCTTGGCATCAGGAAATAGGTATTGGTCATGCAGACAGGTCCATCCGTGCGAGGGTTTGTGACTTTATTAATTTAGACCCTCCAGTATTCACTAGGGCGAATCCGAATGAGGACCTCAGGTATTTATTGATAGAGTGCAGAGGACGTTACGGGTAATGAAGGCCACTACGACTGAGTTAGTTGAGCTAGCTTCCTATAGACTTTAAGAAGTTGCAGTTAATTGGTACGAATCTTGCGAATTGTCCAAAGGTAAGAATGCCCCTCCAGCAGTATGGCAGGAGTTTACAGAAGCTTTTCTTCGTCATTATCTTCCCCCAGAGCTTAGATGGGCCAGACTTGATAGGTTCTTGACCCTTAGGTAGGGTAACATGAGTGTTTGGGAGTACAGTATTCGGTTTGATTTGTTGGCTAGGTATGCACCCACTATTGTATCTAAGATGGAGGATCGGTTTCACCGGTTCGTGATGGGATTAGAGCCTCACTTGCTTAATAATTGTATGTCGGTCTCACTTAAGCCAGACATGGATATTTCTCGTATTCAGGCATACGCTCAGGGTGTAGAGGAGTATAAATAGAAACAGAGGGTTGATCGTGAGTATGATAGGACCTAGAATAAGAGAGCGAGGTCTACGGGTCCTTCTGGTGAGTTTCGAGGTGGTTAGAGGCAGCAGTACCTGAGGTATCCAGCCCAGCCATCGACTAGCGCGCCTTCTCAGTTTGGCGATAAGAGATTTGATCGTTCCTCATATTCAGGGTCTGGTCAGAATTTTATGGACCTAAGTTTACAGTATGGGGGTGAGTCAAATCAGATGAGGCTGCCCTTGCCATGATGTGCGCAATGTGGTAAGAAGCATACCGGGCAGTGTCGTATGGGATTAGGTGTTTTTTATACTTGTGGTTATCCGGGCCACGTTATGAGGGATTGTTCGATGAGAGGTGATGCAAGCATAGCTCAGCCAGCGGGGTCTATAGTTGGTTCATCATCATCAGTACACCCCCTGGGAAAGGTCCACAAGCACTAATGAGTCATGGTAGAGGCAAAGGCGGAGCATCTAGCTCGAGCAATCCTCAGAACCGCATTTATGCATTGGCAGGACGACAGGACCAGGGGTCATCGCCTGATGTTGTTATAGGTATATTATCAGTCTCCTCATATGATGTATATGCACTGATTGATCCAGGTTCCAGCTTATCATACGTTACTTCGTTGGTTGCTAGTAAGTTTGAAATAAAACCTGAATTGGTTAAACATTTTGAGGTGTCTACACCTGTTGGGGACTCAGTGATAGCTAAGCAAATATATAGGGGTTGTATAATAGTAGCTCATGGTCGATCTACCGTAGCAGACTTAATCGAGTTAGATATGGTAGAATTTGATTTTATAATGGGTATGGATTGGTTGGCTTCTTGTCATGCCAACGTTGATTGTAGATCAAAGATAGTCCGATTTTAATTTCCAGGGGAGTCTATTTTGGAGTGGAAAGGTAATAAGGCATCGCCGAGAGGAAGATTCATTTCTTATCTCAAGGCAAGGAAGATGATTAGAAAGGGTTGTATATATCACTTAGTTCGGGTTCAGGATATGGAAGTGGAGTCACCAACCATTCAGTCCATCCCAGTGGTTAATGAGTTTCTCGATGTTTTTCCCGATGAACTTCTGGGTCTCCCGCCAGAGCGAGAAATTGAGTGTGCTATTGACCTACTACCAGATACTCATCCAATATCTATTCTTCCCTATAGAATGGCCCCCGCAGAGCTGAAAGAGTTGAAAGAACAACTAAAGGACTTGCTTGAAAAAGGCTTTATCAGACCTAGCACATCACCATGGGGAGCACCTGTGTTATTTGTGAGGAAGAAAAATGGTTCCCCACGAATGTGTATTGATTATAGACAGTTGAATAAGGTGACGATCAAGAATAAGTACCGGCTCCCGAGGATTGACAATTTATTTGATCAGTTGCAAGGTGCCAAGTGTTTTTCAAAAATAGACTTGAGGTCCAGGTACCATCAGGTAAGGGTTAAGGAGGAAGATATTCCGAAGACAGCATTTAGGACCAGATACGGGCACTTTGAGTTTTGTGTTATGTCATTCAGTTTGACCATGCCCCAGCAGTATTCATGGATTTGATGAATCATGTGTTCAATCCATTTTTAGACTTTTTCGTAATTGTATTTATTGACGATATATTGGTGTATTCTCGTTCAGAGGCTGAGCATGCTGATCATCTGCGTACTTTGCTCAGAGTTCTACAAGAAGGGAAGTTGTATGCAAAATTTTCTAAATGTGAATTCTGGTTGAACTCTGTAGCTTTCCTTGGGCATGTCATTTCGGGTGAAGGCATCTGGGTGGATAGACAAAAGATTGAGGCAGTAAAGACTTGGCCTAGACATATAACACCAATGGAGGTTCGTAGCTTTCTTGGTTTGGTAGGTTATTACAGGAAATTTGTAGAGGCATTTTCTTCCCTTTCATCACCTTTGACAAAGTTGACTCAGAAGGGAGTAAAGTTTCAATGGATTGATGCTTGCGAACGAAGTTTCCAGGCATTAAAGGACAAATTAACGTCAGCATTAGTTCTAACGCTTCCAAAAGGGACTGATAGTTACGTTATCAATTGTGACGCTTCAGGCGTTGGGTTGGGTTGTGTGTTGATGCAGCATGGTAAGGTTGTGGCTTATATTTCTAGACAACTAAGAAAGCACGAGAAGAACTACCTGACCCACAATTTAGAGTTAGCTGTGGCGATTCATGCACTAAAGATGTGGAGGCACTACTTGTATGGCATTCATGTTGATATCTATACGGATCATAAGAGTCTCTAGTATATCTTCAAGCAAAAGGGATTGAATCTACATCAAAATAGATAGTTGGAGCTACTTAAAGACTATGACGTTGATATTTATACCATCCGGGGAAGGCGAACGTAGTAGCCGATGGCCTCAACCGTAGATCTATGGGTAGCCTATCGTATTTACAGCCAGAAAAGAGGGGAATAGCCAATGAGGTTCATCAGCTAGCTAGTTTTGGAGTTCGATTACTGAACTTAGGTGATATTGGAATCACTATTCAGGATACGGCAATATCCTCTTTAGTAACTGAAGTAAAGGAACTCATGTATGAGGATCCTGTGTTAGTTCATTATAGGGATACTACCCCTCAGAAGAAGAAGACACTGTTTGAAATTATAGAAGATGGGGTCCTCAAATATCAAGGACGATTATGTGTCCCTAATATTGCAGGGATACGCCGGCAGGTTATGAGAGAAACTCACTATTCTTGTTATTCTGTCCATCCAGAAGTGATAAAGATGTATCATGATATCAGGGAAGTGTATTGGTGGGACGGAATGAAAAAGGATATAGCAAAGTTTGTTGCTCAGTGTCCTAACTGTCAGTAGGTTAAGATTGAGCATCAGAAACCTGGTGGGTTATTGCAAGCTATGGAGATTCCGACTTGGAAATGGGAAGTAATCAATATGGATTTCATTGTAGGCTTACCCCGTGTCACACCTCCTTTTTCCGCGCCCGTGAGGCGCAGGGGGAGTTTTTCCAATTAAAGGACAATCAAAACGGGATTTGTTTATTTGTTTCAGAGTCGCCACTTGGGAGATTTAGGGTGTCCCAAGTCACCAATTTTAATCCCGAATCGAGGAAAATAATGACTCTATATTACAGTCTGCATACCAGAAATCCGGATAAGGAATTCTGTTAACCCGGGAGAAGGTGTTAGGCATTCCCGAGTTCCGTGGTTCTAGCACGGTCGCTCAACTGTTATATTCGGCTTGTTTATCTGATGTTTAATACAATTATGAACCATGTGCAAATTTTATCTTTTAACCACTTTATTAATTATTATTATTAGGAATGTGAACGTCGCTTAAAACATGTCTTTGGACTGCGTCACATGAAATGCACCCACAATCCGGAACATATCTTATTTGACGTTTTGGGATTTGGATTTGGGTCGCATGAAATGCACACCCCAAGTTTTAAAAAAGTAAATTATTAAACACGCGCCTAAAAGACTATCGCGTTATTATTTTTGGGAAGGCCACGAAATTCACAAAGCGGCCCTCCTGAATTCTAAGTAATTTAAAACAAGTATTTACTGAGGGCCCCGCAATTTGTATTTTTATTCGGCGAGGCTCATCTCATTCTTATTTTTGAAAGGATATCCTATAGCAACTACGTTTCTTGTCGTGTTTGTCTCTATCAATCGAAAGCAGGAGATAGTCCTAATTAATTAATACTTGCAAGTTATTTTATAACAGAATTCGGAAATGCTAAAATCAGGAACAAGGCTGCGCGCACAGTCAGTCGAATAAATAATTATGGGCCCAAATCCAGCCCACGCGCGCTTGGCCAGACCTGGGCCACTGCTCGCTCGATGCGGGCCTGCCTGGTCTGTCTTCGACCTGGGCTCGACCTTCATGAGGTTGAGGCCCTGGATTTGTGTTCTTTATCTTGAAACATGGTTTTAAGAGTTATGTATGGCAATTCATTGGAAAGGAAAGAACTTAATTTACAGTGTACAAATTTCATGCTTGGACTACATTACAGCATATATGGCAAAGTAAACTAAATCTGAGATGCAACCTAATTCATCGAGACCACTTTTATCTAACAGCATACATATACAACCATCATTCGATACCCTATATTGACATCAACTAGGCTTGTAAGCTAACTTCAGTATCCCAAAATATGAGCTATTAGTCATTATATGACATTCAACACAATAGTACATATATATAAACAACATTTGCAGATCTTCTCTGTTACACTCATTGCTCAAACTTTTGAGTTACATTGGTAGTGTAATTGTGTACCTGGTATAGAGGACAAAGAAGGAAGGAATGATCAGCTGGGTAGTAAGCAGTAAACACAGCAACAACAACCAAACAGTAACAACAGCAAACCAATAGCCACAAATGCTTTCCACAGTCCAACAGACAAATAGCAACAATTTCCAGAGCAACAGAAACCACAGGTGGTCGAGGCCCAAACAAACAATCCCAGAAAAGAGTAATGAACCAGTAGGAAATCCAAGATACCAAATGTGACAGCAACAGAAAAACCCAATAACCACAAAGCTCAGCTAATACCCGATACAGTTTCAGCAATCAGGAGGACTAAGACTCGAACCACAGCACACAGAAAACTCAGTATAGTAACAATCGCAGCAGAAATACACAGCCTTTCTCTTAATGGAACAGTAATGATCCTAATTAGAATAACTGGCTTGGCTAGAATAGCCCAACCAATTTAGCTTCTCCTGCAGTTTTGGGCAGTGATTGGTTAAAGTGTTCTGAAAATTTCCCCTTTTGTTTTCTCTTTTTCTGAAGACCAAAAGTCCAGCCTTGTTTAAGTTATCAAATGGCCTATTTATAGGCCAAATGAACCAGTACAGCTGAGCTGCCTGCCCTGCCAATTGGCAGAATGCCCATACCCTTTAAGCCCATGCCTAAGCATCTTTGGTGCCAGCCCCTTTGCTCCCCACGCCTGGTCTTTGTTTAATCAAGAGTTATGGGCTCGTTTTATTTATTCATTTTAAACCCATACTCTTGTGTCTTGTCCCCCCATTAGCATTAGTTTAATCCTAATTTCGTACCCCATTTGTCAGCTCACTTAAACTAATTACTTCTGTTCTTTTTAACACCCCAGAATACCCCTGTTAAACCCTGGTTATCACTGTCTTGACCCTTTGCAGCATCAGGGCATTTTTGAACTGATGAAAGTTCAAATTCAGGACTGCCTAGACTGAACCCTTTTAGTCATTTTTATAATGCCAACAAACCATTTCAAACATTACTGGGACATTCAGTCAGTGTCCGAGTTCAATTAGTTACGTGAAAATACTAGCTCATTCGATTCATTAGTTATAGCAAACTAATCGACGACATTTATCGAGTCGACTATACTAATTATAACAGGTAATAATCAGTCGCTCATATAAACAATACATTCAGGGACCTAAAGGGTATCAGACAACTTTTGTTCAATTACTGGGAACCTATATAAGTTTATTCATTTGACGACTAATCTAATCGAACATGTTCATCACAGAATACATTCAAATCATACACAGAAAACAATTGACCAAATAAAAGGTCTTTACAGAGATGAAAGAAATCCAAAAAAAATAACAAAATAACAACCAAACACAAAGAGATATGCTGACAACTTATTTAGAAATAAAACAAAAGAAAGGAAAACTTACCAAAATGTTTAAATCAAACAGACCCAAATCTGATTCAACTTCGAATTTTTGAGGCCGAACAAACTTTAATCAGGGCGTTCTCACATGATAACACCTTGATTAAGGTCTATTAGACCTCAAACCCATGTCAAAACTGGCCGGGTTCCCCAGGTGCATGTGTTTCAAGTTCTGGATTTCCAGATCTGGATTTTTAGGAGTTGTGGATAGATTCGGACCAAACCAAGCTTGGTTTGGTCACGAGGAAGGTCAGGGAAGTGTCTGGTATGAAGATGGGGTGGTTTGGCATAGATCCAGGTTCGACTCAAATCTTCAAATGAAGATTCGAGACGAACGGAAGTGATTCGAGGCTCGTGGTTAGTGGATTTGTGTTCAGGACAATGAGGTGGTCCTAGGGTGTTCAGGAGGTGGCCACCGGCGTCCATGCCGCCGGGTTTTGGTGAAAGGGAAGCTAGGGCGGCTGCTAGGGTTTGGGGGGGCTTCAGTGTTTGGATGAAGACGATGAGTGGGGGGGGGGGGTTAGAATAGGGGGCGTGGGGTGTGATAGGAGGCTTATATACGGGGAGGCTGATTCAATCCTGGCCGTTGGATTGATTAAAATTGATGGCCAGGATTGGGGAGGCTAGACCATACGGTGCCGTTTGGTTAATCAAGGGGTCGGTCAAAAACGGGAATGGGTCGGGTCATGAGGGCTAATAAGGGCCATCGGATCAATGGAAATGAACGGCCCAGATTAACCGTCCCTAAAACGACGTCGTTTCAGGATGTGCCTGGGCAGGCCTGGTCTGGACCGGACTTGTGCTGGTTTGGGCCCATCTTTTTGTTTTATTTCCTGGGCCTACCCGATTTTCAATCCCTTTTTTTGTTTTCTATTTTATTATTTTTTTCTTTTAAAACAAAAAATGAAATAACAAACAATAAAATAATGAAATTAAAACCAACAACAATGCAACATTTTAACATAATTATCACAAAAAATATTTCGGTAAGTTAACTAAAAGCCTAGAACGAACGATGCACATATATTTTTTGAATTTTCTTTTACTGACCGAATTATGGTTTAATCACCCTGACATGCATATTTTGTATTTTGTTTGTTAATGATTAAATGCAAAAATGTACAGATCCACAAATGACTAACAACACATGTCACGAAAAGCTCGAACAATTGTACAGCGAAATCATTTGTCACTATTTTTATTTTCTTTTGGAGCGATTGTCCGTAAAGCAAAAATCACGTGCTTACAGCTGCCCCTCTTTGCCCGAAGACACGAAGGGTTTTCGCGCAAAGATAAAGCGAGCGATTTTTGCCCGTCCGAATACTCCGTGTGAAGCATTTTTTTTGAAAAAGATTTGACCGAACCTTTGCTTCAGAGGTTTCCTACATATCCTGGGCTAAAACAGGAATCAGGTCAATGTAGTTCGGGAAATTTTGGTAGCTGGGACTACCGTGTGACTGCAGTGTTTGCTGTTGTTGTGCGCTGTTGTATGCTGCTGTAGGATGCTACTGCTCAACCGGTCTCCCTATTACATTGCTCTAAAAGGAAAACAAGAAGCTAAGCTAAACTGAGGATCCTGAAATCTCATCCATCTTCAACTTGTTCTTGCTGCCTTGCTTTTTTGTCGGCTAACGCTTTCCTCTGACGCCTTTATTTTGTGAACTTGGAGATGATGCTGGTCCTTCACCTTTTCTGAATGTCAGTTCTCATCACTTTGCTTGATTTGCTGGGGACACGGCTTTCTTCTTTAAATCTTCCAATGGTTTCTTCAGTGGTATGGCTTTCCATCAGAATTGTTATACTGGGAATGCTACAACGTTCCCAAACTACTTCTTTTGAGACGCATTCATTTTTCCTTTTGAATTGCGCGCTTGCCTCTGCAGTTGCCTGCTTCTTGGTGCTGGGGATTTTATTGTTTTTCCTGCTTGGGGCTCTCTGTTGTAACCTTCCGTCTTCAGGTGGGGCTACTGATTCCAAACTCTAGAGCTAAAATATATTCCCGCATTATACTGGTGGGTGACCTAGAACTAAAAATGTATTCCCGCATTATACTGGTGGGCGACCTAGAACTTAAAAGTATTCCCGCATTATACTGGTGGGCGACCTAGAACTTAAAAGTATTCCCGCATTATACTGGTGGGCGACCTAGAACTTAAATGTATTCCCGCATTATACTGGTGGGCGACCTAGAACTTAAATGTATTCCCGCATTATACTGGTGGGCGACCTAGAACTTAAATGTATTCCCGTATTATACTGGTGGGCGACCTAGAACTTAAATGTATTCCCGCATTATACTGGTGGGCGACCTAGAACTTAAAAGTATTCCCGCATTATACTGGTGGGCGACCTAGAACTTAAATGTATTCCCGCATTATACTGGTGGGCGACCTAGAACTTAAATGTATTCCCGCATTATACTGGTGGGCGACCTAGAACTTAAATGTATTCCCGCATTATACTGGTGGGCGACCTAGAACTTAAAAGTATTCCCGCATTATACTGGTGGGCGACCTAGAACTTAAATGTATTCCCGCATTATACTGGTGGGCGACCTAGAACTTAAATGTATTCCCGCATTATACTGGTGGGCGACCTAGAACTTAAATGTATTCCCGCATTATACTGGTGGGCGACCTAGAACTTAAAAGTATTCCCGCATTATACTGGTGGGCGACCTAGAACTTAAATGTATTCCCGCATTATACTGGTGGGCGACCTAGAACTTAAATGTATTGAAATTGTTTCCCCGTTCTTCCGAGAAAATTTTCGACAATCGGCAGAAAATTTTCTGCCCCGGTTTTTGGTGACTTCCATGGCGGTGCATCTTGCTGCCATCATCAATCCTTTGTTTTCCTGCAGCAGACAAAAGGATTTAATCAGTTTTAATCGTGGTGGTAGAGGGTGCCTTTCTGGCGAGCAATTTTTCTCTCTTCCCCTTTTCTTGCTCTTTGTCCCCATAATTGGTTGGCGGGCAAAGTTGCCTGTTGGGGGTCTCTAGCCTGCTGGGGATTGGTTTTCAATTTATCCCCTTTTCTGCTTTCTTTTAAAACACATGATGTGGGAGTCTGCTTCTAACTCCCGAAACCACTCCCTTTTGGAGCTTACTTCTTCCAACATTTCCGAGCACAATCCCTGCATTGCCTGGGGCCGGCCTTTAAGACTGTTTGTATTATCCTGCATTGGATGAATTCCCCTTCGGTTTCTGGTAGTAAGCTTTGACAAATCCTTTAAAGACACATTTTAGGAAAAGAAATAAAGATATGGAAAAGAGAAAATCTTTCTGAACCAATATTTTGTGGGAGGAGACAATCAAAAGAACTTATCTGGAGGACACAACTGGTCCCCGTGATCATGACGTGCACCATAGATTCCCGACCCAGTCTATTTGTATCAATCGATTTGCCCGATGGTCTGACTTGCTGGGGATGATAAATGGATGTTCATCCTATTGCGAATGTGGTAGTTTTGCTGATCTGTCTCGTCGCCTCATAGTGCCCTTCGAGGGGTTTTCACTGATGAGACTCTCTCTTTTCTCTCATCTCCCGGCGCCTTATGGTGCCTGTGAGGGTTTTCACCAATAAGACTCTCTCATTTCATATCCCTCATCTTACATCGCCTCTCGGTGCCTGCGAAGGTTTTCACCGATGAGACTCTCTCATTTTATTTCTTTCGAGGAATCGGGGCGTTGTAGATACGACCCTCTCTTCTGGAGACTCCTTTGGCTATCAATTCATTCCCAGTCTTACGATCCTCTTCTTTGCTGGGGATTGGTGTATTATTCTCGGTCTTATTTACCTGACTCGACATATTTTGAACATTGATCGGGAGGTCTTTTGGACGTTGAATGTTGGTTCTGGTGTGGAGTTAAAGAAAGGCTACGAAAAAAATGAAAATAATTTGATGGGTGATGTGCTACAACTTTTGGAATCAAACCTTTGTTGGAATTTTAAAACATAATTTCTGCCCCAGGTTTCTTGCTTGGGGAATTTATTTTTTTATACTTATGTTGCGTTATGTGCGTTACGCACGCTTTACGCACACTATGTACATTATGCATCCTATATTCACTATGATGCATACTATGACCGAGCCGTGAGGCGCCTACGTATCCTCTTTGAGGAATCAGGTCAAACGTAGTTCCCACCCTTTTTGTCATTTGTGATTTTATCTTCTTCCTTTTTTCTTTTCCTTCTTTTTATTTTTTACGTCTTTTTTCTTTTCTTTTATTTTCCTTCTTTTTCATATCTTTCCCATTAGTGATTCCAAAAGAGGGGTATTGAAAGAATTTGCTTAAGGCTCAAAGGGGGAAGCGAGGGTTAAAAGTGTTTGGATAGAAGAAAGAATTGCCTCCGTCATCTCATTATTCAATAAATGCCAAATACAAACAAATAAACCAAAAATTGTCATAATTAAAGAAATTACGCATAATATCTCTTGACTGCATCTGAATTGATAGCCATGTCGACACATCTACCTTCGACATCTGTCAAACACAAAGCATCGTTGGACAATATTCGGGTCACGATATAAGGCCCTTGCCAATTTGGGGCGAATTTGCCTTTTGCCTCGACCTGATGTGGGAGGATCTTCTTCAATACCTGCTGCCCTACTTCAAACTTCCTGGGGCGCACCTTCTTATTATACGCTCTTGCCATTCTCTTCTGATACAGTTGACCATGGCACACTGCTGCCAATCTTTTCTCATCTATCAGGCTCAACTGTTCCAATCGAGCTTTGATCCATTCATCATCATCAATTCCGGCTTCAGCAACAATTCGGAGGGACGGAATTTCGACCTCCGCTGGTATCACGGCCTCAGTTCCATACACCAACAAATAAGGAGTTGTGCCTATGGAAGTCCGGACGGTAGTGCGGTAACCCAACAAAGCAAAGGGTAATTTCTCGTGCCACTGTCTGGACCCTTCCACCATTTTTCGCAGTATCTTCTTGATATTCTTATTGGCTGCTTCGACTGCTCCATTCGCCTTGGGACGATATGGGGTGGAATTGCGGTGTGTAATCTTAAATTGTTGGCATACCTCTCTCATCAAGCTGCTATTAAGATTCGCACCGTTATCCGTGATGATCACTTTTGGGATCCCAAATCTACAGATGATATGGGAGTGAACAAAGTCCACCACTGCCTTCTTAGTTACTGATTTGAAGGTTTTAGCCTCAACCCATTTGGTGAAGTAATCAATGGTCACTAGAATGAACCTATGACCGTTGGACGCTGCTGGCTCGATGGGCCCAATGACATCCATGCCCCATGCTACAAACGGCCAGGGTGCTGACATCGTATGCAACTCTGTTGGCGGAGAGTGAATCAAGTCTCCATGTATTTGGCACTGATGGCATTTCCTCACGAAAGTGATACAGTCGTGTTCCATGGTGAGCCAATAACACCCATTTCGAAGGATTTTTCTTGCCAATACATATCCACTCATGTGGGGCCCACAAACTCCAGCATGTACTTCTGCCATAACCGTCGTTGCCTGCCCGGCATCTATGCATCTCAACAATCCCAAATCCGGGGTTCTTTTGTACAATACCCCTCCACTGAGGAAGAAACCATTCGACAACCGCCGAAGGGCTCTTTTTTGGTCTCTAGAGGCATGTTCTGGATATATCCCCATCCTGAGGTATTCTTTGATATCATGAAACCAGGGTTCGCCATCCGCTTCTTCTTCTATGGCATTGCAGTAGGCGTGCTGATCACAGACCTGGATGTGTAGAGGATCAACATACATTTTGTCAGGGTGGTGCAGCATTGATGCTAAGGTGGCTAAGGCATCCGCAACCTCATTGTGAACTCTCGGGATGTGTTTGAACTTTACCGATCGAAATTGCTTGCTCAGATCATGCAAGCATTGTCGGTATGGTACGAGTTTTAGATCTCGTGTTTCCTATTCTCCCTGAATTTGATGTATCAAGAGGTCCGAGTCTCCCAAGACCAAGACGTCTTGGACATCCATGTCGGCAGCCAGGCGCAGACCCAGAATGCAAGCCTCATATTCGGCCATATTGTTGGTGCAATAGAAGCGCAGTTGAGCCGTAACAGGATAATGCCGTCCTGTTTCAGAAATGAGTACTGCTCCTATTCCAACCCCTTTTGCGTTTGCAGCTCCATCGAAGAAAAGCTTCCAACCCGGTTCCTCAGGTAATTCCAAATCAGTCGTGTGCATCACCTCTTCGTCAGGAAAATACGTTCTTAAGGGCTCGTATTTTTCGTCAACGGGATTCTCTGCCAAATGGTCTGCCAGTGCCTGGGCTTTCATGGCCGTCCTCGTTACGTAGATGATATCAAACTCTGTGAGCAGAATTTGCCACTTTGCCAACCTTCCCGTGGGCATAGGTTTCTGAAAGATATACTTCAATGGGTCCAAGCGGGATATGAGATAAGTAGTATATGAAGACAGGTAGTGCTTCAACTTCTGAGCTACCCAAGTTAGGGCGCAGCATGTTTTCTCGAGTTGAGTGTACTTGACCTCATGCACTGTGAATTTCTTGCTAAGATAGTAGATGGCCTGCTCCTTCCTTCCTGTGTCATCATGTTGCCCCAGTACACAACCAAATGAATTTTCCAAGACCGTCAGGTAAAGGATTAGAGGTTTCCCGGGCTTAGGCGGGACCAATACGGGTGGATTAGACAGATACCCTTTGATTTGGTCGAAAGCCTCCTGACACTCTGTCGTCCAACCTTCTGCAGCATCCTTTCTCAGTAGCCGAAATATGGGCTCACAAGTTGCTGTGAGTTGAGCGATGAACCTGCTGATGTAATTGAGTCTACCAAGCAAACTCATTACCTCTGTTTTGTTCCTTGGCGGTGGCAAGTCTCGGATGGATTCAATTTTGGATGGGTCTAACTCAATCCCCCGTCGACTGACGATGAATCCTAGCAACTTTCCTGATGGAACCCCGAATGCGCATTTGGCCGGGTTAAGCTTGATATCATACCTCCGGAGTCTTTGGAAAAATCTCCTTAGGTCTGCCACATGGTCCTCCTGACGCCAAGATTTGATGATCACATCATCGACGTACACCTCTATTTCTTTGTGTATCATGTCATGAAACACAGCAGTCATTGCTCGCATGTACGTTGCCCCAGCATTCTTTAACCCGAACGGCATTACCCGATAGCAGTAGGTCCCCCATGGCGTAATAAATGCTGTCTTCTCAGCATCCCCCTCATCCATTAGGATCTGATGATAACCTGCATAGCAATCCACAAAGGATCCGATCTCGCGCCCAGCGCAATTATCGATCAGGATATGAATGTTGGGTAACGGGAAATTGTCCTTGGGACTTGCTTTGTTGAGGTTGCGGTAGTCGACGCACACCCTGATTTTTCCATCCTTCTTTGGGACTGGTACCACATTGGCCAACCACTCGGGATATCGAGTGACCCGAATGACCTTCGATTGCAACTGCTTAATCACTTCTTCTTTGATCTTTACACTCATTTCTGTTTTAAATTTCCTTAGTTTTTGCTTGACCGGAGGGTATGCCGGGTCAGTGGGCAATTTGTGAACCACTAAATCGGTGCTCAATCCAGGCATATCATCATATGACCATGCAAAAACATCTTTGAATTCCCTGAGAGTTTCGATCAATTCTGCTTTGACATTCGGCTCAATGTGGATGCTAATTTTGGTCTCTTGGATGTTATCAGCGTCTCCTAGGTTCACAGCCTCAGTGTCATTTAGGTTAGGCTTGGGTTTCTCTTCAAATTGGCACAGTTCTCGGTTTATTTCTTCGAAGGCTTCCCCTTCGTCACCTTCGGATTCATTATCACAAACGACCTCTTGCATCATTGAGTCAGATTCAGATTGATTATTTAGACTAGGTCGAAGATCCGCTGTGCATGCCATGTCATTAGGACCAGTAAAAAGAGAACTGTTCAGAAAGAAAAAGAACAAAACAAGAAATTAAAATGGGACAAAAGAAAAGAACTTTATTAAATTTGCAGGATAAAAAGGGTTCACACTTTTACAAAACGGGAGTAAAATTTGGATTACACCCTTGAATAATCCGATCAAACAAATAAACAAACAAAACATTAATCAAAGCCTACTACCAAGACTCCCCTCGGACAGGAAGAGGAGTAACCGTCCAATTGTTGGTCTTGGCATCAGGCCCCACGAATTGTATCTCTGCTCTGCTGGAACCCTCTCCAGCTTCCACCATACTGACATCCGCGAATAGTCTCTCAAAACTTTGATTTAGGTCTTCACTTATGTCGATCAAAGGTCCTCGAATCTTTGGGATCGCTGACCCCTTGGCACTAGCTTTAACAAAAGACCTTGAGAGGCGTGGCACTGGTTTAGGCAGAAACCAAACTCTCTTCTTCATTTTTCGTGCTTGCTTCCTGTCTGCTGCGGTTGGTTTGAACCCCAACCCGAAAGTTTCCAGATTCTTAGGAAGGGAGACAGGTTGGACTATCCCTTGAAGTTCAACTCCCAGGCCTTTGCCCGGCACAAACCCATTACCCAGCATTTCTGATATCATCATGACTGTTGCGGCAGCTACCCTAGGGTGCGGGATGATTTCTCCTTCAGAAATTTTGTTGGCCGACCCTGTATCGAGAATCTGGTAGACCCAGGGACCCTTGTCATCAGTGGTCTCTATGAAAGGCACAATGGTTCCGCCCATGGTGCATGTTGTATCCTCGCCGTGCAACACGACCTCTTGTCTTTCCCACTCGAACTTCACTGTCTGATGTAGGGTGGAAGGCACCGCTTTAGCTGCGTGAATCCAGGGTCGTCCTAACAGCAAGTTGTAAGATACTGTGGCGTCCAATACCTGGAATTCCATGGTAAACAGGACCGGGCCAATGGTTAGTTCAAGTACAACATCCCCCACAGTGGCTGTTCCGTTTCCGTCAAACCCTCGGACACAGATGCTATTCTCCCGGATTCTTCCACGGTCAACCTTTAACTGGTCCAGGGTGGATAATGGACAAATATTGGCGCTTGAGCCGTTATCCACCAATACTCGGGTTACCACCGAGTCTTCACATTTGACAGCTAGGTATAGAGCTTTGTTATGCTCCGTACCTTCCACCGGCAGGTCATCATCTGAGAATGTCACTCTGTTCACCTCGAAAATCTTGCTAGCAATGGTTTCCAGGTGGTTTACAGAAATCTCACTGGGTACATGGGCCTCGTTCAATATCTTTAACAGGGCCCGACGATGTTCCTCGGAATGGAGGAGTAATGACAATAGTGAGATCTGGGCAGGTGTTTTTCTCAGCTGCTCAACCACAGAATAGTCTTGTACTTTCATCTTCCTCAGGAAGTCTTCAGCCTCTTCTTCTGACACTGGCTTCTTGGTTGCCACTGGGTTGGTTTTTCTTAACTCCAACGGAGCAAAGCATCGACCTGATCGAGTCAGCCCTTGCGCTTCACAACTGACTTCTTCCACCTGTTTTCCTTGGTATGTCACCACTGCTTTTTCATATTTCCAGGGCACAGCCCTGCTGTCAAGCATTGGCAGTTGGACCACCGGCTTTATGGTCACCCGTTCTCTACATACCCCTTTCAACATGACTGCCGGTGTGGGCAGGATCCCTGGTATTACCAACTTGCTTGGCTCGGGTTTGCTTGCTATGACGGACGGGCTCTTCCCCCATATTACTACCGGCTTGACGCCTTCTTCCTGCGACTGTACATTTGTTCCTCCACTGGTTAAGACTTCTTTTGGGGCAGCCTGGATCATCATCACTGTTTGTGAGGGTTTTCTTAATTCTCCTCCCTCACACACCAACTCAATCATGTGAGTTTCGTGGTGCGCTGGCAGTGGGTTTTGGTTGATGTTAGGAGCCTCCGGTGTCTGGACCTCGATCTTATTGGTGTCAATAAGATCCTGTATGGCATGCCTTAACTTCCAGCACTTCTCGGTATCGTGCCCGAGCATCCCTGAACAGTATTCACAACTGATTGAACGATCCAAATTCTGAGGCGGGGGATTTGGTTCCCGAGTATGGACAGGACTAACCAAACCTAATTGCCGCAGCTTGTGGAACACAGCGGTGTAGGTTTCTCCCAGTTCGGTGAAGGTTCTTTGCTTCCGCAACCTGTCATTCCTAGCATCTGGATTTCCCCGGAAGCCTGCCCCTGAAGGGTTTCTATATGCCCTTGGTGGAGGGTAGGTGTTTTGTGGTGGCGCATATATGTTCTGGGGAGCCGGTGCGCGCCATTGTGGGCGAACCGGAGGCTGAGTGTATACCTGGGCTTGGTGTACGGAACAATGTGGTTCTCGAGGTGGATAGAAATTTTGTGGTGGGTTGTATGGGTAGTTTGACCTGTGAGGCCTGGGTTGGTTGTAGTGTGGCCTGCCAGCCCTGGACCAACTGCCTGCCTCGATCGTGGCAACCTCTTCTTTCTTTCTTCTTAACGCACCTCCCGTGCCGCTTTGAATAGCCTGGGTTGTGGCCTTAAGTGCCGAATAGTTTAAGATCTTGTCCGACCTCAAACCTTCTTCTATCATGACCCCTATTTTGACCACCTCGTTGAAAGATTTTCCAACCGTTGTCACCAAGTGACCAAAGTAGGTTGGATCCAATGTCTGCAAAAAGTAGTCTACCATCTCTCCCTCTCTCATGGGAGGATCGACCCTAGCTGCTTGTTCTCTCCAGCGGAACCCGAACTCGCGAAAACTTTCCCCGGGTTTCTTCCCAGTTCTCAGTAACGTGAGACGGTCAGGAACTATCTCTAGATTGTACTGGAAATGACCTGCAAAAGCCTGCGCCAGGTCATCCCACATGTACCACCTGCTGAAATCCTGCCTGGTATACCATTCCAGTGCAGATCCGCTCAGACTTTGGCCGAAATAAGCTATCAAAAGCTCATCCTTGCCTCCTGCCCCTCTCATTTTGCTACAGAATCCCCGCAAATGTGCCATGGGATCACCGTGCCCTTCATATAAATCAAACTTGGGCATCTTGAACCCAGCCGGGAGTTGGACATCTGGGAAAGGGCACAGATCTTTGTATGCCACGCTGACTTGATTGCCCAGCCCGTGCAAGTTTCTGAAGGATTGCTCCAAGCTTTTGAACTTTCTTAACACTTCATCCTGTTCAGGGGCCTTAACCGGCTTCTCAACCTCTACCGGTACTTCCAAATGGGGATTGTAAGCCTGTGGTTCCGGTGCGTGGAATGTAGGCTCAGGGGGATAGTATTGTGTATCGTGAGCCTGAAACAATGGCTCACTGGTCGTTCGCTGCAAAGGGGCTGATGCAGGTCCCACAAAAATGGGGATATTGGGTGTTGGGAGAGGTTGATGGGGTGGTGGAGCTTGGGAATCATGAGGGCTTCTTTCTTGATGATAGAGGGGATTTGGGCGGCTTGTGGAAGGGCCAGAGTGAGGGTACTCCGGCACGTGTCCCACTGTCTCAGGGCTCTTTTGCGTTTTGGCCAGGGCTAGCTGCATTGCATGCATCTCTAGTCCCATCCTTTCAATCTTTTCCATTGCCTCTTTTAGCAACTGGCTCATCGGCCTTTCTTCCTCATTACTATTCTCTGAAGTGGTCATGCTTGTTGCTACCGGTCCTTTGGATCTGGTTTGGTATGAATGTGTTGCCAGAATTCTTTAACAACTAACTGTCTGATGTCAGACAACAACAAACTTTGTTAGTGTTAGAGCTTAACAGATTTGATCATAACACATAGAGGATGCAATGCACCTAGGCAGTTAACCGTTTCTACATGCTTTGCTTCAAACCACATGCGTCATCCCGGTTTGTTCATTCGTCTCTTTTTAAAGTATTCTGCGGAACCCCGCGTTTTATTTTATTTACATTTTCTTTTCTTTATTTATTAAAAGCAGTCGAATCTTATGGGGATTGCCTACGTATCACGTCCCCGCGTGAATCAGACCAGGCGTAGTTCTACCTCAAAGCAAAGGCACACAGTAATTCTTCTGGAGTCACTTAATTTCATTATCAAAATTTGCTATTACACAGTACTTAAAATAAAAATAGCAGAAGTACAGACTCCACGGTTTTAAACTTGGTTTGATGAAAAGAAAACAACATATGGAAAAACAACCAAAGCCAAATAAACAGGACTCGACCAAAACTAAATCTCCAATTTAAGGGCCCGCGAGGCATCATTCGGCCTTTCCGCGGCTCTAGGTGTAAGGTCTCTTTGCAGGTTCTTCAACTCGCTCATAATCCGGCGGACGCAGCCCATGATGGAAACAAGGAGGGTCTTCCGAGGTGTTCGCTCACATGCCAAGCATTTCATGTAGATGTAATGCCCTATTTCATCAATCCTTGCTCGGATGTCATCTCTTTCACTGAGCAACTGCCTGATTTGTTGGTTTTTTAACCTCCGTGCCTGAACATCGTCAGCAATTCGATCCTGAAACAACCCCATTTGTCTTTCCATGTAGGCCATTGCATCATAGCACTGTCTTCTGTCGGCCTGGGCGTCTCGTGCTTGTTTGACAATCCGATCATGTAGAGTGGAGCTCGTTTCCCTTAATATTCTGACGCTCATTTCATAATCCCTTATGACCTGTTGCAAATGCTGCTTCCGGGCCATTGCGTACTTTGCCCCTCTGACCTTCATCCTTGTTATGCAAGCTCTTGATTGTTCCAATTCTTCTTGGCCTTGGATGACCTGATTTCTCAAACTTGCTATCAATCTTTCATCAGAGCGACGTTTCTGTCGGTCAACGTTACTCTTACTGGCTTGGCGAAGGCGGGCCTTCAAGGTTTGGTTTTCTTAGGCTAACTTGTTTCTTTCAGCCTGCTCCGAGGTGACTTGCACATTGTTCTCAAATACAAGCCTTTCAACTTGTTGCTTTAGCTTCCCGATTTCGACTCGGTAACCTTTCTCCCTTTTTAACCATCCCCATTGCTCTTGTGAATCATTGGTGAAGTGTTGGACGTGGGCCCTTTTAGCAGGTCTTTGCCGAGTCTGAAACCTTCTTTCGAACCAAGCATCGTACTTTGGGTCTACCTCACCTTTAGCTAGCTCTCGTACCATTGTTTTGGGCTCCAAGAATCTACATTCATGCCACAGTTTTCTAATCTTCCCCTCGGGGAATATGACTCCCGGGCTTAATTCCAAGGCATGCTTGCTCAGATTTTCGTCATTAGGGACTACTTGAAACCTGCCCAGTTGTCGTAATACCCGATGAGGGGCATATGGCTGGATGCTGCGAAGCCCCATTAAGAGAACATGACATTCTTCAGCCGACATGTATATAACCTCAGTATCAGTCAACCAACCAAATGCCCATTCAATTTGGTCAGATGTTGTTGACCTTAACCGTGTAAACCATTCTTCGACACCTTCAGGAAATCTGGCGCCTGTCATGCGCTCCTTGAATCCGCTGATACAGTTCCTCTCGGTCAACCCGTGGTTCATGTATCCTACTCGGTGATGGAGGTGTTCCTGCATCCATAGCTGAAGTAACAGGTTGCAACCTTGGAAGAACTTGCCTCCTTCTCGGCATATAGTCAGAGCCCGGTAGATTTCGGACAAAATTAAAGGAACCACAGTACTATTGGTTCTTTTGATTGCCACGTCGGCCATCCCTACCAGACCTATTTCTATCTTTTTGTCCTTCCTTGGGCAGACCATGACTCCCAAGAATGCTGTGATAAAAGCCAAAGTACGTCTTGCTTCCCATTTGTTTCTGTTCCCGCCGTGAGTTAGCCCAAGGTTCGGTTCCTCGAAACCCTGCGGGGTCCCGTACCGCTGATACAAGAAATGGAGATCACAACACCCTCTCGACAAATCGTCATGTTGTACCTTCCGACTGATGCTTAGTAGATCCAGAAACGCATGCGGGGACACTGGCCTTGGCGAAAGCAAATATTGCCCTCTTAACTTCTCATTCAGTCCCGCATACCCGGCAACTTCCTCAAGTGTCGGTGAAAGTTCGAAATCAGCAAAACGGAATACATTGCAGGTGGGGTCCCAAAATGGTATTAGAGCTTCAAGAATATCTGTCCTCGGCTCAACACCCAACAAATTTACAAAACCTCCCAATATTCTTCCTATTACCTCTTTGCTATCGGCTTCCAAGTCATTCCACCACATGTGGAGTTGTAGAGGGACCTCGCTGAGGGCTGAGAATGGTTCATTTTGCTCTGTGTTCATCCTGCACATTTATTAGGGTGACCTTTAAGGTGAGAACAAAAACCTTTATTTTGACTCTAACCAAAAATCTTTAGACAAAAACAAAAAAAAAAAATTTATTTATATACATGTATATACATATATACATATATGCTTTATGGTATATCATTTTTGGTAAAAATGGAAAAAGAGTTGGATCCGATGAGGGTTGCCTACGTATCTCACATCCGGTGAGAATCAAACCGATGTAGTTCGGGTGATAAACTAACTAGTTTATTTATTTCTATTTTTTTTTTATTATTATATTTTTTTTGTAAAAATTTCCCAACATTCAAAACCGGTCATCATGCATGTTTGAAGCAAATAAATGCTCAAGCAGTGAGTAGGATGCATCAGGATGGCCTTTTCCATTTCAGGTTGCTATTCCTAGACGGACCCAACCCCTGTGTTGAGTCCCCTAAGTCAAATGCACATGATGCAAATAAACGTTCCTACTAGGGATCCGGCATGTGGCTTTGTTATACTAGGTTCAGAACCTGGATGTTTGTTCTAGACCTGGCTTACCCGAGCGGACAGCTCGAGCCGAGGGGGGGCAGCGTACCGGGAATACAGAAGCTTCACCGGCTTAGCAACTTATCCGAACCTCGTTCTAAATTGGGATTTGACACTATACAGAAAAGAAGTCATACGAAGTACACCCTTCTTCATGATTTAGAAGACTCAGAAAGGATATGGGTTTCGGCACAGTTTATATACAGTTCAAATAATATCAAAGCGGTAAAAGCAGCATTTAACACATTAGGCTCAAACATGTAAAAATCAGATAATAGATAAAGCCAAATAATAACAATTATTTTAAGCTCGAATTCTTAACCCTGAACCAGTGGTTCTGGGTCTAATCCCCAGCAGAGTCGCCAGAGCTGTCACACCTCCTTTTTCCGCGCCCGTGAGGCGCAGGGGGAGTTTTTCCAATTAAAGGACAATCGAAACGGGATTTGTTTATTTGTTTCAGAGTCGCCACTTGGGAGATTTAGGGTGTCCCAAGTCACCAATTTTAATCCCGAATCGAGGAAAATAATGACTCTATATTACAGTCTGCATACCAGAAATCCGGATAAGGAATTCTGTTAACCCGGGAGAAGGTGTTAGGCATTCCCGAGTTCCGTGGTTCTAGCACGGTCGCTCAACTGTTATATTCGGCTTGTTTATCTGATGTTTAATACAATTATGAACCATGTGCAAATTTTATCTTTTAACCACTTTATTAATTATTATTATTAGGAATGTGAACGTCGCTTAAAACATGTCTTTGGACTGCGTCACATGAAATGCACCCACAATCCGGAACATATCTTATTTGACGTTTTGGGATTTGGATTTGGGTCGCATGAAATGCACACCCCAAGTTTTAAGAAAGTAAATTATTAAACACGCGCCTAAAAGACTATCGCGTTATTATTTTTGGGAAGGCCATGAAATTCACTAAGCGGCCCTCCTGAATTCTAAGTAATTTAAAACAAGTATTTACTGAGGGCCCCGCAATTTGTATTTTTATTCGGCGAGGCTCATCTCATTCTTATTTTTGAAAGGATATCCTATAGCAACTACGTTTCTTGTCGTGTTTGTCTCTATCAATCGAAAGCAGGAGATAGTCCTAATTAATTAATACTTGCAAGTTATTTTATAACAGAATTCGGAAATGCTAAAATCAGGAACAAGGCTGCGCGCACAGTCAGTCGAATAAATAATTATGGGCCCAAATCCAGCCCACGCGCGCTTGGCCAGACCTGGGCCACTGCTCGCTCGATGCGGGCCTGCCTGGTCTGTCTTCGACCTGGGCTCGACCTTCATGAGGTTGAGGCCCTGGATTTGTGTTCTTTATCTTGAAACATGGTTTTAAGAGTTATGTATGGCAATTCATTGGAAAGGAAAGAACTTAATTTACAGTGTACAAATTTCATGCTTGGACTACATTACAGCATATATGGCAAAGTAAACTAAATCTGAGATGCAACCTAATTCATCGAGACCACTTTTATCTAACAGCATACATATACAACCATCATTCGATACCCTATATTGACATCAACTAGGCTTGTAAGCTAACTTCAGTATCCCAAAATATGAGCTATTAGTCATTATATGACATTCAACACAATAGTACATATATATAAACAACATTTGCAGATCTTCTCTGTTACACTCATTGCTCAAACTTTTGAGTTACATTGGTAGTGTAATTGTGTACCTGGTATAGAGGACAAAGAAGGAAGGAATGATCAGCTGGGTAGTAAGCAGTAAACACAGCAACAACAACCAAACAGTAACAACAGCAAACCAATAGCCACAAATGCTTTCCACAGTCCAACAGACAAATAGCAACAATTTCCAGAGCAACAGAAACCACAGGTGGTCGAGGCCCAAACAAACAATCCCAGAAAAGAGTAATGAACCAGTAGGAAATCCAAGATACCAAATGTGACAGCAACAGAAAAACCCAATAACCACAAAGCTCAGCTAATACCCGATACAGTTTCAGCAATCAGGAGGACTAAGACTCGAACCACAGCACACAGAAAACTCAGTATAGTAACAATCGCAGCAGAAATACACAGCCTTTCTCTTAATGGAACAGTAATGATCCTAATTAGAATAACTGGCTTGGCTAGAATAGCCCAACCAATTTAGCTTCTCCTGCAGTTTTGGGCAGTGATTGGTTAAAGTGTTCTGAAAATTTCCCCTTTTGTTTTCTCTTTTTCTGAAGACCAAAAGTCCAGCCTTGTTTAAGTTATCAAATGGCCTATTTATAGGCCAAATGAACCAGTACAGCTGAGCTGCCTGCCCTGCCAATTGGCAGAATGCCCATACCCTTTAAGCCCATGCCTAAGCATCTTTGGTGCCAGCCCCTTTGCTCCCCACGCCTGGTCTTTGTTTAATCAAGAGTTATGGGCTCGTTTTATTTATTCATTTTAAACCCATACTCTTGTGTCTTGTCCCCCCATTAGCATTAGTTTAATCCTAATTTCGTACCCCATTTGTCAGCTCACTTAAACTAATTACTTCTGTTCTTTTTAACACCCCAGAATACCCCTGTTAAACCCTGGTTATCACTGTCTTGACCCTTTGCAGCATCAGGGCATTTTTGAACTGATGAAAGTTCAAATTCAGGACTGCCTAGACTGAACCCTTTTAGTCATTTTTATAATGCCAACAAACCATTTCAAACATTACTGGGACATTCAGTCAGTGTCCGAGTTCAATTAGTTACGTGAAAATACTAGCTCATTCGATTCATTAGTTATAGCAAACTAATCGACGACATTTATCGAGTCGACTATACTAATTATAACAGGTAATAATCAGTCGCTCATATAAACAATACATTCAGGGACCTAAAGGGTATCAGACAACTTTTGTTCAATTACTGGGAACCTATATAAGTTTATTCATTTGACGACTAATCTAATCGAACATGTTCATCACAGAATACATTCAAATCATACACAGAAAACAATTGACCAAATAAAAGGTCTTTACAGAGATGAAAGAAATCCAAAAAAAATAACAAAATAACGACCAAACACAAAGAGATATGCTGACAACTTATTTAGAAATAAAACAAAAGAAAGGAAAACTTACCAAAATGTTTAAATCAAACAGACCCAAATCTGATTCAACTTCGAATTTTTGAGGCCGAACAAACTTTAATCAGGGTGTTCTCACATGAGAACACCTTGATTAAGGTCTATTAGACCTCAAACCCATGTCAAAACTGGCCGGGTTCCCCAGGTGCATGTGTTTCAAGTTCTGGATTTCCAGATCTGGATTTTTAGGAGTTGTGGGTAGATTCAGACCAAACCAAGCTTGGTTTGGTCACGAGGAAGGTCAGGGGAGTGTCTGGTATGAAGATGGGATGGTTTGGCATAGATCCGGGTTCGACTCAAATCTTCAAATGAAGATTCGAGACGAACGGAAGTGATTCGAGGCTCGTGGTTAGTGGATTTGTGTTCAGGACAGTGAGATGGTCCTAGGGTGTTCAGGAGGTGGCCACCGGCGTCCATGCCGCCGGGTTTTGGTGAAAGGGAAGCTAGGGCGGCTGCTAGGGTTTGGGGGGGCTTCAGTGTTTGGATGAAGACGATGAGTGGGGGGGGGTTAGAATAGGGGGCGTGGGGTGTGATAGGAGGCTTATATACGGGGAGGCTGATTCAATCCTGGCCGTTGGATTGATTAAAATTGATGGCCAGGATTGGGGAGGCTAGACCATACGGTGCCGTTTGGTTAATCAAGGGGTCGGTCAAAAACGGGAATGGGTCGGGTCATGAGGGCTAATAAGGGCCATCGGATCAATGGAAATGAACGGCCCAGATTAACCGTCCCTAAAACGACGTCGTTTCAGGATGTGCCTGGGCAGGCCTGGTCTGGACCGGACTTGTGCTGGTTTGGGCCCATCTTTTTGTTTTATTTCTTGGGCCTACCCGATTTTCAATCCCTCTTTTTGTTTTCTATTTTATTGTTTTTTTCTTTTAAAACAAAAAATGAAATAACAAACAATAAAATAATGAAATTAAAACCAACAACAATGCAACATTTTAACACAATTATCACAAAAAATATTTCGGTAAGTTAACTAAAAGCCTAGAACGAACGATGCACATATATTTTTTGAATTTTCTTTTACTGACCGAATTATGGTTTAATCACCCTGACATGCATATTTTGTATTTTGTTTGTTAATGATTAAATGCAAAAATGGACAGATCCACAAATGACTAACAACACATGTCACGAAAAGCTCGAACAATTGTACAGCGAAATCATTTGTCACTATTTTTATTTTCTTTTGGAGCGATTGTCCGTAAAGCAAAAATCACGTGCTTACACCCCGTACCCAGTGTAAGTTCGATTCGATATGGGTGATTGTTAATAGGCTTACAAATTCAGCCTATTTTTTGCCCGTTAGAACTACATATTCCTCATAGGATTATGCAGGGCTTTATATTAAGGAGATAGTACGACTGCATGGTGTCCCTGCATCTATTATCTCGGATAGAGGAGCTCAATTTACATCTAACTTCTGGGGGTCCTTCCAAAAGGGATTGGGGACTCAAGTAAGTCTTAATATAGCATTTCATCCCTAGACAGATGGATAGGCTGAGCGTACTATTCAGACGCTGAAGGATATGTTACGAGCTTGTGTAATAGACTTCAAAGGTATATGGGATGATCATTTGCCACTTATTGAGTTCGCATATAATAATAGCTACCATTCCAGTATTCAGATGGCTCCATACAAAGCTCTTTATGGGCGGAAGTGCAGGTCGCCTATAGGGTGGTTTGATGTTGGAGAATCTAGGTTACATGGGCCAGACCTGGTTCAGCAATCCATAAAAAAAGTAAAGCTTATCCGGGATCGACTGTTGATAGCTCAAAGTCGTCAGAAGTCATATTCTGATGTGCGGCAACGAGATTTAGAGTTCGGGGTTGATGACTGGGTATTCTTAAAGGTGTCATATATGAAGGGTATGATGAGGTTTGGCAAGAAAGGCAAACTTAGCCCACGGTATATTGGGCCTTATAGGATTATTCGGAGAGTGTGCCAAGTAGCTTATGAGTTAGAATTGCCCTCGGAGTTGGAGTCTGTCCATCCGGTTTTTCATGTATCTATGTTACGAAAGTACATTGGCGATCCTACCCGAGTGGTTCCCATGGATAATGTACAGATTACAGAGGACTTGTCATACGAGGAAATTCCAGTTGCCATCCTAGACCAACAAATCCGCAAGCTACGGAATAAGGAGGTAGCCTCCGTGAAAGTACTTTGGAGGAACAACAATGTGGAAGAAATAACTTGGGAGGCCGAGGAAGACATGAAGTCTAGATATCCCTACTTATTTCCTCCTCCAGAGAAGGCTCCGACTGAGACATCATAACCATAAGGTACATGTACAAATTCTTTTATTGGTTATTATCGTTGGTCATGTGAGGCCATTGTCGTCATTGATAATTGTGGTCCTGTGTGGCATTGGATTATTAAACTTCTACAGGGAGAGTTGGTAGTAATGTTGCTACGAAGGCGACCCTGCCAAAGTTATATAGGTCACGGAGAGTTAAAACATTCGAGGACGAATGTTTCTAAAGGGGGAGGGATGTCACATCTCGTATTTTCGTACGTTAAAAATTTCGTCTTCAGTTAGTCAACGTAGACTCAGGGATAAGATTATCTTGAGGTTAACGTATTTATTCTATTTATAACAAGCGAGAAGTAAGTGTCATGAAGGATAAAGGGTACATGAATTAAAAAATAAGTTTTGCAGAAAATGGCCAATTTGGGATAAAATATGGGTCGAGCGGTGTTTTGAGCGATAATACCCGATAATTATAAACTAGTACCATGCAAGGTACCATATGACCACAGTAGTATAATGTATAAAGTATATTAAAAATAAGTAGAATTTTAAGTAATTTGAGGAAATTTTTAAATTATGCGGGCAATTGATTAATTATTGGGTAGTGGGACATTACCTAGTTAATTATTAAATTATAAAATGATACGTGGCAGCAAGGAAACTCAAAGCATATGACTAATTAGTCATATAGGATCAGTGGCATCTACGTGAATTACTCTTAAATGACTAAAGATATGTATCAAGTTTGGTCTCTTTTAATTACATCTCCTTTAAGAGATGGATAAAACTCTAGAGAACAACAAAACCAAAGTCTTGCCTCCTCATTTCATTCTTAATAACAATAGCAGAATGCTAAGCATCCGAAAAGAAAAGGTTCCAACGAAATCTTGCAACAACGCAATTCCAACGTGAATTTGTTAGAATGGTAGCAACGTAAAAAATTTATGGTTCTAAAGGAGTACGGTGCAATATTCTCCAAGAATATTATATGGAGTTTTCCCTACCCTCAGGTATGTTAAGGTCATCCCTTCTTTCTTTTGGCATGGTCCAAATTATACAGAAAAACGAGCAAACGCACAGTTTCCATAAATTACTCTATTCATAGAAATACTAGGGGTGTCTATATTCTTGATTCCCCATGAGAATTATTATTATCTTATGTTCATGGGTCTCAGAATAATACGCAATTGAAAAAGGTTATCCGGAAGGAATATTGAGATTATTACGTATTTTTCATGCATTTCACCCATTTATACATGTGCATTGACCCATGATCAGATGATGTTATATACGCATATATATGTAAATATATGTATATAGGATATAGGAAAAGGTTATGGCGTTATATACGCACTACCACTTGATCGGCTGGTATATGTTGATGATGTTGTCCACAATGGCCGAGATGATATGATGGGATGCCCTCAGTGGCTTGATGATATAATGTACACGCATACCTATGCATGGCACGACATTTATACACATGTGCATGACATTATAAATATTTTAGAATTTACAAAGTTATTCAGATTTAAAGATGTATTTTTCTATATTCCATGTTTCATCTACGTCTTTTACGTACTAATTTTCATGTCTTACATACTCAGTACATTTTTTGTACTGACGCCCTATTTCACGGGCCTGCGTTTCATCGCAGATGCAGGTAGGAAAGCTGATGGTCCCTCTTTTTAGGATCCCTGATCAGCGAGAGTTGGCGTGCTCCACTTGATCCGGAGCTGCATTTGATTTTGGTACGATACGTCTGAATATATATATATATAGGTATGGCGTGGCTCAGTCCCGTCTTTCTACAGTTATATTTCTATTAGAGGTCTATAGACGGTATGTCTAGTTGGGTTGTATGTGGCCTTGTCGGCTTTCAGTTTTGGATGTATAGTTGTTTATAGCAGCCTTGTCGGCTCGCCCACTGTATTCTGCATGTATACGTACATATGTCTTGTTGGCGGGTTTCCTTCATGTATGTTATTTTCGTAATTCAGCAGATGTTATTCAGCTTCATATCTTAGACGCATGCTTAACGGTGTTTGACAGGTAGGACTCAGGCACACGTCGCGGCCCATCGCTTTGGGTCGTGACACATGCCTTCGTTATTTGTCGAATTTGGTCTTCGTCCCTTTTACCTTTCATCACTTACTTCACCTTTAATCCCCCAAGTAGTTTCGTGAAGGAGTCTTTTCCCTCGTGGCTAGAAGTAAAAGAGTTTTAGTTAGCCCCGAGGATGACAGAGATCATGGTTGGTATGTCTGTTTTGTTGTTATTCCCACTAGTGGGTTAGTAGGTGAAGAGAGCATGAATTTTCCAGAAAAATAGAACTTTGCACGTAAGTTTTCTTCTTTTCTCTCTTTTTTTACCTTAAATTCCTTCACGTAATTGTATACCCATCTTTTCAGCAACTATGGAAGTCTTTGAACAGATTCCCGACTTCCGTATTTGGGTAGAAAAGATGTTGACTGCTGCTCCTATGGACAAGAGACCATGAAAATTTCTTTCTCAAAAATTTGGTTGGAAAGTGAAGATGCACGATACCCTTTACTTTCGTAGTTCTTCTTCTTCTTTTACTTGTTCACATGTAAATGTTTCCTCATCCTTTTTTACTAGGGTTTACTATTCGTGGCATCAGTCCCGCATATGTTCCATCAACAAGGCTTTCTATAAGCCTTGCTTAAGAACGAATTTTAAGTGCTTCTTTCTCCAAGAGGAAAATTGTTAAAGCGCATGGGTTTGATAATGAAGAGGAAGTTGAAGAAGGTTCTTTGGTGATAAGGTCGCGTGTTAAGAGACGTGTGATTTCTGACGATGAAACCCCCACTTCTAACGATCCTCATTTGAGTTCAATTCCTTTCAAACTTGTTGATGAGCCAGAAAATATTCCTCTGCAGATTCCTGATGAAGATGCAATTAACCCTCCATCAATTCCTATTGAAAAATTATATGTGCATGGCTTTGAGGGTGAAGAAGGCTTCGAGCCTATTTCTCAAGAATTGCCTCTATCTTTCCTTCCAGTGTCATCTACTGTTAACCCCCTATGTCTTTACCTGGTGTTACTCCAGTTGTTGCCCCCATTGTTGCTTCTCACGTAGAAGTTGAGCCTTCTAGCAATAGGAGGGGAATGAGAAAAGTTGTAGTTGAAGTTCCTGAAGGTGAAAATTTGTTGAGGAAGTCTGGTCAAGCCGATGTGTGGCTGAAACCATTGCTAAGTCCCGTGGAGAAGCAGAAATTGGAAATCCATAGTACATTGACTTTAATAAATGACATTGTTTATTCTTCTCTGAAAGTATAAGTTTATTTATATTTTCCTTTTCTTCCTTTTCACATCCATAACTCTTCTTCCCTTGCCTCTTTATTATAGATAAATCTGATTGGTACGGAGCTTATGAAAAGACTCTCTTAGGCTGACCAACAAATAATTGAATTGCGTACCGAGGCTGGCAATTGAAAAGAACAATTTGAAGGTCTTCAATTGGAGAAGTACGTTCTTGCAGAAGAGAAAAGTTCTTTGGAACGACAAATAAGAATGATTTCCTATGAGTTAGCGGTTGAAAAAGCTTCTTCCAGTGAGGTCGAGAAGGATAAAGATAGACTGGAATCCTCTTTTTCTGAGCAACTTTCCAAGGCTACTGAAGAGATAAGGAGTTTAAAGGAGCTCCTTAATCAAAAAGAGGTTTACGCATGTGAATTGGTTTAAACACTTACCCAAGCTCAAGAAGATCTCCGTACCTCTATAGATAAAATTCAGTTCTTGGAAAGTTCTTTTTCTCCTTTGAAGATTGATTATGAAGCCTCGGAAGTAGAAAAAGAAGAGTTAAGAGCCGAAATTGATCAATGGGAGAGAGACTATGAGGCCCTCGAGGATAAGTTATCACTGGATGTAAGTTGGGCTTTTCTGAACACTCACCTTGAGACTTTAATTGAAGCTAGTCAGGAATATTTTGACCTTGATGCTGAGATTGTTAGGGCTAAAGAAGCAATTGATCAAACTCAGTAACGTCAAAGCTTTTCCACACCTGAAGATGAAGGTTCTAAGGGTGATGAAGATAGACTTGTTCCTGGCGGAGTTGATGTTCATGCCTCTTCTCCCCAAGTTGATACCTCTTCTCCCATTGATGTTTCTCCTTAGATTTTCTCTTTCACTTGGAACATCCCTATGTTGCCCCTTTTTTTTAACAACTTTTTTGAATGTTTTTTTATGGAATGCTTGTTTTTGCCTGCCAATGTCTTTTTGGGGTTAGATGACAAGAAATATCACCCTTGTTCTTTAGGATTAACATATATAATGTTTTTATTGCTTTTGCCGCATTTTATACTTTTTGCCCTTTAAATATTTGAGTTGTCACTTGCACTTAAGAATGCTTTAATAAATCATGCCTTTGACATACAAGATTTTTTATAAAATAGGGTCCTTTTATATCATCGACACTGATGAAGATGAAGTCTCATCTTCATATTGGTGCAAATATATGAAACATGAAGTAGACATGAAAAGAGAAATAATTTGAAGACGTTTAATTCTTTGAACTTTCAAATAAATTTCACACATCATTCATAAATGTTCATACAACACATTCATAACTGCTTTCATTATAGCAGGTTTATAAATTCGGGTCTATTTTCCCGCGACTAAATTTATGGATTTAACCTAGAAACTCATGGGAATATCTTGCATCCTTTTTGCAAGGTTGAACTCCTTTGAAAGCTTTTCAAGGGTTTCTTCAAGGTTTTGATCTAGGCTGAACTATGCCCTTGGTAAACATTTTTATTTCTTGTGTAACCTTCTATAAGCATAGTTCCCCCTAGTGTTGGATCATTGAAGTATGAAATCTCAAATACTGGATCAACTCATTTCTTTTGGTCCTTTCCATGTAATAGGAAAACAAACGGGGTTCAGAGATAATTTTATAGATGATGACTACATCATGACCCTTTTTCCATCAAAAAAGTTGTAACCTAGACCAAGAATAATCCAGTTTTCCGTGTGCCTTTCGAGTTTAAAATCATCATTTGGTACGGACCAGCTTTTGTCTATCATCTAAAATGGTTACTAAAATTCAAAAAAACAAAATAAAATCGAACTTTCGTGATACCTGACCGTTGGTATTTTTCCCGTATAGAAGTAATACTTCTTCAAATGGATTGCATTCTAGTTTGTTGGTAACGCCTTGCCATCCATGGTTTCCAACTCGTATGATCCGTTTCTGGCGACGCCTCTAACTTTATATGGGCCTTCTCAATTTGGACTCAACTTTCCTACATTTTCCGCTTTCGTTGACTGGAAAACGTTCTTGAGAACGAAGTCCCCAATCATTAAATACCTCAAATTGGTTTTCCTGTTATAATATCATTCAATCATTTGTTTTTGAGCTGCCATTCGAATTGATGTTGCTTCCCTCCTTTCTTCTAACAAATCCAAATGCATTCGCGGCTCTTTCTCAGTTGTCGCTTCAGTGACATGCGTGTACCTCGTACTTGGTTCGTCTATCTCTACCAGAATTAAAGTGTATGCTCTGTATACAAGTGAAAATGGAGTCTCACCCATACTAGTTTTTGTTGGTGTTCGGTAGGCCCATAGCACTCCTGGTAACACTTCTGGGCATTTGCCTTTTGATTCTTCCAGCCTCTTCTTTAAGTTATTGATTATAACTTTATTCATCAATTTAGTTTGCCCATTGGCCGCAGGGTGATAAGGTACGGAAGTAATTCATTTAATCTACCAACTTTGGAGGAATTCTGTGACTTTCGTGCCTATGAATTGTGGGTCATTGTCATAAACAATCTCCTTTCGAACTCCAAATCAGCATATAATATTTTGCCAAATGAAATTCATAACTTTTTTTTCTCGCACCTGTTTAAAAGCACCTATTTCTACCCATTTTGAGAAATAATCTGTCAAAACTAACAGAAATCATACCTTTCCTTTAGCTTAAGGCAAAGGCCCCACGATGTCCATGCCCCATTTCATAAAAGGCCAAGGTGAAATAACAGAGTTCAGCAGCTCTGCTGGTCGATGCATGTTATTGGCATATCGTTGACATTTATCGCACCTGGCTACAAAATTCTCAGCTTCTTCTTCCATTTTTGGCCAGCAATATCCTACCCTTATTAATGTTTTCACCAATGATCTTTCCCCAGCGCGATTGCCGCAATGCCCCTTATATACTTCTCTCATTACGTACTCCGTTTGTGATGGTCTAAGACACCATGCTAAAGGTCCGCTAAACATCTTTCAATATAAAGTTTCATGAATTAAGCAATACCAAGCGGCATTTGTCGAAGCAATTGTGACTTCTTCTTGTCCTTAGGCAGGATACCATACTGCAACAAGTTCAAAAATTCATTTTTCCAATCCCGTTATATTATTGAAATTTACCTTACTCTTGTCTTGGTCGAGAGTCAAATGAAACAAATGTACCACGATAGCATTTTTACATTTGTTACATCCACGACAGATGCGAGATTTGCTAATGCATCTGCTTCTGCATTCTCTTCCCTGGGTATCTGCACGACCTTCCATGTCTAAAATTGTTTAAGCAATTCTCGTACCTTTTCTAGGTATTATTGCATTCGTGTTTCTCTTGCCACGTAAGTCCTATTCATCTGGTTAACCACCAGCTGCGAGTCACTTTTGATCACAATTTATTCTATACTAAGTTCTCGTTTCAATTCCAAACCTGCAATCACAGCTTCGTACCCTGCCTCAGTGTTAATATAATAGGGTAACATTTTATTGCTTGTCTTATGACTTCCCCTAAAGGTGGAATCAGTACAATTCCTAAACCCTCTCATTTAACGTTCGAAGAACCATCGGTAAATAGGGTCCAAATCCCCGGATTAGCTTAGATAAATACATGTAGTTCCTTTTCCGCTTCAAGAACTAAATTTGTACTAAAATCTGCTACAAAATCAGCTAAAACCTGGGATTTTATTGTAGTTATAGGCTGATATATAATATCATACTCACTGAATTCTATTTTCCATTAGCTAATCTGCTAGATAATTCATGTTTATGTAGTATATTCCTTAGGGGGAAAGCAGTTATTACAGAAATAGGATGACATTGAAAATAAGGTCTTAACTCTCTAGATGACATAATTAACGCTAAAGCAAGCTTTTTCAAGTGTGGATATCGTGTCTCTGCATCTAGTAAAGATTTACTAACATAATAAATTGGGGATTGCTTACCTTTATGTAACGACCCAACTGGTCATTTTGAGCAATTGCGTCCGGTTTGACAGTTTGAGATCACGAGCAGCTTCATATTATGTGTATCGACTTGCGTGCGCAGTTCGGACGTGAAATCGGAAAGCTTTTATGTGAAAATATGAAAAAACAATAGTAATTTCTAGAGTTAAAACTTGGTTTTTAGTTAACTTTAGTCAACATTTTTGGTAAACGCATCCGGATATGTGTTCCGACAATCCCGAGAGGTCCGTGGTAAAATATGGGACGTGGGCGTATGCCCGTAATTGAATTACGAGGTCCCTAGCCTTAGAAAATAATTTTTGAAGAAAACTGTTGTGTTGGTTTTGTAAAGGAAATAAAGAAATTAATTAATGTTTGAACTCGTTGGTATCAGGCCCGTATTTCGTTTCGGAGCCCTGTACAAGTCTGTTATGATATTTAAGCTATTTGTAAAATTTGATGAGAATCGAAATTGATTTGACGTGATTTGGACGTCCGGTTTAAAAGTTAGAAAATCATGAGTTTTGAGGTTAAATTCATAATTTTTGATGTTATTTTGATGATTTGATCACATGAGCAAGTTCGTATGATATTTTTATACTTGCGTGCATGTTTGGTTTGGAGCCCCGATGGCTTGGATGAGTTTCGGATAGGTTTAAGCTATGTTGCACTTGTTTTTGGATGCTTCATCATCGTTTCTTCAAGCAAAAATAATACCACATTGAGAAAATGAGATCCAAATTCAATTTTTATTGAACTATTAGATCCGTATCGAAATTACGGAGCCATAGAAAAAAGAATCATCGAATTTGGACATCGTATGAGGAAGTTATGCTCATTTTCGTGTGGGGAAAAATTGCCAGTTTCTGGTGTGGTCGCAAATCAGAACTTTTTCATCGCAATTGTGATGCCCAGTTCGAAATGCGAACTTTTTGTCTCAAATGCGACTTATGTCAACCTTGCCTTGTTCGCAAATTGCGAGGGTTTGCAATTGTGAACTCTGTGTCGCAAATGCGACATCTAAGGCATGTTAAGTGAGATTTTTTACGGGATTTCACCCATTTTTCAAATTTCTCAAACCCTAAACCTCCATAGGCAATTTTTCAAAGACCCAAACTTCTCCAAATTATTGATTGAGTCGAGCGTTGATGAATTAGTAAAGGAAAAGCTAAATTGAGTATTGAATTGGCCGGATTGAGGTAAGTATCTTGCCTAACCTCGTGTGGGGACTTCCCCTTAGAATTTGAGTCTTCTATGTTGATTGTAGTCCGTGTACGCGAGGTGACGAGTGCGTGTTCGGACTTATTTGTGGAAAGTTGGCCTTTTAGAGTTCTTAGGTCCTTGTATTCACTGAGTATGAAGTTGTTCTTGATATGATTGGGCTTCCATTTACTAGTTTCACCTCTACATACTTTAATTGGAATTAGTTGCTTTATGATTCATTCTTATTTCCTATTTGACTCTTAGTTTGCTTAATTGAAGATTTTTACCTCTTCTATTGTCATGCTATCTTTCATAATTGCTTGTCTTTATAGGAAACCATTATTATCTCTCCTGTAATGTTCAGTCTTAATTGAGGTTATGATTATCTTCCCGCTGCTCATCTTTAATTGAAATTGTTGCATATTCTTCGTAATTTGCCCAACCTTAAAAGAAGTCTAGGTATCCTATATTTAGTTGATATTTCCTTATTTGGAATTATTTGATTCGTGTTAGCTTCCTTGTTGTTGAACTACATATTGTGGGATCGTTGTTTCACATTATTTTCTCCCTTGTTAAGCTATTCTTATTACGCTTAGTATTCTCTATTATGGTTATTCCTTGTGAGCTAGTTTTACCGTCTCCTTGTGATCGAAAGTTCTCGAGTTGATTTACTTATCATGTTCTTGTATATATTGTCATTGTTGCTATGGTACTTGTTGTGGTGGTGCACGAGGTTTTTGCCATGCGGTTGTTAAAATTGTGACGCACGAGGTTTTTGCAATGCAGTTATTGTTATGGGGTTGCACGAGGTTTCTGCCGTGCTATTGCTACTATTGACATATTGCACATGCAGCGTGATAAGGCGGGATATGTATATATATATGCTTATATGTGGGTTGCGCATGTGGTGAGACAAGGTGGGAACATTATGATGCACGTATGACGAAACAAGGCGGGCACTTATTATGTTATTATTTACACACGTGGTGAGACAAGGTGGGCTATATCAGGGATTGATTGTGATGATTTGTGATGGCCTGGGGGAATTCTTGATGTTTGATATTGTGTTGTGGTACGCTTACCTATATGAATTTTATCTCGTGGAAGTTGTGAGAAAATATTTTACGTGTCGTCCGTTCTTTTCCTTATGCTTATTAGCTGGTAGGAACTATGTTAAAGCACTTGCACAAGCATACACGTAGTTGAACACTCCCATTGGATATAAAGTTCTCCTGATATTGCTGAATATAGATGTACACCCTCATCTACTTGTCATATATGTGAGAGTAGCTCTAGTTAGTAAGTGAGTTATCAGTGTGCCCATGAGTTGTGATGGGGGTACAGGATGCCAAATGTTAGGGTTCAGGTATTGGGACTTGTGAGCTGTAAATTGTCCGAGGCTCGGTATTTTACGGAGTCTATTGGCTAAGACTTTATGCGAACATTGTCGTAGGTTCTGAGTTATTGCTTACCTTTACTGTATTTGTGATTTAGGTTTTGGGTTTGTGATTTCGCTTGCTCTTCTATGTCATTATTATGGTATTTCCGCTGTTACTTGCTATTTTTCTTCCCTTACTGTGATTGTTGTATTGTTAGCCATAGTGTGTAGTCTTTATATGTATACATCATGTTTCGTTGTTCCTATGCTTATATTTGTACAGTTTATTAGACCGGTAGGTGTCTTGACTGTTCCTCGTCACTACTCCACCGAGGTTAGTCTTGATACTTATTGGGCACCGTTGTGGTGTGCTCATGCTACTCTTCTGCACATTTTTTGTTGTGCAGATCCATGTGTCGATCATTAGTAGTTGTGCGGATCATTGCTGAGAAGACTCAAGGCAAACCTATTGCTACGTTCGCAGGCTTCGGAGTCACCTTCTTACTTGTATTTAACTGTTTTCACTCTTTTCCAAACAGTTTATATAGAAGTGGGAGCTAACTCTGTAGAGCTTATGACTTGTACCACCGGTTTTAGGAATTTTAATTTGTTCAGAGTAATTTAATTTAAAGTTAGTAAATATCAATGTTGTTTCAGTTAATGTTAGGCTTACCTAGTTTAGAGACTAGGTGCCATCACGACTCCTTCGGAGGGATTTTTGGGTCGTGACACTTTATCCCCTCGTACCAACACCGCACTTACCACCACTTCTGATACAGCGAGGTAAATGAGTAGATTTTTACCGTCTTTTGGCTTGGCTAGAAAAGGCGGATTTGATAGATACGACTTTAAGTCCTTGAGAGCTTGTTGGCACTCATCAGTCCATTCAAACTAATTCTGCTTCTTCAATACTGAAAAGAATTTAAAGCTTTTTTTTGATAACTTTGATATAAATCTCCCTAGGGCTGCTATCATGTTGGTTAATCTCTGCACATCTTTTTTGCTCCTAAGTATATCTGGTATTTCCTTGATAGCTTTGATTTGCGCAGGATTTACTTCAATTCCCCTGTTAGAAACAAGAAAACCTAAAAACTTAGATGAAGTCACGCCAAAAGCACATTTTTCTGGATTTAGCTTCATATTATACTTGCGGAGAATCTCAAAGATGTCTGACAAGTGTTGAAAATGATCTCCCGCCTGTGTTGACTTGACCAACATATCATCTATGTAGACTTTCATAGTTTTTCCTATATGTTCTTGAAACATTTTAGTCACCAATCTTTGATATGTGGCTCCAGCATTTTTAAAGCCAAATGGCATGACCTTATAATAATAAGCCCCCATGTTTGTGATAAATGAAATTTTTTCTTCATCTAGAGGGTCCATTTTTATTTGTTTAAAATCCTGAATATGCATCTAAAAACTCAAAAAGCTCATGTCCTATAATAGAATCAATTAGTTGATCTATATGCGGTAAAGGAAATAAATCTTTAGGACAAGCTTATTTAAAGCAGTATAATCTACACATACTCGCCATTTTCCATTCTTTTGGGAATAACTATGGTATTAGCTAGCCAGTTAGGATATTTACCTATCGTATTGACCCAATTTTTAAAAGCTTTTGTACATCATCCTGGATCACTCAATTTTTTTAAGGATCCTTGCTTCCTCTTCTTCTGCTTGACAGGTGGGTATGACGGATCCTCATTCAGTATGTGGGTCATCGCCTCCGGTGGTATACCTGTCATATCTGAGTGCGATGAAGCAAAGAAATCCGCGTTAATTCGCAAAAATTCAATTAACTTACCTTTTATCTCTGGGCTTAAATTTGCTCCGATGTAAACTTTTTTGTCTGACCAATGTATAAATAGCACTATAGCTTCAACTTCTTTGGTAGTTTTCTTAATATTTTCATTTTCTTCTGATTCTTGAATAACATCAGGTCTCGAATCAACATCAGTCTGTTCTAGTATTTTTTTGGTTGAGGTTTTCTAACAACATGCTCAACCAAATTTTGTAGTTGCTATTTCGGGTCTATATCATTGGTTATCGTGCTTGCAATCACCACTGTATTGATACTTCTTGAAGTTTTCTAATCTCTACGAATTTGACGTATTCCCCACTATAAAAGAAATTTGATAACCTGATGTAATGTGGATAGGACAACATCCATATCGTGAATTCATGGTCTCCCCAGAATTATATTATAGGCCATGTCTGCATCTATTATCGGGAACTTTGTATCCTTGAAGACTTCTTCTACAAATATGGTGAGTACAACTTCCCTTTTTGTGATAACACTTGAATTATCAAACCCGGACAAGGACCTTGCCTTTGGCATCACCTTGTCATTTGCTTGCATTTCATTCACCACCCTTAGTATAATGATGTTCATTGAACTACCTGGATAATTCAAAACTCGTTTTATGTTAGTATCATGTACAAGTAAAGATATTTCCAATGCATCGTTGTGAGGAATCATCAAGCCGTCCGCATCTTCATCATCAAATGTTATACTGTCACCATCCAAGACCTGATGAATTCTCTTCCCGTGGGTAACCGTGACTTTTGACGTCTTTTTTGCAGCTGTATATGTTACACTATTGTCCTCATCTCCCCCAGTTATTACGTTGGCTGTTTTTTTTGTGATGGAGGTTTTGGGGGTTGTTGTCTGTTATTCATATATGATTGTCTTCCTTTATCACTGAACATATCAATAAGATAACCTTGTTTTAATAAGTGTTCGACCTCTCCTTGCAAAAGCCTACTATTGGTTGTTCTATGGCCATGATCATTATGAAATTCGCACCAGAAACCTGGGTTTCTTTTGTTCGGATCCGACCTCATTTCTTTTAGACACCGCACCTTATCTCTCATACCTCTTAAAATAGCCACTAATTAAGAGATAATAATGTTAAAGTTGTAATCCCATATCCTTGCTTGAGTATCGGAATCATTATTTCGGGTATCCCGCTCTTTTTTGAATCTAGATGAAGAGCTTGCATCTTCTTGACTTGACCTTGGGTCAAATCGAGGATTCTCCCCTTTAGAACGAAAATCTCATCCTGTATGTCCCATGTATGGCTCGTACCTATTTTTACCGGACCTTCTTTCTGATTCTGAACGTCTCGAACCTGATCTTTCTTAGGCCCTTAGAGGTGCGACCGTATCATCTTCTATCCGCAACTTCGTACTGTATCTATTGTACACATCGTACCAAGTTGTTACAGGAAAATCTCATAAACTTTCCTTCAATCTTTTTGTGGCATCTAAACTTTTCTCATTTAAGTTGCTCGTGAATGCCATAGTCTCCCAATTATCAGGTACTCGAGGCAATATCATCCTTTTTCGTTAGAATCTATCTAAAAACTCCCTGAGAAATTTTGTACTTCCTTTTTTAAACTTAAAGATGTCTTCAATCATCTTCTCAACTTTTTGAGCTCCCGAATATTCTTTTATAAATGAATCTGCAAGCTCAGCAAAAGAATCAATAGAATTTTCAGGTAAAAGAGAATACCACGTTAATGCCCTCTTTTTGAGTGTTTCACCAAGCTTTTTAACCAAAATCGATTTGATTTCCTGTTTGGTTAAATCATTTCCTTTAATGCCAGTAGTGACTGCGATCACGTGATCTCGAGGGTCAGTTGTTTCATCATATTTGGGAATATCATGCATTTTTAAACTTTTTAGGAATTGGTAAAGGTGATGCACTCGGCTTCCATGGTTGTTGTGAATACTTGTCCATATCCATACCTTTGATCACGGGTGGTACGCCAGGTATTTGCTATATGCGATCGTTTTGCTCCTTCAAGTGTTTCTTCAAGGTTAGCACTAGACTTTATAAATTAGAATTATTTGGTGTACCTGACCCTCCACCACGAAATTCATTAGGAATTTCTCCATTCCCTGAGTTATCAAGCCCTGAACGTGGGTTTCTCCAAAGTTGTGGTGTTAACTGGCGGAGGAGTTTGCGCTGTATTGGGTAATACTTTGACAAAAGCCTGCAGTGCATTGTTTACTTGTTCTCCAATCAACTGCTTTAGAGCATCCTACTCTATGGTTTTGTCGTCTCCTTATTGATCGTCAGCACGCGAAGCAGATCTTTCAAGTGAATTCTCACGGGATTGCCGACGGGTTCCTATAGCTGTGTGGTATGGTAAAGTTCCACCTTGTTGGTTCAGCTGATCATTTTCATTAATGGTTAACATACTTGGTTGTTGAAAAATAAAGTTTGAAAAGTGAATAAATTATCAAAATCCCGGTAACGAAACCAATTTATTTAACCAAAAATAGAATTCTCAGTCAAAGTAAATATCTAGAAGAAATTGGATTACTGATAACCAAAATTTACTTCACTTCCCAATGATTTAGAAGAAATGGATCAAAGAATGAAAATAATTGGTTGAGAATATAAGATAGGAACTAATAATCACTCTCAAATATTAAGGCTTAAATCTCGGAGAATAAAGCAGAGAATAACAGTATGGATTTCAGTAATAATCATGTGTCCTTTACAAATGAAATGTCAGCCTTATATAGGAGCGTACAATTGTAACAATTCCCTTACTTAGTTTGGGCTCATTAATGGGATTAATTATATTGATTGTCCGTTACAGTATGCAACCGTAATAGAAACATTTATGACTAAGGATTCCTTATAACTGCATCGATTTCCCTTCTGTGAGTTTTATGAATCTGAGTTTATCTCTCAGATTCATCCATGCATTCACGAATGAAGCTATACTGGTAATAAACTTGAGAGAAGAAGATGAGTGCAGAGAATGAGGGAAAATGAATTCTGTATATTCCACAAAATGTAATTACAAGTATATATGTACTCTAATTCTAACAACTTAACCATGGTCAGCTGGGACCCACCACTAACTACCTTTAACTAACTAAAATCTAGCTTAACTACTTAACCACCTATTAACCACTTATTCTTCACACTCCCCCTCAAGTTGGAGGGTGTAAAATATTGAGCACTCCAAGCTTGCCCAAAAGAAATGTATGATGTGAATAGCCAAGCCCCTTGGTTAACAAATCAGCATGTTGATCCTTAGTCCCCACAAAGAGAGGCATGAGCACACCTTGTTTAATCTTGTCACGCACAAAATGGAAATCGATCTCTATGTGTTTAGTACGTCCATGAAAGATAGGATTAGCTGCTATTTGCAATGCACCCTTGCTGTCACAATAAACATTCACATGTTGCTTGATAGTCACTCCAAGCTCACCAAATAGCCCCAACAATTATACAATTTCTGTTGTTACTGTTGCTAGACTTCGATACTCTACATCTGTAGAGCTTCTTGACAATGTATGCTGCTTTTTTTATTTCCAAGAGATGGATGAATCACCAAATTTGATCAAATATCCAGTGACTGATCTGCGTGTGTTTGGACAACTTGCCCAATCAGCATCACAAAAGCAGGTCAAGCTATCTTCATTAGATCTTCTTAGAAATATTCCCATCCCTGTCTCTTCTTTAATGTATCTGACAACTCCCACAGCTGCATCCTAATGAGAATTTTTGGGCTTTTGCATTAATTGACTAAGAGTTTACACTGCAAATACAATATCTGGCCTGGTAATGGTAAGGTAATTCAGCATACCAATCAGTCGTTGATATTCACTTACATCAGGTAGTACTTCATCATCTGCAACCCCAGTGTGTCAATCAAATTCAGCTGAAGTGAACTTTTGATTCAGGTCAACTAGAGTGGATATAGGCTTGGCACCACCTAAGCCTAAATCAGAGATCAGTTGAAGACATTATTTTCTCTGATTCAACAGAATTCCACTCTTGGACCTTAACACTTCAATTCCCAGGAAGTATTTAAGATCGCTAAGATCTTTGACCTTAAACAGTTGATGAATCACATCCTTGGTCTCATTGATGAACTGTGTGTTGTTTCCAGTTATCAACAAGTCATCTACATATATCAATATTGCCACAAAGTCTTCTCCTTTTTTCTTAGTGAACAAGGAGTAATCATGAAGACTTTGAACATAACCTGCAGCTATTAGAGCCTCACTAAGCTTAATATTCCACTACCTCGAAGCTTATTTTAGACCATATAATGACTTCAGTGGTCTACAAAACTATGTCTCCCCCTGTTTCCTAAAACCTTGAGGAAGTTCCATATATACTTTCTCATACAAATCTCCCTGTAAGAATGCATTATATACATCCATCTATAAAATATTCCAACCTGTAGAAGCAGCAAGAGCAATAACAGACCTCACAGTTACCATCTTGGCAACTGGTAAGAAGGTTTCATTATAATTCAAACCTTCTCTTTGGCTATACCCCTTAGTAACTAGTTTGGCCTTAAATCTTTCTACTTCTCCACTAGCTTTGTACTTAGTCTTGTATACCCATTTCGACCTAATAGCCTTTTTTCCTCTTGGCAGGTCAACAATACTCCAGGTTTTGTTATCTTCTAGTGCCTTGATCTCCATTTCCATTACTTTAATCCATCTTTTGTCCTTTGGAGCCTCAGTGAAGTTTCTTGGCTTAGTCAGTGTGAAAATGTTAGTTAGGAAGCTCCTGCATGTCTGTCAATTTTCCCATAAGATAAGTAGTTTCTTGGTGGTCACATAATCTTGTAACCATAAGGACCCCTTTGAAGTTCTTTTGGGCTTATTTACTTCAATTTTTTCCAATTCTACAATTGGTGGGAGAATGATATCATTTAACAATGTTGATTGTTGTTGTATAGGTGTTAATAGCTCTGCAGTATCTGAACTTGATTCAGCAACTCCAGTTTCAGGCATGTCTACATTGTTGTTCTCAGCAACTACTGATAGGTCCTGCTAAACATGAGCATTTCCTTTTACAATTTCTTCATTTCCTCTAGTGTCAACTGTTGTATGTGCATCATGACATCCTGGCTCAGCAGACTCCTCTGGGCTATCACTTCCAATTCTCTCAAGCTGTAAATCTGTATTGTTGGAAGGGTGTGTCACGAACACATCAGCTATTGTGTGTTATTCTACAATGTGAGTTTGGGAAGCAGGTTTGGCAAATGGAAAGATATGCTCTTTGACTACTACATATCTTTAAATAAATAAACAGTTAGTAGATAGATTTATTAGCCTATAACCCTTCTGTGTTTCTACGTATCCCAGAAATACAGTTGCCCTCGCTCTTGGTGAGAATTTATCTTTTGTAATCACATTGATAGCAAATAAAAGACATCCAAATGCCTTAAGATGAACTAAAGAAGGTGGCTTGTTATGTAGAGCTTCATATGGAGACTTGCCATTTAACAAAATAGTAGTCAATCTATTTATCACATGACTGTTGCTTTAATACATTCACCCCAGAATCTTGTAGAGACACTAGCTTAAAACTTCATTGTTCTTGCTGTGTCTAGGATATGTCTGTGTTTCCTCTCTACTACTCCATTTTATTGTGGAGTGTATACACAACTGCTCTGGTGAATTATCCCACAAGCATCAAATAATTCTGTCATGTGTTTATTAAAAAATTTTGTCCCATTGTCTATCCTAATCATTTTTACTCTAGACTAAAATTGTGTTTGCAACCTAGAAAGAAACTTCTTTAGTACCACAACAACATCACTCTTCAAATGAAGTAAGTATATCCAAGTATATCTTGTATTATCATCAACAAGTCAAAAAGAAATATTTCCTATCATGAGTTGGGTACTTGTATGGTCCCAAAACATCTAAATGCAAGAAAGAGAGAGGATTCTCAGTTGTAGTTAAACTCCTAAAAAACATTAATCTACTTTTCTTAGAAAGAGAGAATACAGGGCAGTCATTGTTTATTGCTATATCTACAGCTTTATTATGAAATAGATCTATATTATTCATAGTACTAACTCAAGCATGGCCTAGTCTTCTGTGCCAAAGTGCTCCATCCTCCTCATTATTCTTTGTGGTTGTGGTTGATGCAAACTGTTTTATTCCTCTGATAAACTTGTCCAAATTCCTTTGAATCCTTTCTTCAATATGTACAGACCACTCTTCTATCTACCAATCCCCCTCACCTTGCCATTGTAAAGGTCCTGGAACAAGCAAAAGTCAAGAAAGAAATTCACTAAGCATGGCAGTTGCCTAGTTAACTTAGAAACTGACAAAAGATTGAATTTGAACTCAGGCACAAATAGAACATCATCCAATTCCACTTTATCAAGAATAACTGCTTTTCCAATGTGTGAAACATTAGCCTTTCCTCCTGTGGGTAAGTGAATTTGTTCATTGCTATATGCGTTACTTTGTCTTTGACTTCTAATGCATCTAAATCACCAGCAATATGATGTGTAGCTCCAGAGTCAATTATCCATTATGTACAAGGAAAGTTTGCCATTAAAAAGGTAGTAGTACCTGCCATGTTAGATTAACATCCAGAAGATTCTTTGTTCAGCATGCTTAAGATCTGCATGTACTGATCTTCAGTGAAGTATTGCCCTGCCTTCAGTCCATCACTGTTGCTTTTCCCTTCATCTTCTTGTGTTGGCTTATCATTTTCAGAACCTCCAGTTACTATGTTAGCTGCATATGATCTCTTATTTTTTAAGTCAGTTGGGTAACCAACAAGCTTGTAATATTTCTCCTTGGAATAGCCAGGTTTGTTACAGTATTCACACTTCGCAAATGGCTTTTTTCCTTTATATTGTTGTCCTCTATTGGTTTTTATTCCTAGTTGTCCTATACTTGCTTTCATAGCAATAGGATCTCCTTTATTTCCTACAGTGGAATTGGAATTTTGACTTTCATCTTCAATGTTTAGAGCATAATCTTGATCCAGTGTTGGCTCTGTAGTTTTCATCAAGATTTGTCGTCTTGCTTGATCATAAGCCTCATTGATTCAACTCAGAAATTGCATTAACCTTTGTTGCTGAAGGCGCTCAACATATTCCTTCGAATTTGGAATGGGTACCATTGCATCATATTCAGCCCACAACTCTTTAAGCTTGGTGAAATATGCAGATATAGAATCTGTTCCCTGTGAGATGGTGGTTATATCTCTATGCAATTGAAAAATTCTCACAAGATTCACCTTGTCAAACCTTTCTCTCAGATCCTCCCAAACCAAATGTGCATTAGATGCGTACACAATGCCGCTAAGCAAATCCGGAGAAATTGTGTTCATGATCCAGGAAAGTATAATTCCATTACATGTTTCCCAGTCCTCATGTAGTTCAGACTTGAATAAGTCCTTTTTGCATGTCCCGAGCACAAACCCTAGCTTCCTCTTAGCTTGCAGTGCAATTCGCATTGATCGATGCCACATTCCATAATTTTATGATCATGTGAGCTTTACATGAATCAAAATCGAACTAGGAGTATCTGGAGGATAGACGAACAAAGGATGCGTGTGATCGATTTATCGGCCGCCATTGACGATCGTCAGTCAGAGCTTCGCGAGGAAGACGATGATGGAACTACTGTCAGATTGAATGAAATTTACGGAATTATAGATTTTCACCACTCTGATACCACGTGAGTTTGATGAATCTGAGTTTATCTCTCAGATTCATCCATGCATTCACGGATGAAGCTCAACTGGAAATAAACTTGAGAGAAGAAGATGAGTGCAGAGAATGAGAGAAAATAAATTTTTTATATTCCACAAAATATAATTACAAGAATATATGTACTCTAATTTAACTCTAGTTCTAACAACTTAACCATGGTCAGCTCGGACTCACCACTAACTACCTTTAACTAACTAAAATCTAGCTTAACTATTTCACCACCTATTAACCACTTATTCTTCACACCTTCCTATTTTATTTCTGGTTCGTGTATTTTTTTCATATTTGTAGTCTTTGTTCCTTCCGCTCTTGTTTCATTCTTTACAGTTGTCAGGTCCGATTCGCTCTTCAATATAACCCGTGGGTGTTTCTCTCGTTCCTTTTCGTCCTCTCATTAATTTCTTATGTTAACGTTTCATGTATCATGCCTCGTCAGCTTGATGACAGTCTACGTGTCATATTTCTTTTTCCACCAATACAGCTTGTGCGCTAATAAGTAGGCAGTTTTTAGTTGTTTAATTATACGTCTTTAGTTAAGAAAGTCTCTTGGAGAATCATTTCCTATATAATTGTTCTGAGACTTGTAACATTTACGGTCAAGCGACTGTATTATTAGTTAACAAAGTAATCTCTCTCCTTTTTTTTTTCTTTGAAAAAATTAAAGAATCTATGTCAATAATGAAGGTTACAGCTTGTGTTAATTTATATTGTGTGGACAACTCAAATCTAGGCAAAGCTTGAAAATCATTCTTATTTAAGTGAAGGTTGCTACTACTAAACAATGAGGACATTATTACACCATTCAAAGTTAGGTTTTCCCTATTATTTTATTAAAATGGAGAAAGTTCAACGAGATTTTAAATTCTCTCAGTCTCCTTTCTAGTTTCTAATCATAGGAAGTGTTTAGTTAGGCGGACAGTACTTTGACCAAAAAAAAAAGGCGGACAGTACGGGGTCGTTTGATTATCACTATAAAGAAAATAGTGGCACCGATACTCCTCCGATCCGCAATAAGTAACCAATTTGTTTTTTTTATTTTGATCCAAAAAAAATATTCATTTATATAATCAAGAAAAAATTTAATTTGTTTTTTCAAAATTACCCTTAAGTACCTATCCCTAAAAAGTCATTTACTCCTCACCTTTGAGAAGTGAAGTAAGTGTTACTATAACTATGCTTAATTAAAGGTAGTTTAGTCACATTAAGTATTTTTGTCTAAAATTTAATATTTATTAATGGGTGTGTCCAAGATAAATTGGTCACTTATTGTGGACCGGAGTAAGCACTATTTTGTTTAGCGTTTGATGCGCGTATTGTTTCTAACATAAGCTACATGATATAACCTTGGATCATGATCTAGTATTATTTTATACGTGATTCAACGTGTAGTAACTAATGACGATTAAATTATCCGGAATAAAATACGTAAAAGATTAAAATAACATTGATTCGATTTTGTTACTTTGATTTACTTTCAGGAAAGGATAGGTTTAAATATTTTTATATTATACAACCATATATTTCAACTTTAATGTAATTCACGAACTTAACGATCCTGATTTAAAATAAATAAATAAATAAATTTGGGCTTAATACTTCTGAATAGTTAAAGTCGAACATTTCCGGCACCTTTCGGAAGGAAGCAAAGTTGACCCCAAAAAAATATGCGACGATAAAAATTGTGGAGATAATTGTACTTTTATTAAAAATCTGTCAGTGAGTGATGAAAGTGGAAAAAATAACTGCGAAATATATATTAATTAATATTTCTATCTTAACTAATGAAACGAAGAGCTCATATTTGGACGAAGACAGGCTTGAGAAGGATATTCGAAAGAAGCTTCTGAAACAAGGGAGCGGAGTGGGAGCTAATTAATTACATCATTTCATTAAATAAGAGGTAATCAACTTAGATCGAACTTAGTCAACATCGAGGAAGGAACAAAAAAGATATAAAATAGGGTTGAATGTCTCATTAGAACACTAATCGAAGACGTCCTGAATTTAGATTAAACAATTGCTGAAGCTTATTAAAGTTTGCTTCTGCCAATATAATTCTATCAATGGTCAAAGGCCGACGGGCACGAGATACACTGTGGTCTGCACGTGCCTAAACTGAGTTGGACACACCCACGTGCCATACTTCATGCACGAAACACACGACAAGGCCAAGCGTTCCCATTTGATTCCCAAAAACGCACAAGAGTGAATCATAGGATTAGGAAACAACCAAAAATGTTTTGTGAATCGTAAGTCCTTTTCTTGTGTTCGATTATGGAAATTTTAGAACTTCACTTCCAATAACAACAACAATCCGATATAATCTCACAAGTAGAGTTCAGAAATAATAGTATGTACGCAAACCTTATACATACTTTATAAAGATAGAAAGATTATTTTTAATAGATCATCGGCTCAAAAACAACATAATCACAACAGAGTTAACAGAAATAAAATTTAAAACTTTACTTATTGGAAGAAAAATCATTTATCTCAACTTTTAGCATCAGTATTATTTTTTAACAAGCACATCATAAAATTCTTAACACTAACAAATTTCATCAAAATGTTATTACCAATCTATCTATATTATATTAAAAGCACGAAGGCCCTTAGCGAAATGTCGTTCGTCTTTTTTACCCCTTTAAAATAGAGTTCACACTGGACAAAATAGTCATTAGTTATCTCCTAATTTTTAGAATTTTAAAAATAATTAATTTTTTTTTACTATCAAACATTTCCTTATTTGAACTATGTATAAACTCTTAATATTTAGGAAATTCAATCTTTTTTTCTTTTTGAATAATTTATGCCAAGTAACCAATTCGGCAAGATTACCCCCTTCTCCTTACATATACACAAACCATACTTTTAGTTTTATATAGCTGATCAAATCTAATATTGCGTTAATTTATATTTCCCAATCAATTAATGTGCATTAGGAGCTAATCACCAATCATCATTTTAGTGGAGGTGATTATTTTAAATAACTTCTGGTAATCACTTATATTATTTATGAAATATCAATTAATCCACAATAAACAACTCTTATAGTTTAGAATCTGCCAAGCTGATCTATAGATTGTTTTCTTGTATTTATCTTTTTTTATTTTTTGCTTGAATTTAATAATTAAAAGAAAATGATGGTTGCCGTAAGAAGAAACTAAACTATGTCAACTAAAACATTGCATATTTAATATTTTTTATTTGAATTATTTTGGAAGTTCTATTATTTAGAACTTTTAAAAAAATCAATTAAAATACTTTATATAAATTATTTTCTTATTTGACCATCTTTTATATCTAATAAAAAATAAATTAAGCTACAAGCATATTATGAAAAATTGTGACTACAATTAATATTTTAAATTTTCGATAAATATAATAGGAACTTTCAGATAACGATAATTTTTGTAATTTTGTTCTCTTATTATATTGAAAAAAGTTCCTAATCACTGTGAACTCTTAAAATTTCAAGTCCATCTATTGCTAGATTCCGTCTAGGAATGCCAAAGATGGTAAAAATGAGGTTTAGATTAACGAAAAAGAATCCAGGCAAACTTTCTACACAAAAAAAAAGGTCTAGTTAAATTAACTATACTTTTGATAAATTATGTATGACAAATAAGATTTTTATGCACTTAAGTTACAAAAAAAAAACAAATTCAATCAATATGTTGAAAACACATCTATAAATATCAAAGATTTACAAAAAGATAGCTAAGAGAAGAATCCCAAAAAAGAAGAAAAAAGAAAGAAAAAACAGAGCACGTTTCTTATTTTACCAATCACTTTTGCAATACTTGGAAAAGTTAAGTTGTTTATGAAAAGTAGTTCAACTTCCTTTTTCTACCTAAACTATTTATTTTAGAATCCTGACAAATTAAGGTTAGATTTTATTTTTTTATATTCCAGGAGAATACAAATTATTTCCTCATAATTAGAACTAAGCGAAAAGTTATTTATCGTTTCCTTCCAAGATAACTATACAAAAAGTTTTGTATGCCATGTATTACCATACAACTAATTTGACTAAATTGATCATCATGCTCAAAAGAATTGAATTTAGCAATCATGTTAATGTAATAACATTTTTTCCATCATTTAAATAAAAATTTGCATTTATTTTAACATCAACTATTATTTTTAAAAAATTATTCGTTCATATATATTTTTTATTGATTGACGTAATATACACGCGCAACGCACATACACTAAAACTAATATTAATAAATATAATATATGCCCTTCGTCCCATTTTATGAATCGTTTTTTATGGAACATGAAATTTAAAACAAATATTTGAGCTTATAATTTAAAACAAGTCATAATTTTTTGTATAATTATAATATAATGAGAAATTTAAAAATAGTTTTTTTTGTAATAACTGTGAAAATTATCATTAAAAATAACAAAGCAATACACCTATAGACAAGGGCGGAGCCACCGGCTACGAGTTCGGCCGAACCCAATAATTTTGATATAAACCTTATATATTTGTTTTAAGAAATAATTGAATATGCACAAATTATAAAGTTAGAATCTAATTACATAAAAGAACAAAAATTCTGAACCTATAAACTTAAAATTTTAATTCCACCTCTATCTGTGGAGGAGTCTGAAACCTAAATGTCAATATTTTGGACTCAAAACACGTTACTACAATGTAAAAAAAAGTTACTTTTCTATATAAAATGTGATATTATACCGTGTTTTACTTTAACGGAGTTTTAGCCGTTAAAGTAAAGCGCAGTATAATACCGTATTTTACATATAGCGCGGTATAATACCACATTTTACTTCTTTTTGGGCCCACCAATAAATGTCATGCGGTTAACTGACATAATAATAATTCAAATATATAAAGCGCGGTATTATACCGCGTTTTACATCAAAAAATTCTGCCCCCTGAGCTAGGACTTGCCTTATTTAAAGGCGTTAGGATTTTATGAAAATCCATTTAAAAAATATTCTAACTTCCGTTCAAACTTTTCTTCTTGTTATCAAGCATTTTTTATAATGTCTGAAGAGCCAAAAATAAGGGTTTCATTATATTGGGGGGTGAGGTTGTAGAGGAGAATAACTCTGTGAGGTATAGTTTATCTCCACAGTGTCATGTTAAATTGCCGCTTACAATAGAGTACGATAAATTGGTATCGTTGATATGTAAAAGAATGAGTGTGAGAAAACGTTCGATGAACCTTAAAGTAACTGGTAGATATCCATATTCTGTGACTCCGCAGGGGTTTGCTTTTTTATTCTGAGTTTAACATCGAAGATGATGAAACTCTTAAAGATGTTTTGAGGATTCCGGATGAATACAGATAATTTATTGTGATAAAATTGTTGGAAATATACGTCAAGGTTGAAGACGTTCCCAATAATGAGGTTATGCATAGTAGGGATAACCCCCAGTCATCGGGTGGTTATTCTGGAGCAGTTTTTGCCGGACAGATTCCTGATGAAAAAGTTTGCCTTGATTTAAACTTATCACCACTGGCGAATGAGCAGCGATAAAATAATTTTTCGACTTTACATAATCCATAAGACGACTGGTAAACTTCAATTTTTCTACGCTTTAACGATGTTTATTTTATGTTGAATTGGGTTTGTATATTTTCCACAAGGGGTACCGTCCGGATATGAATTTTACAAGTTATGACCCTGCTCCTAGTTGGAATATGCGTAGTTCTAGCATGTTGGATCACGGTGGTCCATCCGGGAGTCATCACAAATAAGAAAATGTCTATCATGGAATGTCAACACAGTACGACTTGTAAGTGAAGTGATATAGCTATATGTAAAGTATTTATCAATTTGAGTAGCTTATCATTTTGTTCTTTTTGTGCAGTGAAAACGAGCAACTTGATATTCCTGACCTCACACAGTTGCCCGTTGACGACGTATTGACTCGTGATTTGGCAGATGCGCAGAGTCATGAAGATTGTTAATTTGTATGAGTCCACCAAACCGTAGAGTATCTGGTCCTCTACAAGATTCTGCTGAGAATGCTAATAAAATCGTACGTAAATAAGGCATAGGATTTTTTTACGTGGAAAAATTCCACACAAGGGGATCAAAAAACCACGACCTACACCTGTAGGCTTTTAACTTCACTAACTTGTAAAGAACCTATTACAAGCCACTTTGCAATGACTCCTATTGCAAAGGATTTACTCAACTAACTTGTGGTACTCTTACCACAAGCTACTTTGTGACTTCCTAGTTACAAAGGCTTTTTCTAACTTGTGATGCTCTCACCACAAGCCACTTTGTAACTCTACAATTACAAAGACTTTTCCTTATGACTAAATCTAGTCACAATATAAACTCAAGGAGTTTACGGATTTACAAGAGGATTCCTAATCAAACACTTCTAGGTAAGCAGTTTAGGAGATACAATATGTACAATAAGAAAGTTACAACTCAACAGGACAACAACAAGCTATCTTTTAGGAACTGGTCCGTAGTTGCGTTCAACCTTGTTCTTCAAGCTTGTGAGGATTGATTTCTCTGTTTTTGCAAGAAGCTTGAATGAGAAACAAAAACCTTCAAGTGATGTTTTGTGTAAAATGCATTGTAGGTACATCTTGATCACATCACTTGAAATGATGTGAGTACTTTATGTGGTTAGAGAATGAGTGGGCATTGGAGACAGTGCAGTGCGGCAGAAACAGTACTGACAGTCACTTCATTTCCAGTTGTGTCCAATTGACTTTGTACTGCTATGAAAAAACCACAAGAGTATCAGGTTCTTGTGTGGGTTCCTAGCTCCTGAAGCTGTAGCAGTTCACCTTTAGATGAAATCCATTAAAGCTTGCAGTAGTCCAAGTAGGTTAGGTTCCCTTTCTGGTTCTTAACAATAAGTTTGTTAGATCATCAAAACATAAGGCAAGAATATTTAAAATCTACCAATTTTTCCCTTTTTGATGATGACAAACTTAACATTTATAGAGTGGAGTTAGAGTAGTAAGAACCAGTTCAATAGTAGTAGTTCCCCCTGAGACTATGCATTATCGTAACAACAATAGTTCTCCCTGAGTATTATTTTCCCCCCTTTTGGCATCATTAAAAAAATAACAGCACAAAGAAGTCCAGCTAAGCTAACTCATGCCACATATGTGCACGGGCATTTGCCGACTTTTGCTCATTGAGAAGTTCTGCCTTCAGGTTCTCTACTTGCGCCCTGAGATCAGCATTCTCCTATGTCAAACAAGCCACTTTATCGTTCGACATCGGAACACCTCAGGCTTGCTAATCTTCTAGGATAGCATTTCTGGCCTTCAACCGACGAATATCCTTAACTGCACTGTTTTGGTCATTGATAAGCTGTGAAACGGTTGATGTACTTCCTACCCCCCCCCCCCATACTTTTCCACACACTCGCGCTCTTCCAAAGTCATCTGCGAGAAAGTCTGCTTTTGAGTCCCCACTTTGTCCGTCCCTAGTGGGACTTTAAAGAATTTGAACACTAGAGTAAGCAAGAATCCATAGGGAAGGCCATGATTACCGTCTTTGAAGGTGGCAACCTTTTGCATGTGTTCAATCATAATAGAAGGCAGACTCACAGGAGTAAAACTGTCCAGTTGATCCATTAGGAATAGGTCAGACTTAGAAGTCACTGATCTCCTTTCGGCTTGAGGCAATAAAACTTTGTTAACCAATTCAAACAACAGCTGGTAAATAGGGAGTAGTGCTTTCTTATGGATCTGGTCCCCTTTCTGGTTAGCATTGTTTTTTACCATTGCATTTCTGAAGTTATACTGAAACACATATCTTACACTGGACACACCAGCTGTAGGAACTTTTAAGATCTCTCCAAGCAATGTTACATTAAAGACGATGTCCACCGCATTGACCAAAGCACAAACATGGTCAGTATTAACTAGAAAGAGGCTAGCAAAGAAACTTTGCACCTCCTCCTCATACACCTTAGGTGCATCAATTTGAAATAGATGCACCCAACGTTGAAACTCGACCATTTCCAGAATTTGGCACATCCCAGCCATCTCAGAAATTGTTGGGTCAAACGTACGACCCAGCAGAACTTTTTGATGCCTCAGGCGCTCAGAGCCAAGGCTGACTTCACTTCTCATTTTCTTCACAGAACCAGGTTCTTCAAAAGATTCAGACTTGCGTTTCCCGGATTTCTCTCCACTGACTTTGCCTTTTCCCTTGGATTTGACTAGGACATCCTCATCAGACATGGAAAACTCACTCACTTCCTCTTTCATCTTAGACCTAGATGTTGACCCTTTCTCTATTGAAATAGGCTTTGCCTTTTTTGAAGACCACCTAACAAGTGAACCAGGTTCCTCTGGGGTTCCCTCTTCCACTTCGACTACTGGGATCGCCTCATCACTTACAAGTACACCGTCTTTCACCAACTTTCTTCTTTTCTTCTTACTATTCTTCTTGCTCTTTTGAAGAGCAGAATCATAGGCAACTTTAACTTTAAGCCTGGTAGTAGGTCGTTTGATTTCAGACTCAGGGGTGGACACAACCCTCCGCTTACTTATGAATGCATCAAAAGCCACATTATCTAGGTCTTCTTCATCACTGGATCTCATTTCAGGTGCTTGAATTTCTAGGGGCACAGCATCGAATGCAGGAACAACACTGTCCTGGGGATGAGAGCCCTGATCTGGGTCCTCCAGAGAGGGATCAGGTTCCTCATGTGATGCCCCAGTAGTATCTGCTACTGCATCCCCTTCAACAGCTACAATGGCCCCTTCTTCCTCCACACTTTATGTCTCGTATTTCTGAGATGTAATCTCATGCAATACACCATCAGTGGATACCACAAACACGGTTACAATATTTTTCTCTTTCTCAACTAGTGCTCCACAACCATGGAATCGGTGGCAATAATGGCAAAACCCTTTGTGACCTCAGGATTTTAACCGTGTTCTCCACTTAGGGTTTGACTGGTGGCAACATCAGACGATGGGGAGAACGGAGCAGTAGTTTCAAGGGTTTCTGAACTAGGAAAAGATTGGGAAACTGGGGAAGGTGTGACTGTAGTAGCAGGAGTAATAGAGGGTGAGGAAGGCTCAGTGAGAATGGAAGGTTCCATAGATTGATCAATGGTAGTTACAACTGAGGCAAGGAGATCGAAAGTCGTCTCAACCATTGAACGAAGTGGTGTGACAATCCTCCTTTTTGGGTGATTCTAGTGTAAGACTTATGGTTAAGAAGAGCAAAAGAGAGGATTTTTAAAAGGAGAGGATAATTATGAAGAGAGAGGAATAGGCACCGGTTCTGAAACGGCGGTTGGACATGGAGAATTGCAATGTTTCAGAGGGAGATGGAACATATTGAAATGAAGAGACGTGACAGCAGGATCTGAAAAGTTGATGACATGGCAGTTGTATTTTATACCCTTTTTAAGACATGTATTAAAGGATGCACAGAGCTACTAACCTTTGGTACAAGAACCAGGTTCTTGATTTTCTTTTTTTTTTGAAAAGAATCAATCCTCTTTTATCATTCATGCACTGCATCTATCGCCTCTATGCTCATCATGTGTGTTTAACTGCAACGGTATTGAAGTGAGTTAGACATGGCCAGAAAACACTTTAAGCCAGTTATTTCTTAAGGGTAAAAGCCAGCTAAAGAGGAATCAGGTTCTCAATTTGGCTTCAACAGCCCCAGCTTCACTCTGTTTCTTTCAAATTGTTCCCTACTTAGCGCCTTGGTGAAAATGTCTGCAATTTGATCTTCTGTGCTGCAGAACTTCATACATATCAACCCTTTCTCCACATTATCTCTCAGAAAATGATGTCTCATCAATATGTTTTGTCCTTTTGTGTTGAACTGGATTCTTGGCCATGTTGACTGCACTGGTATTGTCACATAGAAGGGGCACACTCTTAGTGAGTACCCCAAAGTCCTCCAGTTGCTGCTTGATCCATAGAAGCTAGGAGTGTTCATAAAAACCCAAAAAATCGAACCAAATCGAAAATCAAACCAAACCGATCAAAAAAATCGATACTTTTGGTTTGGTTTGGTTTTGGTTTTGAATTTTAAAAACCGATCAAATTTCGTTTGGTTTGGTTTTGTTTTGGTTTTAATCGGAAAAAAAAACCAAACCAAACCGACTATAGGAGTAGCTATTTTAAATTTATTATTACACCTGTATATATGTATATTGTTATAAAAAGTTTCAAAAAAATTATGGTAAATGTTAATAGTTTGCACTTTTAATATAGTTCTTTACCTTTACATTCTAGTTTGATTGGTAGTTTTCTTTTGTTTAGTGTAAGAATCCATTTCGTGTTAAAAATAACATATTTTTAATTGAGTCCTTAAATTATTCATCACTATTTGATTCAATTATCATCAATATATTTTGGTAAATAATAGATTTCTCAAAGGGCAATTGATTTGAAAATGTGATCGCCGGAATATGTGTTTGGTAGTGTATGTCTTATATTTTTAAGAAAAAATCGAAAAATAACCGAAAAAATTGAAAAACCGACATAAACCGAATCGAGAAAAACCAACTTAATTGGTTTGGTTTGGTTCTAATATTTGAAAAAACGACTTACTTGGTTTGGTTTCTTTTTAGGGAAAAACTGATCCCAACCGAACAATGAACACCCCTAATAGAAGATGAGCACAACAGGATGTTGCAGCTACATATTCAGCTTCAGCTATTGAAAGAGCCACTAAATTTTGCTTCCTTGTACCCCAAGAGATAAGACATGAACCTAAGAAGTGAGCCATTCCAGAAGTGTTTTTCATGTCCACAAGATAACCTGCATAGTCTGCATCATCATACCCAATCAGATTAAAACTATCACTTGATGGATAATACAGCACCAGGTCTTGTGTTCCTTTGAGATATCTCAGTATTCTTTTGGCAGCCTTCAAGTGAGATTCCTTGGGATTTGATTGAAACCTTGCACACAGCCACACGCTAAAAACAATATCAGGTCAACTAGCAGTAAGATAGAGGAGAGACCCAATAATGCCTCTGTACATGGTTTGATTCATAAGAGATCCAGTTTCATCCATGTCCAGTCGGGTGGCAGTTACAATGGGAGAGTCTATCACCTTTGATGCTTCCATGTCAAACCTCTTCAAGAGCTCTTTGATGTATTTTTGCTGACAAATGGATATACCCTTTGGGGACTGTTTTACTTGAATACCCAAGAAGAAGTTTAGTTCCCCCATCATGCTCATTTCAAATTCACTTCCCGTGAGTTTTGCAAATTCTTCACACAGAGAGTCGGCTGTTGCTCCAAAAATGATATCATCAACATAAACCTGAACAATGAGTAGGTTCCTTCCTCGTTTCTTTAAGAAAAGAGTATTGTCAATTTTTCCTCTCTTAAAACCATTTTCCAAGAGGAACTTTGACAGTTTTTCATACCAAGCTCGAGGAGCCTACTTTAGCCCGTACAGATCTTTGTCCAATTTAAACACATATTCAGGGTGCTCATGACATTCAAACCCTGGGGGTTGCTTCACATAGACTTCTTCCTTAAGGAGTCCATTCAAAAATGCACTCTTGACATACATTTGGAACAAGGTGAAATCCATATGAGATGCAAAAGCCATTAGAATTCTAATGGCTTCCATGCAAGCCACTGGAGCAAATGTTTCATCATAGTCAATCCCTTCCTCCTGATTATAGCCTTAGACCACTAGCCTGGCCTTGTTCCTTGTGGTAATTCCATGTCCGTCGAGCTTGTTTTTGAATACCCACACAGTTCCTATAATGGTTCGATCTGGGGGTCTAGGTACCAGGTGCCACACATTGTTTCTCTCAAACTGATGCAGCTCGTCTTTCATGGTTGTAATCCAATCTGCATCTTTCAAGGCTTCCTTGATATTTTTGGGATCTATCTGGGAGAGAAAGGCTGAGAAGGCTAGTGAATTTCTGGCTCTTGACATGGTTTGTACTCCGGAATCTAGAGGAGTGATAATGTCATCTATTGGATGAGAGCTTTGGTGTCTCCAGTTAGACGCCTGAGGTTCATTCTGAAAAGAGAAAGGTATGTTTGGCTGATTTTCCTCTATCCTTCTCTCAGGTGCTAGTGGAGTTCCCTGAACTGCATCAACCACTCTTTCTTCAGCTTCAGTGGTTGTAACTGAAGTGTTTGGTTCTGTTGATGACGAGGCAGCGTTGTCTTCATTTGGCTCCTTTACTTGACCCATCATATCTGCCTTTCTGTTTGTCATGTTAATGACTTCACCAAGAACTAGTGAGAGTTCTCCATCTTGATCTTCCTCAGCACTCTTCTCAAATGATGGATAAGATTCATCAAAAATAATATGGACATTTTCCTCAATACATTGAGTTCGCTTGTTATATATCTTGTAAGTTTTGCTTTGAGAAGAGTAGCCCAGAAATATTCCTTCGTCACTCTTGGCATCGAATTTACCAAGCTGGTCCTTTCCATTGTTGAGAACATAACATTTGTATCCAAATGTTCTTAGGTGAGTTAGCTTTGATTTTCTTCCATTCAACAATTCATATGGGGTTTTGTTCAGAAGTGATCTGATCATGTACCTGTTCACTAAGTAGCAGGCAGTGTTAACAACTTCAGCCCAGAAGTTCTTTACAATTTCACTGTCAATCAGCATTGTTCTTGCCATTTCTTCCAAAGTTCTGTTCTTCCTTTCTACTACTCCATTTTGCTGGGGAGTTCTGGGAGCTGAGAAGTTGTGAGTGATGCCATTTTCATTACAGAATTCTTCAAATTTGACATTGTCAAGTTCTGAACCATGATCTGATCTAATGCATACAACTCTAGACTCCATCTTCACCTAGATTTTCTTCACAAAGGTCACAAATACTTCAATAGTTTCAACTTTTGTTCTGAGAAACAGAGTCCATGCGAATCTGGAATAGTCATCCATGATTACAAAAATGTATCTTTTTCCTCCTCTGTTTTGCACTCTCATAGGTCCACACAGATCCATATGCAGAAGCTCTAGTGGCTTTGAGGTGCTCACATCTCTTTTAGACTTAAAAGAGGACTTCACATGTTTTCCTCTAGCACAGGCATCACAGACTTTTTGCATCTTGAATTGTGACATAGGCAGACCATGGACCAGGTCCTTCTAAATTAGTTTGTTCAGAAGGGAAAAGCTTGCATGGCCCAGTCCTCCGTGCCATAGTTCAACATCATTATCAACAGCTTTCAGATAACTCAAATCACCACTCTGTAAGGATTTGAAATCAGCAACATAGATGTTCTTGTATCTTTTGGCCACCAGTACTATTTCACCGGTCACAAGGTCAGTGACTGTACATATTTTGGACAAGAATTCCACCTTATTTCCTTTATCACAGATTTGAGAAACACTCAGGAGACTGTACTTAAGCCCATTGACATAGCACACATTTTCAATAGAATGATGAGTGGCTTTCCAACTTTTCCAACTCCAAGAATGTACCCCTTTTTACCATTGCCAAAGGATACACTCCCTCCTTGCAGGGCTTTTAGTGAAAGAAAGTCTGTGGTGTTCCCAGTCATATGTTTTGAACACCCACTATCCATGAACCATTGTTGACCGCTTCCTTTCACTGTTCCCTGCATAAGAGATTATGAGTTAGTTTTAGGAACCCAAACAAGTTTGGGTCCCTTGTAGTAAGCAAGAGGATGAATAAGAGTTCTCTTAGTCCATGTAGATAATGTGCATTTTTGTGAGTGGAACGTCCCTCTTTTGTAGTCACTGTTTCAGTAATCACTTTGTCTTTCTGAACTGATTGATTCTTGGCCTGGACACCTTCTTTGAAGCGCCTAGTGTTCCCACATCGGGTACAAGGCCAGTTATCAGAGACAGTGACTTACTTACTGTGAGGGTTGTGAGAAGTTTTCTCCCTTTGGAACCCTGCTCCCTACCTTTTTTCACAATCATTAGTAAGCAAGGAAGTGGTAGCTTCTGAGGACCAGGTCCACTTTAGGGACTTTTCAAGATCTTTCTTTACTCTTTCCATATTAGTTTGGAGAAGCTCGTTTTTCTCAATTTCAGCACACATCCTAAATCTCATAGCTTTCACCTCATTTTCAAGACTAATGTGTTCCCCACTTGCTATCTCCTTTCCCTTTTCAGAACTTTCAGGTTTTGACTTAGTCCATGGTTTCACTATTGTTTCCCTTTGGTCTGCAATTTCTGCCAACAGATCACTCTTTTCTTTTCTGAGGATTTCAATGGTTTTCTTATGGTCAGTAACTACAGCCACTAAGTCGTCTCTAGTTTGTTCAGATTATCCTAATTCTAAGATCAAAGAATCCCTATCCTCTACAAGACTATGAAAGGAAGTGATTAATACATCAGCTAAAGACATGAGTTTTTTTGGAGAATAGGATTTCAGATTTCTCTTAACATCCCTGAAATTTACCTCTTTGTTGCCATTGCCTTCATCATCATCTGATTGAGCCATCAAAATAAAAGATGAATCATATCCAATCTCCTCGCCTTCAACTGCCATCATGGAACTATCACCTGTATCAGGTTCATCTTCAAACTATTTTACTTGTGTAGTTCCTTCATGAGCTGTTTGCAAAGCTTCCCATATCTCCTTGGTAGTGTCACAGGTGGAGATTCTATTGTACTCTTTAGGTCCCATTCCACATACTAGAATTTTTTTGGCACGAAAATTCTTCTCCACAGTTTTCTTGTCTGCTTCAGTGTATTCTTTGCTGGTTTTTGCCATTGAAAATGGAAATTCCTCTAGTACCTTGGTTGGAACATAAGGACCATAACAAATGATATCTCATAGCTCACAATCCTCAGCCATGATAAAATCATGCATTCTAGCTTTCCACCACCAATAGCATTGTCCATTAAACTTGGGGGGGGGGGTCAGTATATGGATTGACCTTCTTCAAAATTTGGTGGAGCCGCCATGAGGATCCTTCCAAGGTGTTAGCCTAATAGGAGAAACTTGCTCTGATACCAATTGTTAGTTTGTATGAGTCCACCAAACTGTAGAGTACCTGGTCCTCTACAAGATTCTGCTGAGAATGCTAATAAAACAGTACGTAAATAAGGCATAGGATTTTTTAAGTGAAAAAATCCCACACAAGGGGATCAAAAAACTACGACCTACACCTGTAGGCTTTTAACTTCACTAACTTGTAAAGAACAAAATTTCAAGCCACTTTGCAACGACTTCTATTGCAAAGGATTTACTCAACTAACTTGTGGTACTCTTACCACAAACCACTTTGTGACTTCCTAGTTACAAAGGATTTTTCTAACTTGTGATACTCTCACTACAAGCCACTTTGTAACTTTACAATTACAAAGACTTTTCCTTATGACTAAATCTAGTCACAACATAAACTCAAGGAGTTTAAGGATTTACAAGAGGGCCTAATCAAACACTTCTAGGTAAGCAGTTTAGAAGATACAATAAGTACAATAACAAAGTTACAACTCAACTAGGACAACAATAAGCTATCTTTTAGGAACTGGTTCGTAGTTGCGTTCAACCTTGTTCTTCAAGCTTGTGAGGATTGATTTCTCTGTTTATGCAAGAAGCTTGAATAAGAAACAGAAACCTTCAAGTGATGTTTTGTATAAAACTCATTGTAGGTACAGCTTGACCACATCACTTGAAATGATGTGAGTACTTTATTTGGTTAGAGAATTAGTAGGCGCTGGAGACAGTGCAGTGCGGTAGAAATAGTACCGTCAGTCACTTCATTTTCAGCTATGTCCAATTGTTATGAGGAAACCACAAGAGTATCATGTCCTTGTGTGGGTTCCTAGCTCCTAAAGCTGTAGCAGTTCACCTTTAGCTAGAATCCGTTAAAGCTTGCAGTGGTCCAAGTAGGTCAGGTTCCTTTTCTAGTTCTTAACAGTAAGTTTGTTAGGTCATCAAAATAAGACAAGAATATTTAAAATCTATCAAAGATAGTGATTATGAAAACAATACCGATGAGTTTGGAGATGACACACCCTTCCTTGATGAGGGTGATGATGAGGAGGAAGTGAATGTCGAACCTGAACTGATGAGGGATCATGCTCCTCCACCTCCCATTAGACCAAGAGTGTACGAGTCTCACGTGCCGTTTCATGAGCAGAATATTCTCTACCTTGATAATTTGCCAAGTATGCCGGATGTGGATGCCCTTACAAGGGATGCTGATGAATTTCGATCAGCAATGTGGGATGAGTCTAGACCAACGGTACTGGCAAAGGGCATGTATTTTCCTAATAAAGCTCGCCTAATCAGGGCTGTAAAAATCTACAGCATAAGAGAGTGTCGTGAGATGACGGTAAGGGAGTCAACTCCGAAGGTATACAAGGTTGTATGTCGGTGAGACTTTATGGGTTGTAATTGGATGTTGCGTGCGAGCAAGAAGAAATCAGGCTTGTGGAAAGTGGGTAAATATATTAGCACCCACAAATGTGAAATGGACACATTCAATGAGAATCACTTTAACTTGGATGTAGAATTGATTTCTCTTGTCTTGATTCCATAGTTGGAAGTGCCCATTAGGTTCAAGATCAAAGAGTGTATTGCAGCCGTCCACCAAGAATATGGTGTACTATAACCAAAAGAAAGGCATATCTCGGGAGCAAACATGCTTTTGAAATTATTTATGGTGACCGGGATAAGTCATTTTTATCTCTACCCAGGTACATGCCGCACTGAAACACTTTAACCCAGGGACTATTGTTGAATGGAGGCATGAGCGGAGTCCGGGAAGACCAAAATTATTTTCAACTATGTGTTCTGGTCATTTAAACCAGCAATTGATGGTTTTGTGCATTGTCGTCTGGCAATTTCCATAGACGGTACTCATGTATATGGAAAGTATGATATTAAGCTTTTGATCGCAGTTGCAGTAGATGCCAACGGACAAATATTTCCACTAGCTTTTTCCATTTATGCCAATGAAAGCAAAGAGACATGGACGTTTTTTTTGAACCACTTGAAGCAGCACGTTGTCAAACAGCGTTCAGGTATTTTGTCTAATATCTGATCGGTATTGTGGTATTTTAAGTTCTGTATGGCATTTGCTTGAATGGCAAGAACCCTATGCATACCACTGTTACTATGTCAGGCACCTGAAGGCCAATTTCCAGAAGAAATATCACGACAAGGCCTTGCATGATTTAATGTGGATAACTGCAACTGAGCACCGGTAGTGCAAATTCACGAGGCGCATGGAAGCGATCCGGCAGTTAGATCTACGAGCCTATACTTGGCTGATATGACATGAGCTTCACAAGTGGACATTGCATGTTGATGGTGGCAGATGATGCGGAGCCCTGACTACAAATGTGTCGGAGTCATTCAACGGCTTATTAAAGTCTGCACGTGGATTGCCTGTCACTTCCATGGTCCGGATGACATTCAAACATATTGCGGAGAAGGTTGTTGAAAGGCATAGAGCTACATCGGAATTGATGGACAAGGGTGTTTAATTTATGCCAATACCGATGCGAAGATTTGAGAAATACAGGAGGCAAGCATATTGGCATTCATATTTATAGTACGATCACGATTGGGGTGTTTTTGAAGTTCGCACCACTATCCGTGGACACCGAAGGAATAATCTACACATCGTGAATGAAGCCAACAGGTTGTGTTTATATGGGAAATGGATCATCTACCACATGCCGTGCGCACATGCCATGAAGTTCTTTCAACAAATTGCTTTAGGGGAAACCAACTATGTTGATAGGCAATACAATGTTGATGCATACATAAACACATATAATAGGCAGTTGCAGCCATTGGGTGCTGAGCATTATTGGTCGCCGGAACCATTTAAAATGTTGTATAACAAGGACTATTTGTGCAAGCTGCAAGTGCAAAAGAGAACGCGTATACGGAACCAAATGGATGTTTGTGATACCGTTTATGCGCGTAAATATGGCATATGCTCGCAAATAGGACACGACGGTCATAAATGTCCTTCAGCTGGTGTGGGTGGCGGTGGTAATCCAGCTCCTGGTGCAAGTTCGTCGAATGTACCTAACTATCAAGGATACACCTAGTGTTTTGTTTTAGTAATATTTTTTTGTAATAAGTGTTTGTACTTGTTTATGTTGCAATATCTATCAAATAAAATTATGTTCCACAGTCTTGTTACATCTTATTTTTTAACATGACCTTTTGAATTGGGATGATGATATGGTAGTTCTAACACTCTACTTATTGGTTTTAGTAAAGAAGACCAATCTGAAGATTGAAATTTCATAACATAATATTCGAAGAGATAAAAGCACAACAACCATAACTAAAGCAACATACATGAAATAAAAGATAATAAAGGATAAATCAAGACATTGCTGTTTCGTTTCAGAAAAATTGAATATATATAGCGCGATACAATACTACATTTTGTGTGTTGTCATGTCAGTCTGAAAAGCTGACCGACTGCGCAAAAGTTGTTTCGTTCCAGAAAAATTAAATATGTATAGCGCAGTACAATACTACATTTTGTGTGTTGTCTTGTCGGTATGAAAAGCTGACCGACTGCGAAAAAGCTACTTCATTTCATAAAAATCAATATGTATAGCGCGGTACAATACTACGTTTTATGTGTTGTCTTGTTGGTCTGAAAAGCTGACCCAACTGCGCAAAAGCTATTTCGTTTCAGAAAAATTGAATATGTATAGCGCGGTATAATACTACGTTTTGTGTGTTGTCTTGCCTATAAATAACGGGCGCATTCTAGTTATTTTATGTGCTTAACAATAACTAATAGCAAATATTTCCATAAAAGCAAGGTTTTTCTTTACGCTTTAACAAATGTCTGAACCCCTTTATGTCCCAAGGTGCGAGTGCGGCAAAAAATGCATGATGCACGACTGTTGGGAAGAAGCTGGACGCCGCTATTGGGCGTGTATGAACAAGTTTTATAGGGTTCCCGACGAACCTATTTGCAATTTTGAGGTATGAATTGATGAACCCTGTCAGCAGGAATACTACAAAGAAAAGTTGCAGCATCTTCATTGTTTGTGTTTGAAGCAGTAGGAATATGAACGACAATACAAACGAGAATTTGCGGAGTTGAAGGAGAAACTCAAGGAGGTGGAAGAAGAAGAAAATAAGATAGAAGACAAATTTTAAGTGGTTGGAGCAGAGAATACTAGGCGGTCGTGACTAAACAATGACATGTACGTGTTGATCATAGTAGTGTATCTTTATGTTTCACGTGTCATGCGTTTTCATTAGTTGTACTGAATTTAAGTTATGTTAGGTTTGCTATGTTTGTGTTTGTGTTGTAGTGTTAAAATAAAATTGTTGTTCAAATTGTGTTAAAATAAAATTGTTGTTAAAATAAATTCTTGTTATTATTTACATAAAATACAAAAAAAAATCAATGTGTCCCACAGCCTGTGTGCTTTAATGCAGCCGCTGGCCTGAGGCGCATTCCCTGTCGCCCGGGTACACTATTAGGATCATCCTCATCACGTCGCCTCTTTATATGAGGATGCGCTGCAGTATGATCGCCAGTAGGGCTGGCAGGATCAGTAGAAGGGGTCGTCAGTCCGTCAGCAACCTACAAAATAATTAGTAAGCTTAGTATATGAAAATGTATATTAGTAATGTACGTGTTAAGTCAAAAATATTTTCTAACCATGGTCTCGTCGGACTCCTGAATATAAGCATCTATTTTGTACTCAGCATCACATAAAGTGGACTCCGTGATGGGCTGGGATGAATCCTTAATAAGAAAATTAAAAATTAATTTATGGAAAATCATTGAGGAAAAAAAAACAAATTAAAATTTAATAGTAATACAAAAATACCTGCGCCTGTGATAGATCCGCCGCAACCGCCGACGATGAGCCAAAACTCAACCTGCGCCCACCATCCACGTCTCGGGTCGGCCGATCCTCAGCTGCGGTAGATAGGCCTGAAAAGAACTGCTCTACATTTGCTATAAAGCTCGTGCCCATGATCAACAATGGATCTAACAGGGTCACCTGCGATGCTGGCAGCTCCAGCTGAAGGTTGTACGACAGCATGCTGCTGGAAGGCTCGTCTTGCTGAGGGATGTAACCCGGATGATCATCTCCAAGATACTCATCAGGTGCCTCAACGTCCCCTTGCTGGGGACCACCTCCTCGTCGTCTCCCATGACCCCGTGGGGCACTCCTGCCTCATGGGGCAGCCCTAGCTCGTGCCCGTCCCCTCGGGCATGCGACAGGCCTAACCCAATGGTGGAGCTCTGGCACCACATAATCAGCAGCATGATCTAACCTCTCGCCCTTTCTGGTTCGTTGTAGTGTACGGAGAGCCAGCTCTATCACCTGTCGGCCATACTCAGTGACTGCAGGATTGTCGACATACTGCTGCATCTGCAGTCCTAACTGGTAGAATAAATGATGACCAATAGCATGCACAACGTTTAAAACATTAATTACAGAACGCTATATCACAGTTATAAGTATGGGTTCCAAAAAATATATACCAGTGCCTCGTGCTCCCAGAGTATGGTCTGTACCGACCGCCAACTTGATGAACAGGGTTCTCGATCATCAGTCGGGTAACGCCGCGATACCAGGACATATACATCTGAATAGTCGCTGCCTGGATCTATGAAGGTGGGGGCGGAATCAGGTCATCTCGCTGGTCCCAAGTATGGACTTGCGCCTCTAGCTATGCTACAAATGCGTTGTCCACCCTCGAACGATCATCCCACTAATAATGTAAAGCCTCTTATATAGGTCCCATCTAGGGGTGGGCATAAAATCCGAAAAACCGAATTCTGAACCGAACCGAATTAATTCGGTATTTCGGTTTCGGTTTTTTCCGGTATTTCGGTCCAATTCGGTATTGCAATTTCGGTATTTCGGTACGGTCTTCGGTATTAAAATTCTGAAATTTCGGTATACCGAAATACCGAAAATCTGATTTTTAAAAGATATTTTCTTAATTATTACTGCCCAGCCCATCGCCCCAGCCCCAAACACCCAGAGGCCAGCCCATCGCCCCAGCCCCAAACACCCAAACCATCGCCCGCCCCAGCCCCAAACGCCCAAGCCCAAGCCTAAACTCTAAAGGTCATTTGTCCAATTCAGATACAAAAGAGAAAGTGAGAAACCCTGATTCAGATCAGATCTAATTCAAATGGACGCTCTCGATTCTGTGTTCGATCCTCTTAGAGATTTCGCCAAAGACAGCGTTAGGCTCGTCAAAAGATGTCACAAGCCTGATCGTAAAGAATTTACCAAGGTTGCTACTCGTACAGCGATCAGTTTTGTTGTGATGGGATTTGTTGGATTTTTACCAAGGTTGCTAATCGTAAAGAATTTACCAAGGTTCCGAGCTCCGACTCCTCACTCCTCAGTCCTCACTCCTCACAAATTCCGGGCAAACGAAGATGCTGCTGTTGCGAACTTGCGATAGTTTCAATTTTCAAAGGTATGTTTCTACTTTCTAGCGATTTCTACTTTCTAGCGATGGAAATGAATTTGATGAAGATTTCTAGCGATGCTCTTTAGCAAAGATTAATTTTATATTCGAAACTCATTTTTTTAGATCAATTGTTTGATTAGGTATAAAGTAGGTTGACATATGAGAATCATATAAGGTATAGCAGTAGAACAGGGAATGAAGATAGTAGTTTCGTGAAATTTCTTTAGCAGTAACCGTTGGCAGTTGTGTATTGATATTGATTGAAGTAACTGATACAGGAAAATGATTAATTTATGTAGCCCGTTGCACAAACTGTAGTAATTGTATCTTACTAGAGCTAACTGGATAGAAACTGTACTAATTTCTGCTGCTGCTGCTCTCTGTTCTTTAGCAATGGACATAGTACTCTAATTAATTTTGGATAGATCATATTAACTGGATAGAAACTGTACTAAGGTGATTACAAAAAGATTTTGTTTTCTCTTTCTATTTTGTTAAAATCTTCTTTAGACTTGGTGGAATCTTCAACTTTATTCAGACTGATATATGACTATATGTTAATCGGCGGGCTAATGGACTCAATATTGTGTTACTGCCCATCAACAGGCAAACATAAATCCTTCCTCAAGTTGAGTAAATTTTCTTGTAAATTGAGAAAACAAACATGGAGAACAAAGAAGAAGATGTAAGATTAGGAGCAAACAAATATTCAGAGAGGCAAGCGATTGGGACGGCAGCACAGAGTGACAAGGATTATACGGAGCCACCACCAGCGCCACTGTTTGAGGCAGGAGAATTGACGTCTTGGTCATTCTATCGTGCAGGAATTGCTGAGTTCATGGCCACTTTCCTCTTCCTTTACATCTCTATCTTAACAGTGATGGGTGTTTCAAAGTCTGAGTCCAAATTCTCCACTGTTGGTATTCAAGGCATTGCTTGGGCTTTTGGGGGCATGATCTTTGCCCTTGTCTACTGTACTGCTGGCATTTCTGGAGGACACATAAATCCAGCAGTGACCTTTGGGTTGTTCTTGGCAAGGAAACTGTCGTTGACAAGGGCAGTGTTCTACATGGTGATGCAGTGTCTTGGTGCTAGGGATTCACATGTCCCTCTTTTGGCACCATTGCCTATTGGATTTGTTGTGTTCCTGATACACTTGGCCACAATTCCAATCACTTGTTTCTCTGCTGCTGCATCTTAGTTCATGCTTGCAGATGCTGTTCAGATGGTTTGGATGTGTATTGTGTTAAGTGTTAAGTTGTGTAATGTGTTGTGTAGTTGTGTACAGATTCAATTATGTACTGTGTTAAGTGTTAAGTTGTGTAATGTGCAGTTTTTGCTTGTAAAGAAGTTGTTGTCTTGTTCAGCTTTTGCTTTTCACTTATTCAATTGTGCATGTGCCATCAGATTCAGATCAGCCATGTGCAGTTGTGCACTGTTATATATCGGAAAACAGTGCACCAAAATATTGATTATTTCATTGATATTCATTGATTGTTAAACCGAAACCGTACCGAAACCGTACCGAACCAAAATAAGAAATACTGAACCGTACCGAAATATTTTGGTATGGTATTTGGTATACACAATTGATAAACCGAATACCGAAATACTGAACCGAAATTCTTAAATACCGAACCGAAATACCGAACGCCCACCCCTAGTCCCATCAGTATAGTCTGCGGACGGCCAAACTGGAGAAGTACCCGCTCTATAGCATGATGCTCCACAACATCGAGGCACATCAGCGGGACGAAAGTGCTCCAAATCAGTCGGTCGGCTGAGCAATAATCGAGCAGGCCAGCTATCAAGTCGTCGATGTATAGCGTCCAGATGAACTATCAAATAATAACATAAAAGTGAGTATGCGCAACACAAGTGAATTTATAACAAGTAAGTTTAGGTACATATTTACCTTTGCGGCCTCTAGCATATCCAACACATCCCTAACAAGGGGGAGATTATGATGAGCATTAATGGCTCAGTAATTTCCATACCGGAGAACCCACCTCCTAGCTAGAGGGAGAAACGGAGGTGCTACATCCGGAGGTAATGGTGGTAGAGGTGGATGCAACGGCAGGAACCGCTCCCATGCCCAAACCTAACATACAAGGTTGACGTAAAGTTTAAGAGTCATTTTGACTATATAGAATTGGAAGTAATGAACAGAGTATTCGAATATGTTGTCACCTGTAGAAGCGGCAGAAAATCACATACGTCGTTCTAGGTGCCCATGCTTGCCCGACACATACTCATATACAGGTAAGTGAGAACAACAACACCCCAACTGTACTAGGGTAACTCATCTAGCTACTGAAGATGATGTAGAAATTGCATACTCACTAGATTTCCCGAAGTATTTGGGAACAAGACACCCCCAAAAAGAAGGAGCAGCACCAACCTCGTGTACCGGTAAATATGTAGATCATCTGTCTCGCCGGTGATGTCGGGGTGCAATACCTCAAAATGCTGTCTAATAGCTGTCACAGAAATGCGACTACCCCCTGAAGTTGCAGCCTTACCCTGTGGCCTGAAACCAGTGAACTGCTGCAGCAAGTCCAAATACTGGGCACGCGACATAGATCTCATATACTGAGGCAGTACAATGGCCAGTCCATCAGCAAGCAACCCATATAAAACCTGAACATCCTAAAGCGTGATGGTGGCCTCGCCAATGGGCAGGTGGAAAGTGTGCGTCTCTAGTCGCCAGTGCTCTATCAAGGCCGTGATCAGAGACCAGTCGAGCTGCAGCCGCGCAATCTGAAAAATCCTATGGAAGCCCGTATCAAGCAGGCGCTGGACTACACGGGGATGAAAATCTCTGCCCCTCATAAAGTCCCACACGCCATCCACTCTCCTGGCGCGGAGAGTCTGCCCCACTAGCTCTCCCGCCCATACGTAGGCGGACCTATGATCGTCCTGTAACATTAATATCTCATCCGAGAAAGGTCCAGGATGCACAGGCGCCACGTCCATGTCATCTACTGTATATTAAACAATATTAATTGTGTGTTTGTATTATAATAATTAATATTTAATTATTTAATTGGACAGAGTATATATCTATGGGTTCCAGGCTCGATATTTGAGTCCCAGTAGCACCAAGCTATCCTGAATTCTTATGTGTGTTAATTTCAATACTTTTCATAATTTTGTTTGTGTTGTAATAATTAATATTTAATTATTTAATAGGACAGAGTATATATTTATGGGTTCCAGACTCGATATTTGAGGCCGAGTAGCACCAAGCTATCCTGAATTCTTATGTGTGTCAATTTTAATATTTTTAAAATTTTGTTAGTTTTATAAATTAAATAATTAATTTTTAATTGGACAACATATATATCTATGAGTTCCACGCTCGATATTTGAAGCCTAGTAGCCCCAAGCTTTCCTTAATTCCTATTTGTGTCAATTTCAATATTATTCATAATTTTGTTTCTGTATAATAATTAATATTTAATTATTTAATTGGACAGAGTATATATCTATGGGTTCCAGGTTTGATATTTGAGGTCCAGTAGCACCAAACTATCCTGAATTCTTATGTGTGTCAATTTCAATATATTTAGAATTTTGTTAATTTTATAAATTAAATAATTAATTTTTAATTGGACAGCATATATATATCTATGAGTTCCACGCTCGATATTTGAGGCCGAGTAGCCCCAAGCTTTTCTTAATTCTTATGTGTGTCAATTTTAATATTATTCATAATTTTGTTCGTGTTATAATAATTAATATTTAATTATTTAATTGGACAGAGTATATATCTATGGGTTCCAGGCTTGATATTTGAGTCCCAGTAGCACCAAGCTATCCTGAATTCTTATGTGTGTTAATTTCAATACTTTTCATAATTTTGTTTGTGTTGTAATAATTAATATTTAATTATTTAATAGGACAGAGTATATATTTATGGGTTCCAGACTCGATATTTGAGGCCGAGTAGCACCAAGCTATCCTGAATTCTTATGTGTGTCAATTTTAATATTTTTAAAATTTTGTTAGTTTTATAAATTAAATAATTAATTTTTAATTGGACAACATATATATCTATGAGTTCCACGCTCGATATTTGAAGCCTAGTAGCCCCAAGCTTTCCTTAATTCCTATTTGTGTCAATTTCAATATTATTCATAATTTTGTTTCTGTATAATAATTAATATTTAATTATTTAATTGGACAGAGTATATATCTATGGGTTCCAGGTTTGATATTTGAGGTCCAGTAGCACCAAACTATCCTGAATTCTTATGTGTGTCAATTTCAATATATTTAGAATTTTGTTAATTTTATAAATTAAATAATTAATTTTTAATTGGACAGCATATATATATCTATGAGTTTCACGCTCGATATTTGAGGCCGAGTAGCCCCAAGCTTTTCTTAATTCTTATGTGTGTCAATTTTAATATTATTCATAATTTTGTTCGTGTTATAATAATTAATATTTAATTATTTAATTGGACAGAGTATATATCTATGGGTTCCAGGCTCGATATTTGAGGCTCAGTAGTACCAAACTATCATGAATTCTTATGTGTGTCAATTTCAACATTTTTAGAATTTTGTTAGTTTTATAAATTAAATAATTAATTTTTAATTAGACAACATATATATCTATGAGTTTCACGCTCGATATTTGAGGCCGAGTAGCCCCAAGCTTTCCTTAATTCTTATGTATGTCAATTTCAATATTTTTTATAATTCTGTGTGTCTGTTTTATAAATTAAATAATTAATTTTTTAAAGTGTAATTGGACAGAGTTTGTAGTTAGTAGATACTTAAACTATAAAGATTCTACGCGAAAAGCCTTTATATTTTACTATGCTAAAAGGCTCTATATTTTACTACGTTATAAGGCTCTATATTTTACTACGCTATAAGGGCACTAGTCTTTAAACAAATAAATAATCTAAACTAAATAAAAACAACAAACATATTTTAATAACATAACATTCACGAAATTACATATAAAACAGTAAAAGAAATTTATGAATATTTTTATTAACAAGAAAAATTATTTCTCAACTTTTAACTATTTTTTAAATACTAATAATTTAATCCGAATAAAAATAACATACTAATTTAATCGCAAAAAAAAACACAAAACAACATGGAAACATATTCAAGACAACTAATATGCATTATTGTACGAATTTCGACATAAACTAAATCGGAAGTTTTGGGTTGTATGCGGGACCTACAATTTTAACTTTTTGTGTGACGGGTGGGGTCCACTCGAATTTTTTTTTAGAGAAAAAGAGGAGGGGAGGGGGGGGTCGCTGTTTTTCGTAATCAGAAATGGAGGTTGAGGTTGTGTTCTGTCGTGGGGAAGGAGGGACTTTTATTTTAATAGGTAAAATACGATATTATACCGCGCTATATGTAAAACGCGATATTATACTGCACTTTACTTTAATGGCTAAAACTCCGTTAAAGTAAAACGCGATATAATACTATATTTTATATAGAAAAGTAATTTGTTTATACGGTAGAAACGTATTTTGAGTACAAAATATTGGGATTTAGGTTTCCGACTCGCATGTAGAGCACCTAAAAAACCAAGTTGACTGCTTGACATAAATCAATCATTCTTTGTAGAACAGTAAAATGGAGCCGCGCGGCTCGAGTAGTATTTATAGATTGTCATACCAAATACAATGCCGTGGCAGATAATGATTGGTGAAAGCATCCTGACGTGTGGCTCGAAGACAAAATCAATCAATGTCAACGGAACAAGACAAGGCGCCAATGGCCGTTAGGTTCCATGTCTCAATCAGCCAGCGTGGCAGCTTCACATCAAATCAAAACATAGATCAATATAAAAATAACTAATTCCTTTAAAAAAAGGATTTGACTGAAAGAGGCACCAAAGAGGCCTCAGCTTAATTCAGAGAAGAGGCCAAGCTTGCCATTATATGTCCATTGAGCTTCAATGTTGAAGCTTCCCCTTTGGTCTTTTTTCCCATTGATGGTAGGTGGTAGTGGTGGCGCTTCGTCAGCTGCAAATGGGCGGCGGAGAACCCGAAAACGAAGTGGACTTGCCGTCTTCTTTAGCTGGTGTGAAACTGGTTGAAGCACCTATTCTTTTTTTCGTTATTTCTCATAAGGCTATTACACTTGAGCTTGCCGACATCCATCGTGTAGCTGTGGACGCATTGGATACTGGCTCACAAGGCCTTGAATTAGTTGATGATCTTAGCCGCCGGTTAGATTTCTTGAAAATTGTATATAAGTACCATTGCGCTGCTGAAGATGAGGTAAAATTGTAGTTTCATTAATGTATTAATACATGGACATATAAGAAAAGGTCGGGAAGGGCCGAACCACAAGGTATATTATACCCGGCCTTACCTTACATTTCTGCCGGACGCTGTTTCCACGGCTAGGAGGCTTCTTTTCATTATAATAAATCTGTCAAATATCTATAAATATCTTACCGTGAACCTCAGGGGCGGACCTAGAGTATAGAATACAGGTTCCCGGGAACCCAATAACTTTTGCATAGACCATGTATTTATATTAAGAAATTCACTAAATATTTGTAAATATCTAACTGTGAACCCAGTTATTATTGCATATTAATCTGAAATTACGGTAGGAACCCATAAGCCTCAAATCCTGGATCCGCCTCGGATGAACCTAGTTATTATTGTATATTAACTTGACGTCGTCGATGTAGGAATCCATAAACTTTAAATCTTAGATCCGTCTACGAATGTATGTGAATGTTATTTGTTTGTATATATGCTTGAATAAGGTTCCAAGAAATGAAAAGAAGAGAAGTTAAACAAGTTGAATTGAACTTCACTTTTATAATCATAGTTAGATTGTGGTCTTGTAGATTCTCAATACACAACCAAGAATTGAACTTTACCACAAGGTTGGGTTTTTTTTTAAGTGTGACAATTATACTGTTTAGCTCATCGCTGGAATTCATCATCTTGTTGAACCTGCAAGGAAAAGAGTTGACTTTAGGATGCTAAGGGACAATTGAAGAGGTCCCAAACACAGAACATATTATGCTTCTGAAACTATGTGTTCACAGTTATTATCTGTTGAAATTGTAGTGATTTTTCACATATATATCTATTTTTCACGTAAAAAAGTATTGGATTCAATTGAAACCATTGCACGAAGGCTGCATCTGCCTCCAACTCTTCTGAGGTCCAAATGTTAATCTTGACAGGTCGTCTTTCTTGCACTTGATGCACAAGTGAAGAATGTGGTCTTTACATATTCTTTGGAGCATAAAAGTATAGATGATCTGTTCCATTCCATCTTTGAATGCTTTGATCGTTTACGAAAGGAAAAGGAGGATTTTGCCAACCTGTTCAACGAACTTACGTGTTACATAGGTACCATTGAGACTATTATCTCTCAGCATATGCTGAAAGAAGAGGAGCAGGTATTCACGAAATTTCATCATCTCCTTTTAGTTTGAAAAGTATTTCATTTTTCGCTGTTAAAGCCTTTATTGGTTTATAAATTTCTCAATACTTGTTTGGAAAAAAGTAATTCTGATTTATGCCTTGCCAATGGAAAAGGAGAGATTTACAGAGTTGACATGATATATTTCTTCTAGTTATATGGAGGATACTTAGCTCTATTCTTAGTGTAGCACATTGCAATATTATTATGATTTCCACCAAGGGGTTTCTACATGCCATGTAAAGACAATTGGAAACTATATTAAGGAACTGGAGCTCTGATAATCTGATCCTGTTCTCCTTATAAACACTTCTCTAGTTCTTTCCGTTTATATGTTTTGACCTTTTTCTTTATGGAACATTATGGTACTTAACCTTCAACGTAGATTTGCTCTAACAATTTCGTTCTCTCATTAAGTGAGTTGGGTTATTTCATTTTTTGCTCTTTCAATGTAATGGAGGGTGAGAGCACTGAGGGAGTGATCTACTTATATCGTTAACCCAAGTCTGATAACACAGCTCCATCTACTTATTTACAGCATTAGCTTAGAGTTCTTTTGTCAATAAAAATTGTGGTATATTACACTAAACACCACTTGAAAATTAAAATAGAAAAAGAAAAACTACTTAACATAGCTCCCCTTAATCAGTGAAAATATGAGGTAATCCCAGTTCTGATTGTCTAAAACTAAAACAGTTCGAGTGCCTTGAATATGACATGTTAGTTCTTAACAAAAGATTCTGTTTTTTTCTTCGGCTTCCTTTTGGTCTCTTTTCCTGAATTCTCTGGCATGTAATATCTGAATGCAGGTCTTCCCTTCGCTAATGAAGCAGTTCTCGTCCAAAGAACAGGCTAGGCTTGTCTGGCAGTACCTATGTAGTGTTCCCCTGTTGTTACTGGAGGATTTTTTGCCTTGGGTAACTACTACTCTTTCTTCAGTTGGAAAAACAGACTTACTGAATTTCATTCATGTTGTTTTACCCGAAGAAACACTGATTCAAGAGGTACATTGCAACCTGAATTTCCAACTACACAGTAAATAGTTTAAAGTGCTTAATCTAACAAGTTGATTTTTATTTTGAAGGTGTTCATCTCATGGCTTGATAAACATGGAAAAGGAGCTAAATCCCATTATGGAACAGCCAACATGAAGCACATTTTAAAGCTGGAAATGATGGTGGTTCAGTCCGGTGAAATGAAGCTACTGACAAAGCAGAACCCAATTGATGGTTTCCATCTTTGGCATGCTGCCGTCAGAAGAGATTTGAAAGAAATTCTGGAGGAACTACATCAATTAAGAAGCTCATTTTGTTTATCAACCTTAATGTCATTGGTAGCTCAGTTGAAGTTTTTCGCAGATGTTCTCAACTTCTACAGGTTAGAGTTTGCTCATCCAGTAACTTTTTGAGCTAAATTCTTGTAGTTGTGACTAAAACAAGCTTGTTCTTATTTCCTTAATCATGAATGTAACCTTATCTTAGATAGTCCTAAGAATCTAGAGGGCGATCTTTCGTGAGATAGAATGTCCAACATCAGTAATAGGCTCAATTCAGGTGAAGAATGCTGTAACAAAAGTTGTTGAATGCTGGTTTATCATTTTGAATTTTGATAGGTGTATCCCAACTTCATATCTGCATTTTTTTCCTAACAGTTACATTTATTTACAGCATAGCACTGGAACAAATCTTCTACCCCTTGTTAGATGAATTCATCAAGAGTGAGCCATCTATTTCTTATGAACAATTTATTGAAGGAAGTCAAATGGAAGGACTACAGAAATTATTATACTGCAACCTACAAGGTGGGATACAGTTAAATGTTCTCATAGAAATGCTTTGCCAGGAAGTAGAATCATTTGTTGAGAGGATCAGCAAAAAGCTTCATTTTCTAGAAACAGAGGTATATTTTCAAAATTTTATGGACAATTCAACTCAATGTTTATAAAAGGACTCTTGTAAAAAGCTTCAATATTAGCTTACACAATATTTTCACCGCAGTGCTATTTCCTGAAGTATTAAGTACTAGTTGGAAATTTGATGTTATTCTGACTTCTCTTTGTTCCCTGGTTATTTGCAGGTTTTTCTGGTCATTAGAGAGAACTGCAGCCATGAATTGCAGCTCTGGTTATTGTACAGAAGCCTGCAGATGTTGCCACTTGGGCTGCTAAAGTGCATGATTATCTGGTTCTCGGCTCATTTATCTGAGGATGAGTCCAAACTGATTCTAAGTAATGTCTTGCTGGGATCTCCTGTAGTTAACAGGTCCTTCGCTTCTCTATTGCATGAATGGGTTCGGACGGGCTATTCTGGAAAGATTTCTCTTGAAAAGTTTAGAAAAGATTTGGAAGAAATGTTCAGTAGCAGAAGCTCCTTGCTGGAGAAGTCATTTAATAGTGCTGGAAGTTGTTCATCACAATTGAACATGCAATCATTTGATAAATCTAATAATCTGTTATTGCAACCAGCTTCAGTCATGACAGCAAACAACAATGTATCTTATCAACCTCCTCCCTTTGGCATCATTGAGAAGGTTGATACATCTTATTCTAACGGGATCAATACGCATATATTTTTCTCAGACTCACAGAAAAACTTGTCCTTTCTTCCTGGAACTTCTTCCAGATCAAGAAATGACTTAAACTTCTCAAATCATGAATTTGTACCAATAGACTTTGTTCATTTCTTTCACAAAGGCTTGAAAAACGATATACAGTATGTTGTCTCCCTCTCAGTTAAGCTGGCTGAAGATGTTGGAATTCTTGCGGAATTTCAAGGACGCTTCCATCTTCTACAATTTCTATTGAAGATTCATAGTAATTCTGAGGATGAAGTTGTCTTTCCTGCTCTGGAATCAAGGGTAAATCTCCAAAATGTTAGCCATTCCTACACCCTTGACCATCAATTGGAGGTAGAGCATTTCGGCAAGATTTCTGTTATCTTAAGTAAGCTCACCAGTTTGCGAGGTGATGACATAACTGATGGTGAGAAGCTTAAGTATAAAAGGCTTTGCTTAAAGCTCCACAATGCATGCATATCTATGCAAAGAACATTAACTGACCACTTCAACCACGAAGAAATTGAACTCTTGCCACTATTCAGAGAATATTTTTCCATTGAGGAACAAGAAAAGATTGTCGGAAACATGCTTGGACGAACAAAAGCAGAGTTTCTACAAGAAATGATTCCGTGGTTGATGGCATCTCTAACGCCAGAGGAACAACACGGCATGATGTCCTTGTGGCGCAAAGTTACAAGACATACAAAGTTTTTCGAGTGGCTGGGAGAATGGTGGGAACCTATAAAGAGAGATGAGAGTGTAAATGTAGAAAAGGAACCGAAGGTTTCTCCTTTATTGTCTATTGATCCTCTGGAAGTTGTCTCTACATATTTGTCAAGAAATGGTGTTAAACAAGGAATCTGGAATGAGAAAAGATCAGACTTTTCATCAGCAGAGTTTGTTAATTGCAGTATTTGTCAGCATGGAACTTTTACTTCAGATAAAACACACAATGCCAAGGGAAAACAAAATGTTGATCTATCTGAAGATACAACACGATTTTCTACTGAGGTTGACAAGAAGAAGTACACTGAGGCAGTTGACCCTGTTACTCAGAAAGAGACAACTTGCCAGGGTATAGAACTATGTGAGAAATCAAGGAAACAGGAGCACCATATAATGAGTCAAGAGGATCTGGTTGCTGTAATAAGAAAAATATCCTGCGACTCCTCTTTGGATTCCGAAAAGAAATCACACCTCATGCAGAGCTTGCTAATGAGGCAAGTACATTTCAGCCTCTGTCCTTTGTTTTATTTATTAGGAAGCGGCCATCGATTCTTGTTCTCTTATTAACTGCATAAGCATGAACTATTATTGCACAACACCGAAACAATCATTGGTATTTTGACGAAAAACTGAATTAATCCACACCTAGGATGTCCAGTTCTCAGTTAAGTTTTTTCCTAGAAGTTCAGCAAATATAATTGTCATCTAACCTTTTAAATGTCCAAAGTTGTTTCTCTTCACTTGGAAAGAGTTGCCTCGGAAGGTATGGAAAACATACAATGGATAAATCTACAAGGATAACTAACCAATTAAACATTTAGAAAACGTATTCATAGTTTCCTGTCAAATATTGAGATCATGCAAATAAAAGTGCAATTCCTTTTCCTGGAATTTGTGAATGTGTTCAACTTACAATGGGTTTACTCTTATTGAATGAACACTTAAATGCAAAAACATTGGTATTTGTTGTTATCAAGAATTTCTAAATTCATGCTTCTGCAATTTTTTGGTCTTTGACTAGAGCTAATTGCTTTCTTTCAGTCAATGGATTGTGACGCAAAAGATATCTATTTCTGAGGCTGCTGCTTCCAACGATATGAAGAAATTCCCTGGTCAGTATCCCTCTTATCGCGATCAAGAGGAATCCATTTTTGGTTGCAACCATTACAAGAGGAACTGCAAGCTTCTTGCTCCATGCTGCAAGAAGCTCTTTACATGCATACGGTGTCATGATGATACTACTACTGATCATAGTCTGGACAGGTGAGTGTCATGCACTGAGTTGCCATTACTATCTGTAAATTCAGATTTTTCTTGTTTTCTACTTTTGAGATATCCAAATTCTGGTTATGACATTCTTGCAGAAAAACTATCACCCAGATGATGTGTATGAAGTGCTTGAAAATACAACCTGTCGGTCCTAGTTGCTCAACTCCTTCCTGCAGTAGCTTCTCCATGGGTAGATACTATTGCAAAATCTGCAAATTGTTCGATGATGAAAGGTGAGAAAATCAGGTTGGCATTTCTCATTGATCTTGTTAGCACCATATATTGCCTTGAAAAAAGAAAAGGAGAAGGTGGACATGGAAAAATGCATAAATGGGTAATCAATTGGTAGGTTAAAGTGATGGGTTCCTAATTGGTTTTAGCTACTAATAACTAGTGTGATGGACTTCTTATGCTATGAAGCATTCTTGGCTGAAGAATCTTTCATGTTTGAGAAGGAAAAAAAACATAAATGGAGTCCTTTTCCAGGCGAACTATAAAATTTATTGCCGATATTATGTCAAAATCTGGTTAGCAAACATGAGGCCTTTGAAAATTCGTTAAGCGAAGAAGAGGAAAAAATTAAATAGTTGCTGTAAGCTAATTTCATCAGTTATATGCTTATGCCTGCACTAGCCACAGTGAAAATTTTCTCTCTTTCTGGCTGGCAACTTTTAACAAAAGTGATTCAGAAGTCCAGGTTCACATTTTAGGAGCTCTATCTAAGTGTAATTGAGGATACAAGACAACTAAGTACAACTTGATAGACTTGCACTATGCATCTGTTCCCCCTCCTCTCTCCCCCCATCCCAAACTTCCTAAAAAAAATATGTGCGCTGTACTGCATTTCTTGTTCTAACACAACAGATTTTTGAACAGGCAAATCTACCACTGCCCTTTCTGCAATCTGTGCCGGTTGGGAAAAGGATTAGGGAATGATTACTTCCATTGCATGAATTGCAATGCTTGCATGTCAAAGTCTCTTTCTATTCACATATGCAGAGAGAAATGCCTGGAGGAAAACTGTCCGATCTGCCACGAATATATTTTCACATCGACCAATCCTGTCAAAGCTCTTCCTTGTGGCCATCTGATGCACTCTACATGCTTTCAGGTGTTAAGCTCATTTGTTTCTTGATTTAATAAATTTAGAGTGAACTTTCAGACTGTTCTGCTAATTCTTCTCGATTTTGCTCTTACTACTCCTTTTAGGACTACACTTGTACTCATTACACCTGCCCGATATGTAGCAAGTCACTTGGGGACATGCAGGTCAGAAAACGTTTTAGCGTAGAAATGTTTTTTACCGTTTTTCCTACTGCTACAGACTTACATTTTATCACATGTGTAATTACTTGGTACTTAATTTCAGGTGTACTTTCAGATGTTAGACGCGTTGCTGTCTGAAGAGAAAATCCCTGAGGAGTATGCTGGCCAGACTCAGGTTCACTTTTCTATTTATTGACTTTCATGAATGGACTTGCAATGATTGGCGGTTAGGCATATCAATCCCTTCTGACACTAAGGTTAATAACAGGCTATACTATGCAATGATTGTGAAAAGAGAGGAACAGCTTCCTTCCACTGGCTCTATCACAAATGCTCCTATTGTGGTTCATACAATACAAGACTTTTATGATCAAAATCCACAAGGAGTACGAACAGCTGATTCAATGCTCCCACAATGTAGATAACACAGTCGCCCACGAATGCTTGGAATGCATGAAACACTTCTGTTTATCATTTCACCAACTTATGCGTGCAGCACGTTCCTGGATTCTGATACGTTGTAAAGTTCTTAACAGTGAGGATGATGGTCCTAACTTCTGATATGTGACAATTTTGACCAAGTTAGCAGAAATAAATAATAAACGAGACATATTTATTTCTTGTTCATTTTTCCAAAATATATTCCTGACACGATTTGTTATATATTTTTCAATTTTTTGATGAATATATGGGAGTCTTGAATTTCAAGCTGAGCAGTTTGTCTATATTATTCAAAACGGTTCTTGTTTTCGTGGCACCAAGCGGATGAAAACTTAAGCATAATTGTCTCCTACATCCTAATTCTATATTTCTATGTTTTTTCCGTATAAACTTTAAACTGCATTTATTTTATCAATCAACTAATTCGCTTGATTGGTTGTTTTCTTGATATTGCAGCACCCTCTTGGCCTCTTCTATTATCTGTAATTTTATCAATCAACTAATGCGCTTGATTGGTTGTTTTCTTGATATTGCAGCATCCTCTTGGCCTCTTCTATTATCTGTAAGACCTTTGAGCATCTGCTTTCTTCGAGCCAAATATACCATTGCTTCCCTTTAATTTCTGCCTTTTCTCGAAGACTAATGTCGTTGTAACACTAAAGATCACATAAATCAATTCTTATTGTAGCAACAGAAACAAAATCTATTTGTCTTGCTCATTCTTCTAGAGAAATATTTCCTCGATGTACCAATAATAGATTATCAAGTGCTGTAGTTTGTGGTACTACACTACCTGTTATATCATGTCAATCATTATAGCAGCAACAACAACAACAACAACAACAAAAAAACCAGTGTATTCCCATAAATGGGATCTGGGGAGGGTAGTGTGTATGTAGATCTTACCCCTACCTTACAAAGATAGAGATGTTGTTTCCGATAAACCCTCGGCTCAAGGAACAATGGAGATAAAACAACAAGTAGCAAATTATAGTAACAATATATTAAGGTAACGGGCACAAATGACACAACATGTAATAATAAAGAACCATGAATAAGATGATACAAAAATAGTCCTAGTACTACTGGTAAGCCTAGGAGGAACACACTACTATATGTCAACCTACAACCCTAATCCTTGACCTCCACATCTTTCTATCATGGATCATATCCTCGGTAAACTGGAGCAATAACATGTCTTGCCTAACTACCTCTCCCCAATACTTCTTAGGCCTGCCCCTTCCCTTCCTAGACCCACAATGGACAACCTCTCACACCTCCTGACTGGAGCATCTATGTCTCTCCTCTTCACATACCTGAACCATCTCAGCCTCGACTCTCGCAACTTGTCCTCCATAGATGCCGCTCCTACATTGTCCGTAATAACTTCATTTTTTATCATGTCCTTCTTGGTGTGACAACACATCCATCTCAACATCCTCATTTCAACTACTTTCATCTTCTAGACATGGAATGGGACTTCTTGACGGGCCAGCACTCAGCACCATACAACATAGCTGGTCTAACCACCACTCTGTATAACTTGCCCTTAAGTCCAGGTGGCACACTCTTATCACACAAAACCCCCGAGGCAAGCTTCCATCTCATTCACCCCGCTCTAATACGATGGGTAACATCCTCGTCAATCTCCGTGTTGCCTTGAATGATAAACCCAAGATACTTGAAACTATCTCTCTTGGGGGCGACTTGAGTACCAATCTTCACTTCCACTCCTTCTTCATGCATCCCATCACTAAACTTGCACTCCAAGTACTTAGTTTTCGACCTACTCAACTTAAAACCCTAAGACTCCAGCGTCTATCTCCAAACTTCCAACCTAACATTAACTCCGTCACGTGTCTCATCAATCAGGACTATGTCATCAGCGAATAGCATACGCCATGGCACCTTCCCTTGTATGTGTCGCATCAGCACCTCTAACGCTAAGGCAAATAAAAAAGGCTAAAAGTCGATCCCTGATGCAACCCCATCTCCACTAGGAAATAGTCCGAGTTTCCTCCCGCCTTCCTCACCCGAGTCTTCGCTCCCTTGTACATTTCCTTAATCACCCTAATGTAGGCCACTAGGACTCCTCTAGCCTCCATACATCTCCATAGGACCTCTCGCTGGACTTTATCATAGGTCTTCTCCAGGTCTATGAATACTATATGCTAGTTCTTCTTCCTTTCCCTGTACTGCTCCACCAATCTCTTCACAAGGTGAATGGCTTCTGTAGTAGATCTTCCCGGCATAAATCTGAATTGGTTCTCGAAAATAGTAACACTACGTCGCACCCTCCTCTCCACCACTCTCTCCCAAATTTTCATAGTAAGACTCAGCAGCTTGATACTCATATAGTTGTTGCAGTCCTGAATATCACTTTTTGTTCTTATACAACAGGATCATCAAACTCCACTGTCACTCTTCGGGCATCTTCTTCTCCCTGAAAATGACATTAACCAACCCAGTAAGCCACTCCAAGTCTGCCCGACCCACTTCCTTCCAAAATTCTACTGGGATCTCGTCAGGCCCAGTTGCCTTACCCCTGCTCATCTTCCGCATTGCCCCCTCAAACTCTTCGCTCCTAATACTCCTACAAAACCCAAAATCCCTCTGACTCCTTGAGTTTTCCAACTCACAAGAGTCTATGGAAGTACTCCTGTCATCTACGCCTAATACACGCCTCTTCCACCATAACCTTATCATCTTCGTCTTTGATGCACTGCACTTGGTCTAGGTCCCTAGCCTTCCTTTCCCTAATCTTGGCTAACCTGTACAGCTTCATGTCGCCTCATTTGCCCCCAAGATCCTCATACAATCGCTCAAAAGCTGCAGTCTTAGCCGTCGTGACTGCCAATTTTGCCTCTTTCCTTGCCTTCTTATAACGCATGTCAATCATTATAGCGCATGCTAGAATTTGTGTTCTCTATTACAAATATCTTCATTTTTTCCTTGCCCCAATTAAAACCTCTATGTATGTTCATTATATAAGCTGCTTTCTGGCAAATTGCTTTCCCTTGTTCAGTTTTTCTACACTGTAAACATATGCACAATCTCCTACTCATGCTCTTGACTTAACATTTAGGAAACATCAAGGAAACTTTCCATCAGAGAAAATAACAAATCTTCGTAGAGTGAGCAATCGCATGGTTATTATAATGCTCATACATCAAGGATGATGGTACCTGATAATCTTCATAATCAGCTCTTGATAATCTTTTAGAAAAAGGTAGTTCATCACAAAAGGATTGCTTCCGTCTACATCCCTAGCCTAAATTTGTAGGATACTATTAAACAGATAACCAGAAGAGATGATATGGATTTTTTTTTAAAAAAAAAAAAAAAAGAATAAGAATAAGTTAACATTAAATTCGGGAAAAGAAGTAGCGATTTCACTTAGCAACTCTTCAGGTGGTAGGATAGATAGTGGGGTGTATACATGGAAGGATCGTTTTATACTGCAGCAAAAGACGCAAATCGTCTTCTACAAAGGCAACAAGCTAGTGTCCAACTTTCTAAAAACCAAATATAGCAGGACAGGTGGAATTAAAGTATTCTCAAAATGGCAGTACATTCTCGATGTTTTGTATCCTAACAAGACAAAATTTTGAATGGCAAAAGAAAAAGCCAGTCTGGTATCATTCTTCTTACATTTTCGTTGCACTCTATCAGTTGACGCTGGTAAGAGTGAAACATGCTGCAGCACTCTTTAATTCATTCTCAGCAACATGCTCCACAGAATGTCTCGTGTCTTTCAGTGATGATTCCGAACTGCACGGGACATTTTTTTCATTTCAGAACAACAGGACAATGATAATAATAGTAATATCAACCAGTAGAAGAGTTCAGCTAAATGCATGTCTAAAATATTTGTATATCAGCATTTATTGGTCATTATGATAAAAAAATAGTTTGATAACAATGAGTATACCTCGAGTCATAGGCTTCTTTAGAATCAATATAAGATTGTCTATCATCAATAGTGTCAAAAAACGGATGTATCTCATCGTAGTCTTGAGTAACTTCGGGTGGGACAGAAATTGCTTGTGAAGATGGCAACTGAGATTGCATGATCATTGTGTTGCTATTGTAAGCACTATTACCATATGATTGTTGAATCCATAACGAATTGACAGCATTATTTTCTTTAGGGTCAACAAATGTAGTGTTGTTGTTGTAAGCAGCATAGCTGTTGTTTGAGTAAGAGGGATAAGATTGGACAGGCAGTGCATTGTCATTGACAGCAGCATTATATTGCTGTGAAGGCGTGCCTTGATGGAATAGTGTTAATCCATTTCCATTATCGGGCTGAGGAGGCGGAGGAGGAGCAGCAACAGCAGGAGGAGGAGGCATTCCCAATTGTATATGAGAAACAGAATCACTGAGTGCTGTGGATGAGATCTCTTGTTGTTGATGCTGCTGCTGCTGTCTATAGAAGGCTAATTGTGCATGGACAGCTTGAAGTTCCTCCTCATATAGTTGAATGTTAAAGACGAGGTTTTGTATCTCCGCGACACATCCATACACAGGATGCTTATCGCGGGCATTTGCTTGATAAATAATGGATTTCATGGCCACTTTCTTTTGGGATGGATCAAGCTGCTTCAGTATTTTTAGAATGTTGCTGACTCCGAAGAGCCTGTGTGCGTTTTGGAACATTTTGGGTTGATCAGCTGGGAAATAGGGAGCTAAGGGGCAGTCAGAAATGCAACGCCTCCTTTGGTACTTGCACGCAGCGCAGGCTTGGCTGGTGCCACCCTTGAGAGTCATTATGTGATCTTCAAAGCATCAAACGGACTTGAAAAACTTTTCAAGAATTGCAAAGCAATAGGAAGGAAGAAGGGATATTCAAGAATTGAGAAAGATAGGGAATTAAAGGGAGTGTGGTGAAGGAGTATAGGGAAGACAGAAAGAAGCCAAATGGCACAGGATTGAGTCTGGAACAGGTCTGTTTAATAGCGGATTTTGCTGAGGGCTGGTGAGAGACTGAGTAAAAGTAAAGAGATTGGAAGAGAGAAATTCGGGAATGTTGGAGATGTTCGTTTTTGGTTTTTTCAAGTCCTTGACCGTTGTGTTTATTGTTTTTACTCAGAGCATAGCCTAGTCCTTTTTCCATCAGCAAAAATAGGACTTCTCTTCCTCATTATGTGGCGCACTTGTGGTTACATCCATAGTCTCATTAACGCTTTTGATATTATTTTTCTAGCTTTTATAACAGCGAAAAAAAACACAAACTACTAATTTCTAGCTTTCATCACAGCGGAAAAAACGAAAAGAGAAAATACAAACTACTAATTTCTAGGCCAAATTGACTACAATTTATTTTGGACATTAGATTCTATGCGTCAAGTTGGGAAAGCATAGATGTTAATCATATACTGTACCTAAAAAAGGTTAGTGTCATGGACACTATAAAGAAGGCCTAGTCACTTTCCTTGGTTAGTATTTTTCATTTGCTTAATGGTATAAATTATATATATAACATATAATAAAACTGATTCTTTATTCGAATTTTGTTATAAAGCTTTAATTATATTTCTTTAACGTCGAGGGTCATGAATCTATCTATCTATATTGTAGTGCCTTCTCTTTTCAACTCCTTTTTCGTAAGGCAATTTTTGTTCCTATAAAAGTCTCCATGAGGTTTATGAAAAAAAAAAACACAACTCAAAAAGAGAGCCAGAGATGGACCAACCAAAACCTCCATAAAATTACAATTTACCAAAAGAGGAGTATGCCACCCCAACAGTGTGAAGGAAACAGAAAAAAGAGAGGCGAATCGTCATTCACTCTGTAGTCACCTCCCAAGTGTGACACATGCTCCTGAATGTATTCAAGGTGAAGACGACAATGCCAAGAATGACCATGGATTTGCTGGCTAACTGGAGTTTTAAGGGGTTTGATTAAGAAGAAAAATAGAGTATAGTCAACCGATACCTAAAAGAGAAACCACGGATGACTTGTGAACATAGCAGAGCCTATCAGCAGAATTAAGTTCATTTGTTTACGTTTGCTGTCTTGCTGGTGTAAATCTGGATACATAGAAAATGCTGACAGTATGTTAAACTTTATTAGCTCCCTTCAGGGTAAGTGGGAGACTGCTGCTTAGACTTATAGCTGTACATATTTCAGCACCCTTAGTGCTGGTTTTAAACTTCATGAGATCTTTATCTTCACTGAATTATCCAAAAAAATGAAAAGAGAAAAAACTGGCAAGGGAAATACTGAATCAGCAGTCTGCAAGGTGTTTTCCTGCTTCACAAACAATTAGCAATTTTTCTTTCTTTTCATTCTCGTCATCATCTGTCATATACAAAATTCCCATCAATTCTAGAGCACTCAAAATTTACTCCCCCCAGAAGTGGGGTGGGAAGCACCTACTATAAACTGCATCACTAAAAACATACGACCATTATACACAACTTCCTTACATTGAAAGGTTTTAAGATGCAAATTTCCTAGCATTTCCTGTGTACAGAAGCAAATATCATGTAAAAGGTACTTTGCTGCCATTTGGAAGTAGAAATCCAGACCTCTCTCCAGGACAGGCAACTGGTAGCAAATGCAGCATGCCACCTTATTGTAAGGATTTCCAAAAATTTAGAGAACTGGCAGATGCAAAAACATGCTTCTGCCGACGGTATCCAGGTATCAAGGGCATCGGTACCTGCTCTTTCTTTCCTATGATCTGACGTGCACCAATGATGAAACAGAGTTTTCACTTTTCGAATTGGCACCCGCATGCCGATGACTCCTATAGTCTTTTCATCACAACAAAACTTGATTGTATGCTACTACAGCTTGGGTTTGTACAGCATCTACATTTTCCAAATAAGAATTTGCAGCTTTTAGCTCAGTCAAAACAGCATGTGAAGGTCAGATCAATAAGGTTGCCGCTTGAATGGAAAAACATGCTGATTCACATCTGCAGTGCGGTATAGGCAGGCATATTTTATAAGCTGAATTCCGTTTAATTGAAAAGAGAGGTATCATCTTTTAAGTCATCCTAATTTACAGCTTCAAAGAAGAGGACCTGCGGTTGCAAATGCCCTCTTTCACACATAACAAGAACATCATCCCAGCCGCCAATTACCTGAATATCAAATACCCCTAATTTACAAAAACTAGAATAATAACAAGACGAATCGGAAGAGGAAGAAGAAACTTTTACCTTCACCGTTTTGTCATCATACATGACCCACCGTCCATGATCATGACGGTAGGCAAAGCAGTGATAATGCTGCCCATAGTAGCAAACCTGAGGAAGTATCAAGATTAAAGTAAACAACTTGTTAGAGATTTGTATATTAGCAGAAAATATAGAGTACTTCTTAGTAATAGAGAATCTAAATGATTGAATATTGGAATGCAACAGGATAGTGAGAATTCATATAGCCAACTCCATCTAACTTGGGACTAAGGATACTTCTTGTAGTAATGGTTATTTTTTGGCAAAATGACCTCGTGACTACTTAAACTTGTACCTATTTGCAAAGCTGATATACGAACTAATAATTTTTCCATTTGAACACTTCTACTTAATAAAATGGGTGTTATAAACACATTTGACCGTTGAGTATGCCTATGCGGAGGAGGTGTAGATGACATGGCAATAATGCGTGCACATAACTGCTATAAGGCGCGTAACTTACAATTTTTTTGATTAGTTATTATCAAAAAACAAAAAGGATAATAAAGAAAAAAGAAAAAAGCAAAAATACCCTTGTTTCTTCCGTCACCCCTCCCTTGGGTCCCAGCTACACCTCTTTCACTCTCTCCTCTCTTTCGTCCCATCCTCCGTCCAACTTCCGTTTCAGTATCAAGATAGGAATAATTCAATGGATACTCATCAAATCCAGATTCAAAGATACTATGATTATATATTGTGAGAATGCACGGGAGAAAATATTATTGATATTATTCTCTTATGTTAAACACAATACAATGAGCCCTATATATATATACACACACATATATATACACACACACACATAACATGTCCTACTCCTAATACATATGGGATTAGGGTTATTTACTCCTATTTACATAAGTATTCTAACACTCCCCCTCAAAATGATGCATATAAATCATATGTACCAAGCTTGTTACATATGTAGTTAATACGAGGATCAGTGAGGGACTTGGTGAAAATATCTTCAAGCTGATCATTCGACTTCACAAACTTTGTAGCAATATCTCCCGAGAGTATCTTTTCTCTGACAAAGTGACAGTCAATCTCAATGTGTTTCGTTCTCTCACTGAACACTGGATTGATGCAATATGAAGAGCAGCTTGATTATCAAACACAAGTCTCATCTGACTAATCTCACCAAATTTCAACTCCTTGAGCATCTGTTTGATCCAAATTAGCTCACATATCGCTATAGTCATCGCTCGATATTCTGCTTCTGCACTAGACCGAGCAACCACATTATGTTTCTTGCTCTTCCAGGACACCAAATTTCCTCCTACTAAGACACAATATCCAGACGTAGAACGCCTATCAGAAGGTGATCCTGCCCAATCAGCATCTGAATATCCAACGATCTGCTCATGGCCTCGATCCTCAAACAATAAACCTTTGTGTGGAGCTGATTTTATATACCGAAGAATGCGAACAACTGCATCCCAATGACTATCACACGGAGAATCCATAAACTGACTCACAACACTCACAGAAAAGGAAATGTCAGGTCTTGTCACTGTAAAGTAATTTAATTTACCAACCAACCGTCTATATCTTCCAGGATCGCTAAGAGGCTCTCCCTGTCCTGGCAGAAGTTTAGAATTCGGATCCATCGGAGTGTCAACAGGTCTACAACCTGTCATTCATGTCTCCTCAAGAATATCTAAAGCATACTTTCATTGTGAGATCACAATACCTGAGCTAGACTGAGCGACCTCAATACCCAGAAAATACTTTAGTTTGCCCAAATCCTTAGTCTGAAAGTGTTGAAAGAGATGTTGTTTCAATTTAGTAATATCATCCTGGTCATTGTCGGTAATAACAATATCGTCAACATAGACCACCAGATAAATACAGAGACTCGAAGCAGAATGCCGATAGAATACAGAGTGATCAGCTTCACTCCGAATCATGCCAAATTCCTGGATAACTGTGCTGAACTTATCAAACCAGGCTCGAGGAGACTGCTTTAGACCATAAAGTGACCGGCGCAAGCGACATACAAGGCCACGAGACTCCGTTGAGCAACAAACCTAGGTGGTTGCTCCATATAAACTTCATCCACAAGGTCACCATGTAAAAAAACATTCTTAATGTCCAGCTGATAGAGGGGCCAATGGCGAACAGCAGCCATGGATAGAAAAAGGCGGACTGATCCTATCTTAGCCACAGGAGAGAAGGTATCACTATAATCGAGCCCAAATATCTGAGTATATCCCTTGGCAACAAGACGAGACTTAAGACGATCAACCTTACCATCCGGACCAACCTTGACTGCATACACCCCACGACAACCAACAGTAGATTTACCTGAAGGAGGAGGGACGAGCTCCCAAGTACCACTCGTATGTAAAGCAGATATCTCGTCAATCATAGCTTGTCGCCATCCTAGATGAGACAATGCTTCACTGGTAGACTTAGGGATGGAAACAGAGGACAAAGAAGATAGAAAAGCATAATAGGGTGATGACAAACGATGATAACTCAAACCGACATAATGGGGATTAGGATTAAGGGTGTCCGTATACCTTTCCGAAGTGCAATCGGTGTACTAGGAAGAGACAAGTCCCAGGAGGAGCAGGGTCAGGTGTAGGACGTGAATCAGCTGGGCCTGATGCTGGGTGCGGACGACGATGATATGTCAAGAGTGGTGTTCTTGTGGCAGGGAGTCTAGGACGAGCCACACTAGACTACCCAACGGTTGGAATGGGTAAGACTTCTGTAGCGGAAGGTGAAGGAGGAGCTATAGTAGACTCGGGTAAGACTTCTGTGGCGGAAGGTGAAGGAGGAGCTATAGTAGACTCCTTAAAGGTCGGTATAGTAAGACCTCAGATATATCAAGGTGGTAAGAATGGTCAGAAGAGGTAAAGAACGATATCCCTTCTGAACACGAGAATAACCAAGGAAGACACACTTGAGAGCCCGAGAAGCTAACCTATCTTTCCCTGGGGCTAAGTTATGAACGAAACAAGTGCTCCAAAAAACACGAGGGTGAACATAGTATAAGGGTGATTGGGGAAACAATACTGCATACGGTATCTGATTCTGGATGGGAGAGGAAGGCATCCGATTAACTAAATAACAAGTTGTGAGATGCATCGCCCCAAAAACGCAACGGAACATGAAATTCAATGAGAAGTGTGCGAGCAGTCTCAATGATGTGCCTATTCTTTCCCTCTGCAACCCCATTTTGCTGAGGGGTATAACCTGTATAAGGACAAGAGGTCTGACGAATAATTCCTTGAGAAGTCATAAACTGCTGAAATTGAGAGGATAAATATTCTAAGGCATTATCACTGCGAAAAGTGCGAATAGAAACACCAAATTGATTTTTAATTTCAGCACAAAAATTCTGGAATATAGAAAACAACTCAGAACGATATTTCATTAAGAAAATCCAAGTACTTCTTGAATGATCATCAATGAAACTAACAAAATAACGAAATCCTAATGTTGAACTGACTCTACTAGGACCCCATATATCAGAATGAACTAAAGAAAAAACAGACTCAGCATGACTCTCAATACTACGAGGAAAGGAGGCTCGGGTATGTTTCCCGAGCTGACATGACTCACACTCTAATGTAGATAAACTAGACAAACTAGGCACCATCTTCTGAAGCTTGGATAAGCTTGGATGTCCTAAACGTCTGTGAATTAGGTCCGGAGTATCTGTAACTAGACATGCCTTGGAGGAATTGAGTGAGTTAAGGTAGTAAAGGCCTTCTAATTCAAGTCATGTTCCAATCGTCTACCCTGTACTACGGTCCTGCATAATAAAGGAATCATCAATAAAATATATACCACAATGGAGGGCACGAGTCAAACGACTAACAGATGCAAGATTAAAAGGACAGCCAGGGACATAGAGACGGAATCTAGAGTGACAGAGGGTAGGGGATTCGCTTGTCCAACTCCTTTTGCTTTGGTTTGAGACTCATTGGCTAAAGTAACAGTGGGAAGAGACTATGAATACGCAATATTTGACAAAAGTGATTTATTACCAGAGATATGATCAGAAGCGGCTGAGTCCACAACCCATTGTCCAAGCGTACTAGACTGGGAAACACAAGCAAAAGAATTATCAGCAATAGAAGTATCAGTCTGAGCAACAGAGGCTATTTGTGGAGATGTCTGCTTACTTGCTCGATACTGAAGGAACTCATTATACTCCCCTTCAGATAAAGAAAAACCCTGGTTACCTGTAGTCTCAGTCTGAGCAACATAAGCATTTTTGGGTGGGTGACCATGTAAAGAATAGCACACGTCACGAGTGTGTCCAAGTTTATGACAATAAGAGCACTTGGGTCTAGATCTTCCAAAACGACCTCCTCCTCATCTATTCTCCATAGTATGAGATGCCCGATTGTCCACTGACTGGGACACGAGGACAGATGAGTCAAGTGTCTGTGATGAGCTCACTGGGTGACTTGGTGCTGCAGCAAGGCGAAGTAATCGAGAGAATAATTCATCAACTGTGGGGACAGTCGGACTAGACAAAATCTGGTCACGTACTGAATCAAGGTCATTAGGGAGTCCAGCGAGTGTAAGAACTAGAAACATCTTCTGTCGTTGCTCTTGTTGCTTTTCTATACTAGCAGAAACTGCATCAATGTCTCAAATTCTTCCATATCCAATTCTAATCAATACTACTTACTTGTCCCAAGTAAGTAGACATATCCAATTCCTGTTTCTTCAAGCTTGTCATTCGCGATATTACATCATAGAAACGAGATATGTCATTAGTGTATAAATTACGAGCCTTTTCCCAAACTAAATAACATGTCTGGAATGGACGAAACAAGGGCATCAACTTGGAATCAATAGATCGCCACAGGATACTACATAACTGAGCATCGACCTTCTCCCACAGTGTTATGGCCTTTTCATCACCTTCGCTAGCCTTTTTTGTTAAATGATCTTGAACTCCTTGACCTTTACACCACAACTCGACGGACGAAACCCAAGCTTAGTTTGAACCTCCCATTAAAGGTTCTGAGGTAATCATAACACCGGAACTGCCAGAACCCGGGTTTTTAGACCCGAAAGCATCGACTCCCAAAGACATCGTGAAAACTCGTTGAAACAAATGAAGGAAACATTGTTTTTGCCGGGAAATTACTGTAGCTGCCGGAAAAAATCTGTGTAGATGCCGGAAAAAAACTCAAAGTGGTCGGAATCAAACGAAAACAGGATGGGTAGGGTCGGAATTAGTAGCCGACCCAACTGTTCTGAAGATCCGTCGTCAAAAAATGGCAGGAAAGGGCTCCATGCGCCGGCGCGTGAACCAGATCTCGCCAGAAAAAAAAAATCCTCCGGGCAGCTCGTGGCGGCGCGCGAGAGGTTGTCTGCCGGAGGTGTTTGATGGGGTTTGGTCGCCGGGGGTTGGGGGATGTTGTGGTTGGTGGTGTTGGTTTTTGCACAACACCGATGGAAATTGATTTTTTTCGAAAAACAGCCCTAAAAGGTCGCCGGAATTGATGCACGACGACTGTTTTGGGTGGGTTTTCTTTCCCGGATGTTTTCTCACTGCTGCTCTGATACCATGATAAGAATGGACCTTGGGCCTAACTCAACCCCAAAAGCTAGTCTGTGAGGTAAGGATTGTCCAAGACCATATAAGGAAACCAAGATACCCATAACCCACCGATGTGGGACACAACTTAACACCCCCTCACGCCCAGGCCTGCAACTGGAGCATGGACAATATAAATGGGGGCCCAACATCGGTAACAATAAATTGGGATGGGCCTAGCTCTGATACCATGTGAGAATGCACGGGAGAAAATATTATTAATATTATTCTCTTATGTTAAACACAATACAATGAGCCCTATATATATATATATACACATAACATGTCCTACTCCTAATACATATGGGATTAGGGTTATTTACTCCTATTTACATAACTATTCTAACAAGTAGAATTCATTTTTTGTCACTTTGTTCTCTTTTTTCCTCTTATTAATAAAGTTCACAACTTCGTAATTCACAAAGAGATTTAGGTCTTTGAATTCAGTGACATGGGTCTCTGTTAAAAGGCTTGAAATCAAGAATTCAAAAGAAAAAAAATTCAAAACAATTTTGCCTCCTCGGTCATTTCTCTGCTGTTTTGATGCTACTTTTTCTCCTCTTTGCTTATCACCTTTCTCCCCCCTCTTTCCTCCTCTTCTTCTCCCCTATTCTTCCTCTCCACCTTTTCTTGAACCGAGGATATATCGAAAACAACCTCTCTACCTCTCCAGGTAGGGGTAACGTCTAAGTACTCACTACCCTCCCCAAACCCCACCATGGGATTATACTGGGTATATTGTTGTTGTTGGTAATTTCTCTGCTGTGTAAATTGAGATTTGGATCTTTTTCGATAATACCATCGGAGAATACGATGGACTAAAGTGTTTCGTCTAGCATCTTTCTTTTCAGATATGGTCTTTGGAAGGTTTCAAGAGTGAGAAATTCAAGAAGTAAAAAGGGATGATCAGAGAGGATAAGGACTGAATTTTTCAGGTGACTTCTTTTTTCCGGTGATATGTCGTTCATGTTCTCTGATCTAGTTTATTGCCGATGCCAAAAAGGTGTAGCGCTGGTGTTTTTCTGTGAATCTTTGTATGGTGGTCTAAGTGAGGAGACGATTATGGGGAAGTAATGAAGGAGGATTTTCAGAGAGGCAATTAAATGACAATAGCTTAAGAGATTTTGTTAGCAAAATTGGAAGGTTTTCCGGTTGTATTCCCATCGTTATGAATGAACACTTCTGGGAAAAGAAGAGAAGGATAAAGAATTTTAAATATTGATAAATTAATTCTTATAAAATGGGACATACTCATTACACGTGTCAAACAATAAAAGGCTTAAAATGTACTGTGTCATCTTTGTCAGCGCAGTTGAGGATCACGCATTGGTGGTAGGGGTGTGCATTCGAATCGGTTTATCGATAAATCGAATCGATTATTTGTTATCGGTTTATCAATTTCGATTTATCGATTTATCGATTTCGATTTCAATTTCAAAATTTTCCTAATCGATTTATCGATTTCGATTTCGATTTTGTCCTCTTCGATTATCGGTTTATCGATAAACCGATAAGCTACAGTAATTTTTTTTTAAAATTTTTTTAATTTTTTTAATTTTTTTTACCCTTATTCTATAATACCCTTTCCTTTACCCTAAGTCCCTAACCCTATTATTTCCTCTACCACATTTAAGGAATGATCATATTTAAAGCTCAAGGGAATGAAGTTCAAATTAATGAAAACAGAATTAGCCGTGATGATGTATTTTGATTTTTTGTTTGTTTATATCGTTGGAGTGTTGGTGGCATACATTTGATCCCTTACTTTAGTTTCGTTGCATGTGTTTGTTGACACAATTTTTATGTTATAAACGGTGCTCTTCTTATTTTAGCTTCCTTTTATCCATATTAGTTAGGTGTGTTTGTAGCGATATACTTTCCGTGGAATCCCGTAAATTTTTTTATTGGTGTAATCGATAACCGAATCGATAAGCCCCAAAAATCGATAAATCGAAATCGAAAAAATCGAAACCTTATTGAAACGATAACGATAAACATATGTACAAATCGATAATCGATAAGTAATTATCGATAAGGGTGATCACGCGTTGGTGGAGGCATTTACAATTCCCAATTTATCAAGTAGGAGTGATTAAATGGGAAAGTTGCAAGTTCGTCTATCGGCTTTACAAATAGATGCAAGTTTAAGTGGTCAGGAAGTCATTCCGCCTATAATTTTATTCAGCAGGGATGTTCGCCCAAACTTGTGCGTGCATCGACTATTCTCCAGGGTACCTATTATTTTCCACCAACACAGGTACAAAATAATTCTGTCCAAGGCTTGGCCAAATGGATAGAAATCTAAATATTTTGTGTCAATGGAAATTTGAACACTGGTCTCCATGGTAAATACCCACTTTATTGAAATTAATCCAGCTCTGAAGTTGAAACAGCAAAGCTAATATTGTTGGTATTCCAAAATGGAAATTAATAAACTCGGGATTAATTGGAACGTCACCATTTAAACCAAAATCAATAAAGAATGCCCAAAGTGCTCATAAGTTGACAGAGGTACTCGTATGAAAAGTGAACACAAGATAATCGTAATCCTTATCAATCCTTCAAGGAAAAATAAATAAGTATCAACATAATTCGTCGAGAGCCAAAGATGACTACCATCCGTTTATGTGTACAATCAAATTGGTTGAGAATGCAATATATGAAATAAACATGCAAGAATCATCAAACAGGAACAAGTGATCATCAGAAAAGCGGATGGCATGCAGAAGGCCAGCAACTTGATATCGTTTCAATTACAGCTTCTTAATTTTCTTATTTAGAATTTGAAATAGTGTTAGCAGACAACATAAAACAACTAATCATGGACCAAGAATAACGAAAATACTGATGAAGCGATGAATTGGGACTATATACCCTCAGCATGTCAAGCCACAGGATTTTTTTTCAGAAGACAATGATAAAAGAGTCAAAATAGGTTTACCACTGAAATTAAGCGATGTTTGTTTTTAGGATCGAGGCCACGGTAAAGTACACCAATGTCCACCTCAGTAGATAGAGCTGATAATGTTGCCTTTATGTCATCTACATTCTCACAAGTATTTTGCCAACCTAAAACTGAAGGAAAAGAATAGAAAAGAAAATGAGGACCATGTGACAATTTTCTTGAGATATAGACCACCCATGGCAGAAAGAAAAAAAAGGAAAATCAAAAGAAAACAGATACCTATAGTAAACACATGCGGTGGAGTAGAGAGGATATGATGGATATAGTTAAGCTTCCCACAGCCACCGACCTCAGAATCACAAGCCAGCTGATGGTTCATCTCAACAAGATTCAGAAGCTCATCAAAGGAGCTTTCTGGACACATAACCTGAAGGAAAGGACATGAAACTTAAACAGGAGAAAGTAAAATGCTAATTGACCAAATTCTTTCTTTATGAACCTCATAAAATTATTATGCAGAATAGAAATTAATGTGCCATCACAGAATTGCTTTGAAGAACATGCCTTCATTGTTCGGAGGGCACTGGCATTAATATTGTGAAAAAAAGATGTATACTTCAGATGTCTAGACTCCAATCCACAATTGTAGCAGTTCATTCTTTCAAAAATATCCATCCCGAAAAGAGAATGTACAATACAAGCACCATTTGAACAATCCCACGTGCCCATGCAGCTACTATCCACAGATTCAGTATCAGAAACACCTGAAGCTGATGTAAACGACCGATGTAGGCAATCAAATATTACGCCCAGCACTTCAGATGCATCATTCATCTGACCCTGTAGATCAGTACTATGTTAATCAAAATTTGAGCCAGTTATTTTAAACAGGCAGAAAGCCAGTTGTTAAAAATACAATTTCAGATTCACCTCCTGGAAAAAATTACTATCAGGATACAGGTTGCTGAGGGCAATTCTCAGAGAAGAAGGAGCAACTGTCTTTCTGCATATTTCAGTTGAAGCGGTGCTCAAAGCAGTAAATATGTCATATAAAGCACATATCACACATGGATCACCAACATGAACATGTTCGGATGCTGTTCTCAGAAATTCATCTCGAAATCGTCTTAGATGCCACAATGACTAAAGAAACACAATAAGAGGCATCTCAGAGCATGTTACATATGAATATCAGTAAGAAGCACAATACAAGTGAACTCATCCTATGATGGAAAAAAAAAGGATCAGTCCTTGTGAACAAACCTGTATGATGACATTTAGAAAGCAATTGTATTCACCAACTTCATTCTTTAGCCCAGTGCCATATAAATCCATTACAGTTACATCTCCAGTAGTCTTTTCATTACTCAAAGTCCCAGCGTTGGGGAGCAAAATATGTCCATTCCCTAAACTTGGCAGCAACGGCAGCTTCTCATGTGCATGGAATGTGTCTAGCATTATAAAAAGAAGTTAAGAATGAGAATGCGGGAAGAGCACTTTAATAAGTGGAGGAATAGTGAAATTGCTTCTCCATAACAGGTACAACGAGTTCCAATGAAATCTCAGCCAGCAAGAGAGTACAGATATCGAGGTTGTTTAAATCTTCAAGCAACTGACGGATTATCACATTTTTAGAAGACATTTTTTGTTACTCCCTCCATCTCATTTTATGTGAAGGTGTTTGACTGCACACAAACTTTATTAAAAAGATTTTTGACGCTTGTGGTCTTAAATATGCCATGACATATTTGTAGCTATAAAATTATGTCATTCATGGTAAAATGGGAATTTAGTAAATTGTTTCCAAGTATAGAAAGGCGTAAGTCTTTTTCGGACAGACCAAAAAGGACAGCGTGTCACATAATATGAGATAGAGGGAATCATATTTTCAGAAGATTTTACACTGACCATAGATAAGTAAAGAGAGAAGGTACATCAGGCATATGTTTAGATTACTTTTATAACAGTGGTAAAAATTAAAAACAGATGCAGAACAGCTCAAATGAATAAGCATCAAACTACTTTCAAAGAGCCAGTGACTGTAAGAGAAAGATAAATATGCATACCAAGGCTTTGCCGAACGGCCTTCTTAAGGTCCGCTTGGAACCTTTCTTCATCATCATCCTCCACATGTAGCTGTCTCAATGTCTTTGTTCCACTATTTACTGAACCGTTATTTTCTAGTATTGAAATCAAAGCTAGATCAATTCAGAGGATGCACCATACTGAATTGTTCATAAACAGACACAAGGTAAAATAAATTGAGGCGATAACAAAACTACAGGGAAAAGGAAAAGCAGCTATCTCCACCCACCAGTTTGGCTTTTCATTTCTTGGGGAAGGGTGGCGAAAGTAAGAGGGGTTAGGCCTAATAACTAATTCGCCCCAAATTGACTGTAACTCCACAGTTTCCTCTTCCCAATTGCAGATACAATTGGATAAAATTGTCCCACTGTATAGATACAACATTAACATGCCTACTTAAAGATATAGTTAAGCAATAACAGAACTCCACTGTTATATCCATGAAACTAGAAAGAATTAAACGACTGACGAAATGGAAAGAGATGGCAAGGATCATCGAGGACTAACTTGGTGGTAACTAATTTGTCGAATATGCAAATACAGATATGTGGTTATCAAATTAGAAAGCAGCACTACGAGAGCTCTTCAGATCAACTAGCAAAGTATCAGGTCTTTACAGCCATAGGACAGTTAATAACTTGTATACCGGGTTTCCCCCACTTGTTAATAATATGATTTACCTTATATAAAAAAACAGTTAATAACTAGCCAATTAACTCCAACTAAATTGAAATAAGCTTTCTGTGCTATGCTCCTGAAATATAGCGTGTTTTCAACTAGATCCTTTGGTCGAAAAAACTATCATCCTTTCACGGGGCTTGGGTCTGGTTGACTCATTTACAAGACATGCGGATTTGATACTTGTCATCAATCCACCAGCTTCTACCCAAGGTAGCAGTTGGGCCCAAAATTCACATGCAAATTTAGCAAACTACAGAATACACGCTAAAATTAGAAAACAAAGATATAAACTGCAGAAAACTGGTATTTCTCAGCGCCAGCAAATCAAGGCACTACAGAATAGTTAAGTAAACAATCGTAACTCACCAGGTGAAGCATCCAGAGCTCTTGGTTCACCAACTTCACTATTTTCCCTTTCAGCAGAAGCAGACTGATACTTCCCATCAATAAGCTTAGAATCTTTCTGACGTCTGCCTCTCCTTCCAGAGCGTCGGGCAGATATCAGAGTACTATCCTCTGGAATTCCTTCATTTGACAGTCCTGAGCGAGAGAGAAAAAATAGTATATAAAATTCATGTGACATCCTAACAGTGGCACTGCATGGCCAAGGGGTTCTTTTAGCTGGCACAAATTGTGCCTGACATTGACCAAGGGCCTTACTAGTATTTTGCGTCATTCCTTCAGCACTGTGCTTTGGGACTTCTAAACTGTCCGGAAATCCATTCTTCTGCATCAAGGATTCCAAAATTTGCAAGTCATATATTACAATCAATTAATTCGTCCTAAAATTTAGAGAAGCATATCCTTCAAGAGTTACACACAACATTCAATGACTTTCATTTTACAGAACAGAGAATAGAACGGGAAACTCTCACACAGATAGGAGAATCCAAGCATAGGAGTATTGACCTTCTTACTACTCTTCCATTGCTCGTTGATTTCTTGACGATTATCACAGTGCTTGTAAATATCAGACTTCATAATTGCATCCATACTTCCTGAAACTGCTTTTGTGGTTCTCTTATTTTGCTCGGCCAGATGCTTCAGTTTAGCCTCATTCTCCATTCGTCTTTGATATTCCAAAGTTTCTTCAAGCTTTCTTTCCTCTGCTTCGAGTTCAATTCTACGTCTATACTCCTGTTCATCCAAGGAATCACCATTTCCAACAGTTACATCACCTTGATCTTCTCCATCATGAGTAACTGTAAATGAGCTGCAACAGCACAGGTTTTTGCAGATATAAAAGGCCATCATGCTTTCTGCATAACATGGAGTTCAAGCTAATGGGAAAGGCATTTCTTTAAAAAAAGACATACCCATCTGCCATAGTCTGATGGCGAAGCAAATGCAGTTCATTACCACTAGTAGGCTGCACAAGTGAGAGTAAACTGATTATCTTCCAACTAGTATACACTAACAATTGCATCAGAAACAAAAGTCAACCTTTGAATCCTTGGTTTTCCGATATTCTTTATTCTTTTTCTTATCCTTAATTTTGTCATGTGTATGTTTAGAATAACCATTGCCTCCGCCGGAACTGTTTTTAGAATCACGATCAAGTTCAGCCAGAAAAGCTTCCCTTGCAGCATCAGATTTCTCGGTAGCATCTTTCTCAGCCAAATCCTCCAAATTTGCCTGAAGAAAGAGAAAGTTAATCATCATCATAAAAGAATAGTAAAACAGGTAAATGCTAGAAATAAAGTAAGAGAGAGAAATAAAGTAACAGATCCCGGAAGCAATAAACGAACTATCACAAAGGTAGATGCTAAGTACTCACCCGCATAAATGATTTCAACAGTGTCACTAAAATCCTCCGATAATCCTGGGAAGATGCATGCTCAAGCTTTACTTTCAGCCGCTGCATCCCAGCAACCACTCGCATGATCCGAGCGTCTATTTTACTCAGCTAAATTCGGGAAATTGAAAGACAAGAAATCAAGTAAAGAAAAATGGAAATTTAATAAATAAATCAGCAGTAAACCATAGTTGATGCACCAACCTCAATGGAGACATGTTCCTTCTGTCTCTGTAGTGCAACTTCCACACAAGAGTCCACCTGATGAAGGTAGTCCTTCAGTCTCCAGTCTTCTTCTTCACCAGATTCGAGGTCACATAGGTGAGATGTTCCACCAATGTAAGTTTCCTCAAAACCAAACCGACTGCCATTGAGAGACTCTGCTTCCTTCAGAACATTTGATATAGCATCCAACTCAAACCTACTGCCGAGAAACGTATCTTCATTCTCACTTTCTATGAGCTCTTCTCGCCGCTTCCGCAAGACAGAATCATAACTTCGTCGGACAAATTCTATTGCATGTTCTCTTTTCCTACCTTCTTCTGAACAAAGATCTTCCACTGCCTGCAGTGCTTCCTCGTAACTTAAATGCTCATATTTTCTCTCACATAAACCCTGGAGGTCATAAAACTCCTTCTCAAGAAAGCGAAGTATTTCCATACCTTGTTGTGCTTTCTCTTCTCTTGCACGTACCCAGGATGCCAGTTGTTCCAGACTTGAAGGACCGGTGAATATCCAGGACAACAATGCAGCGGAATCAAGTTCAGCTCCATTCTGGTACTGATTACTAGACAAAACATATGCAGTTCTGTCAATAGAAACTGTATCTGGACATGAACTGGGAGTAAGTTTGCAAGGCAGGAAATGCTCATCAAACAATAAACATGAACCATCTTCACTGAAAACTACTTTCTCCAGGTCATCAAATCCTTGACTAGCATTGCTTGCTCCATCACTAGCACTAATTTTCTCAGAATACCTACCTAAGCCACAACAATGAGAAAGCTCTTGCAGAAACTTTAGCACCTTTTTTAATTCTTGGGCATCCAGAAAGCAGATGCATAAGGGAGTTTGATCAACATTGTAGTTAAGAAGTTGAGAGCCAAAAGCAAGACCCTGAAGCTCTTCCACTGCAAAATGAACAACCTTGCTGAGGTGACTTGAAGCAAGATATTTATTTCCAATAAGAGTCTGGAATATAGCATGAATTTTTTCAAGAAGCTTTGCACGGTCGGGATCATCAGATAGTGGCCACTTGTCAGGAAGGAAACAATTCTTAGTACCATTGTTTCCATCGCAATCCATCAACTCGATGTCTGATATTTTATCATATTCTCTGCTCTCAACCCCATATCCGTTCGTTCTATCCCCTAATTTCTTCTTTCTAGGTGACGAATCCCATTCGTCTTCATTGCAGAAAACATCAGAAAAGTCATCCTTAGACTCTTCTGTGTTATCTCTTGGGTGTGTCTCATCAAGAAAACCATGTCCTTGAGATCTTGATTGTTCCTCAAGCATCTTTGCTGCCGCACTAACATCTAACGGTTTCCAAGGACAATTCAGAAGCATCTCTGTCCACTCGTTCTCCACATTCTGAGGCAAAACAGACTGCAATTTAGGCAGCAAAGTTCCAATGTGCTCATGCACAACATGATGGTTGTGTGATTCAGAGTCGACAAATTTTTCACCACAGCGGCAACATGCCCAAAACTTCCAATCTTTATTGGTTTCAGCAAATGATAGAGCCTCAGATAGCAATTCATTAGCCAATCTGTCTTTTGATGCATTTAAATGAGCCTTGAGATCTGAAATTGTAATTCTAAGCAACTCTTTCTTCCTATCCAAAGTCATGGAATTCCAATATGACTGCACCCAATTCTTTCTCTCTGTGGAAGACGCATTTTTCCTTGCATGACCGCTCTTCCTCCTTTCACCAATTCTCTGCCCTGATCCTGTTGTCAGATCCGAAGCTTTATCTACATCATTGTCTGTCTCGACAGTTTCAGACTTCTGTTGCAACAGCCTTGCAGCAGCCACCCGGACTTCAATCTCCTTCCTCCTCTCTTCCGGTGTCTTAGTCGCCTTTTTAATCTCATTTGGCCTTCTTGCTTGAACCAACCTCAGCTCCATTGGGTCCTCGGACACCCTCCTAATCGGGATCAACCTGAATTTTTCCTCACCATTGCCTATATGCTTCATCCAAGTAGATATTGAAGCAATGTTTGACTTCTGAATTAAACCTCGGAGTTCATTCTGTACATGCTCAATCCGAGCATGAGGTGTCTCAACCTTCTGTTGGCTCTCCTCCTGTAAGCTCTCTTTTGCAGGATCTACGGGGTTCTCAATTGCCAATGCCCTTTCACACTCCTGTACAACTTCCTCATATTCCTTCCCCTCATTTGCAGCCTCATATAACAAATTAGCATAGAAATGTGCAAACTCAATCGAGTTCGGAGACAATGATACTGCTTTCCTAGCACTCTCAATTGCATTCTTCAAATGCCTATGTTTAGCATTGGGGTCATCAATTACGGAAGCCACTTTAACACAAACAGTGCCCTGGACACGATGAATCAGAGCCGTGTAAGGCGAGTTGTCATGCTTGCTGGACAGCTCCTTCATCAATCTTAGGGCTTTTGTATGGTTTCCCCGACGCAGGGATGTTAGGGCACGCTCGCATTCAAGCTTAATTGAAGCATAAGAAGCTGAGAAGGCATTCTTCTCACTTTCAGCAACCGCCGAAGCATCCTTTTTGCTTGACGGCTTCTTCCGAACTGATGGACTTACCGAGACTAGGTTTAGGTCCGATTCAAGCAGCTCGATTTCCGCATCGTCGGTGACAGGTAGAACCGCCACCGGCGCAGCCGAGGGTTTGGAACGAGGAGCGACGGTTCGCTTCTTATGCACCATTAATTTGTTCTATAGCAATTCAATCGTATGCATATACATATAATATATCTCATGCGCCTAAAAACCTATAAATATGTATATATCTATATATACGGAAATCCTATCTCAGTATCTCCAATTGAACAGATATAAGAGCCTCTATACAAATAGAAAGAGATAAGGGAGACTTACTGGTGTGAGTAATAGAATGTGAGAGTTACGTCGGAATCGGAGCAACGATTATCGATCGGCGAATTGAAGGTTTGTTTTTGTATGTATAGGTAAGTACGTACAGAGAGTGAGTCTCTGTTTCGCTCTATATCTGTGTTTGTGGGTATACACCTAACAAACAAAAGGGAGTAATGGGGTGGGTAACGAAGGGGGGGTGGATAGCGTGAGGGGCGATGTCTGGGAAGTTGTGTCCTGACTCCTCAGCAACTCTTCAGTCTTTGTTGGCATGAGGAGAAAATGGAGATTTTATGATTTTTTGTTCTCACTTACTTGCTTTTATTTATTATCCTAATTAAAAAAAAAAAACTCGTATTCATCCAAATCAAATCAAATAATTTAATATTACAATTAAAAAATTAAAATTATGAATTATATTTTCATTATAGATACACGGTATTATTTTTCTACTAGTCTCTCTAAACATGCGTTGCACGTTTATCTCATATCATTATTATAAAGTTTGTATTGCAATATTCTGAACTTTATCATATTCATACTTTAAAAATTTCTTTAGTTATAAGGACATTTGGACACACATTATTTACAATTAAATATTTAATTTATAATTTTATCTATTATTTTAATTTTACTTTTATATTAAAACATTGTGAACCTAAAAATTGTATTTGAGTATCTCAAAGGATGTAATGTTTCCCTCACAAAAGTTCTAACTTCTTCTCTAAGTGAAATTCATGTCAAATAATTCCAACTTCAAATTTAACGCAAAATAGTTATTTTTCAAACTACAACCAAATATTTTCCAAATATAATCATTTAAAATAAATAAGTAATCAGTATTTGCAGTTAACAATCATAAAATGAATTTCTTTTTTATTAGTTAACATTATATTTTGTTTAAATATGAAAGATACTTTCAAAACTTTAATATATGTATGATCAAACTATTAGGAGAATTATTGTTTATGAAAGAAAAGGGTAAATAAAAAGGGGGAGGGGGGAATTGACTTAATGATGACGCCGATATAAGTTTGCTTGAGGAACACCCATCTTTCTCTTCCTTTCCAGCGAGGGACAAAGTTCTATTGTAAATAGGAATCATTTGAAATATATCTTTTTCCTCCATTTTTGTTCACATTTTACCTAAAAAAAAAAAATACATCATGCACAAATTCTTATGTGTGTGCGTGCGCGTGTGTTGGAATTATAATGTCATTTATAAATACGAAGGATTGAATTGGATAATGAGTCATTTTTCATTCACTGAATAAAAATGTATGCAAAGAGTAGATGATATGAATATCTGAAATAATATGATAAAAATGATCAAAACAAAATAAACAATTTGTTTTATTTACCAAACTTAAACTGTTTTATCATCCTACTTAACAAATTAATAATACAGTGCCTTTAAATTTTTTTAGTTAAACTTATTCTACCAACTAATCATTGTATGTACAGGAACATGCACAAACGAAAACAGATCCTAAGCACACAAAGAAAGACTAAAACATTTGCTTTGGTACTATTTGTTAACGGATGAATCCAGAAACATGCATAGAGGATAAAATTAAGAATATAAAATTTATATTGATAATCCAAGAAGAAAAGACTATCAAAATGCTGGACAATCAGCTTTTTCTAATTACATATCTAATTTAATATATGAAAGGGGTCCAACGATAAACCGCCGACTAAAAAGAGTATTATTCTCCATAAACTATCAACATGAAAGTAACCAATATATTTATACTCATTAAAAGAAAAGGTTACTGTGTACTCATAATTAAAGACACAAATTTGTAAGTATATAAATAATCAGTGGAAATATAAATACTGATCACTAAATCAAAATAAACATTAAAATATACTCCAATTGAGTAAAGTTAAGCAATGAGAACAATATAACTCAAAATGGGAACACGAAATCTAAGAAATAAAGGACAAAGAAGAAACATATCACACACACAAATGCACATGTAAAGTGACTCCTTAAAAGGAATAGTTATGATTGTTATTGTTCGCTTTCGTAAAATGAATAGTTGTGACTTTTACCATTGACTTGACAACTCTTTGTAGGAATAAGTTTTTTTTATAGTTAAGTCATTAAAATGATGTAAAAGGGTATTTTAGTAATTTAATTTTTTAATTTAAGGCTTCCCACTCTTAATATAAAAATAAATGAGAAAAGTAGATATTTTTTATTTTTTAAATAAAAAATAAAAAATATAGGCGCCATAACCAATGTTTGGTAGCAACTGCAGTTTTCTATTAAATCTTGATTAATTGGATTTCACAAACAAAGTTTTTAGGTATTCTAGTTAGTAGTTACCACAATACCAAATCAAATGGAAAACGATTTATTATCCATTTGAAGTGATAATCTTTTTTCTTCTAAAAAATGAATATTAGTCAATATTATGGGTAGACAAATATAGATATTGATTACGTCTAGCATCATTAATTACTCGTTAGTATCCTTAAAGAAAAATATTTTGAAAGTTTTTTTCCCGAAGGGAGAGTCCTTTAGTAATGGTTTTTAACACTTAAGATTAACCTACGCACGCATGATTGTGTTATAAATTTCACACATATTTATTTCTACCTTTTTTCTTACCAAAAATTTCCAAAAGTAACTTCAAATATTCTGAATTTCTTGTATTTACATAAAATTTTACAAGAGTCATATTTAGCATTGAAAACATGCAAACTCTCTCTCTAATAATGAATTATCGAAAGTACTCTCTCAAAAATTATTAATTATTAAATATTTTAAACTATAATCATGGGACATCGATTGATGTTTATATATTTTTTTACTAATAATACGTGTTACTAAATATTGATATATTGGTAATACTACATAATAAAGTAATTAAAATAATTTAGGAGACGTTCGACATTTGTAATCAGAAAACGCATCAAATCTTTGTAGATAACGATACACATCATAAAATTTCTTAAGACTTTAATTCTTCTTAAAAACTATGGTATCCTTATCAATAGTGACAAATAGAAAGTTAAACTTCAACCAAAGTATACTGACAACTTACAACTCTTGTTGGAGAGATAAATCACAAGAAATTCACCAAGGAACAAAATTTTTGTTCGACGGTAGAGCCACCAAGTCAAGCGTCGTTTGAAATTGGCCAGGCAATAAAATTTGAGTTCCATGATAATAAGTGATAATAGAAGAGGAAAAAAAATTGAATAGTGATTTTTCGTAAAGTTTTAGAATTCTACTGAAGGAGAGCATCCCTTCACATGAATAACATAACCTATTCCAGAAGCACACTCCTTCACATGTAATCGTGCATTTTGGGGTATTTGGTAAATGTTGATTTTCTTAAACTATTTATATAAGTAGGATAATCAGTTCCTTTAATTTCAAAATCTACTTTTATATAGGCATATAGAAGAAGCCCATTATAAGAACTTAATCAAATAAAGGAACTTATGGTGCGAGAAAAGTGGAGAGTACCAAACAAATTTGTTCAGGAACGAGTGCGACTTTTAATTATGAGTATGATCCGTTGGTTTGGAATATTTGTAGGCATCAACTTTTTGTTTTTAATTTAGGGTAGGTTATATATATTGGAGGGCATTTAAGTAATTTAACTTTTAACTTTTGGGATTCCTACTTTTAATATAGTATAGATAGATTAAAACACCATTTTGTTTTTATTTTCTTATGGATTTTATTTCTCCACCTTTATGCTAATTGTTTTTCACCTACTTCTTTATCTTCCTTTTTTTAGTTTTTTCCTCATTTTTAGCTCCTTTCGATGAAACTTATCTTTAATACTCCTATACCGACTCTTTTGGAATTAGGACTTCATAGATTGTAGTAAAACTTTATGGGAATTGGTTAGAGAGAAGACTAATGAAACTAATTAAAAAGAATGAAGAAAAGCCAAAGCAAGTTGAGTACCTCAAGCCATAATTGAGTACGAGAGGACGCAATGTGTTAAAAAGGCGAGGGCGTGAGGCGGATCTTTTTACGTAATACAGGGCTAGACGAAAGCCTTGATACACGAGGCATAAGCCCCACAATTTTTTCATTTTTGAAATTTATAAATTAATAATATAGCACTATAACACAAAAAAAAATATAAAAAGGCACATTAAAAGTTCAAGAAAATTAAAAAGAATTAAAGAAACTCATATAAAATAAAATATCTTGCATGTTTACAAGTATAAATAATGCAATATTGTTAAAGTTAATGTGAAATATAAATTAACAACATCTTAACTTTCAAGCAATTAAAAATTATAATTTCTTAAAAAATACCATCAAACTGCATATTTTACCTCTTTAAAAATTCAATAAATTTTATCAACCCTGTAATTTAAAATATTACTCATTCATGATTAAATATAAGTTATCTTTAAATAGTAAAATAATAAATGTATGATAAATTTGAAAGACATAGTACTAAGACATGAACATCTATCAAGCAAAGACATAAATTTTGGTTATCTATTTTCAGAAGAAATTTTCAAATGATATTCACTCTCTCAATGTTCTCAATTAGTAAATATGTAATATTATGATTCGTTATTTGAGTTACTCATAATTTTCATATTCCTATAGATAAAAAGAATTTTAATAATTTATTTGTTATAGAATATTGAGCGTCAACTGTGTTAATTAGTGAATTCAACACATGATTTGCATAAGAACTGTTAGGTGATTCTCGAGCTTTGAGCGTTAGGCGTGTTTAGGACGCACAGTCGGGCGCTTGAGGGTTGTATACGGGCGAGATCGGGAGGTCCGATTTCACGATCATTGTGTCTCTCTCTTAGCCTCAAAAAGGCTCCGAAGATCCCGGGACGCAGCTCGAGGCTTCGACCTCGAAGGCTCTTCACACTCGACCTAGACGCAGCATGAGTTTGTAATTATCGAGGGTAAGCGGAAAGTTCCCTAGGCATGTGGTCCGAACTGGCGTCACCTGTAAGAATAGTACCAGTCTGCACCAGATTACTATGTAGCCGTGCTAGCTATCTTACTTTGTAATAAATACTTTTTTACTATGTTTGAGTTCTCCCTCATATATAAAGGGGATCCTTGTCATTTTTGTAAAAAACCTGATGCTCAATATTGAATATACAAGAACATTCTCTCTGCTCTCTAACATGTTCTCTTGATCTCGTTACTTGCATTTATTGCTTATATTCATTGTGTTCTATTTATTGTTCTTCATTTATTGTTTATCATTGATCATAAAAGAGCCACCTCCATAGCTCTGATAGTTGTTAATCCTCCCTCGATTGCTCCAAGCTGGTTACCCAACTCGACCTCGAGGCCTCATATACGACAGCTCGAGGCCCCGATCTCCAACCGTTTGGTTTGACTATTACATCGTTTTTAAGCTATAACCTTGCCTTCTAACTGTATGGGTCAAAATTAGATCAGAGAAATTCGGCATGCGGAAACATAAGGCCAAGGTAGGACAGACTGTAGTCGGACAGTCATCAATTGGCCAAGGTCAGACAGGCCGAGGTCGGAAAGGCCGAGGTCGGACACTCATCAATAAGGCCGATATCGGGCAGTGATGAAACAACTAGTTTGCTTTGGAATACTTAAAAGGAATATTAATTCCCTCTAAATTGTACCTTTTTTTTTAGGATTTTCTATGGATATCCCCTTATAAATAGGAGGGAATGACTTCCCAAAAAGGGGGGCTCTCTCTCCCTCTCCCTCTCTTTAGAAAATATGTAAACATACCTCTTTAAAGAGATTAGAGGATCTGTGATCCCAGACCTATCAGATCCAAAAAGGGTCTTAAGATTCTTGTATCTGTTACCATTCGTCTTTACCAAATGAAAGAGGATCCGCTCCACTCAAGATTTGGTAAATCTTTTCCTTTATTTACATCTTATTGCCATTTAATGTTACTTAATGCATCTTTCTTTATGCTATTAAATCTGGCCATAATCATGGCTAATATTTATACTCGGCTATGTTTTTCTATTCATATTGTTCATCTCGGATCTAGAGTTAATTATCTTTAACTAGGATTTGCACCTTCATCTTTGATTGATTTGTTCAAAAAGGTTTTAATATCTTTTGAGTCAAATAATTTGGTGCCGTCTGTGGGGATTTTCTAGTTAAAATTTTAGTTTCCTTTAAATCTAAAATTTAATTCCAACTATGGAGCGTCTTCACGGAAGCCAAACAAATTTGATACACCAACTTAAGTTGTTGTTGAGTCTAGTCTCTGCAGGTATGAAACGTTGCTACTTGCTATTGGAAGACTACGTCATTTTTCGACTTGAAGGCTTATAGTTAAGCTTTATAAGTATAAGGAAGTGTCGTTTGCGCGCCATCGGTGCTTTCACTTCCGTTTATTTCTTCATAGTGCTACAACGCAAGTCATCATTTATAAAATATGGGAAGATTAGCAGCATGAAGGATGAAGGACACTTGCTACTTCTTTTTCTTGCTTGAAATATATGAAATATGAACCTTTTGCATCATAACTTTAAAAATCATTAACAATGCCGAACCCAATTTTGGTACATAAAGTACTATAAACCCAGCAGGGCATATATAGGAAAAAGCAATTGACCTCATAAAAAGATCGACAACAATTCGCTTTGCAAAGATGAAAAAATGGTTTCCTTCTATATATGGGTGCTTATTTGTGAATGACAACCCAATTTTTACAGTACAACAACAAGAATAATACTATATGGTGTTGTGGGAAAAGGGTTGTACTTATTGGGGATGGTTGTCAACAAAATGACATACCTACCTTACCTTGATAAGAATGGTTGAGCCTTGAACTTCGATATATAGATAGAGGAATTTAATAAAGAAAGAGAAAAAGTTGGGGGCCTACAACATCAAAGAGATAAACAACTAAAGAAACTTTGTTGAGGACCTGATCTGTCATATGAGGGAGGTTCTTTCTCGCACAGGCCTTATCTGACCTACTTGATAAGATAATATTATTTGTCCTTAGTATTCATAATTTAAAATTTATTGAAATGATAGTCCGGTACATAGGACATTTTATATTTATGCAGGATTTAAGGAAGGGTCGTGCTCCAAAGAATGTGGCATAGACAGTCTACTCTAATCTAAATTACCACGGTTGAGAGGACTGAAACTAGCTCTCAAATATGGATCACGGCGAATCATCCTTCGATATGACTCACAATCCGACATCAACCAAGTCACGGGGACTTTCCAAATAAAAGAACAAAGGTTACGAAAATATCAGGTAGGAATTCATAAGTTACTGCCCGAGCTTGACGAGTATAAACTCGACCAGATACCCGGGGCACAAAACATCGAAACAGATGGCCTTGCCAAATTGGTAGGGGCCACTGAAAGCATAACCGGAGAAGGGAACATGATCAAACTGAGGTAACAAATGCTTTTAATTTGTTTTAACTAACTATTTCTCCAAGTAGAATAAAAGTAGGGGCAGTCACTCCAGAAACACATCATATTCTCCAATGCAAGCAAAATTAAGCGAACTGGGACTCCCCCGGGAAAGGCATCATATTCTCCAATGCAAGCAAAATTAAGCGAACTGGGACTCCCCCAAGAAATGCATCATATTCCCCAGCACAAGAAAAATTAAGCAAACTGGGACTCCCCCAGGTAACATCCTTTAAGGCCAAGGGCCTTCGCCAAAAAGAAGAGTTCGACATTGACCAAACGACAACAGATTAACATTTCGATAAGTCGAAATAACACCTTTTAAGGCGAAGGGCCTTCGCCAAAAAGAAGAGTTCGACATCGACCAAACGACAACGGGTTATTTCAACCTCGATCGAACGACGATGGGTTAACATTTCGATAAGTTAGAAATAACACCCTTTAAGGCCAAAGGCCTTCGCCAAAGAAGAAGAGTTCGACCTTGATCAAACGACGATGGGTTAACATTTCGATAAGTCGAAATAACACCATTTAAGGCCAAGGGCCTTCATCAAAAAGAAGAGTTCGACATCGATCGAACGACGACGGGTTAATATTTCGATAAGTTTGAAATAATACCCTTTAAGGCCAAGGGCCTTCGCCAAAAAGAAGAGTTCGATATCGATCAAATGACAACGAGTTAACATTTCAATAAGTTCGAAATAACACCCTTTAAGGCCAAGGGCCTTCACTAAAAAGAAGAGTTCGACAACAACCAAATGACAACATGTTAACATTTCAATAAGTCAAAATAACACCCTTTAAAGCCAAGGGGTTTCGCCAAAAAGAAGAGTTCGATATCGATCGAACGACGATGGGTTAACATTTCGATAAGTTTAAAATAACACCCTTTAAGGCCAAGAGCCATCGCCAAAAAGATGAGGTCGACCCCGTACAGTCAAGAGCCATCGCCAAAAAAGAGGTCGACCTCGTTCGAACCACGGCGGATTAACATTTCGACAAGCTTGAAATAACACCATTACGGCCAAGGGCCTTCGCCAAAAAGAAGAATTTGGCCTCGTATGAATCAACCTTTGACCTCGTTCGAACCACGACGGGTTAACCTTTCGAAAAGCTCGAAATAATACCCTTTAAGGCCAAGGGCCTTCGCCAAAAAGAAGAATTCGCCCTCGTCCGAATCAACCTTTGACCTCGTTCGAACCACGACGGGTTAACATTTTGACAAACTCGAACAGCACCCCTATGGCCAAGGGCCATTGCCAAAAAAAAAGAGGTCGACCCCTACGGCCAAGGGCCATCGCCAAAAAAGAGGAGGTCGACCTCATACGGCCAAGGGCCTTCGCCAAAAAGAAGAATTCGGCCTCGTCCAAATCAACCTTCGACCTCGTTTGAACCACGACGGGTTAACATTTCGACAAGCTCGAAATAACACCCTTACGGCCAAGGGCCATCGCCAAAAAGAAGAGTTCGGCCTCGTCCGAATCAACCTTCGACCTCATTCGAACCACTACGGGTTAACATTTCGACAAGCTCGAAATAACACCCTTACGGTCAAGGGCCTTCGCCAAAAAGAAGAATTCGGCCTCGTCCGAATCAACCTTTGACCTCGTTCGAACCATGACGGGTTAACATTTCGACAAACTCAAAATAACACCCCTACGACCAAGGGCCATCGCCAAAAAAAAAAGAGGTCGACCCCTACGGCCAAGGGACATCACCAAAAAAGAGGAGGTCGACCCCATACAGCCAAGGGTTTTCGCTAAAAAGAAGAATTCGGCCTCGTCCGAATCAACCTTCGACCTCGTTCGAACCACAACGGGTTAACATTTCGACAAGATCGAAATAACACCCTTACGGCCAAGGGCCTTCGCCAAAAAGAATAATTCGGCCTCGTCCGAATCAACTTTGACCTCGTTCGAACCACGAGGGGTTAACATTTTGACAAGCTCGAAATAACACCCTTTAAGGCCAAGGGCCTTCGCCAAAAAGAAGAATTCCACCTCGTCCGAATCAACCTTCGACCTCGTTCGAACCACGAGGGGTTAACATTTCAACAAGCTCGAAATAACACCCTTTAAGGCCAAGGGCCTTCGCCAAAAGAAGATTTCAACCTCGATCGAACGACAACGGGTTAACATTTAGATAAATCGAAATAACACCCTTTAAGGCCAAGGGCCTTCACCAAAAGAAGATTTCAACATCGATAGAACGACGACGGGTTAACATTTTGATAAGTTCAAAATAACACCCTTTAAGGCCAAAGGCCTTCACCAAAGAAGAAGAGTTCGACCTTGATCGAACGATGACGGGTTAATATTTCGATAAGTTCGAAATAATACCCTTAAGGCCAAGGGCCTCCGCCAAGAAGAAGAGTTCGATCTCGATCGAGTGAAGACGGGATACTATTTCGATACATTCGAAATAACACCATTTAAGGTCAAAGGCCTTCAATAAAAAGAAGGGTTCGACCTCGATCGAACGATGACAGGTCAATATTTCGACAAGATCGAAATAACACCCTCTAAGGCCATGGGCCTTCACCAAAAAGAAGAGTCCAACCTCTATCGGACAACGACGGGTTGATATTTCGATAAAAGTTCGAAACCTCACCCTCGGGGCTACAAGCCATCGCTAAAGAAAATTTGAAATTTTCCTAAGGCCAAGTGCCGTCAGAAAATATAAAGGGAAAGAAAGACCAGGACCCGTCACGCGAGAATCTACCTCGCACCAAAGTCGCGAAAAACAAAAACATAGGAAAGTACAAGGCGAATAATAGCGAAAAATTCTTCTTTATACAAAGTCAATGCGCAAATAGTTGCAGATTACATACGGCCTGGATCAATAGTCAAAACAGACAACTATCTTTTCACTCAGAATAGTTGCGCAAACTAGTTGTTTCATCGGCACGCGGAAACATAAGGCCAAAGTCGGACAGACAATGGTCGGACAGTCATTAATTGGCCGAGGCCGGACAATCATAATTAAGGCGGATGTCGGACACTCGTCAATAAGGCCGAGATCGGGCAGTGATGAAACAACTAGTTTGCTTTGAAATACTTAAAAGGAATATTCTACCGAATATTCCCTCTAAATTGTACCTTTTTTAGGATTTTCTATGGATATCCCCTTATAATAGGAGGGGAGGACTTCCCAAAAAGGGGGGCTCTCTCTCTCTCTCCCCCCTCTCTCTCTAAAAAAATATGTAAACATACCTCTTTAAAGAGATTAGAGGATCTGTGATCCCAGACCTTCATCAGATCCAAAAAGGGCCTTAAGGTTCTTGTATCTGTTACTATTCGTCTTTACCAAATGAAAGAAGATCCGCGCCACTTAAGATTTGGTGAATCTTTTTCTTTATTTACATCTTATTGCCATTTAATGTTACTTAATGCATCTTTCTTTATGTTATTAAATCTGGCCATAATCACGACTAATATTTATACTCCGCTATGTTTTTCTATTCATATTGTTCATCTCGGATCTAGAGTTAATTATCTTTAACTAGGATTTGCCCCTTCATCTTTGATTCATTTGTTCAAAAATATTTTAATATCTTTTGAGTCAAACACTAACCTTTTATTTAGCATCCATTATCTAACAAGTAGCATAAAAATAGATCACGTATTTTTAGAACCACACAATCAAATTATTTAATTGTTATTACCATCTTCACGGTAAATAGGAGCGTAAGCCTCACAGAACTAAGTCCCACAAATGAGTCTCAAGGCGTTTTGATAGTGCCGTGCCTCGGGGCTCACCCCGAGACGAGTCCCAAAAAAACCTCTTAAAACGTTGCGAGAGGGAAGGCGTAATACGCTTAAGAATTGCCTCACTAGGACACGACATCTTTCACATAACGTTTTTTCTGCCTTGGACAAAAATGTTTTGCATGATAATGTATTTTAGGCACTATTCAGACAAACCTCCCCAAAAAAAGAAAAAGCAGAATTAACTTCTTTACAAAGCTCATTGATAAAGAAGATACAAGCAAACATAAACATTGTAAAATAAAATTACACCGAAAACTCGTGCAAATAGACAAGATACAAGGCAGAATTTACTTTACGTTTTGCTCTTGGTTGATTTATCTGGGAGACAGTCCCTCGAGGTGTCTAAACTTGTACAATTCTCTATTAAGGTAATACCAATTAACAACTCATAAAAACTTGAAATTCGACGTACATTTGTTGAAAAGGATATTGATATTTTTTACCTTTTAGATTTTTGTTGTTTTTATTCTATCATTATCTAACAAGTGAAACAATATAGTAGTAGACTAATTGCTTGATATATTAATATTATTTTTCAAATTTAAATAAAACGGCAAAGCGACTATTAAAATGAAATTTATTAGGAAAAAAAGTCACAAGCTTCTTTAACCACAAGGAAGTAAAGGGTAGGAGATGTTGAAGTTCATACGCTATGTATGCATGTGAAAATATTAAACTTTCCTCTAAGTTTTTTGTTTTTCGTTTAAGTTTCCTCTTAGTTAGAAAGTTAGGTAATTGCAAAAGATACTTCCATTTCATACTACTTTTTTCTTACTGTATCGGGGAAAATCAAGTTATTACATCGAGTTAATTATGTGCTGATGTGTCATGATACATGATCAACAAAGGAATGACAGTTAACGAAGAATAGTTGAAGAGGTGCGAGCTTTAACAGGCACGGGCAAAGATCCAAGAACATTATAAGGAATGGGTGCTCGAACCTCTTGATAATTTGAAGAATCATCGGGAGAATGAACCTAAATAGCAAAAGAGTATAGATACGTATTATTGGTAATTAATGAGCATTAATTACGAAAAACGTTATAGAATCTGTACCGAAACAATTACGGTTGTCAATTATAACGTTACATTGAATGTCATTAATTGTCCATGATAACTCCATTATGGAAGAAGAGAAACGTATTACTTAGAAATAGCTATAAAAGGTGAGGAATAAACATTTGTAAGGACACGAAATACTATTGTAATATACTAATTTACGTTGCTTTTTATTCATCTATTATTTATATCAATTATTCTTATTTCTATTTGATTATTAGTAACCCGAGTTCTTCTAAAAACAAGCTTTGACCGAAAATCGTATTTTTGGTTAAACAAATTGGTTTCGTTTCCGGCAATCTGATAATCATCTGCTTTCCAAATCGACTCTTTTATCAAAAATAATCATGTCAAATGTCAACGACAATAATCAACAAAATTGACCACTCCAAGAAGACCCACAACATCAGTTGAACAAACAAGATGACAGAACTCCACCTCCTTCGCCACAATATTCTCAGCGACAATCACGAGAGGGGACTCCTAACAGATCTGAATCGAATGAAAATGACAGACTTGCAAATGATCAAGCTATCGATGAAGCTCTTAAAAAATTAATTGCTCAACAGGTAAGCAATGCTCTTCAGGCTTTTACCAGCCAGTTGCCGGTTGCACCGCCAACACCAACTCCAAATAACATCACTTTGGAAAACCCTCGTTCTGGACTCGTTAATTCAGGCAGTGGTGGAACTCCCAGCGAGACTCGTGATGGAGAACCAGGTAACACAGTTAATTCTGATTTACAAAATTTAGTACTAACTTTGCAGAAACAGCTCAAGGAGCAGAGCAACCGCATAGAGCAAATACCTGGAGTACCACATGTAATCAAGGGAATAGATATGGACAAATATTCACATACAACCTTGGAAGCCAAGCGCTGCTCCTCTACCAATTCCTACGAAATTCAAGATGCCCGATATTCCGAAATACGATAGAACAACTGATCCACGAGACCACGTAACTGTATTCATAGCCGGTGTAAAGGGCAACGACTTGACCAAACAAGAAATTGAATTAGTATTGGTCCAAAAAAATCGGAGAAACACTCACTAAGGAGCATTAACATGATACTCTCTTTTACCCAAAAATTCTATAGATTCTTTTGCTGAGCTTGCATATTCATTTATCAAAGCACACTCGGAAGCTCAAAAAGTCAAAAAAGAATGGAAGATATATTCAAAATAAAGCAATGAGATTCAGAGCTGCTAAGAGAATTCGTAGACGGATTCCAGCGTAAGAGGATGATGTTGCCACGCGTACCTGATAATTGGGCGGCTATGGCATTTGCCCGTATTCTAAATGAGAAAAGTTCAGAAGCCACGAGACGACTCAAGGAAAGTCTACGTAAATTTCCAGCAACAACTTGGAATGATGTTTACAACAGATACAACATGAAGCTGCGGATAGAAGAAAATACCATCACTCAGTCTCGAAAAGAGGAGAGGGTAAGTTCAAGACGTGCTAAAATTGAAAAAAGGTCCGGTAAAAACAGGTACGAGCCCTACATGGGACCAACAAGAAGAGATTCGCGTTCAAAGCAGGATAACTCAAGGTACGATCATAGATCAAGAGATAGAGAGTCAGGTTTATCATCTAGGTTCGGAAAAGAGCGAAATGCACTAGAGATGCGATATGATGATAGAGTCTCGAAGGCGAAAATTGGCGGTTACATTTTTAGTGTTAGCACATTAGAGTTAGTACCAGTATTAAGAAGCATGGAAGATAAGGTACGATGGCCAAAGGAAATAAGATCGAACCCGAATATGCGAAATCCTAATTTTTGGTGCGAGTTTCATAACGATCATGGTCACAAAACGGCGGATTATAGATTGTTGCAAGAAGAAGTTGAACATTTGTTAAAGCAAGGGTATCTAACCGAATTGTTCAGTAAAAAGGGTAAGCAAGCGTATATGAAGAACAGGTAAGAGCCCTCTAAACCCCCTTCACCAAAGAGGACAGTTAATGTCATAAGCGGAGGAGAAGAAATTAATTGCGTAACATATACGACAGCCAAGAAGGTTTTGAAAATTATAGTTACACACGGGAAGCGAGTTCGACAGGTTTTGGAAGAATAAAGTATTGCATTTGATGATACAGATGCAGGCGGCGTGCTAACCCCACACAATGACGCACTGGTAATATCTTTACTTGTACATGATACTAATGTAAAACGAGTTTTGATTGATCCAGGTAGCTCCGTGAATATCATTCTGCTAAGAGTGGTAAACGAGATGCAAGCTGAAGATAAGCTGATACCAAAGGAGCACACCTTATCTGGTTTTGACAACTCGAGCGTCTTAACAAAAAGGGAGATAATACTCACCACATTCGCAGAAGGAGTTGTCAAAGACACGAAATTTCAGGTGGTAGATATGGACACGACTTACAATATGATTCTCGGTAGACCATGGATTCACGAAATAGATGATGTTCCATCTACCCTGCATCAAGTTATTAAATTCCCTTCATAATGGGGAATACGGAAAATCCGTGGTGACCAGCAAGCATCTAGGAGCATTAATTCGTAGCAGATTCAAGCACAAAAAACGAAGAGAAATATCAATCACATAATCCAGTTGAGGATGCTACAACACAAGCCTCAATTGAGCACGGGCGAACAAATGTAGACTCGAGACCCGATACTATCCAAGAGCCAGAGGAAAATGAAAACATCAAAATAACGATTGAGGAATTGGAAGCTATAGTACTATTTGCACCCTGGCCTGAAAGGAAAGTCTACATTGGGGCCAATCTAAGCCAAGAAATGAAAGGTAAGTTGACTGAATTTTTGAAAACTAACGTGGATTGTTTTGCCTGGTCCCATTTTGATATGACGGGAATACCTTCGGAAGTGATGACCCACAAGTTAAATAAAGATCCATCATACCCACATGTTAAACAAAAGAAAAGAAAGCAAGGATCTTTCAAAAATCAGGTGATTCAAGATAAGGTACAAAAAATTTTAAAAATTGGGTCCATAAGCGAGGAAAAATATCCAAATTGGTTAGCTAATACTGTAGTAGTACCTAAAAAGAATGGTAAGTGGTGAGTTTATGTAGATTATATTGACCTAAACAAAGCTTGTCCAAAAAATTCTTTTCCATTATCGCATATAGATCAACTAATTGATGCCACTGCATGACATGAATTGTTAAGTTTTTTAGATGCATATTCAGGGTATAATCAAATAAAAATGGATCCCATAGATGAGGAAAAAACATCATTTATAACAGACATGGGGACTTTCTTTTACAAAGTAATGTCATTGGTCTTAAGAACGCTGGAGCCACATATCAAAGGTTGGTGACCAAAATGTTTCAAGAACATTTAGGGAAAACCATGGAGGTCTATATAGATGATATGCTGGTCAAATCACAACAAGCAGAGGATCATATCCAACACTTGTCTGATACATTTCAGATTCTTCGTAAATTTAACATGAAGTTAAACCCTGAGAAATGTGCATTTGGAGTTTCGTCAGGTAAGTTCTTGGGATTTCTTGTTTCTAACCGTGGCATTGAAGTAAATCCCGCGCCGATTAAAGCTATTGAGGAAATCCTATATATACTGACAAGTAAAAAAGAAGTACAGAGACTGACATGGAGAATAACAGCTTTGGGAAGATTTATTTCAAAATCATCAGAAAAATGCTTCAGGTTCTTTTCAGCCCTAAAAAAGCAGGATCAATTTGAATGGTCTGAAGAATGTCAACAGGCACTTAAAAATTTGAAAGTATATTTGTCAAATCCACCGTTGATTGTGAAACCAAAATATGGGGAGAAACTACTCGTCTACTTTGTTGTTTCAGAAGTAGCGGTAAGTGATGTGTTAGTTCGAGAACACCAAGGTAAATAATCTCCGATTTATTATGTTAGCAAGTCATTATTAGATGCTGAAACTCGGTATCCTCATCTAGAAAAACTTGCACTAGCATTAATCATGGCATCTAGGAAGTTAAGACCTTATTTTCAATGTCATCCCATCTCTGTAGTAACCGCCTATCCCTTGCATAATATATTACATAAACAAGAGTTATCAGGTAGATTAGCCAAGTAGGCTATAGAACTAAGTGAATATGACATTACATATTAACCTAGAACTGCAATAACGTCACAAGTTTTAGCAGATTTCGTGGCTGATTTTAATCAAGGGATACAACTAGAAGCAGAAAAACAACTGCAAGTATTTAACGGGTCTAATCTAGGAACTTGGACCTTATTCACTAATGATTCATCGAATGTGAAAGGGGCAGGTTTAGGTATTGTTTTGGTACCACCCATGGGAGAAACATTACGACAAGCCACAAAATGTCACCTTATGACTAACAATGAGGCAGAATATAAAGCTGTGTTTGCAGGTTTAGAACTGGCACGAAAGCTTGGTATAGAACATGTCATAATTAAAAGCGATTCACAGCTCGTAGTTAACCAAATGCTGGGGACTTATATAGGCAGAGAGGCAAGAATGCAGAAATACCTGGAAAAGGCACGTGATTTGGTCAGACAGTTCCAAACTTGGAAAGTCATGCAGCTACCAAGAGAGGAAAATGCAGAGGCTGGCGCCCTAGTTAATCTTGCATCTGCTGCAGAAGTAACGAATGACGAAAATACTTTTGTGATTCATTTATTTCATTCCGCACTTGATCAAGACAAAAACGAGGTAAATTTTAATAACCCAATTTGGGATTGGAGGAACGAGATTGTCAATTTTTTGCAGTATGGAATTTTACCTGAAGATCAGAAAAAGGCTCAAGCACTTCGCAAAAAAGCTGCTCGATACTGTTTAAAGCAAGACAATCTTTATCGTAAAATATTCGGTGGTCCTCTAGCAAGATGCCTCAGGCCTTCTCAAATAGAGTATGTGATGAGAGAAATACACGAGGGACATTGTGAAAATTATGTTGGAGGAAGATCTTTAGTAAAAACCATGATTAGAGCCGGCTATTATTGGCCAAAAATGGAAGAAGACGCAGAAAATTTTGTAGCTAAATGTGACAAGTGCCAAAGATACGGTAATAACATGCATCGACCTGCTGAATTATTACATCTGTTTATTGCATTGTGACCTTTTATGAAATGAGGGATGGATATCGTGGACCCACTACCCCAAGCCAAAGGCAAGGTAAGATTTCTGTTAATACTCACTGATTACTTTATTAAGTGGGTAGAAGCAAGAAATTTTAAACAGGTACGAGAAAAAGAGGTCAGAGATTTCATTTGGCGAAACATCATATACCGATTCGGTATACCAAAGGAAATCATATGTGATAACGGCCCGTAATTTATAGGCACGCAAATCACAGAAATTTACAGAGTTGGCAAATTAAAAGGATTACTTCAACACCTTACCATCCGGTGGGTAATGGACAAGCTGAATCAACGAATAAAGTCATTATTAACAACTTGAAGAAAAGATTGGAGGAATCTAAAGGCAATTGGCCAGAGGTGTTACCTGGAGTCTTGTGGGCTTATCGAACAACCGCAAAAACAAGTACGGGGGAAACACCATTCTCACTTGTATACGGAGCTGAAGCCTTAACTTCAGTCGAGATAGAGGAACCAAGCACGAGATATACACAAGACATTGAGGAATCAAATGAAGAAGAGATGCGAGTAAACCTGGATTTACTTGAAGAAATGAGGGAAGCTACATTAATAAGGATGGCAGAGCAAAAACAAGTTATAGAACGATACTATAACCGGAAATCTCGTCTCAGATACTTCAAGATTGAGGACTTCGTACTCAAGAAAGTTTTCCAATCAACGAGGGCAGCTAATGCAGGAAAGTTAAGTCCAACTTGGGAAGGATCTTATAAGATTCATGGTATCGCAGGAAAAGGAGCATACGAACTAGAAACAATGGATGGCAAGATTCTACCTTCAAATTGGAATGTTGTTCATCTGAAGAGATACTATTTCTAAGTAAAAGAAATACCCACGGGTAGGTACCCTCATTAATAACTTTTATTTTTGAATTGTTAAAAGTTTACTAACGATTTTAGATGATAGGCAAAAAGCTAGCCCGCACTAAATGATGAATTACGACCTGAAAAGACACATGGAAAAAACTTAATTCCCGGTCTAGGATTACAACTATTCTGATAGAAATTTAAATGGGTTAAGCAGTCTTCATCTAAAAGTGTACCTCTGAGTCCCGTATGTTTTTCTTTTTCAGGAAAAGGACCGCATGGAAGGAATAATCAAGTGCTCGAGATTTCATACTTCAAAGCTCAAAAACTCGAGGGACTATATAATATACATATGATATATGTATAAAGAAGGCAAAGAAGACTGAAAATAATAAAGTTCTAGTCAAGCCCAAAAGTCTACTCATCAAATGTATCAAGTTCAGAGCAAAGTCACGAGCCAATAACACAAGCCAATCAAAAAACCTTTATATAGATTTCAAAATTGTATGATGTCTAGGTTAAAAGCAGTATTTAGCTATGTGTTATAAAAAATCCTTGGATTTTCTTTCCTTTTTTGCAAACCTGTTGTAAAGAAAATAGTTACGAAAAAGTTATAGAAGATATTTAAATACATGTAAGATGTTATTTAAACTTGACAAAGTTCAAATGAAAACTTTATCAAAGTTATTTCAAGAAATATGTGTGTTTTTATTTATTTTTTCGTATATTTACACCGTTATGAAGTTGAGACATCTTCTTCATTAAGTGTCGTAGATAAAAGGGCCCTCTTTTATAATTTCATGCCTGATTCAAAGATATATGAAGTTAGTAAAGCATTTTATTAAAAAAAATACAAGAAGGGTAAGACGAAAACCCATGACTCAAAAAGCAAGACCTTGAATTTATATAATGAAACAAGGCAAAATGAGTAAAAGAGAAACTCAAGATAATTAAGTTGAAGCAAAAACTTTATAATATTAAGACTAAGTCATAAACTAATTGTCATATTTTTACAAAATGCCCTGAAAAGGTTGGGGACTTGTCATTTCCAAAAACTGAACCCCCAAATGGGGCTAGGGGTAAAACCACATTCCACCAAGAAAAAAAAAGAAAGGGAACTTCATAAATTTTCACTGGGGAGCAGAAGAAGAGTCTAAAGCATCAGCATCAGCAGGCTCGATTTAATTTGAAGGAGCTGAGACATCCACCGCGCCTACATTAGCTTCAATATACTCAGGAGTATCAGCCATATAAGAAGAAAAACTTTGGTCTTGCTAAGTTTTCTCAATGGTTTCCTTTATCTTAGCCAACTCAGCATCTAAATTAAAGCCTTCTTGGATAACCTCCACTAGGGTATCATGGCGTGTATTTAAGATAACCCAATTTACTTCAATAGCAGTTTTGTCCTCGAGAGCTTCATAATCCTTCTCCTATTGGTCAATCTCATTTTTGAGTTCTTCCTTCTCGGCCAAAGAAGCATCATAAGAGTATTGCAAAGGGGCAAGCAAACTTTCCAAAAATCTAACCTTATCAGAAGATACACGAAGATCCTCTTGGGTCTGGGTCTGGGTCTGAACAATTCACCTGCATAAACTTCTTTTTCGTTCAGCAAAGCCCTCAATCCTCTAATCTCTTCGCTGGCCTTGGAGAATTGCTCAGAAAAAGATGTCTCAAGGAGATTTTTATCCTTGCCAGCCTGATTGGAAGATGCCTTCTCAACTGCTACCTCCGATGCCATGACTCTTAGATGTTGTTCTAAGGTACAATTGCTTTCTTCTAGAACTTCCATCTCAAGTTGTAGACTTTCGTATTGCTCTTTTCAATTGTCTGCTTCAATTTGATAATCAAGCATTAACTGCTCCGTATGGGAAACCTCTCCATCATCTCTGTGCTAATAAAAACTGATCTAAAAAAGAAGAAGAAAGGAGTAAGAACCCTAATATAAAGAGAAAAGAATGGAATAAAGTGTAAACATGAGCAAATACCTTCAGTGATGATTGCATTATATCATTCATCCAAGTCAAAGAGTTGTGACTCTCAAGCTTGGACTTTTCGACGGGACCGATCAAAGGTTTCAACCATACGTTAGCCCGACCTGACTTTTTCAAAAGATTACCATCAGCAGGGACCCCAATGGTAATATGCTTCATCGTTGCACTTCCACTTGAAGAACCAACTTCAGTACGAAGAACGGTAGTAGTGGGAACTGCAGAAGAAGTCATAACAGCTTGGGGCAGAGCAGAAACAGTAGCAGTAACGACTGGCAAAGAACGCACCACAGGGACAAGCATGGTAAAGGAAAAGCTGATCATCAGAGTCACGAGTTGCCACAAGAGTATCATCATCAGAGCTCACCAAGGTGGCTTCAACAAGCTCGGTTATGAGAACGGAACGGGGAGGAGTCGCTTCATCATCTAAAAAGATGCATCTTCTGGCCCGTGGCCTTTTAACCAAGGAGCTTCCATCCTGTTCCTCCTCCAATCCTCCTCAGAATATTGGGTTGCATCAACTTTCCTTTTCGATGAAGAACTCAAGATTATCTCTTGAGCTCTTTCCAAAGAAACTCTGGAAGTCGCAACTACTTCAACACTTACACCACGTATGGGAAACCCTGATAAAAAAGAAGGGTCAAATAAATTCTAAGGAAAAGATGAATAAAAATATGAAAAGGAAGGGGGGGGGGGGATAAAGCATTTACCATGAGCTTTAACCTTCCAACCAAACCTGTGTGAAATATTTTTCCAAGATCTACCTTCCATCGGAGCAACAGTCAGTAACTTCTTTACCCAACCACGAAAATTGGGAATCTCATCAACAGTTCACATGGTTGCTAAAAAAAGAGAGAGAAAGTTAAACAACTACGGGTAAAAAAATCCTTTCAAAAAAAAGGGAAAATGCAAAAGTAAAACTTACGTGAAAAATTCCACTTTTCGGGAAATGGTACATTTTCTTAACCTACTAAACCAACAGTAGGGGCAACAACAAATCTGGCATACCAGCCACGGTCCTTATCATCCTTAGGGCTAACTAGCACTCTCTTACTTCTCGACACTAAAGTAAAGATTCCATGTCGAAAAAGCTTAGGGGAGTAGAGATGGATCAAATGGAAAAAAGTAAAAGGCAAATTAGCCAACCTTGTTAAGTGCCTTAAACAAGCAACAACCCTCTACATAATTGGACCAATTTGTTCTAGACAAATGTTGAAAAAATGACATAACTCTATGATAACAGGATCAATAGGGGGTTTGAAATCCAGCGTAAACGGATATGTCTACACAAAAGAAAATCCGGTCACGTAAAATGTAGTTCTTTGGTTTGCATTAGGAATTAAGATAGGGAAGTCAGGTCTCCAATGGCAATCCTTACGAACAACAGAAATTAAACCTTCGGTAATTTGAGAAGGGTAGACGTTGGCACGATCTAAAGAAGACATAGAAGAAACTTGATTTCTGATCGATTCTCTATCAGTGTAAAAAGATAGTTCAGAAGGGACAATCTCATCTACTAAAGGCTCAAGAACTGGTTCACTAGAATCTTTACCTCTAGAAGAAGATCTATATGAATGAGAACCTCTAGTTCTAGAAGGAGGGGTAGAACTCACTAGAGGTAAAGAAGAACTCGCATAGATGAAAACCCTAAACTACGCAATCTTCCCTTTCTTCTGCTTCTAACAGGAGCAAGAGGAAGTTAGTCAACAATGGGGACTCTTCGAGGATTAGGGTTTGAAGAAGACATGATTGTACGAGGAAGAAAAAAACAAGAATGAATATTCCAAGATAAGTAACTTTTTATGAGAAAGACAAAGACAAAAGCTATATTCATACTCAGAAGCAACCGTCAAAGGAAAAGGTGTAATGATGGAATCTTCATGATGGAAACTGTCACTTCGTAATTGATGAAGCCGCAAAAAAGCTCTAAAAGACGCTGAAGAGTTGCAGATCCAATCGGAAGATGCTACGTGTCACGAGCATTAAATGGAAGTGACATATGAAGCGTTAGTTCCAGAGAAGGTACAATGGCGGCAACAATTCCCGCTTTAATGAGACCCACTTCCCAAATATTCTATTGATGAATAAATGGCAAGTGGGGAGACTATTTGTATTGGGGAAAATCAAGTTATTACATCGAGTTAATTATGTGCTGATGTATCATGACACGTGGATCAACAAAGGAATGACAGTTGGCGAAGAATAGTTGAAGAGGCGCGAGCTTTAACAGGCACAGACAAAGATCCAAGAAAACCAGAAGGAATGGGTGCTCGAACCTCTTGATAATTTGAAGAAGCATCGGGAGAATGAACCTAAATAGCAAAAGAGTATAGATATGTATTATTGGTAATTAATGAACATTAATTAAGGAAAACGTTATAGAATCTGTACCGAAACAGCTACGATTGTCAATTATAACGTTACATTGAATGTCATTAATTGTCCATAATAACTCCATTATGGAAGGAGAGAAATGTATTACTTAGAAATAGCTATAAAAGGTGAGGAATGAACATTTGTAAGGACACAAAATACTATTGGAATATACTGATTTACTTTGCTTTTTATCCAGCTATAATTTACATCAATTATTCTTATTTCTATTTGATTATCAGTAATCCGAGTTCTTCTAAAAACAAGCTTTGACCGAAAATCGTATTTTTGGTTAAACACTTACTTTGTAATGTCGCGCAAAATATTATCATTCACATTCTAGTAAATTAAACCAAACAAAATTCATCTAAGAGGGTGGTCCTAAAGGCAAGAAATGCGACCAACCTTTTGAGTACAGTATGGTCTTTGTGTTTTTTATTGTGCAAAAATACAAAAATTAGCCGGTTGGGTGAAACTAGTTGCATTCACTAGCTGAATATATATATATATATATATTATTTTTTGGAGCGACTAAACATATACATTTCTCTTTTGAGTTTTTGGTTTTCTTCCCTTGTAATCCTCTTTCATTGAACCACGTTACAATCAATTAAGTATTTGATAATTCATTACCAACCTCAAAATAATTAGACCCTTATTATTCTTGTCGCATACTTGTACTTTAATGTGAGCAACATTAGCACTACCACCTTCGATTAAGACAACAACGGCCTAGTATAATCTCACAAGTGACGTCTGACCACCTTCGATTAAGACAAAAATCATTAATCTAGAATTATCTCTGTGATTGAATAAACATATTGATAAAATGTATTTTTGGATCTTTCAGCAATTACATAAAAAGGGGAATTTCGCTTTTCTTTTCTTTGTGGCTTTAACTGTCGGAGTAGTAACGAGGAAAGAAGAAATGAAAAGCAACAAAATTCATCTGACAACAAAGTCTTTGGTAATAAAACAATACTACAGAGACGGGCAGAATATTCTATGGAATTATCCTGCCCATAAATTCGCTTCATTTCATCATACTGATTTGGTTTTCTTACATTCCTTTATTTCAATTTTCTAGGCTCTGTATCCTGGTATTATTACCTCATTAAAACCTACCGCTAAAGTTATTTTTGTATTTACTACCTGTAGATAGAAACATAAATATGTATTCATATAATAAAATTACACTCTTTTTCAACTCACTCTCACTGTAGTTTCTGAATTTGTGAATGAGATAAGCTGCCTTTCATTCTCAACGAGTATCCAAAGGAGCAAGGAACCGGAATAAGCCTAGTAATAGCCCATTTGGCCAAGCTTCAAAAATCAGCTTATTTTGAGAAGTGTTTTTTTTTTTTCAAAAGTGTTTTTCTCAAAAGTACTTTTAGTGAGAAGCAGTTTGTGTTTGGCTAATTAATTTGAAAAACACTTCTGAGCAGCAATTAGTGTTTGGCCAAGCTTTAAAAAGCTGCTTCTAAGTGTATTTTTCTCAAAAATGCTTCTCAAAAAGTGCTTTTGGAAAGAAGCTACTTTTTTCTGCTTCTCCAAAACTGCTTCTGCTTCTCCTTAAAAGTACTTTTTTTTTCCTTCCAAAAACTTGCCCAAACTCCTCAATTTTTGGCCAAAAGTGCTTTCGGAAAAGAAAAAAAACACTTTTGGCCAAAAAGAAACTTGGCCAAATAGGCTATAAGACTTAACTCTTTGACGAAGCTTCAACCAGAATAGAAGTATATAATCTATGGATAATGAATATAGTACTAAGACGAGCAATGGGAGTCGATAACAGCTTCAATCCCGACATTTGCATCTATACCCGCTTTTTGGGTCACATTTTAACTTATGCCAGCTTTGCAAAAAAAAATTGCAAGGTACCCACTTTTTCGCGTAACTTCAGCATACGGGGCTGAAGTAGCAAAGACAATCTCGCAAAACTTCAGCATTCTAGTATACGGGACTGAAGTAGCAAGTGTGCTGAAGTTTTTGTTTGTAATTGTTGAACTTAAGTATAGTAGCTGAAGTTTTGTTCTCTATTTGCTGAAGTTTTTGTTTGTAATTGCTGAAGTTTTTGTTTTTATAACTGGCGAACTTCAGTTCTAGAGCTGAAGTTTTTGTTTTATAACTGGCGAACTTCGGCTCTAGAGCGAAAGTTTTTGTTTTTGTAACTTGTGAAGAGCTGAAGTTTTTGTTTGTAACTGACGAACTTCAGCTCTAGAGTTTTCTTCCCTTCATAATGATACAACCATTTCTGCTCTAACTTCGAGAAGATTTCCAGCGTCATCTTACTGAACTCCATCACTGAACAACGAAACAAGCAATGAAAGTAATTTACAGTACTGATGGATTATGCAACAGTTAATGGAAACTGCTCTCGATGAAACGGAAACGTTGTGGTATGCCATCCCAACATTTGAAGAATAGAAGAATTACAATAAGACTTGACACCAATATGTTGCTGCTAATGCCATGCATTATCAAATAGGATCTGTAGCTTCGTCGTAAACCAGCTATATCAGCATTTAACAGATCATCTATTGCCACCGTTCAATCAAGCAACAAGACTTCGATATTCTTTGGAGAGGCATTTATGATGCAAAATTGCACTGTATATTCCTATTTTTTTCTTATTTATTTCTTCTGCACTAACAGAAATACAATGTGTGCAGTGCGACTTCAGAAAGAGGTTGAGGGCGGATATAACTTTGAGAAGGAGAATGAGGAGAAAAGGGGCTGAAGTTGTTTAAAACGTGGGTACAAGTTAAAACTTTTTAAAAAATGGGTATAAGGTTAAATGGGGACGACCAAATAGGGTGCCCCGTGCAATTTTTACCTTCGATCACAAAGAACCTGTTCTACATTTATATAGGCTTCACGTGACACAGAGTGCGTCAAGTGATTGCCTTACATAATACAATATAAACAGATTTCTTCTAAGATCGTGCAGCCTAGGGAAAAGAAAGCAGAAGAATAGAATTCAATTGGAAAAACAATAAAGAGAACTGAAGTGGAACACCTGACAAAGGTAATACAGAAAGCAAAGGCTAATTCCTTCTTCTGGTCCAACAGCCAATAATGTGAGCAACTATGAAACAAAACTTGGAAAGTGACCCTAATTGGCAAGTGGCAACGGACAGGAAATCACTCCTAATTTCTTCTACAGCCACTAGACAACGGTTAGATTCAGACAAAATAGACTCCGGGATATGAGACCAGTTAGAAAAAACATAATTAGGAAAACTCACTGAAAATCCATACGAGCTGCACATAATTAGGTACATTCTAATTCCTGAGGAAGACCAGTTCCTCTTCCATGCCAAAACTGTGATTTTAGCTAGATATTCTTGACATCGAACACTATAGCAAATGCATCCTCTCGACATAAGGTTGGACCAACCACCTAGTGAGAGGCTCCCCACAGCCCACAAAGCACCCTGAATTCCCATTCTGAGTTAAAAATGGGAAGCCGAACATGTTAAGCAACTCCTGTACTGCCTGCCTCACCAAAGAGGATCCTGTCACACGACTCCTACGACCCCATCCTGTCACAATATCAATGCGGCTTGGACAAATTCCCGAGATGAGCATCTGTCGGCGAAACCAGGCAAGTGTTCTTGAGAGTGCTATTATAGCAGTTCCATCTGACATCACATGGAGGTTTATAAGCCAATAACAGGAGCTTTTCTCTCTAACTGCATCAGGGTAGACATTCTTGTGTGCTGCCACCTCCCAGACAGATCCAGCTTCCTCCTTCAGCCCTGATTTGTGCATAAAATCAACAACTGCATCAACAAGACCCCTTTTACTCTCTCTGTCCTCGCTGTGCATCAGATCCAAAAAGCTGCTAACATGATCCCTCACATTCTGCCCATCGGGTCCTGCTGGTGGCATGGTTAGAAGGAATGCGTGCGCTGGGTGGCGTGTGACTGCCATCAGCTCACAACAAAAGGACATGTCAAATGATGTTTGAGCTTCTGTGCAGCAACTGAGGAGCAAGGTATAAGTTTGCAGAGAAGGGTTTAGACCCAATTCAAGCATGCTTTGAAGCAAGTTGTACGCATCTGGCAAGCGGTGAACCCTAAGGAAAGCACTCAGCAGAGAATTGCACGTAGGCACATTGGGGCACAAACCTGCATTAATCATCGCACAGTACCAGTTCCAAGCTTTTTCTACATTCCCAGCCTTTCCCCATAGGTCCACTAGAAGACCATAGACAGGCTCATCAGGTACCCAATTCTTCCTTTTCATCTCTGTAAAAACTGCCTCTGCTTCCTCCAGATAGCCACAATGGCCAAGCACCTCCATTACAATGCTGTATGTCACTTTGTCCGGCTCAAATCCAGCATTCTGCATGTCACGATATAACTGCAATGCACTAGAATAGTTCCTCGCTTTCGCATGCAAAGCAATCATAATGTTGTAGGTCACCAAGTTTGGTACACATCCCTGATTAACCATCTCACAGAACAGTTTGTGCGCAGCAGCTAAGTGACCTGCTTTTCCAAGGCAATTGATGATGACACTGTAAGTGAATGTGTCTGGAGAGAGCCCAGCCTCTTGCATCCTTTCATACAAGTCCATGGCAACATCAAGATAACCAGCTTTTGCATGGATGTCAATCAGAGTACAATAGGTTACACGGTCAGGTTCAACTCTAGCTTCCTGCATTTGATTAAAGACATGTAATGCTTCACGCAAGTAGTTTGCTCTGCCATAACTGTGAATGAGACGGTTATACGTCACTACATTTGGTTGACACCCATCTCTGACCATCTGCTCAAGCAACTCGTTAATTGCCCCAAACTGCCTAGCACGTCCCAGGAGGCCAACCATGGTGGTATAGGTGTGTCCGTCGTGCTTAAATCCTGGTTGTCGCTTCAACCAATAGAAAAAGCCAAGAGCGACTGTATGATCATGGATCTGCTTAAGAATTTGGTTTGCTTGGTATGGATCCAATAAACAGTTGAGTTCACGAAGAGCATTTTCTGTCTCAGAACCCCAATTTAACTGTTGTAAAATGCGAGAAACTGTTCCAACAACATTGCCACAACTAGAAAACTGCCTGACCATTGGAACAACTCCTGCACTTTGCAGCTTTGTTTCTCGCAATGGCTTGCTGAAACCTTCAGGAATTTCATTCTTAAGCTTTCCTTCAGAGGCACGTACATTTGCCAAGTTACGATTTGGATATGATCTTGACTTTGGAGGTCCTGTCCTCCTCCGGTCACGAGAATCTGTGACAACACCATGGGTCTCCACTTCCCCAATACTGTTGTTCGAAACAGGGTTTCTGCCTTTGACTGAATTATACTTATCACCTCTGCTTTTTGTGTAGTTCGAATTATTTGCAAGGTTTGATGTTACAGGTGTATCAGTAGATGTGTTAGCTTGAAGTTTGTCATTTCTGGAGGTCTTTACATTTGATGGCCTCACATTGGAAATAGGCTTTGTACGATCTACCATACAGTTGTTGGATGAGCTATTCTCTCCGCTCCCATCTAACATAGGTATCTTATAGTTTACCACATCGGATAAAAAACTGACTGCTGCAATACCTGCCCGAACAAACTGGTCTGAAATGGGAGGTGAGGACTGCACAGTATTCTCAGCATCAATGCTACCATAAATAACAGATTCTACTCGCCCAGACACGGTAGATGCGGGTATGGCCTGTGGCCTAGAAGCTGGAGAATCCAAAGTCTCATTTTTTATCGAGCTCACAGCCTTTACAGCATCTCCAGATAATAAGGCACCTACTCCTACAGAGGCTTTTGAAACCAAGCTGGATGATATTTGCGGATGTCGAACCTCATTTCTAGCCTGCGGCCTTTTCGAAATACAAGTTTCATCTTCCGAACAAGTGCACGAACTTCCATCTGCTGCACTACATCGTGATCCACTTAGAAAAAAGGACCTAGCTGACTGGGAGAGTGTGCCGAGATGCTTTGCCCGAAGCATAGTCTGCAAATTAAGTTGGAAAGCCAGGGGAAAAAAGCTTTAGACATGATTAAAATATAATGTAAATGTCAGATGCTCAGGAACTTCAAGGCAGCAGAGCAAGCCATAAATGACTTGTCGAAAGGCAAACTATTTGCCAGGCCAGTCAAGTGTCTATCATGGCACAGCAAAGTAAGAGTACAAAAAGTATGGATTCAAATACTCCTACACTATTAACTTGTGTTTCTACAAGAAATTCATAAATTGATGACTTCTCCATTCAAATCCTATGAATATGATCCAATTTCTTGATTTCCTACTGTAGTTAATACCAAGTTACAAATTATCATACTTGCAATCATATACTCTTTCACTTAGCTTAATGGATTATGTCATTATAAAATCTCAAATAAGCATGTCCACGTCAGCAACCATCGTACACATGGCTAGACGATAGCAGTATTAATCACCTATCAAAAGTTTCACAGTATTAATCATCAGAAATTCCTCACTAGCATAAGGACTGCCTTTTTACTAATTCTTGAAATGCACGACCATCACAATTGCAGTAGACTTCAAGGGGAAAGTAGAAAGACAGAGAAGTTGAAACAACCAGCAATTCATACATATCTAAAACAGGAGGATTAAACTTACAAAAAAGCTGGGAACTGCCACAATCGTATGACTCACTTACAATAATTACAGGATCAGTACTGGAAAAAGAGAATTCTCCATAGCAGCATGTTGAGGCAATAGAGAGCTAAACTTATGTTGTCATAGACTTGTAAGCTGTCACATGTCAACTACCTACGAGCACATCTTGTGTTTTATATGAAGACAAGAAGATTGGTTATTTCTTTCTTTTTCTTTTTACTATCAAACAAACAAACAACAACGGAAAAGCATTTTCAGAATCTGAAGCAGAAAAGTGATCATAAGACCTTAATAAGTGTTATTTTCTGAATGACAAAAGCTAGTGCGTAAATTCACATCCATTTAATAATATAAAAACTTCAAGGCATTTTACCTAATTAACAGTGTAGGAGCTAGTGAGTGGAGTCTAGTCTTTGAAAGTTCAAAAAGTTTCATGACACACAAAATAGAAGAAATGCCTCTACCACAGGAAAAAAAGAGAAAAATAAAAAGAAAGTTAAGATGTCAAACGTAAAATAGAAGTCTGAAAAATTGAACTTTTACAAATAACAACTAGTATTCAATAAGTTTTGCAGTGGCAAAGTATGTTCTTGAGGGTAAATGCCCCTTTTCAGCACAAGGAAAATTAAAAATGAGACTGGTGACACCCATTTTCCAGGGTGAAGCAAAGAACACATAAAAGCACCAATCTTTATCAGATTCAGGGAAAAGTAGACAACATCCCACATTCTAAATCATCAAACCCAAATATTCTCAGTCTCACACCATTAATTCCCAAAAAAGAACACCAAACAGCATGACCATGAAAAAAATAAGGAAATTACATAGAAAACACTCACCATAACAACCAAGAAAAGATCAAGAGCAACTCACATTACAGAACAATTCAAGAAAACCCCAGAAGACCATCATTGACTAGTGATTCATCAAGAAAAAACAAAAGTAGCCGAGCTCACAACAAAGAGCAAAGAGTCAAAGGAAAGAGAGAGAGAGAGTACCTGGGAATAGGTAGACGCGGCTCCAGAGCCACAAAAAGAATGAAAAGGCAAAAGAAAAAAGAATACAGAAGAAAGGGTTAAAGAGGAGGGCGGCTCTTTTTGCCTTCAGCTTATTTGAGTTCCAAGCAACTTGGCGAAGGCAGCGGGTTTACAATGACTGTCAAGGACTGTATTTGTTTCTTTTATTTTGCTTTTTCTTTTCAGATTTTGATATATTTTATACAGTTTACTTTACCCCACTTTTCTGATTTTTTGGCTATTCTCTGATATTAACTTCATCCACGTGTTCTTGTAATCTTGCCTTCACGTTTCAGAACTTACGATCACTCTGTTCTAAATAACTCCTCTATTTATTTCCTCCCACTCTCACTTTTATTTTCTTATAATAATTTAATTGGTAGGCGATTGGACATAAAAATTATAATTTTAAGTTCAAAAATAATATTTAAATTTAAAATTATGTTTGGATATGCAATTAGTCAGTTCACATGAAAAAATATTACAAGTGAATGAAGAAACAAAAATGATCAAAATCAGATTTTGGCTTATTTTCGAAATTTTTTAAAAACTTTAAAAATTTTTGGACAAACATGTTTTTGAAATATATATATATATATATCTATTAATAAACGGGTCCTACTTTTGCTCGGGTCAGTTTCCTATATTTAAGATATTTTGACTTTTGGAGGCTATTATTCAATGTACACTCGTTTTCTTCTGCGGCTTTTTTTTAATCAACATGGAGTGTTTTACTGGATTACTAGGTTATGACTTGGTAACTAGTCTTTTACTGTTTTATTATTCACCTCTCTTTTTGTTTGTTTTTGCAAATGGAGGAATTTGCCGAGATTTCTCAATAGGAATTACGAATCAAAAGTAATCACGGAAAATCAGTACTTGCATTTTTTTATTTTTCTAATAGAAACTTAGAAACTAACAAGATAAATTTTTTTCCATAAAAAAATACTAATTCAAAACTTAAAAAACTTTTTCCTTACACCATAAAGAGAGTTACTATAATTTTTTTTTAGTTTAGTGCAATTACTCTATGATGATGTTAAAAGTTGATTTGTCACTAATGAGAATTGTTGAGATAATAGCAATAATTTAGCAAGTATCAAGTAAAATAGTTGAGTTGTACGAAAACGGATGGAAAATCACCAGCATCAAAGAAAAATATCTTAACATTATATAGTAAAGTATATAATATTATGATTTTGGTATAAAATTCTGCATATCTAATATAATCTTTGTATAATTAATAAGCATAAACTTTGATTTTCTGTATTAAAATTCATGTAAGTTATGAGGAATTTATTACCATAATTCAAACAATATAGTATTAGAATACCAGTCCAGTATAATTAAAGAAAACGTCTAATGCCTCCACTGCTGCCGGGTCCTTAACGGGATTTGTTACCATAATGCTTTAGAACGATACGACACTGCTTACGAAACATGCCTTAGCCTTCAAGAAAGTCAATTTTTTTTCCTCTAGGTCAAACATGGTAAATTAGCAATAAGATCTCTTTCCTTTTCATTTTTCTCTTCGGCCCCTGCTTGATGTTTATATTTATTTTTGATCCTTATCTTTTGAACTTCGCCATTCTATTTCTTTTTTTTTTTTTATTATTATTTATTTATATGTTTTTCATTTTTTTTTCTCTAAGAGGGCGGAGTAAGCGGAGCCGTTTAAATAACGTAAATTCAGTTAAATTATTTTCAATTAAAAAAACTAATATTGTGGCACACTTTAGAATTTTTAACATTTATCATTAATTGAGTTCTTTAGAGAAAGTTAGTATTAATAAAATAAAGAGGTTGAGATGTGAAATGTTAATGAATTGTAGGAAAAATTTTAAGAAACTAAACTCAAAGTAACAATATAAAATAAGAAAATAGACAAGAGATATAGAGAGGAAGAGAGGAGAGATTCTTATTTCTTCTATGTATTTAAATGTCCAATTGTGTATAATGTGATGCCCGAACCCTCTATTTATAGGATGACATTGAGGTAATACAAAGGGATGTCATGAACATGGTATTACTATTGAGATCATGCATGGGGGAAGATCATCATAGGCGGATCCAGGATTTAAATCCTATGGGTTCAACTTTTAAGTTTTTTAGCATTGAACACATTATATTTTTTATTAAGTTATGGGTTCGTATCCATTATTTTTGCAATTTTAGTGAATTTTTACATATAAATTTTTACATCGCGTCGAAAGTTATGAGTTCAATTGAACCCGTTAGTTGTTCACTACATCCGCCTCTAAAGATCATAGGGAGGTTATGGAGATGTGAGAGTTATAACTAAAATGATGAGAAGTAGTATGGATTATTTACATAATGAAGAAGAATAGTGAGAGTTATATTTGATTAGTGAACATCCATATAATATGTATTTCATAACAAAAATGGGATTATTGTATTATTGATAAAAGAAGAGAAATTTTCATAAAGCACTATCTTTAGTAGTAATTAGCTATCTATAGGTACCATTTGCTATATTACGGATTATAGATACATTTAAGCTATTATATTCATGAATACAATAGCAAAAATAGGCGTGAATCAGGGAAGTCCAGCTAATCAGTTGTTGTATTCGAGTATATTCGACTGTATTCATGGAGTGAAACATGAGATCATAGCTGGACAGATTATTGTATTTGACTGTATTCACGGCGTGAAATAGGGGATTACACTGTTTTTAAAACGGAAAGTTAATCAATTAACATAATAGACTCTTAATATAACTCAACAAACTCAATTATAATACACAAATTTTGTATTTTCAGTTATAAAAAAGATTCTCAACCGAAAAATACCCCAAAAACATAGCAATCTTCAGAGAAATTATATAATACATCTGAATACATAAATTATATTAATTAAAAAAAACATATGAATACATTCATGACATATAGCGAGACAGTGAATACAATGAAATACATAAAATAAAGCGGGATACATTGAAAAATAATGAAAAAGACAGTAAATACAATGAAATACATGGAATACAACGAGATACATTGAATTACAATGAAAAAAAGACAATGATTACAATGAAATACATGAAAATACATTGAAATATATTAACAGAAAATCAAGTTGCTCAACCCCAAACTCCATCGTCTTTGTTCAAGAACAAATCCTAAATTCCGGCGAATTCGCCGTTCACCGGAAGACGGTAGTGAAAACGCGCCACCTTCGTAAAAATTTCAACAGATATCTGAAAGAGAACATTGAATGTAAATAGTTGCCGAGTTTCTTTAGATGTCCCCAAATGAAATGTTATGTGGATCAACAAAAATAGAGAAAAAGATATTTTCTTTCTTAAATACAAAGGATATGCCAAGAAAACTAACCTACCCTACAAACAACACAGAATAATACTTTTTATTAGAGGCTGCTCTCAAACATGACACCCTTGAGATCCAGAAAGCCTGAAGTTCATACAATTCATTGGTTCTTACATAAAAATTGAAAGCGCTTTTGTTTCTGACAGACTAGGGACTGTTCCTAGATTTTTCAGTTGAGAAGATGCCGTTAGAAGGAGGAGGAGAGCGAAAATTTTAATGGGATGGGAGAAGAGAATGAGATGTATCAAAGTAGAGAGAGAAAGAAAATAGTGTAACTGAATAACATATTTAGTGGCTTAGGGTTATGAGGTAATCAAAATTAAACATTTTGCTATAAAACTTAAAAGATATCTATAGAATATAATTTTTTTAAATGATATTTATTTAAAATAAATAAGGTGTTAACCTTTGCTATAGAAGTTAAAAATTCCATAAAAGAATGCACAATCAACATTGAAAGCCCACTTTAGCTAATCCTCTAGACACTACTATCAAAATTGGTTAGATCAAACAAACTAATACCAAATTCTAGAAACCTGGGGACCCTTCCAATGGTCCTCTCAAGAGTTTGATCTAATTTTATACACTTTGACACAAGTACACAACAAATGCTTTCATTCACTATCATTTAACCTCATGTTTGGCCATAAATTTTGGTAACTTTTTTTTTTCAAAATTTTGTTAAATATTATTAATTTTTAAAAGAAAAAAAATTCAAATTTCTAAAAAGTGATTTAGGGCAGTTTTTGGATGAAAAAATTTCTTCCATTCATAAAACTTCAATTTTTTTCAAATAAAATATATATCCAAATACAACTTCAACTTCCAAAACTTAAATTTTCAGCACAACTTCAATTTTTTTTCATATTTCAACCAAATCTATATCTAAATACTAGTTAAACTTGTCAAGTGCCGAGATTGTGTGTCCATTGCAGACACTAAATCAATTTATTTGTCTAGTCAAATAAATTGGGTTATTGAATAATTAATTATTACTAAAATCATATTTTCGAAGTACTAATAAGTAAATAATATCGTGTCAACTGCAATGTCATTTTATCCTCATCAATTCAGGAGCCACACCACGAACCTCTCGAAAGGAAAAAGAAGTCGCACAATATAAGGAATGTTTTGCTTTATTCTTTTACTCCCCCCCCCCCCCCACGCACACACACAAAAGAAAAAACCCAAAAGTAATGGATGCATTCTATCACATCTTCAACACAGGGAATAGGAGTAAAAATAGCACGGGCTCGGACTGGTTATTCAAAAATAGCCAGCGTTTGCAAAGTCATAGAAAAATGACCACTATTTTGCTGCAACACGGAAAGTTCCAGCATAATATACTGGAGATCGGTGCACCTGTGTATGAACTTCCAACATATTATGCTGGAACTTCAACACTGGAATTGGAGTTCCAGTATATTATACTGGAGTATTTTTCCGGATTTTGAACAACGTTTTTGTTTAGATTTATCATGAAAAGTGGCTAAATATCGATTACTTTTGAAGCTGTGGCTATTTTTTAATGATCACTTGTAAATCTGACTATTTTTTAATTTCTCCCGGAACAGGAGGATTTGATAAGATGACCACTTGAAGTCCTCCGAATTCGATGGGCTGCTTGAATTTCTGTGATGAAGCTTTAAATGGGCTGTTCTCATATATCATAGCAGCTAGGGAGAAATTTAAAAAATAGCTAGATTTACAACTGATCGTTCAAAAATAGCCCAGTTTCAAAAGTATTATTTTTCATGTAAAGATAAATTTGAGTAAAAAACACTGTTCAAAACCCGAAAAATACGCCAGTATATTATGCTGGAGTTCCAGCATAAGTATACTTGAACTCCAACATATTATACTGGAGTTCCAAGATAAGTATGCTAGAACTCCAACATAATATGATGGAGTTCTAGCATAAGTACAATAGAACTCCAGCATAATATACTGAAGTTCCAGCAAGTATACTGGTCCAGTATAATATACTGGAGTTTGGAGCACCTATGTTCCAGTCTCCAGTATATTATACTGGAACCAGCAAAGTATACCGGTCCAGCATAATATGCTGGAGTTCATATACAAGTGCACCGAACTCCAGTATATTATGCTGGATCGGTCTCAGTTGTAGCAAAATAGTGGCTATTGTTCATTGACTTGGTAAACACTGGCTATTTTTGAATGACTAGTCTGAAAACTGGCTATACCGTGCTATTTTTACTAGCAACTAATGCAGATTTGGGCTTAATTTGGTCATTTAGGTTTACATGGGAACAGCCATATTCATAGCAGCAAATGCCGATTTGGGCTTAATTTGGTCATTTAGGTTTACATGGGCCATCTTGATGGGCTCCTAATATTTGGCGTTTTTCCTTCGATAAAGGTATATGAAGCAATTGGAGGATTCAACTCTTTGCTTTTTCCTTTTTTCTTTTGTGTAAATGAATAGTAACAGACCTACAAATTTAAGTTGATCTCAACGAAAGTACTTGCATATGTGATGATTGATTGTACAGCATGGACTAGTACGGTTCATCATCTACTCTGCTTATCATATACAAAAATAGCCAGTTAATTACTTGGACTTAGTCTCTAATTTAGCAACATAGTCTCTATTATTTTAGCAATACACAATTGAAATGTTCTCTTATTTTAACAAAGTCTGATACAAATAATTCTTTAACGATAAATGATTATATTTAGCATGGTATGACTATAATCCTTTATTTTCTAGAATAATCCTCTATCTGCTTATTGTTAGTCAATTACTCAAATGATCACTTAACTTTCCCAAATTATCTCCTAAAGTCACTTTTCTTTCGTTTGTAACAACAAAGTCATTGAACTATGCCAATTGTACTCAGAAGGTCACTCAACTAGATTTTCCAAATTTTGGATTGCCAAATACTTATTTTACCCTCTAAATTATAAACATTTGTCTTCTTTTTATTTTTGTAAAACTTTTTAGTATTAACAAAAAAATTTCAAAAATTTATTTACACGATTCAAAATGAAAGAAAATAAAGGTTGTAAAATATATATTTCATACATGTAATATAAAAATAATTATTTAAATAAAGTATTTTTATAATATACATTATATATTTTTGAAAATTATGCTCAATTATATTATTATGTTTCTACCAACTTTCCGACAACACAAATTTATGTCACCGGAAAGCATGAGGACTATCTGTATAGGGTAAAATATGCTATGTTAAGTCGTGCATGGAATATATATAATATAATTGAGCATAATTTAAATACCTTCATTTAAATAATTAAATATTACGTGCATGAAATATATATATTTTACAACCTTTATTTTCTTTCATTCTGAATTGTGTAAATAAATTTTTAAATTTTTATTGTTAAACTAAAATTATTATTACTAACAACTAATTAATTTTTTTATTATGCTCATTATTTTGTTATTCCATTATTATATATGCTTAAGTACTTTTTGTGTTTTAATTTATAAATAATATTTATTTATTCTATAGGTAATTCCATAATGTAAACTAAAAGGAAAAAATCATAATATTAAAAAATTAAAAATAAAATTAAAAGAAGATAAATGCTTATAATTTAGAGGGTAAAATAGGTATTTGACAATCCAAAATTTGTAAAATTTAGTAGAATAACCTTCTTAGTGCAATATGCATAGTTCAGTGACTTTGTTATTACAAACGAAAGAAAAGTGACTTTAGGAGATAATTTGGGATAGTTGAGTGACCATTTGAGTAATTGACTCGCTTATTGTCCAATATCCTCATAGCAGATATGTTAATAAAATGCACATAATGCCTCATTTTGTAAATGGCTACGCGAGGCATTTAAAGTGCTTTGCTGTTTGTCAAACTATAGGATAAGAATATTAATAACAAAAAAAGAGAGAATAGATTTGAGAAAGGCTAAGAAAAGTTAATTAGTTCATCCTCTTTTCCCCTCCTTTTTTTTTTCTTTTTCAGTTGGCGTGAAGAGATGAGCTGTGGAAGCTCAACACTTTTTGCCTTTTTTCTTCTCACGTCCCACCAATGCACCAAACAACATAATAATGTTCCCAACGTGGTCTTTTGCTTCTTTTTTTCCCTTTGGTTTGGCCTACATACAATTACTACTTAGCCTCTATGCCAGGTTATAAAGATACCCTCCATGAAAAGCTCTTATTTTCCATCATTCGTTCCTGCTTCAGCACTTATGATACACAGTTGTGCTTCCAATGGATTCCCCAACTATTCCCTCAATTGCATGGAAAATTTACGTACTTTCCTTTATTGTGTCACTGTCACTGAGGAGAATGGACAGCTGATTGACTAGTTGAATGCCAAATTTGTATAACCGTATGGTAGCTGAAAATCAGTTGTCCGACTAATCCAAATTTGTATTCCATATTGGCCCATTCAACGGAGAAGCGTTTCCTATCTAGGGTTTTTCTATTCTAAGCTAGCACGACTTCCTTTAAAATTTGAGTTATATATCCTAATTAAACTGAGTGCTTTGAGATTGAGGTTTAATGACATTGCATCTTTATATATGATTTAATCTGTTTAGGGTTTGAGTGATAGTAGAAAATGTCTAGTACTAGAGAACTAAATTTATACACCATTAGGTATTGATATGAGAAATGTTCAAAAAAAGCAGAATGTATATGGTTTATATAACTGACCTCAATTATTATTGGCTTGGGGTTTGAGATGGAATAAGTGTGTATTTTACAACAAATAGTAAAATAATCTCTCTTCTTTTTTCTTTTGGGAGCAAATTAATTAGTTGTTAGAGTGTGTCAATTTCAGCTCGATAAACAGATACTATCTCTCCTGCTGGACAATTTAGAGAAGCCTCAGTACTTTATCATGACTTTTAAATATGTGTAACGAAGGCAGGGATTGGTGCTTTCAATTTGGGACGCAACAAATTAAACTGCTTTCTTGACTTTATCCGGCCACACCTACTTCCACATACTTTAATTTAATAATATAGTAAGATGTCCCTTTCTTATCATTAAGAATCTTAGTGAATTTCAACTCAATATTATTCGAATTATACGCTGAGAAAATTCCTCCTAGATGGATTCTTTGTTTGAAAATTTATTTGTTTAATTATGATCATAGCAAAAAGTGAAACTGAGGGAAATCCTTAGACCAACCAAATTTAATTGTTTCAGGACTTTACTGTTGGAGGACTTAATCTAGGAAATGCAATGACTAACTTCTATAATGGGACCCAAGTTCTTCGTCACAGCAGCGTTGTTATCACGAATTCGATAATAAGAAACTTTGTTTTATGTTATTGTCGAATTAACCATAGCAACAGTAAGTATTTGAACAAGTTTCTGATGCCTCATGTCAATCTCAAATCATCAACCATTCCATTAGCACAAAAATCTGTACATGATTCAGGACTTAAAAATTACCAAAATCATTTTCATACAAAAATGTAAACATATCACTGATGACAAGATCTATCTTTCTTTTTTACGTTCCTCAGACGAATGATGTTTTACGCTATAAATTGATGATACTTAGTGGACGTTTGTATTTAAGAATTGTAAATTTTCGAAAAAGTGAGTTTTTTTCAAGTAAAAAAGGTATTTGAAAATTAGAGTTATGTTTGGACATCAATATAATTTTTGGTTGTTTTTGAATTTTTGTGAGTTATTTGAGTAAAAATTTTGAAAAACAGTTTTTGGAATTTTTTTAAATTTTCAAAAAATTCAAAAATTCATCTTCGAGTGAAAAATTGAAAATTTTATAGCCACTCACTGATTTTGCAAAAAATGAAAAAAAATTCATGGCCAAACGAGCTCTTAAATTCAAAAATATAATGATAACGTAGAATAGAAATACGTGGCTTTCGTGAATTCTTTTCTTCCGAGCTGTACAGAGGTAGGGGAAACTCATTTTCCTTGGCAGTCAAAGTGATTAGTCTACGCTAGCGCAGAATTATTTTGGAGAAATTTCGGAATTCTACAGCCAACTAGTTTCCATATTTTGACTTGTTAAAGCAAGAATGACATTTGGTCAAATGGTCTCTATCCAAATATATGACCGTTTACCTGCCTAATTATGTCGATGTATTTATCTATTTTTTTTGTCACCTTTCCCTTTTATACTTGGCAATTTCAGGCCACCTTGCAAAAAAATTTCATAGTCGGATTAAATTCTTTAATTCCACTTTATACTCGCATATCAAATATGTTACTAGTATTTGTTAATGAAGTATGTTGTGTGTGTATATTCAGGACCAACACTCTAGTCGACACTCTTATTCGCTACACGTGGTTGGCATTTTCAAATCCTAGTAAAAAATAAAAAGTAAATAGATTATGTAACTAGGGTGATCAAAGTCATTTATTTAATAAAAATTTTAATTGCACCACATTAATAAATATATGGCATGTATTTTGTATAGAAAAATTATACTAACTTAAAATGAATAATTTATATAGAAGGGGAACGAATTCAGAAATTTAGCTTACATCAGGAGTAAAGGTTGGAGTTGAAAGGATTTTTACAAAGTCATCTTAATCTAATCATGTTTTTCTCCCAATCCAATAAATTTAATTTGGTGGTAGTAGTGTTTTAGGATTTGATGTGCCATCAAACAATGAAATTGTTCAACAACTTCATCTAATACTGGTATAACAAATTAATCTCAACCCTTAAATTTCATATTTAATTCTTCAAAATTACCCAATCCACCTATGACCTAGCACACCAAAATCGTGACTTAGGTTCATGCAAATATATATATATAGGAACTAATATTAAAAAAAAAAAAAGGTGGCACCTACCATTTGGCAGTAGTTTATTCAACAGTCATCTTGTTACTTGCATATGTTTTGACTTTCTCCCCTTAAATTTTCTCGTTAATTAAAGCTCTTTGTATTTCATGTTCATGTGATCATGAGATTATTGTTACTGTGGTATACAATACTTTTACTACGTTTTCTGCATAAAATTTAATATAAGAATAAGATAGCTTGACTATTGTATTTTTTTTTTTTGTGACCAAAAATGTATTACAATTTCCAGTAGGTCTAGTCTTGGAGAGAATATGAATGGTCCCTTAATCAATCATGAAAGTCATTGGTAGGTGTAGATGGGGATAGAGAGGAAGACTTGGTAAACTCATCCATAAAAATAAAAAGCTAAAGAGAGGGCAAATAAATTATAATTGACTGGCTGTGTTAATTATAGTCCATCATCTTCCCTTTGCTTGTGGAAAAAAACAGTACAACTTTGACCTTCAAACAACGAAACTGCAATTTTCTCATCATCTTCTTGTACACTATGTAATGGGGTAAAAGTTACCCTAATGTATAAATTCTTATTGAGGAAATATTTATGTTTGATTTGTTTTGAATTATGTAGTGGATATGAACTTCTAGAAGGGAATTTGTAATTTGTGGTTGACCAACTCTAAAGTATAGCTCATTTCTATTTCATTCTTCAGTTGGGAAAAACCTTCCAACATACTTTTCCATTATATAATTTCATCGAAGTATTTATTAGTAGCAATTTTTTTCATAAAGAAGTTAGCCAACAATCATGCTAGTATTAGCCCCATGACATAGGAATTGAACTACCCAATTAAGCTTATATAGTTAAAATATCACATTAGCCTTTTCTGATCTCTTATTAATTTTATGAAGTGCCAAAAAAAGAAAAGAAATACATCTTAACATATGATATTTCATCAAGGTTTATAGTCTAATGACTATCCATGAAAATTTTCACATTTATAAATGTGTGTCCAATTCTCATTGTCTTTTTCTCCTTCCTTCCTTGATCTCCCAGCATAATAGAAAATTTAAAAAAAATTCAGGATTGTTTCTCCGATATTTACTTTTTTCTTAAAATTAAATTATCTCCTTTTTTTTTTTTAATTTAAAGAAAGTCCAAAAGATGGTCAATATTAAAATAGGAGTATAATTATCAGTATTGTTAGTAATAAATGGACTTTATTCAAAAACTACTACTCCTCAACTGACCCCGCGTTTTCTCTCTCTCTCTCACAAAAATCTTCAAAAATAGCAGTCTTTCCCGTGCCATGACCTCTTCCTCCACCGCAACCACGACCTCCGGCAACCACTTCTAGCGGCGGAGCAACTCACTTTTATTCTCCATGGGCAACTGTAATGCTTGCATAAGACCAGAAGAAGCTTCCAAAACCGATCCTCAAACAAAACCAAAGAAGCTCCGAGAACGTAGACCCAATCCGTATTCCAATTCACCCGCCCCGATCCGAGTACTCAAAGACTTCTTCCCTAAAACCCGCATATCCGACAAATACATCTTGGGCCGCGAACTGGGTCGGGGCGAATTCGGAGTCACTTACCTTTGCACCGATCGTGAAACCCGAGAAGCTCTGGCATGCAAATCAATATCCAAGAAGAAACTCCGTACAGCTGTAGACATCGAAGATGTAAGAAGAGAAGTTGCTATAATGTCAAGCTTACCTGATCACGCAAACATTGTTAAATTAAGAGCTACGTACGAAGATAATGAAGCAGTGCATCTGGTTATGGAGTTGTGTGAAGGTGGGGAGTTATTTGATAGGATTGTAGCAAGAGGGCATTATAGTGAAAGAGCTGCAGCTGGGGTTGCAAGAACTGTAGCGGAAGTTGTAAGGATGTGTCATGCTAATGGTGTTATGCATAGAGACTTGAAACCTGAGAATTTTCTGTTTGCTAATAAGAAAGAGCATTCTGCTCTTAAGGCCATTGATTTTGGCCTATCCGTCTTTTTCAAGCCGGGTATGAGTTCTATTATTTTTCAATTTCTTACCCAGAAATGAATTAGTATGATTGAGCTTTGCTAATGAAAAAGACACTTTTTCCCTCTGTCTCGTAAAAATTGAGTCCTTTTTACTTTTGTCTGTTTTTGACTAGCAGTTTGATCCTTAAAGAAGTGTTTGATTCTTACTAATTTTTGGAATGTAATTAGGGGAAAGATTCTCTGAGATAGTGGGAAGTCCATATTACATGGCACCAGAGGTGTTGAAGCGGAATTATGGACCAGAGGTTGATATTTGGAGCGCTGGTGTCATCCTTTATATTTTGTTATGTGGGGTTCCTCCATTTTGGGCTGGTATGTATTTTCCAGTTTCCTGTTGAGTTCTGATGTATAGAAGTTCTTTTCTTAATCCGATAATCTTTTTGCAGAAACTGAACAAGGGGTTGCTCTTGCAATTTTGAGGGGAGTGATTGATTTTAAGAGGGAACCATGGCCTCAAATTTCTGAGAGTGCAAAAAGTCTTGTCAGACAGATGCTGGAACCAGACACCAAAAAGCGGTTGACAGCCCAACAGGTCCTTGGTAAGTTTTTTTTTCAACTTAATGTTGGTGAAATTCTTATTAAATCTGGCTCCCTTGGTATACAGAAAACTATGTGTTGAGCAAAAAGATGATTGCAGATAATTCACCATTGTTTTTCAAGAAGAAAATTGCGGGTCTGATTTGGACTTTATCCTTCGAAGGCATCAGGAACTGTTTATGTTTTGTCACAACATTCTATGTAGACTGATTTATTGTGGGCATCTTTCCTGATACTCTTTTGTGCATTTTGCCACTACACAGGGGAAACATGAGGCTTTCCCAAAGGATATCCCGGCTTTAAATTTCCTGGATCCACCATCAGCATACTGATTTGTGGAATCCAATGTTTATTAATTTTCTGGATGGCAATTGCATATGTTTTTACTCTTATCTTATCAAATATACTGGGGTTTGCGACTTGATTGAGCTATGGGATAGACAACTCTATGAATCAAATTTGTTTTAGTAGGAATAGTTTCAAGGGTTTTACGTTGTACTAACTGCTTTATGGCTCACTTCTAAAATATTTAACTGTTTATGTTAATCAACTAAATCCCAGCTGTTTATTTACCTTTGCACATTGTTGTCTTTTACTCGAATAGGGTTGCTCCAGCATCTGGTAGTTATAAAATCCTCCCCCCCCCCCCCACCCTTTGTTCTGCTAAATCTTCTAGAGATGTCAACCTCTATGATCATGGCTCAAATATCAGAAATGAATGCGGGATAGCCAATTTCACTATGTCTTATAATTATTAGAAAGACTAATTATGAAGAAGGGAACTACTGTAATTGGGACAAGTTGAACGTATTCAAGTGCTGATTCTTACTGACAGTTTATTCTTTTATTTTTTTTCCTTGTTGATAAGCACTTACAAAAACATAGATTATATAATATAAGATTGTTCAAACTGCTAACCATTTTCTGCATCATCAGTTGTCTGTCATAAAGCAGCTTTTAAGTCAGTCTTCTTTAATGCAGAGCACCCCTGGATACAACATGCAAAAAAGGCTTCAAATGTTCCACTGGGAGATATTGTTAGGACAAGACTGAAGCAATTTTCTATCATGAACAGATTCAAAAAGAAAGCACTGCGGGTAAGCCTTTAATTTTGTTTAAGCATATACAGATCTGAAATTTGGTTTGAAGGCCAACAGGAACTTTTTGAGCCTTATTTGGTTAAATCAGAGAGATAGAGAGAGCTGGTGTATAACTTGTAAATGATGTATTATGTGTTGGCTCGTTAGTCCTGTCTTTTCCAAGGCTTTTACGGCTTGTATAGTTATTTGCAGCATTATGTGGATGTGCTTTAGTTTGAATTGTTTTTGCACCTATTGAATTGCGTAGGTCATTGCTGAGCACTTGACACTTGAAGAGGTTGAAGTAATCAGAGAGATGTTTGCATTAATGGACTCTGATGGTGATGGAAAAATATCATATGATGAACTAAAGACTGGACTTAGAAAAGTGGGTTCCCAGTTAGCAGAAGCAGAGATGAAGTTGCTGATGGATGTGGTAAACATTACTATTCTTTTAAACACGTTGAAACAGTCTTTCGTTCTTTCTTCTTTTTGGTATATGAGATTTACGAGTCTTATATGCCAAAATATTAGTAGAACATATTTTGCTTCTATTTTACTCAGTTTCCTGTATGTTTCCTAGTTTTTCGTATGTGCTGCTGTAACATGTAGTTCCGCGTGAGTTTCTTCAGATTTAACTATCTCACTCTACCAATCTCTATGTGCATCCACCCAGTTTTTTGTGTAATATGTTTGTATGCATAATATGTGTGTATATTTCATCTCTTCTATGTTGGGTTTTATCTGATTCTAAAAGTCTGATATTAGACTTGGTATCCCACTCCTTTACTACTAGAACTAACTGCTAAAGTTCAGCTCAATGATACATTGAAGCAGGTAAAGCCTATTTGTGTATCTAACTAACATCTTCTACATCATTTCTCGTTTTTTTTGCCTCGCCTCCAGATTCTGCTGTCCTTTCTGATAAATGTATTCTGATGTGTTTCATGGAACTACCCAAGTTGTTCTGCAATGTCGTCTGGTGTCTTTTAAGCTCTGTGCCTTCAGGATGTGGGAAAAAGTTGTTCCACAGAACACACACACACTCTCTTTCTCTTTGCTAAGTAACTCGTTCGCATCTGTCAGATGGTTTATTTTGCACAAGATATTGGCTCTGAAGACTCTGCATGTTGCATTTATTTCGGGATTCTTTTCCTTCTATTTCTCCTCCTCCTTTCATTATATTTAAGCATGATATTGCATGGAGGGTATTAAATAGTCAAGGGATTCCATTACATTACTACCTGGGTGTGAAAAAGTATAAGCATGCGTTCTAACACCATGAATGGTGTCAACATTTGATCCTATAGCCTTCACTAAATGTTTTTCTGCATTCTCTTAAGTCCCAATACAATCTGGTTGACATTTGTAGCCAATGTTTTAGGCCATCCATGATTCCCAAGTTTTCTGTTGTAAAATGTGAAGCAGCTTTTATATGCAAATTCTCAAGCTTTTTCCTGTTTGGAACATGGACTTTTGAACAAATCTTATTGCAGATACTGTAATTTTGTTTCCTCTGAAATAGATTAACTAAATAATCTTGCCTGACGGTTGCTGAAACTAATATTTGATAAGGCTGATGTTGATGGAAATGGAGTCCTGGACTACGGGGAGTTTGTAGCGGTTATAATCCACTTACAGAGGATGGAAAACGATGAGCATTTTCGTAGAGCATTCATGTTCTTTGACAAAGATGGAAGCGGTTATATTGAGCTTGATGAGCTACGAGAAGCTCTAGCAGATGAATCAGGTGCATGCGATACTGATGTACTGAATGAGATCATGCGCGAAGTTGATACAGACAAGGTTAGACTCATCTTCTTTTCTCCATGTAGTGACCTGCCTCTTTCCCTTGCTCTTTCAATATGTTTTAAAAAACAAGCTAAAAGACTTCTTAACATTAAAGAAGTTCGTTCGATCTTGTCAAATGTTGAACATTTAGACAGAAAATTCGCCTAAAAAGGAGGAATTGCTTTAGGAATGTAGCATGAAAAGCAAAATGCTGCGCTCCTGAATTTATCAACGCTTATTTCCCCTTCCACTCTCTCCTGGCTCTGATGTGTCACACCAGTTTTACATCGTTGTTGAATTTTGTACTTTTTCTCAGGATGGGCAAATCAGTTATGAGGAGTTCGTAGCAATGATGAAGACAGGAACTGATTGGAGAAAGGCATCTCGGCAATACTCAAGAGAAAGATTCAAGAGCTTAAGTGTTAATCTAATGAAGGATGGGTCTCTCCAGCTTCAGGATGTGCTCAGTGGCCAAACAATCGCTGTTTAAGTTAAAAGGCTTCATTTTACCATTCTAATGATTTCCGTTGGTTGTTTTAATGGGTTTCACAGCAGATCAAAGCTAATCCGATCATCGAATTCCAATTCTTGAAAATATTGATATTCAGAAGATCAGATCTTTGTGAATTGAGCTTTGAGAATGCGATTGGGAGTAGTATGTAGGTATTATTGGGATGTACTACTGGGATTTCTTTTTGGCTATAGGGGAAAATGAAGAAGTGTTTTGAACTTCGGCGGATGACATGAAGATCAGTGCTTTGTTTTAAGGCTTTTGTATGTTTTCTTTTAGAAGTTCTACATATTTGTATAACTCTTGTATATGTGTTGCAAACTCACAAATGTTTCATGTAAAGCCTTGTATTTATGATTTCCTGAGACTGCATGTGAACTCTTCACTGCAGATGTCCTTCCTCGGAATGAGTGAAAATTTCCTTTATTTTCCTCAATCTTCTTGGTTATGAATTTATGCGTTTTCGATTATTCCAATTTCCAATTAGAGAACTAAATCATATTCTTCCTATTCCTTTCAGGTTGATTAAATTCAACATCCACTTGTTAACTTCTAGATTCTAGAGCAGTAAAAATTTTACTTGACTGATATGGAGTAACTAGTCTTACTTGTATGAGACTCATCGTTTGACATTTGGGCGGTTATGTCAGCAGACACTGATGTGGGCTTTGGGGGGGGGGGGGTGGATTCTTAGTTTCATTTTTGTTTCATTGGACTACTTACACAAATTGCCGGTCGAATACACTGTTTACTTTTCTTAGCCAGTTTACGTAGATTATATACGATTATATACATATCAAAGATATATTATATATATATTATATATCAGTCGGCTGTTTCTAGTTTAAACGGTTGAGTAAGCGGCTATTTGCTATTTAACACGTAAAATTGCAGTTATACCAAGGTTCTGGAGAAAAATAGTTGTCTAGCTTCTTGGTTATTCTTTTGTAAGTACGATGTGCATTGCTGAGATTAAGCGCATCGATGATTGCTTGATGTCATATGTCTAAGCGGGATCTTGTTTGACCAAAAAATATTAAACTTTTTGTTAAACTAGTTAATGATGAAACGAAGGGTGAATCTTAGATAAATATAATAAATTCTAGATTAAATATTGTATGATATTGGTAAGATGAACGGTGTTTGAGAGCATTAAATAGCAGATTTGAGCTCAATGATTATCCATAGATATTGTAACATGAACATGCAATAAATGTAGATAATGACAATAAATGTAATAAGAAAGAATCTACCATCCAATTATTATATGATTTGGATGGTTCTTTCTTCTGTCAGCGACGTGGAAAAACGAGAAGTGAAGATGGATAAGGAATCTTTGGATCTTGTGAACAAAGGTTAAACAACGTATGCTTCAGTAAGATAATCAGTAAACAGGACAATTTTTGTATATTCCTTCTAGTCAACCTTTTACAATATGCTCTTATCCAAACGTGAAGATCCCCCTTTTGTTTTCTATCTCTTCCTATTTATAAGGGATATTTTCAAGAAACCCTAAAAAGTACAAAATAAGGAATATACAAAGGAATATTCCTTGTCTCCATTTCTGAACCTATCCTACCGTTATTTCTTTACTCCAATTGCTCGTTCTTGACAACAGTCCTCTCGAAGACGGCTTTCCGCTATTACGCCGTGGTCGACCCCGTCCTCGATCCTGTTTATCTACCGTTACCAAGTCGCCAAATTTAGACCAATACAGTTAGTCCCTCCGCTTGTTGAGGTCGTGGTCTTGCACGCCCTCGATAAGCGGACCTGGTTCACGTCCGTTTAGGAGAAGTTTGGTCGTGTTAAATAAGTCGAATCGGCCGAGGTCGAGAAAACGGCGTGGCTAGCGAGGCTGCGGTTGGTGTGGTAAATGTGAGGTGACGTCATGGCCACACGTGTCATCATTACAGGTCTTCCTGATGCAGCGTCTCTGCGTCTGCCACTTCAATAGAGTATTGTTCTTCTCTGATTTTCTTCTCCAATTTCTGTTTTTGATTTCCCGCAGCTTCTTCAGTTCTAGTCCTTTCTTTCTTACCCAGTTGTTATCTCCTTCTTCAGACTTTTTTGCATATGTTTCATTACTGAAATATGTCACAATCTCCTCACATTCACGATAAGGTTTTCTGATGCCACTCTATTATCGGTGTCCCTTCCTCCCGGTGGTGAGGAATTCATGACCGAAGAGGATAAAAGCTTCCCTACCGCGGAGGAGATAGTCCCCAAAAACCCTTTGGTTAGGAATGATTTTCCAAAGGAGTCTGCTCCTTCTTAGAGACTTTCTAAGATGGGACCGCCTCACATAGCCGACCTCCGATCCAAATATCGCATTCCTCTCCACGTCGAAATCGTTCTGGCCGAAAGCGACATTATGGAGGTTCATTGACCCGGATACTGTGCCTTCTATGTCTATCCGTTCTTGATTGGTTATACTCTTTCTCTCCTTCTGCTAGCGGAGGAGGTTTGCCGATTTTTCAATGTTTTCCCAGCGCAACTCTCCCCCTATTTGTATAAAGTTTTCTTGATGTTGACGAAATATGCATACTTGGCTGGCTGTGAGGTCGACGTTCGCCACCTGTTGCATCTATTTTCTCCTAGTTTTTATAGAGGTACTTTGATACACCTACGGCGTCGTGGGACCATAGGGTTGGTGGTCGAGATGGACGATAAAACGAATTAGAAGTTCTGGTATAAGTACTTCTTCATCAAGACCGAGAACCTGGTAGCGGACCCGACTGGGTTTCCTGAGCAGTGGAATTATAATCGTAAGCGTCTTACCGTATGCTCGTTATTCTTCTTTTGTCCTTCATTTTCGGCTCACTCGCGGCTTCCTTGTTTTTTAGCTAAAAGGCGTGCACCTTCTCCTGTCTTTGATATTGAAGATTGGGTGGCTCGCGTTTTACCTCACATCGTGGGAATTCGTGATTGGGCGTCCTTTCACAAATGTTTTGGACCCAAGATCCCGTCCAGTAACTGTCACTCTTACTTTAGCTTATTGTTGTTTACCATTGCTCTTTGATGCGACCTCCCTTTGGTGCTAGGTCGGCAAATTTCCAAGAAGAAGCTCCAGTGCTAGCATTCCATCAAGCCATCGTGTCGGTGGGGATGCAATTTGCTTTAGCCGAGTCTGCTCGAGGAGGTCGTACTCAAGCTCCGCCAATGAGGGATTCCGCCCCCCAGACAGTCGCTGTGGGGGATGAGATCTCTTCCCAGCCCATCTATCATTTTGTAGACGAGCCGTCTAATGATGAGGAATCACCGTCGAGGAAAAGGCAAAGGGTGGAGATCGGGAAGGCCGTCGTCGCTGACATCGAGCCGAAAAAAGTCATTGCTTGGGAAGCGGCATCTGCGCTTGCACCAGACATAGAGATCGTTTTCACGGCGAGTGCCATTAGGGAGAGGAGACCCTCTAGGGTTAAGGGGGTTCATGATGGCAGAGAGCTTGTACGGACCGCAGAAGGTGGCGCGTCATCGGCGACTGAGGAAAATAGAGCGGTCCCTATGGGGGACGACGGTTCTGGTTCGGATGTCGACCCTAAGGAGGTACGTGCCTTCCTGGAGAGAAATACTCGTGTGGAGATAAGGACGAAGGGTCCTAACCAGCACGTAATCATTCCCGTGGGTTACGACCTTTTGGCCAACTCAGAACGGGCGGTGCCGTCCTTTTCTCCCCTGCGCGCGGCTTCTGAAAACACGGAACTACAGGCGATGAGCGATGCGGAGTTGTCGTTGAGTATATTTTGCATGTCTCTGCGAGTAAGTGCTTTTTAATGTTAGGATTTGTTTCGCATGTGTAATTTTCTCATACTAACTCCTTTCTTTTTCATGTCAGACTCTTATCATGGGAATCGAGCGTGACCAGCGGGAGGAGCGGAGGACGACCATCTTTAAGAAGATGACCTCCAAGTACAAGAAGTACCATACTAAGCACCGAACGCTGGTCGACATCTTTAACTAGGCTGGCGAATTTCAGTCGCTTCGTGATGGGCTTAAACAGAAAGATGATGAGTTGACGAAGAAAGATGAAGAGCTAAGGGAGAGGGATGACGAACTAATGAGAGCCATCGGTAGGTGTAGTGAGCTTGAGGCAGCACTAAAGGCCAAGGAGGATGAGCTTGAGGTGAGCAAGGGGGTGATGACTGAGAATGCTGACCTGCAAACACAAGTGGCATCCTTAATGGATGAACTCGGGCAGAAGGAGGCAAGGGTTATCGATCTAAGGGATGAGCTGAGTTGCCAAGGTCGAATAATTGGGTCGTGCGGAGAAAGACAAAATGGCCGCTATTGGTGAAGCGATAGCCTTAGAAGATGCCCTCCGCGTTTGTAGGTTTGAGCGGGATAATAAGGTAGAGACATTGGCGCTTAAGGCGGCGAGGTTAGAATAACATATCCAAGGTTTGGAGGCGGAGCTATCTACGTTGAATGAGCATGTCGTTGTCTTGAAGGCCGAGGAGGTACAATGGCAGTCACAGCTGTCTACGTCTCATATTTCTGCTAATCCCGGTGTGCCGCGGAGTTGTATCACGCCGAGGCTCAACTTGACGTGTATAAGTCTTTGAAGGCCGTCGGGAAAGTTTCCGAAGCAGAACTTGAGGGCATCCGTGTCAAGGTGCGTGCGGCCTATGAAGCTTGTGGTTACGCCCCTGGTACGCCTGGTAGGGATGAGGATGATGATGTGGATAGACTCGCTTGTGATCCTTGGTATGATGATGAGTACGCCGATGGGGATGATGTGGTGTGAAGTTGTTGTACTTAGTTTTTGTTTTGCTTTGCTATTTTTGTGAGGGCGTCTTTGAGCCCTTTGTAAAAAGTATTGTAATTCATCAATTGAAATGGAACAGTTCCCTTTTTGCTATGTATTTCTTGATATCCGTTCCTTTTTCTTTTTGCTTTGTGGGGAAGTTCCTGATTTTTTATGTGATCGATGTTTGACAGCCAAATATTGAATAATTCGAGCGAGGTCGAATGTCGGGTAATTCGAGCGAGGTCAAATGTAAAATAGTTCGAGCGAGCTCGAATGTAAAATAATTCGAGCGAGGTCGAATGTCAGGTAATTCGAGCAAGGTCGAACGTAAAATAATTCGAGCAAGTCGAATGTCGAAAAATTCGAGCGAGGTCGAATATATAATAATTCGAGCAAGTCGAGTGTCAAAAAATTCGAGCGAGGTCGAATGTAAAATAATTCGAGCAAGTCGAATGTCGAAAATTTTTAGCGAGGTCGAATGTAAGGTGTAAAAAGGCTTGGTGGAGAGTAAAGATGCTGCTTTATTTCATTCATTGGAGAATATTACATGTTTCTGTTTGTTTCATACATATATTTGATAAGTTCCCATGTACCTAGTCCCTTCATCGTTCGGCCTGGAGAAGTAGTCGGCAGGCGGGGCAATGAACTATACTTGAACTTTGAGATGTCCCCTTCGTCGCCTCATTAAAAACCTCCCCGAGAAAACCCAATTGGGACAAAACTCGGGTGAGGGAAAAAGAATACGACTTGGAGGGCGTCTGTTTTCAGAAGTTGAAGTATTTGAGGTGGGTAACGTTCCAATTGTTTTGTAGTAGATTTCCCTCCATTGTTTCTAGTTGGAATGATCCTTTGTTTGCTACTGCTGTGATTTTGTATGGTCCGTCCCAATTGATTCCTAGTTTGCCTTCTCTTGAATCTTTGCTCTCCTGTGTTTTGGCCTTGAGTACATAGTCACCGATTTTGAGTGGTCGTACTTTGGCTTTTTTTGTTGTAGTACCGTTCTGCTTGTTGTTTTTGGGCTACCATTCTTTTGTAAGCCATGTCTCTTTGCTCCTCTGCTTCGTCGAGGTCTTGTTTCTTATTCTTGTCATCGCTTGTTCCGCTTTCATTGGAGTATCTCAAACTGGGTTCCCTGACCTCGACCGGTATCATGGCATCAGTCCCGTAGACTAGTGAATATGGCATTTCTCCGGTGCTTGTTTTTGGCATGGTGTGGTATGCCCATTGTACTTTTGGTAGTATTTTCGGCCATAGTCCCTTGGTGTCCTCAAGTTTTTTCTTCAAGATATTCAGTATTGGTTTGTTGGAGGATTCGGCCTAGCCATTTCCGGCAGGGTGATATGGCGTGAAGAGTATTCACTTGATGTGCCATTTTTCAAAAAATTCGGCGGTCTTTCTCCCGGTGAATTGGGGTCCATTGTCACAACTGATTTCTTTGGGATACCGAAGCGACATATGATGTTTCTCCATATGAATGTGATAACTTCCTGTTCGCATATTTGGGTGAACGCACCTGCTTCTACCCACTTGGAAAAATAGTCAGTTAAAACCAAAAGAAATCATATGTTACCTCGCCCTGCTGGAAAGGGCTCGACAATGTCCATCTCCCATTTGATGAACAGTCGTGGCGATGTAACCAAGTGGAGGTGCTTGCCTACTTAGTGTATCATAGGAGCGTATTTCTGGCACTGCTCGCACTTTTTGACATAGTCAGTGGCTTCCTTCTTCATTGTGGGCCAATAATACCCTGCCCGAATGAGGCACCTGACGAGGGCTCGGTTGCCAGTATGGGTGCCGCTGTGGCCTTTGTGTACCTCCTTGAGGATGCGTCTTGTTTGGTTCGGCCCTAGGCACTTTGCCAATGGGCCTCTAAATGTTCTTTTGTATAGGTTGTGGTTTATGATGTTGTACTTGTTTGACAACGAGTTGTGAGTCGTATCTAAGGACAACTCGTCGTGCTCTGTATTTGAGAGCTAGCTTAAGTCCTGCAATTACGACCTCATACTCGGCCTAGTTGTTAGTCATATCGGGGCACCATATGGATTGGCGGATGACTTCACCTGTTGGGACCTCGAGTACGAGTCCCAATCCAGATCCTGACGCATTGGATGAGCCATCGGTGTATAGGACCAATAGGGCAGGTATCCCGGGGGAGGTATGAAAGTTTCCTGCTCGACCTCGGGCATTATTTTGGCACTGAAATTGGCGATGAAGTCGGCATGTACCTGCGATTTTATCGTTGTTCATGGCTGATATGTTATATCGTGTTCGCTCAATTCTATGGACCACTTGGCTAATCTCCCCGACAGATCGAGTTTATGTAGGATGCTTCGTAGGTGGAAGGTCGTCACCACTGATATGGGGTTACATTGAAAATAGGGTCTAAGCTTACGTGAAGCTATAACCAACGCTAAGGCTAATTTTTCGAGGTGAGGGTACCTCGTTTCGGTGTCGACCAGGGTATTTCTAATATAATAGATTGGAGATTGCGTACCTTTATTTTCACGGATCAACACTGCGCTTAACGCAACCTCTGATACAGCCAAGTATATCAAGAGACGTTCGCCAGGTTCTACTTTGGCGAGTATCGGGGGCGAGGACAAGTATGCTTTTAGTTCTCTTAAGGCCTCGATGCATTCTGAATTCCATTTGAGCCCGTTGTCCTTTTTGAGAACATTGAAGAGTTTGTGGCATCTCTCCAAGGATCGTGAGATGAACCTTGACAGGGCGGCTATACGACCTGTTAGCTTTTGCACCTGTTTCTTGCTGGTTAATACTTCAGGTATTCCCTCAATTGCTTTGATTTGGTCGGGGTTGATTGATAACTAGGGATTATGATGCATTTTACTCTCCTTCTTTCTTAAGTTTTGATTAGAAATGTGTACAAAACAATCCCAAAGGATCACATGTTGTACTTGATTGCAGGGTTTGATCAACAAGGTGATAATTTGTCAAAACCAACTCAAAAAGGAGTGAAACATGCACAAGTACCAAGACCAAGGCCAAGCTCAGTCAAACAGGGCCAGTGCGACCGCACACCATTTTGTGCGGTCCACAAAGATGAAGTTCAGAGAGCAGGCATTTCAGGCAACCAAGCAATGCGGCCGCAAAGGATTTTGTGCGGACTGCATTGATTTCACTGTGTTCGCACTCGATTTTGTGCGGTCCGCAGATCCCAAGATCAGAGAGTTGCCAATTGAAGGATTATGCCCAATGTGGTCCGCGATCCATTTTGTACGGACTGCAATAGAAGCCACCGCGGCCGCGGTGCATTTTGTGCGGTCCGCGGTGGCCAACTTCAGAGAGCACATTATCTTAGCCAAGAGCTTTAGTGCGGCCGCACTCGATTTTGTGCGGTCCGCCCTAGCCCCGCAGGGGTATTTTTGTCCAGAATTTTCAGCCTAGTATAAATAGTTTCTTTTCCCATTTTTAGGTTATCAGATAGATTTTGGGACAGAGCTACGCTCGTGAACACTTATCTTTTATTGAGTAATTTTAGCTTAGTTTCATCATTGAATCTTCAAGTTTATCTAGTAATTAATTATTATGGGCTTTTCTTCATCTATTTCTTTGTTTTCTTCTATAATCATGAGTAGCTAGACCCATTAGCTAGAGTTGTGGATCATCCCTAGTGTGGGTAATTGATGGGTCTTGTGTTTTGATGCTTGATTGTCTATAGGTGTTTGATATTTGAGCTAATTTAGGGTTTTAATGTTGAATTAGTGGTTGCAAACACTAGTTTATGCCTAGTAGACTTTGGCTCTTCTTGAGAAAGAGAGCCTAAGTCCATGAAAGTGGTCCAACAAGGAATTAGGGCGTACTCAAGAGATTGATAACCCCAATTAAAGGGTTAAATCTAGAGATAGTAATACCCGACTTGAACCTCATTTGCTTGCACAAGTTGTCATACCCAATTGGTCTTGATAAAGTTAATTCGAGCAAAATCACTCGAACTACCGAGAGGTATAAAGTGAGTAGAATCGTGCCATAGTTATATCATACTCCCCAAATGTGACCATTTTGCCTTAGACTCAAGAATCTGTCAATTAGCCACCTAGGATAAAGTCACTACCCTAGTGCCTTTTATCTATTTGAACAACTCTCAATAGTTTAATCTTAGCTTAATTTAGCATCGTAGTAGCATAAAATTAGAAGTAAAATCAAAACCAACAATGTTTAGAAGTGCAATTAGGAACAATTACACAACACCAATTTAGATAGAAACTTAACTCCAATATCTAGCTCCCTGTGGAAATCGATTCTGACCTTCTCGGGTAAAAGGTGCTTCGACCTCTCTTACTACTTCATAGTAGTATAGGGTTGGCCTTGATCACTTTTTGGCGCCATTGCCGGGGAGCTAATGGTTTTGGCTATCTATCTAAATAGTTTTGTGTATTGTTCTTATTTCCTTCTGTGTTACTAATTTGTGTGTGTCACAACTTCAGGTACAAAATGGCAGCAAACTTAAACAACGCACCTCTTGGAGATCTTCCGTTAGGGGAGAAGGTAGATAATAATGTTGATGCTGAGGTCTCTATTGTGCCTCAAGGACAAAGGAGAGGCCGCCAGGACAATGATAATATTCTAGACCCTCCCCCGCCACCTCCAAGAGTCGCTCATCGAGTGCTTCCCACCAAGGCTATGCAAGTGCAATTGTCCCACCCCAGATCTGGGCGGGAAACTTTTAAATTACCAATGTGATGCTAACATTGCTGGAGCAGCGTGGGTATTTCACGAGCGCTGCCAATCGGAATGCTTACAAAATTCTCAAGGGTTTTGTGGATACCTGTTGGGGGAGCAAGCAAACTAATGTGTCCGAGGATGCACTTCAGTTAAGACTCTTCCCATTCTCACTTAGAAGGAAGGCATTGGATTGGCTCGAGCGACTTCCCAACCATTCCATCACTACTTGGGATGAGTTGACGGACAAGTTCATTGCAAAATATTTCTCACCGGGGCATATGGCAGAATTGAGAGATGAGATCTTGGCTTTCAAGCAGGAGCAACCATTGCATGAGATTTGGGAGTGCTATAGAACAATGGTAAAGGAATGCCCCAACAATGATATGACTGAGGCGATGATCCAACAGACTTTCTACCGGGGCATTAACACAACAAACCATTCTTGATGCTCAGTTGTCTTCCCACAATACTTTAATTAGAAATTTGGAGGTTCAATTAGGCCAAATCTCACAGTCCTTGAATACTCTCCCTAAGGGGGCTCTACCATGTAATACAGTAGTAAACCCGAAGGGTGAGAACAATCATATTATGGCGGTAACTACAAGGAGTGGACGAGGCGGTGATGTGAATGCCTCCAAACAAAAGCAAATTTTGAGTGATGAAGTTGAGTTGCAAGAAGATGAAGTTCCGTTGGTGGTTGAAAATATGATTAATGAGAATATGAATGAAGAATTAAGGATTAATATTCAAGATGCCGAGGTTAAAACTCAAAATGACGTGAACCCATCTAGGGAACACGTAATAGACATGCCGGAGCCGGTTGTGCCTAAAGCCAAGGCTCCTTTGCCAAGTCCACCTCCACCTTATCCTCAAAGGCTCGCGAAGCAGAAAAATGAGAATCATTTTAAAAAGTTCATTGACGTGATGAAGAGTCTATCCATTAATGTGCCTTTTGTGGAGGCTCTTGAACAAATGTCGGGCTATGCTAAATTCATGAAGAACTTAGTGATAAAGAAACGATCCATGGATTGTAAAACTATAAAGATGACCCACCAAGTTAGTGCAATAGTGCATTCAATGGCCCTGAAGCCTGAAGATCCCGGTGCTTTCACCATTCCTTGCACCATTGGGAGTGCGGACTTTGCCAAGGCTCTATGTGATTTGGGGGCAAGTATAAATTGGATGCCTTACTCAATTTTCAAGACTTTGGGTATTGGGCAACCGAGGCTGACTTCCATGAGATTGCAAATGGCGGATAGAACGATGAAGAGACCGTTGGGTATTATTGATGATGTGCTTGTCCGGGTGGACAAATTTATCTTGCCAGCTGATTTTGTGATCTTGGATTGTGAGATGGATTATGAAGTTCCAATCATATTGGGGAGACCTTTACTTGCTACTGGAAAGACCTTAGTTGATGTGGAAGCAAGGGAACTTACCTTCCGGGTGGGTGATGAAAAAGTGATCTTTCATATGTGCAAGTCAATGAAGCAGCCCAATAATCCCGAGGTGTGATCTTTTGTGGACCTTGTCACATCATTGATAGTTGATGATACCAGTGCAATGATCAATGCGGAGGACCCTCTAGAGGCCGTATTGTTGAATCTTGATGTCAATGAGGATGAAGGCCGAGTGGAGTGTGTGAATACTTTACATGGGATGTGCTCTTACTTTTATGATCCTAGAAAACTATCTTTAGACCTTGAAAATAGGAAGACTCCACCAACAAAACATTCAATTGAGGAACCTCCGGTGTTGGAGTTGAAACCGTTGCCTCCATACCTCAGGTATGAGTTCTTAGGCCCTATTTCTACTTTGCCAGTTATTCTTTCCTCTTGTCTTACTAACATGCAGGTTGATGCCACATTGGCGGTGCTTCAAAAGTGGAAAAGGGTAATTGGATGGACTTTAGCTAATATTTGGGGGATAAGCCCCGCATTCTGTATGCACAAGATTATTCTGGAAGATGATGTAAAGCCCTCCTTGGAGCATCAAAGGAGATTGAACGAGGCAATGCAAGAAGTTGTGAGAAAGGAGGTGATCAAGTGGTTGGATGCCGGGGTTGTGTAACCCATCTCTGATAGCTCTTGGACTTTGCCGGTGCAATGTGTACCGAAGAAGGGTGGCATGACCATGGTTGCAAATTCACAAAATGAGTTGATTCCTGCTAGAACTGTCATCGGTTGGAGAGTATGCCTAGACTACCGCAAGTTGAATAAAATGACCCGCAAGAATTACTTTCCATTGCCTTTTCTTGATCAGATGTTAGACCGACTTGCTGGGCATGCCTTCTACTGTTTCTTGGATGGGTATTCTGGGTACAACCAAATCTTGATTGCTCCGGAAGATCAGGAGAAGACCACATTCACTTGTCCATATGGCACCTTTTCCTTTTCTCGGATGCCTTTTGGGTTGTGTAATGCACCAGCTATATTTCAACGGTGTATGATGGCCATTTTCACCGATATGGTGGAAGATATTTTGTAGGTGTTCATGGACGACTTCAGTATTGTGGGTGATTCATTTGATGATTGTTTGAAAATCTTGATAGAGTTTTGGCCCGTTGTGAAGAAACCAATCTTATTCTTAATTGGGAGAAATGCCACTTCATGGTGGAAGAGGGCATAGTTCTCGGGCATAAAATTTCAAAGCATGGTATTGAGGTAGACAAAGGAAAAATTGATGTGATTTCAAGACTCCCTCCCCCTACCTCTGTCAAGGGAGTTAGAAGTTTTCTTGGGTATGCTGGATTCTACCGGAGATTTATCAAAGACTTTTCAAAGGTAGTGAACCCCTTATGCAAGCTATTGGAAAAGGATACCAAGTTTGTGTTCGATGAGAGATGTATGCAAGGCTTTGAACTTCTCAAGCATAAGTTGACCTCCACTCCTATCATTACCGCACCTAATTGGAGCTTGCCCTTTGAGCTCATGTGTGATGCGAGTGATGCTACGGTTGGGGCGGTTTTAGGTCAAAGAGTGAACAAAATGTTTCATCCGGTGTACTATGTGAGCAAGACGATGAATGAGGCTCAAGTGAACTACACGGTGACCGAGAAAGAACTCTTGGCTATTGTGTTCGCAATGGAGAAATTTTGGCCGTATCTTATTGCTGCCAAGGTCATAGTCCATATCGATCATGTCTCACTCCGGTACTTGATGACGAAGAAGGATTCCAAAGATGGACTGATGCGATGGGTCTTGTTACTTCAATAGTTTGATTTGGAGATTGTGGACAGGAAGGGTAGTGAAAACCAAGTGGAGAACCACTTGTCCCGCTTGGAGGAGGAGGAGAGGCCCCATGATGGCCTAAAGATCAATGATCCATTTTCTGACGAACAACTCCTTTCGGTGTCGATGAATGGTATGCCATGGTTTGCGGACATTGCTAATTTCTTTATGACTGGTATAATCCCGTGTGAGCTCTCTTCTAACCAAAGGAAGAAGCTCACACGGGATACTTTAGATTTCCATTGGGATGAGCTGTACTTGTTCAAGATTTGCATGGATGGTGTGATCCGAAGGTGTATCTTGGAGGAAGAGCAATTGAGTATCTTGGAGGCTTGTCATTCCTCTCCCTATGGTGTCCATCCTGGCAGGGCGAGGACGGCTTCCAAAGTTCTTATTTATGGGTTTTATTGGCCAACTTTGTACAAATATGCAAGTGAACTTGTGAAGAGGTGTGACGAATGTCAAAGAGCAGGTGGAATTTCGAAGAAAGATGAGATGCCTCTCAATACCATTCTTAAGGTTGATATTTATGATGTATGAGGCATTGATTTTATGGGCCCGTTTGTTAGCTCGTGTGGGAACACATACATTCTTGTGGCGGTTGACTATATTTCAAAGTGGGTTGAACCCGTGGCTTTACCCAACAATGAGGCCCGGAGTGTTGTTGCATTTCTCAATAAGAGCATTTTTACAAGGTTTGGCATCCCTCGTGCAATCAGAAGTGATAGGGGGTCTCATTTTTGTAATAGAGCTTTTGACACTTTGCTTGCAAATCATGGTGTCAACCGCAAAGTTTCTACTCCTTATCATTCTCAAGCAAGTGGCCAAGTTGAAGTTTCAAACAAGAAAATCAAGAGTATATTGTCAAAGATGGTCAATGCAAATAGGACCGATTGGTCAAAGAAGTTGGATGATGCTTTATGGGCTTATAATACTGCTTACAAGACTCCAATTGGTATGTCTCTGTATCGATTGGCGTTTGGGAAAGCTTGCCATCTACCGGTTGAGTTAGAGAACAAGGCCATGTAGGATTTAAGGAAGCTAAATCTTGAATGGGATGTGGCAACAAATCTTCGTGTGGAGCAGCTTAATGAACTTGATGAATTCCGATTCCATGCCTACTCCAGTTTGTCCTTGTACAAGGACAAGATGAAGTACCTTCATGATTAATATGCTCGTAGCAAGGAGTTCAAAGTGGGTGATTTGGTTCTCTTGTTCAACTCTCGGTTACGTCTGTTTCCTACACCCCGGAAGGGAGTATATAGGGAGTTTTTCCAATTAAAGGACAATCGAAATAAGATTTATTTACTAAAGATTCAGAGTCCCCACTTGGGATTATTATGGTGTGCCAAGTCACCGGTTCAAATACCGAATCGAGGGAAAGATTGACTCTATATTACAGTCCGCGAACACAGAAATCCGGGTAAGGAATTCTGTTAACCCGAGAGAAGGTGTTAGGCATTCCCGAGTTCCGTGGTTCTAGCACGGTCGCTCAACTGTTATTATTGGCTTAATTATCTGATTTTAAAACATTTTTGAACCTATGTGCATTTTAGCTTAAAACCGCTTTTATTTATTTTAGGAAGATTTCAACGTCATCTAAAATACGTCTTTGGACCATACCACATGAAATGCACCCGCAGTCCGAGACACATTTTATTTAACGTTGTTAAGATTTGAATTTGGGTCACATAAAATGCACACCCGAGTTTAAGGAAATTGAATATTAAAATAACGCGCCTAAAGCAACTACGCATTTTCAACTTTGCGAGAGCCATGAAAAATTCGCTAAATGACACACCTCGATTTCTAAAGAGCAAACACATTGAAAATGAGGGCCGTGCATTTTAAGATTTTATTTGGCACGGCACGCCTCGATTCCAATTTTTAAAGAGAATCCAAACTAAATTTTGAGGGCCATAAGCTATTTTGTGTTATTTGATATGGCACACCTCCTTTTCCTTTTTTTTAACTAGTGGTGGAAATAAGAATGTAAGAATGCACATTCCAGACCTCTGAAACTGAATCCTTATGAATTGGACAAACAGTAGTTGATATCTTGAATAACAACAATGAGATATATTAAAAAATTAGAGAAAAGTTATAGGAATGGATAGCATAAGCAATACAAAATCTTCAAAATTAAGAAAAGAAGTGGCGTTAACGTGAAACCAATTAAAAACAAATGACGAACTTATAGCGCCATAAAATCTATAAAGTAACAAATTTATCTTCGTTGAGCCAATTTTCCAATTTAGAGCGACGTAAAACTGTTCGACTAAACACTACCAATCAAAAAACTTTCAACAACCGAGTCTGAAAAGAATTGGCATCCTACGCAATTGAAAACAAAACAAAAATAGCAAACCAGCAATTGTGAGGGGGAATAGAATGTAACGTAAATGAACTAGAGAAAATTAGACAAATTGAGAGAGAAGGCAAATATGTTAAACTACCGAACAACCCATTTATTTGCTCTTCCTAATTTAATTTAACTGAACAATTGTTAATTCATAAAATAACAAGCAACTCAACATTTTTAGAGATTTTAAGCTAATTTCAAACAAAAACACAACAAACTAACCAAACTAGCATACTAATTAACAGAACAAATTATAGCATATCCAACAACATTAAACAAGGAAACTCACTCAAAATGTTCAAACAACTATGTAAACGGAAATGGGATAGATCTCTATTACTGTAATTTGTTCTCAATCACATCAAAACAGAGTAAGGAAATAGAAACGCACCAGAAAATGACCACAACCGGAGCAGGGACCCGAAGACCTCGAACGGAATCGCGAATGGCAACAGAAACTCGACCACGGGCTGGAAATCTCGAGTTGGTGTTTCGACAGGTTCTGAGGCTATTTGATTGCGTTCCAAAACTAGAATTATTGGCCGGTTTTCATGGCTTTTCAGGGCTAGTTTCCAGCGAGTTTGGGAATCAGATCGGCTGCGTGTGTGTGAAAGAAGAAGGAGAGACGTTGGGGAGGGGGGTGTCGTTTGGTTTTGCTCAAATGCGGCGCTACTGATTTTGTGAAGGTGGCATGGCTTGTGTTGATTTGGTGCTGCTGAAGGTTCCCATTGATGGGTGTTCTTAGGAAGTTCTGAAGAAGAAGACTTGAAAATGGGGGTGGGGGGGTATGAAGAGGATGATCCGAGGGGGTGGGGGGTCCTCTTTTTGGCGCAACTTTTCCAGCTTTTCCAGCATTATTTTTTTTGCTTTTTACTGATTTAGGCGTTCCTATATGTAGAGTCTAGGTTTAGGTTATTATTTTGTTTATTTTGCCAATTAGTCCCTAGGTCTTTTTGTGTTAAGTCCTTAGGGTCTTTTTTATTTGTTTTTGTTCCAAAGAAGAGTCTAGAAGGGTCCCTAGGCTTAATGGACTAATCCGAATTGGGCCAAGAATTGGGCTCTAAAACTCTTAAAATTGTGATTATTCAGGATGGTCCTGAAAACTCCTAATTGAATCCTATCTCAAACATGCAAACTTTGAATCCATCTTATATTCCTTGGGGTATATTTATGCTACATTTTACTACTCATGATTGTTTTGAATTTTTAAACTAGGTCCCATTTTCCAGGAAGGTCCTGAGAATTTACGGTCAAACCTGTCTGATGCTTGCCTTTCCTTATGGAGGGTTTCTCCGAAACAAACGAAATTTTCTGCCCCTGTTTCAATCAAAGAAAAATCTTGTCAATTTAAAAATATGATGATTGGTTTGTGGCCTTGACTTTGAGGGCGATTGCTCCTTCACTCCCCATGATAACTTTGATTTCCACTCGAAGACCTTGCTTGTTTATCGACTAACCACTTTCTTTGTCAATCTTATCACAGAAAATACCTTTGATCCGTTTACCCAACGCCCTCCATATGTTGCATTGTTCATGAATTGATATATACCAAACCTTTGTATTTCACATGGATCCCAAAACATGTTGATTGTTACCAACTCAGTGCGCTTGTTCTTTCTTGACTTATGACACTTTGATGTGCTAGCCAGATCCCGTTTTGTGCAATTGGAAAGCTGGTGGCAAATTTTGAAGTCATTTCTCACTTGTTCTGACCAAACAGACTCAAGAAGAGGAAGTAAACAAGACAAAAGGAACAGAAAGGACAATGGAAAGAGATGATTCCTAACAAGAAAACTACAAAGTAGAAACCTAGTAGATGTGGATACCAACTCTAATAACCATGACATGCACCTATGGATATTCTGTCAAGCAAGTCTGATGTTCAACTCCTGCTATACCCCCAAACCGTAAAGCTGGGTTTCAATGCTCTGATTATCCAATCTGATTCACAATCCCTATTCGACTTGTAGTGCCCGAAGGGTTTTCACCATCAAGCCTCTCTCATTTTGTTCTTTCTCTCAACTTACAGTCGCCTCAAGGTACTCGTGAAGGTTCTCACCAATAAGACTCTCTTATTTTTTATTTCTCTCAGTTTTCATCGCCTTATGGTGCCTGTAAGGGTTTTCACTAATAAGACTCTCTCATTTTCATTTTCCTCATTTGGACCGGAATGTTGCCCCTGATATGATTCACCTCTACTTGCTCGCCTCGGCATCTCTCCAAGACTGATTGGAAGGTCTTTCTCTGGACCGTAATGTGGGCTTTTGGATGGGGTTATAAATAAAGGGAATCAAAGGGCTCAAAACAAACTCAACCGGGTTCAAAATTACAACTTTTGGAACCAGATTTTCTCATAACAACCGCAACTTCTGCCCCAATTTCTTTGCTTGGGGACTTTTGGATTTTTATTTTGATGAGACCGAACCGTGAGGCTGCCTACGTAGCCTTAAAAGGAATTAGGTCGAACGTAGTTCATGTCATAGGAATTACTTTACTTGTTGTGATTTTTCTTTTCTTTTTCTTTCTCTTCTTTTCTTCCTTTTGTTTTTCTTTTTGTTGTTTTTTCCTTTTTTTTTCTTTTCATTCTTTTCTTTCGCTCTTCATTCTTTTCTTTCTCTTTTCATTCTTTTCTTTCTCTTTTTCTCTTTGTCCTTTACTTACATTTTGCACTTGCGTTTCTGAACTTTACTACTGATCACAAGAGGGGTATGAAAAAGAAATAAATAAGGCTCAAAAAGGGTAACAAAGGATGAAGTGTTTAGATAGCAGAACAAAATGCCTTCGTCATTCCAATCTTCAAAACATGCCAAGTACAAACAAACACAACTTAACCAAAGAAATCATACATAATATCTTTTGATCGCATCAGAATTGATAGCCATTTCTACACATTTGCCTTCTATATCTGTTAAATGCAAAGCACCATTGGACAACACTCTCACTCTCATTACCACGAACGAACCCCTGCCAATTTGGGGCGAACTTGCCTTTAGCTTCGACCCGATGCGGCAGGATGCATTTTAATAGGGTTTCTTATGTTCTATCTGCCCCAGTTTCCCATAATTCGGGTTTGAAGTGATCTCAAAATGCCTTTGCTTATCTCCCCTCGCATGTCCTGAGAATTATGCGTGCATGTCATGTCACTAGAGTCAACAGGAAAAGAACTATAAAAGAAAAAAGAACTAAACAAAAATGACTAGCAGTTACAAAAAACAGAAAATTACATTAGAGAGCTGGTGAAAGGATTTGAACAACAAAACAAGCAAACTAAACTGGGGTTACAAACCCAGAACAAACCTAGACAACACTAAACAAGCTGCTACGACTAAACAACTAGGCAAAATAAAAGGATACAAAGGTTTGAGTCACAAGACAATATCCGGATTATAACCCTGGAAATAACCCGGACAACAGAAATGACAACAAAATAAACCACCAAAACTCCTCCCTGGCTAACAAGAAAAGAGCGTCTTTCCAATCACCAAACTCAGCATCTTAGCAACTGACTTTTGCGTCAACAATACTAGGATTTTCACAAGTCTCCATCACATTGTTCTTAACAAATTGCTTTTGGGTTCTCTGTGCCTGCTCATTCTTAGGATCAACCTCTGATAGCGCTGAAAGCTTCGTAGCGCATGGACCTCCGAGGATCATACCCACCATATGCGTCTCATTACGCACAGGCGATGACCCTTGGCTAGTGTCTGCTGCATCTGGATTTTGCACGACAATGTCACCTGCATCAATAAGCTTCTGAATTGCTTTCTTCAAATGCCAACACTTCTCTATGTCATGCCCCGGGGCATCTGAGCAATATGTGCAAATCAAACTTCTTTGGAAGAGGGTTTGGCATTTTTATCTGAATCGGCTTCAACATGTCCAATTTCCTTAGCCTCTGGAACAAACTGGCATATGACTCTCCCAATGGAGTGAAAGTTTTCTTTCTCTGTAACCTCTCGTTCTTAAATGCTTGATTGGGCCAGAAACCTGATCCAGGAGGGTTTCGGTAGGCTCATGGGGGCGGGTAAGACATTTGGGGAAGTGGTGTGGGCCATCGCGGGCCTTGTGGGTGTGGAACATATGGTGGTGCATTGTGGACAGGGTACTGGGAAAGCGATGTATGACTTTGGGAGATCTGTGGAGAGAAGTAGCATTGGGGAGGGTCATTTGGTGCACAAGGATATCCACTGGGACGATGTCGAGGCTGGAAGTGTTGAGTAGGAAGGCCCATCAGATCATCTTTTCTATTTCTCTTTCTTCCACCCAAACATAGTGGGATGTTCTAAATGTCTTTCGTAGTATCTTTCAATGCCGAATAACTCATGATTTTGCATGACTTGATTCCCTCTTCTACCATCTCCACCATTTTTGACACATCATTGAAAAGCTTATCCAAGGCCGAGATCAAATGACTGAAGTAGGTGGGCCCCTGGGCTTGTAGGAAAAGCTCAACCATTTCTTTTTCACCAATCGGGGTACTGACTTGAGCAGCTTGCTCCCTCCATCTGAGCCCAAACTCCCTAAAGCTTTCCTCCAGCTTCTTTTCCATTCTAGATAGGGAAGAGCGGTCTGGGGTAACGCCTGATTTGTATTGAAAGTATCGAACAAAATCTTGAGCCACGTCACCTAATGTAGGCCACTTACCAACATCTTGACTATTATGCCATTCCAAAGCTGCCCCAGTCAAGCTCTCACCAAAATACACCATCAACAAATCATCTTTCTTGCCAACACTTCTCATTTTACTGCAAAAGACCCTAAAATGGGCTATCAGATCCCCACGCGCATCATACAAGTTAAATTTTGGCACTTTAAATCCCGTGGAAAAGCGAACGTCCGAGGACACAGACAGTTCTTTGTAAGACATGCTACCCTAGTCTCCCATTCCTTGCTTGTTCTCTAAGGACTATTCTATGCCTTTTAGCCTCCTGGGTATCCCATCTCGCCCTTCTCTTCCTGTGAAATTTTCATTTTCAACATGAGGCTCATCCCGCAGGCCCTGTTTGTATGAGTTGAGGACCTTGTGGGCAACCTCTGAGGGGTAATGTTGGGCATCATGAGCTTTGAGTGGGTGTTAATTGTCGGGGATAGTGGATATGACAGGAGGGCACTTTTGGGAAAAGATAGTTGGAGGACGAGTGATGGAGCTACTAGGGTGGTTGGGAAAGCTGTGATAAGCGGGTGAATCTGGAGAGTATGGAGGATCATCTGGCATTGGGTCCGGAGTTTGGGTAAGGGCAACATCTAGGAAGCTAGGTGGTGGCGGGGGTGGTGCCTTCCCAGTCATCCAAGACCGATACATGTCCGCCATGTATTGTCTTAACATCTTTACCTCTTCAACCAACCCATTGTCCTATTCAAACAACAGCTTCCGGGCACCGGTATCAACCAACTCAGTTCTGTTGTTGTCTGCCATTGCCTTTTGACTTTATGTTGTAGAGAAGAATTACCACTTTAAAAACCACAAACCAACTACCCTTCTGCTATGAATATAACAAAATGAAGCCATCACGTTAGCGTTAGGGCATTTAACATAAGATAATCTCACTTTATGTGCAATGCACCTAGCCACAATTATCGGTTCTAAAATCACTTCGAGGGTACGAAGGTCAGTTGACATCATCCCAATTTGTTCATTTCAATCCTCTCTTTTCTTCGCTTTTCTAGCACTTGCTTGATCATTTTCCTTCCTCTTTTTATAATTTCACTCTTTTCTTTCCTCTCATTTCTCACATCCCACAATTTCATCTCTTGTATAAAAGAGTCGCCAGAGCTGTCATACCTCCTTTTTCCTACACCCCGGAAGGGAGTATAAAAGGGAGTTTTTCCAATTAAAGGACAATCGAAACGGAATTTATTTATTAAAGATTGAGAGTCGCCACTTGGGATGATTATGGTGTCCCAAGTCACCGGTTCAAATCCCGAATCGAGGAAAATATTGACTCTGTATTACAGTCCGCGAACACAGAAATCCGGGTAAGGAATTCTGTTAACCCGGGAAAAGGTGTTAGGCATTCTAGAGTTCCGTGGTTCTAGCACGGTCGCTCAACTATTATTATTGGCTTAATTATCTGATTTTAAAACATTTTTGAACCTATGTGCATTGTAGCTTAAAATCGCTTTTATTTATTTTAGGAAGATTTCAACGTCATCTAAAACACGTCTTTGGACCACGCCACATAAAATGCACCCGCAATCCGAGACACGTTTTATTTAACATTGTTAAGATTGGATTTGGGTCACGTGAAATACACACCCAAGTTTAAGGAAATTGAATATTAAAATAACGCGCCTAAAGCAACTACGCATTTTCATGGTATTGTGATACCATGAAAAATTCGCTAAATGGCACACCTCGATTTCTAAAGAGCAAACACATTAAAAATGAGGGCCGTGCATTTTAAGATTTTATTTGGCACGGCACGCCTCGATTCCAATTTTTAAAGAGAATCCAAACTAAATTTTGAGGGCCATAAGCTATTTTGTGTTATTTGATATGGCACACCTCCTTTTCCTTTTTTTTAAATTGTGGTGGAAATAAGAATGTACGAATGCACATTCTAGACCTCTGAAATTGAATCCTTAGGAATTGGACAAACAGTAGTTGATATCTTGAATAACAACAATGAGATATATTAAAAAATTAGAGAAAAGTTATAGGAATGGCTAGCATAAGCAATACAAAATCTTCAAATTTAAGAAAAGAAGTGGCGTTAACTTGAAACCAATTAAAAAAAATGACGAACTTATAGCGCCATAAAATCTGTAAAGTAACAAATTTATCTTTGTTGAGCAAATTTTCCAATTTAGAGCGACGTAAAACTATTCGACTAAACACTACCAATCAAAAAACTTTCAACAACCGAATTTGAAAAGAATTGGCGTCCCACGCAATTGAAAACAAAACAAAAATAGCAAACCAACAATTGTGAGGGGGAATAGAATGTAACGTAAATGAACTAGAGAAAATTAGACAAATTGAGAGAGAAGGCAAATATGTTAAACTACCCAACAACCCATTTATTCGCTCTTCCTAATTTAATTTAACTGAACAATTGTTAATTCATAAAATAACAAGCAACTCAACATTTTTAGAGATTTTAAGCTAATTTCAAACAAAAACACAACAAACTAACCAAACTAGCAGACTAATTAATAGAACAAATTATAGCATATCCAACAACATTAAACAAGGAAACTCACTCAAAATGTTCAAACAACTATGTAGACGGAAATGGGATAGATCTCTATTACTGTAATTTGCTCTCAATCACATCAAAGCAGAGTAAGGAAACAGAAATGCACCAGAAAATGACCACAACCGGAGCAGGGACCCGAAGACCTCGAATGGAATCGTGAATGGCAACAGAAATTCGACCACGGGCTGGAAATCTCGAGTTGGTGTTTCGACAGGTTCTGAGGCTGTTTGATTGCGTTCCAAAACTAGAATTATTGGCCGGTTTTCATGTCTTTTCATGGCTAGTTTCCAGCTGGTTTGGGAATCAGATCGGCTGCGTGTGTGTGAAAGAAGAAGGAGAGACGTTGGGGAGGGGGTGTTGTTTGGTTTTGCTCAAATGTGGCGCTACTGATTTTGTGAAGGTGGCGTGGCTTGTGTTGATTTGGTGTTGCTGAAGGTTCTCGTTGATGGGTGTTCTAAGGAAGTTCTGAAGAAGAAGACTTGTAAGGAGGGGGGGTGTGAAGAGGACGATCCGAGGGGGTGGGGGGGGGGGGGGGTCCTCTTTTTGGCGCAGCTTTTCCAGTGTTATTTTTTTTTGCGTTTTGCTGATTTAGGCGTTCCTATATGTAGAGTCTAGGTTTAGGTTATTATTTTGTGTATTTTGTCAATTAGTCCCTAGGTCTTTTTGTGTTAAGTACTTCGAGTATTTTTTATTTGTTTTTGTCCAAAGATGAGCCTAGAAGAATTCCTAGGCTTAATGGACTAATCCGAATTGGGCAAAGAATTGGGCTCTAAAACTCTTAAAATTGTGATCCAACACCTTAATTGACTCATTTTAAAATAAGATAAAAATATTACACAATGCAAAAGCTAACATGAAACTATATATATTTTTTTTGTATTTTCAAAATTATATAAAGATAAAAATAAGGTTCTATTTTTTATTTTATTTTTAAATTTATAAAAGATACATACTAAAATATTTTTTGTAATTTTTATTTTTCTTGTAATAAAATAAAGTAAAAGAGTAAAAATGAGTTGAAATAGCTATATTAGGCCTAAATTAAATATTTACGTGCTAAATATGAAAAAATCTTGGGGAGGGTCAAAAATCACATGTCTACAATAGTAACCTGTGTCGTGCCTCGACGTTAAATCAGGCGCTTCTTGGGAGGCAACCCATGTGTTTTTCTTCTTGTTTTTTTTTGATTTTCATTGTAGTGTAGGATTTATTTTTGGACTGACTGGTTGTGAGATGTTGTAGGATTGTGTTGATGTAGTACCGGAAAAAGTTGGAAAATGATCACTCTCTGAAGTTGCGCACTCATTTTGTGCGGTCCGTGGTGGTCCATTGCGGCCGCATTGCATTTTGTGCGGTCTGCAGTTGTCAATTTGTCAGTGCCCTATGGTTTCGAGCACCGCGGACTGCGATGCCATTTTGTGCGGTCCGCGGTGAGTAGGTAAGTTGGGCCCTAGGACCTTTTTCTATAAATAAGACCCGAGGCCCTCTTTCTGAACTTTTCAAACTTTTTACTCTCAGAACACAAAAGTTACTGTTCCTCTCTTTCATTTGCACGAAATTAACTGCTCAATTTCATTACTCAACATTTCATCTCATTTATGGTAACATTAACTTTTTCTTAGTTCTTTAATTTATTTATTTTTGTTGAATTTTTGTTTTTCTTGTTTCTTCTTCTTTCAGTGTCCATATTTCTTTCAATTTTGTAGCGTAGGTTAGTTAATATTTTTGTTTTAATTAGGGTTAGGTAGTTAAAACATTGTGCCAACACTTCGGGAATCATCAATATGTGCGTAATTGGACAAAAATTAAACAAATCATGAACCCTAGGTTGGTATTGCTGTTGGGCACTCAGTGCGGACCGCGGTGGATTTTGTGCGGTCTGCGGTGCTCTCGTGCAGTCCACAATGATATTTTGTGCAGACCACAATGATATTTTGTGCGTACCGCAATGATAAAGTTCTGAAAGCTGAACATTTGAGGACCGCGATCACATTGGATTTTGTGCGGTCCGCGGTGCCTCAACGCGGACCACATTGCTATTTTGTGCGGTCCGCGGTGCATAGATTCAGAGAATGGATGGTCTAAACCCCAACTCTGTGTGGACCGCAATAGATTTTGTGTGGTCCGCAATGGCCTCTTTGCGGCCACACTGCATTTTGTGCAATCCGCACTCTACAATTTTCATACTGTCTACAACATTTTTCTTCTGCAACTTGAATTTCTTTGTTTTTATGGATACTAACAAAGTATGAATGAATATTGTTTGCAGACAATGGTAAAATCAAGAGGCAACGGTGGTAAACAAACAGGAAGAGGAGAGTCCTCCTGGGGTGGGAAGCAAGGAATGATAAAATTAACCCCACAAGCCCGACAAAATATAAATAACATAAGGAGGATCATAAACGCTGTAGGCAGGGCTATTGACCAGTTGGGGAGTGAGTTTGAGCTCTCCCGGGAGAAATCTTCAGATTCAGTGCCAGAATACTATCCTGATTGGCCGGAGAGAAACAGATTGAGAGATACACCTCCAACATCCCCCACTGCCCAAGCCTCGGTTCATATATCTTCTGAGTCGTCTGAGAGCTCAGCTGAAGGAAATGGGGATGAGTACTCTACCTCTCCTACAACTTCATTATCCGGAGAGGGTGCAATAGCAGAAGAAGGGAAGGAAGAAGAAGGAGGTGAGCCCCAAGTTGGTGGGGTAGAGAGGGATAGGAACCCGGAGGCATGGGAGGACCAGTTTGTTAGTGAGATTGCCTACCACAAATTTAGAGAGTGGTGGTCCGAGAAGAGATTGATACTTGAGCGCAAAATCATCACCCGGGACCTTCTGCCTCACAACCCCAATATGCTGAGGCAATTCAGAGAGAGAGTTGGATGAGACTACGTCATAGGCAATGTGAAGGACGCCAATGAGCATTTAGTGAAGGAGTTCTACACAAATGTGGCCCACATCAAAAAGGGCACCACAATAACAAAAGTGCGGATCTTGAAGGTGAAATTCGACGGCAAGACCATAAATGATTACCTGGGCTTCTTGGAGGAGGATGAGTCCCTATACTTGGAAAATATAAAGTTGGGTGAAGAAGCTCGCCCGTGGTTGGAGGAGTACTTGGTAATCGCAGGTACCAGCCCCGAGTGGTTGACTGCAAGGGTAAAGATATTGAGGAGAATGTTGAACATTGAGGCTAAGGGGTGAGAGACATTTGTGTGCACCAGGCTAGACCCAACCACCCACGACAACTCTCTCCCAATTCATCGGGCAATTTTGGTAGCATCTATCATGGCGGGGTACCCGATGAACGTCAGAATGTGATGTCCTAAGTTATTACATGGGTAGTAAACGAAGGTGACAGATCTTATCCCTTCCCCAACTTCCTGAACAGGTACCTAGAGGACCAAGATGTGGAAAAGCAGAAGTTTGATATGAAAGTGAAGGCAAAGGCACCTTTCTCATGGTATAGTCTATAGGGTGGTGACAACCCTAAGGGTAAGAACTTCTAGGGCAAAGCCACTACTTCGACTGGCCAGTCTGAAGAGACAGTAGTGGTAGTGGCTCCTACTCAGCCTCCTTCCACCTCAGCAGACATGGCCCCAGGTCCATCCACTTCATCAGCTCCAGAGATACCCTCCACCACTGCCTATCCATTGACTGTCCACCGTTTGATTCAGGCCCTTACCATCATCAACAACTGGATGCAGACAACTACTTCTAAGCTATTTGTATTATCTACTACTATGGCAGCTCAGTCAGCACCTCCTTCTCCACAGGTCCCACAGTCCATTGAGGACACTCTCAAGGATCTTCTGGACAACCAGAAGAAGATCCTTGAGCACCAGAAATTGCTCACGGACGTTGTTGATTCACATAGAAAGGCTCCCAAGGAGCTTGCTAGGAAGGCAAAGAAGTTGAGGAAGACTCGGACTTCCAAAGAGTCGGTGAAAGAGCTGTGGGTCGAGGTTGAGAGATTGAAGGAGGATCACCTGCCTTTAGATTTGCTACTGTATGACCCAGTACCAGCAGCCCAGCCCCAACTAGAGTAGTCCGAGAGGCCTCCTAAGAGGAGGAGGGTGATCCCCTGGTCTGATGATGTAGTTATCTAGTTGGCGGACCCACCAGAGACTTCCTCTAGTCAGCCCTAAGATGTAACCCAGGAGCCAGTCCAGGCCCAGGTCCTAGTAGAGCCACAGACCACAGGGAGCCAGCCATAGGTTCCCGAGCATATAGAGGACCTAGGGACCACAGAGGATTCTATGTATACGAACGGCCCATAGGAAGTTTCTTTTTCCTCTTTCCTCTACTTTTGTGCTTATTTTGGTTAGTTGGCATTGTGGACAATGCCAGCTTTCATTTGAAGGGGTAGCCCTATTTGGATTTGGATGACTGTACATATGACATATTTTATGATTTCATTCTTTCTTTTTTATCTTTGGTATGTATATAATTTCAGCATTTCATTACATTTTTCGTACTTTTTACCTTGGGTCTGTATATAAAAGTTACGTTCTATTGTATATATTCATCTCCCCTATGTATATTCGATTAAATCCCCCTTTGTACATATTCATTCTACTTTCCACATTTTTCCTTTTCTTAGCTTCTTATTTGATATTCGTAGCTTCTTGTTTTGAGTTTTTGCAATAAGCCTTTGGTTTTTTTAATGTCACGGTTCTTTCCAAAGGTGGAATTTGTGTGAACCGGGTGGCTCTTCCCGCTGATGGATGGCATTACAACCTTCTTAAGGGTTTGAATTTATTTTTCTTTTTGCTTTTTAGTAGTTAGTGGTGAGGGTGCCTCAAGCAAAGTTTCACTTGGGCCTAACACATTTGCCTTTGATCCTATGGTCAAAAATAAATCGTTGTGTATAGGATGGTGAAAGTTGTGACCTTGAGACTCTTGTGTTGGCCAATAATTATCAAGTGGTTTTTCGGGACCATAGTGTGCTCAAATCTTATCTAAGTTGTTGTGGTCCCCCGACTCCATGTCTTTAGCGATCCCAAAGCTTGTGTGGTGAGAAATTGCATTGCAAGTCCAAGTCCAAGTCCCAAGTCCCAAGCCATTGGTCTAGAACTTGCCTTGAATGTTTGTCTAGGCGAAATCCTAAGTGTAATTTGACTTGAGACATGATTATAGGCTCTCCTTGATCTAAATGATATCTTGAACACTTCTATAGCCCACCAATGATAAAATCCCTAGTCAACCCTTTTGAGCCTTAGACCCTTTTCTTTCAGGAACCACGATACAAGCCTTTACCCATTCTAAAGATACCCTCTCTTGGCACCCGATATTTCCTTAGCACATGCAAAAGTATAAGTTTGGGGAGAGATATGAGAATTGCAACAAAGTGGTGAAAAGGTACAAAATGAAGAAAAGAAAATGCAATGAAAAAGAAAGCAAAGCAAAAAGACAAAAAGAATGTTCAATGCAGAAATGAATAAAGGGATTCAATAAAAGCAAAGAATGAAAGGTGTGAAAAGTTGAGAAAGGAGAAAAGATTTGAAATGAACAAGAAAGTGTGACAGTGTGTCTCTCTAACCCCTTAGAAAGAAGTGAAATAGCTTAAAAAGTCAAGTGAATGTGTGCCAAAATTAAGCAAAAGAAGTTCTAAAGGGAAGATGGAACCTACTTAGACCAAACATTTCCTACCCTGAACCAAAAGCCTTCACTATGTCTTCACAAAAGCCCTATATGATCTTGAGTTGAATGAAACTTACATTAGTGGTGACTCACATAAGGGGCAAGCATATGGTACTTAGAGCTGGACTTGTGACTTTTCCTTGAGAGAGATGAGGGTATTTCTATTAACCTCATTCTGAGTGCCACTATCCTAAAGGTGAGGTTTGCTTAGGGAGAGTTGAGGATGTGTGAGTTTGGGTTCCACAACGACCAAAGTAATAGAAAGAGTTTCTTTGATGTGTTGAGTCAACTCTTGATGATTTTATGTCGCACTAAATCCATGGTGTTTAAAAGAGTGAATGTTGTTAATGATTCATTTGAATTGAGGGCAATTGTTAGACCCAATTGACGCTAGATGAGTCACTTTAGGTCGGCTGAATTTTTTTGGATTTACTCTTAAGGGGTGAGTCTTATTTTGTTTGCTCGAGGACAAGCAAAAGCTTAAGTTTGGGGGAGTTGATAACTAGGAATTTTGACGTAGTTTACACTCTTTCTTAATTGACTTTTGATTAGAAATGTGTACAAAATAGTCCCAAAGGCTTACATGTTGTACTTGATTGCAGGGTTTGATCAACAAGGTGACAATTTGTCAAAACCCAGCTCAAAAAAGATGAAACATGCACAAGTACCAAGACCAAGCTCAGTCAAACAGGGCCAGTGCGGCCGCACACCATTTTGTGCGGTCCGCAAAAATGAAGTTCAGAGAGCACGTATTTCAGGCAACCAAGCAATGCGGCCGCAAAGGATTTTGTGCGAACCGCATTGATTTCACTGCAGCCGCACTCGATTTTGTGTGGTCCGTAGATCCCAAGATCAGAGAGTTGCCAATTGAAGGATTATGCCCAATGCGGTCCGTGGTTCATTTTGTGCGGACTGCAATAGAAGCCACTGCGGCCACGGTGCATTTTGTGCGGTCCGCGGTGGCCACTTTAGAGAGCACATTATCTCAGCCAAGAGCCTTAGTGCGGCCGCACTTGATTTTGTGCGGATCGCACTAGCCCCACAAGGATATTTTTGTCCAGAATTTTCAACCTAGTATAAATAGTTTCTTTTCCCATTTTTAGGTTATCATATAGATTTTGGGACAGAGCTGCGCTCGTGAACACTTCTCTTTTACCATTTTGAGTAATTTTAACTTAGTTTCATCATTGAATCTTCAAGTTTTATCTAGTAATTAATTGTTATGGGCTTTTCTTCATCTATTTCTTCGTTTTCTTCTATAATCATGAGTAGCTAGACCCATTAGCTAGGGTTGTGGCTCAACCCTAGTGAAGGTAACTGATGGGTCTTGTATTTTGATGCTTGATTGTCTATGAGTGTTTGATATTTGGGCTAATTTAGGGTTTTAATGTTGGATTAGTGATTGCAAACACTAGTTTATGCACAGTGTTTTAAAAGGCGCAGGCATAAGGCGATGCGTTTTGCATATGTCTTAGCGGGGCGTAAGCCCCATGAGTATTCAATTTTTATATTTTATAAAATAATATAATTATAAAAAATATTATTAAATAGGTAAAATTGCATAAAATTTTGAAAAAAAACTATAAATAAGTGAAATATATAATTAATCCCATATTATCTAATGAAATTATATAAAAGTCCCAAATAAAGTGAAATTACATATAAATCCCAAATAATTATATATAAGTGAAATCCCATATTATCTAATGAAATTATAAATCCCAAATAAATAAGTGAAATTATATATAAATCTAATCAATATATATAAAAGCACACATACATATAATCCCATATTATATTTTGAAAGAGAGCAAGAGAAGCATTGAACTTAAAAAACTAATTACATACATATTTACAAACTAACAGTGAAATATAAAAAGAGAGGAAAGTAATGAGTTCAAAATAATAAAGTTTTTACATGGAGGAAAGAACAAACCTGTCGAATTTGATTTACGGAGAAAAATGAAGTTTTCTGTTTCCAAAAAAATTGATAAATCGTTGCTCTTGGTAGCAATATTATAAAGCTTACTTTTAAATTTAATGTTTTTAATTCCTTTTTTAAAAAGATATCTCTTGGGCTTACGCCTCAACCGAAAAACTCGCCTCAACCAAAAAATTCGCCCGGGCGTACGCCTCGAACTTCTGGGCGTACGCCTTACGGGATTTTCGCCCCCCACCATCGCCCCGGGGCGTTTTTGGTACGCCTTGCCCCAGGGCTCGCCCCGGGGCTTGCCCCAAGAATGCCTTTTAAAACATTGTTTATGCCTAGTAGACTTTGGCTCTTCTTGAGAAAGAGAGCCTAAGTCCATGAAATTGGTCCAACAAGGAATTGAGGCGTACTCAAGAGATTGATAGCCCCAATTAAAGGATTAAATCTAGAGATAGTAATACCCGACTTGAACCTCATTTGCTTGCACAAATTGTCATACCCAATTGGTCTTGAGAAAGTCAATTCAGGCAAAATCACTCGAACTACCGAGAGGTATAAAGTGAGTAGAATCGTGCAATGGTTATATCATACTCCCCAAATGTGACCATCTAGCCTTAGACTCAAGAATTTGTCAATTAGCCACCTAGGAGAAAATCACTACCCTAGTGCCTTTTATCTATTTGAACAACTCTCAATAGTTTGATCTTTGCTTTACTTAGCTTAATTTAACATCGTAGTAGCATAAAATTAGAAGTAAAATCAAAACCAACAATGTTTAGAAGTGCAATTAGGAACAATTACACAACACCAATTTAGATAGAAACTCAACTCCAATATCTAGCTCCCTGTGGAAATTGATCCCAACCTTCTCGAGTAAAAGCTGCTTCGACCTATCTTGCTACTTCATAGTAGTACAGGGTTGGCCACGATCATTTACCTCGATGCCTCTTTGTAATACCAGGAAGCCAAGGAATTTGCCCGAAGTTATGCCGAAGGCACATTTTTCGGGGTTTAGTTTCATGTCGTACTATCTTAGTATACCAAATGCTTCTTTCAGGTGGTCGATGTGATCTTCCTTCTTTTTTGATTTGACCAACATGTCGTCGATGTAAACTTCTATTGTTTTGCCGAGTTGATCCTTGAACATCTTGGTGACCAACCTTTGATAATTCGCCCCTGCATTTTTCAACCCGAATGACATGACTCTGTAAAAACACGTTCCTTGATGGGGTCTTTTAATCGGCCTTCTCAGCTCAGGTTCTGGTACATCGTCCACACGAGACCGTTTCTCGAACCACCTTGCATATCCGGGATTTATCTCACCCTTTGTGGTGTCTGGGACTTGAGTATCATTTTTTAAGTATCGACACCCATTCCACATCTGTTGAAGTAACGCCTCAGGGATAGTGGCCTCTGGGTGTAATTCGATTTCTTGTGTGCTCAAATCTTCATCATCGGGGACTACCTGATATCTTCCTAGTTGCCTTAAGACTCTCAATGGCGCGTACGGCTGGATGCTTCTCAATCCCAATAGTAGCAAATAACTTTTTGAGTTTGACATATGTATCACTTCCCTCATTGGTAGCCATCCCAGAGTCCATTCAATTTGATTTGCCGTTAGAGCCCTTAGCCGAGATACCCATGCTTCTGTCCCTTCTGGAACCTGATAATTTTTCACTCTTTCCTCATAACCCTCGATGTAATTATCGTTGTTTGGCCTGTACTGTATGATCTTGGGCTGTTGTTGGAGATGTTCAATCAGCCACATTTGCAACAAAATTTCGCATCCTTCGAAGACTTTCGCTCCTGCTTTACATAAAGTCAAAGCCCGATAAATGTCTGAGAGAATGATGGGGACAATGGTGTGGTTTTCCTTGGAGGTAAGGATTTGCACAACTTTTGCGGTGCGAATATCGACTGTTCGTTCTTTGTTCGGGAAGATCATGATTCCTAGAAAAGCCACCATGAAGGCGAAACGACGGTGAACCTGCCATGCGTCTTTGTCTTGTTTGTTAGTAAGGCCTTTCTCATGAATTTCGAACCCATCCGACTTTCCGAACCTTGAATACAAAAAGTTGAAAGAACAACATCCGTTGATGACATTGCTTTTCCTGATTTGACTGCTGATGTTCAGAATACCGAAGAATCGATGTACCGAGGGAGCCTTCGTAAATATCAAGCTTTGATTCCTTAAACTTCCGTCAAAACCAACATATCCGGCTACCTCCTCTAATGTAGGAGCGAGCTCGAAGTCAGAAAAACGAAAGACATTGTGAACAGGGTCCCAAAAAGTCACTAATGCCGCAATCAGATCCCCGCGGGGTTTTACCTTCATAATGTCCGGGAGATTTCCCAGATGCTTGATGACCCACTTTTGACCATCTTCGCCTAATTCACACCACCACATTTGAAGTTGGAATAAAAACTCCTCTGTATTTGCGGAGAAAGGGTTTTGTGTGGTGCTCATTTTGTATCTGAAATTTTAATTTAATAAAGTTAAGACTTATTTCGAAAACATACTCCAATCATTTTCAGTCAAACTATTTCAAGACTCAAAACTATATATTTTTATTTTTTTTATTTTTGGGAATTTTTCAAATTATTTTCAAGATTTGATACCTTTATTTCAACATTTGAAAACTATATATTTTTTATGTATATATATATTCTATTTTTTTCATTTTCTTTTTATTTATGAAGACCTATTTTATTCCTCAGCTCTCATCATAATTTATTTAAACCGGTCAGCAAGCATGTTCGAAGCAAGTGAGTGCGCATATAGCAAGTAGGATGCATCAGGATGGTCTTTTTATTTTGGGTTCACCTGTCTTAGACAGACCCAACCCCTGTGTTGAGTCCCCTAAGTCAAATGCACGTGATGCAAATAAACGTTCCTACTAGGGATCCGGTACATGGCTGAGTTATTCTAAGTGTAAGACCTGAGGTTGATTGTTCTAGACCTGGCTTACCCAAACGGACAGTTTGAGCCGAAGTGGGGGCAACGTACCGGGAGCACGAAAGTCTGCCTGGCCTAGTTACTTGTCCCAACTCCGTCTTATTTGGTATGACTTTAACAGAAAGGTGGTTCACACGCACGTGTACACCATAAATTCAGAAGACTCAGAGAGAAGGTTTCGTAGCAGTTTTATATACACAATTCAGATAATATTAAAGCGGTAAAAGCACCATTTAGCACATTAAGCATATATCATCTAAAAATCAGATAATAAATAAAGCCAAATAACAACAATTATTCTAAGCTCGAATTCTTAACCCTGAACCAGTGGCTCTGGGTTGCAGGTCCCCAGCAGAGTCGCCAGAGCTGTCACACCTCCTTTTTCCGCGCCCGGGAGGCGCAGGGGGAGTTTTTCCAATTAAAGGACAATCGAAACGGGATTTGTTTATTTATTTCAGAGTCGCCACTTGGGAGATTTAGGGTGTCCCAAGTCACCAATTTTAATCCCGAATCGAGGAAAAAATAATGACTCTATATTACAGTCTGCGTACCAGAAATCCGGATAAGGAATTCTGTTAACCCGGGAGAAGGTGTTAGGCATTCTCGAGTTCCGTGGTTCTAGCACGGTCGCTCAACTGTTATATTCGGCTTATTTATCTGATTTTTAATACAATTATGAACCATGTGCAAATTTTATCTTTTAACCACTTTATTAATTATTATTATTAGGAATGTGAACGTCGCTTAAAACATGTCTTTGGACTGCGTCACATGAAATGCACCCACAATCCGGAACATATCTTATTTGACGTTTTGGGATTTGGATTTGGGTCGCATGAAATGCACACCCCAAGTTTTAAGAAAGTAAATTATTAAACACGCGCCTAAAAAGACTATCGCGTTATTATTTTTGGGAAGGCCACGAAATTCACTAAGCAGCCCTCCTGAATTCTAAGTAATTTAAAACAAGTATTTACTGAGGGCCCCGCAATTTGTATTTTTATTCGGCGAGGCTCATCTCATTCTTATTTTAAAAGGATATCCTATAGCAACTACGTTTCTTGTCGTGTTTGTCTCTATCAATCGAAAGCAGTAGATAGTCCTAATTAATTAATGCTTGCAAGTTATTTTATAACAGAATTCGGAAATGCTAAAATCAGGAACAAGGCTGCGTGCACAGTCAGTCGAATAAATAATCATGGGCCCAAATTCGACCCATGCGTGATTGGCCAAACCTGGGCCACTGCTTGCTCGAAGCAGGCCGGCTAGGCCTGTTTTGGCCTGAACTCGACCTTTATGGGGTTGAGATTGCAAGTTTGGTGTTCTTTGTCTTAACAGGTGGTTTACTAGTTATATGAGACCATCAATCCGAAAAGGAAGAACTTAATCCAGGATGTACAGTGTTCATACTTGGTATACATTACAACATATACTGCAAAGTAAACTAAAATCTGAGATGCAACCTATCTCATTGAACATATTATCACCTATCAGCATACATATGTAAGCTACCATTTAGCTAACTTATATTGATATACACTAGGCATACAGGCTGCTTCGATTGTCAACACAAGAATGAAAATTATCATACAATACATGATATCTAATATAACAGTATATATATGAAAATCAACTTCAAGTCTTTTTCCTTTTTTTTTTTGCATTCATGCTCAATGTTCCAATTACATTTGATAGTGCCTTGGTTGTGTACCTGATGTAGAGGAACAGAAGAAGAAGGAAAAGGATCAGCTGAGTAGCACACAGCAAACAACAGCAATCAGCAGATTCACAGCAACAACACAGCAACAAACAACCAGCCAATAATGATGAAGCTCAGCAAAAGTCGAACAACAAATGGACAATCCCAGTGGTGTCCACAGTCCACAGACAAACAACAATATTTCCCAGAACCAAAGAGAAACCAGCAAATAGTCGAATACCAAACCAGTGATCCCAGAAAAACAGAGTGGGAAACAACAGAGATAGTAGAGTGTTCAATGCAGCAAACACTAACAGTTCAACAACCAACACACAGCTCAGTCAATGCAGACGACAGAACTTGGCCAAGGCAGCTTGACCAATATGAGTTCTTATTCAACTTTCAGATGGTGTTTGGTTACAATCTATTTGGAAACTAACTTATGTTTTCAGCTTTCTTTGAACTCAGTAAACCTTTCTTTAGACTAAAAGTTTCAGCTTTAAGACTAAAAATTCCAGCCTTTTTTCTCTTTTCTGAAGACTAAAAAGTCCAGCCCTTTTTAAGTTCTCAAATGGCCTATTTATAGGCCAAATGAACCAGTGCAGCTGAGCTGCCTCCCCTGCCAATTGGCAGAATACCCATACCCTTTAAGCCCATGCCTAAGCATCTTTGGTGCCAGCCCCTTTGTTTCCCACGCCTGGTCTTTTGTTTAATCAAGAGTTATGGGCATCATTTTATTATTCATTTCAAGCCCCATACTCTTATGTCTTGCTCCCCATTGGTATTAGTTTAATCCTAAATCAGTACCCTACTTGTCAGCTCATTTAAACTAATCTTTCTGCCCTTTTTAACACCCCAGAATACCCCTGCTTAACCTTGATTATTACTGCCCTGCCTATTGCAGCCTCAGGGCATTTTTGAACTGGCGAAAGTTCAGATTTAAGACTGCCTGGACTGAACCTTTTCAGTCATTTTTACAATGCAAACCAACCATTTTAAACAATGCTGGGGCATTCAGTTAGTGGCAACGTTCAATTAGTCATGCGACCTTATTAGCTCGTTCGATTCATTAGTTATAGAAACTAATCAACGACATTTATCGAGTCGACTATACTAATTATAGCAGGTAATAATCAGTCGCTCATATAAACAATACGTTCGGGGACCTAAAGGGCATCAGACAATTTTGTGTTCAATTACTGGGAACCTATATAAGTTTATTCATGCGACGACTATACTAATCGGACATGCTTATCATAGGATACATTTAAATCATACACAGAACACAATCGACCAAATAAAAGGTCTTTACAGAGAAGAAAGAAATTAAGAAACTATCAGGAAATAACAAGCAATTACCACAAAGCATGCTAATGACTTAATCAGAACCAAACAAAGAGAAAAGGAAACTTACCGAAAAAGTTTGAAATCAAAACGGACCCAAATCTGACTCGACTTCGAACTCTTGAGGCCGAACAAACTTTAATCAGGGTGTTCTCACATGAGAACACCTTGATTAAGGTCTATTAGACCTCAAACCCTTGTCAAGACCGGCCGGATTCCAAGGCTATTAGTGTTCTAGGTTTTGGATCCCCAGATCTGATTTTCAGGGAGTTGTGGGTAGATTCGGACCAAACCAAGCTTGGTTTGGTCACGAGGAAGGTCAGGGGAGTGGCTGATACAAAGATGGTGAGGTTTGGTGTAGGTCCGGGTTCGACTCAAATCTTCAAATGAAGATTCGAGACGAACGAAAGTGATTCGAGGCAAATGGATAGTAGATCCATGTTCAGGAGAGTGAGGGGGTCTTAGGGTGTTCAGGAGGTGGTCACCGGCGTTCGTGCCGCCGGCTTTAATGGCGAAGGAGACTAGGGCGGCTGCTAGGGTTCGGGGGGTTTCAGGTTTGAGTTTGGGGACGATGAAGGGTGGGGTTGGTATAGGGGGTGCGGGGTAAGGGCTGAGTTTATATATGGGGAGGTTGATCGGATCTGAGCCGTTAGATCATATGATCTCAACGGCTTGGATCTGAGGGTGGGAAATGAGACGGGGTCGTTTGGTAGTTAAACGGGGTCGTTTGGTTTAAGTGAGGGGTTGGGTCGGATTGGTTATTGGGTCGGGTTTGAACACGGGTTGCTGAAAATGATCCTGGACCGTTGGATTGGATTGATTGGAACGGCTGAGATGGATTGGCCTGAAACGGTGTCGTTTCAGGAGGTGTCTGGGCAACCGGATTTGGACTGGGCCTGAGTGCTGGTTGGGCCAGTTATTTTGTTTAATTTTTGGCCCAAACCGATTTCCTTCACTTTTGTTTTCTAATTTCATTTTTTTTCTTTTAAAACAAAAAATAAAAATAAAAATAATAAATAACGAAATTAAAACTAAACAACAATGCAACATTTTAACACAATTACCACAAAAATTATTTAAGTAAGTTAAAAACCTAGAACAAACGATGCACACATATATATCTATTTTTTGAATTTTCTTTTACTGACCGAATTATGGTTTAATCATCCTGACATACATATTTTGTTTGTTAATGATTAAATGCAAAAATGGACAGATCCACAAATGACTAACAACACATGTCACGAAAACTCAAACATTTGTACAGCGAAACCATTTGTTACTATTTTTATTTTCTTTTGGAGCGATTGCTCGTAAAGCAAAAATCACGTGCTTACATCTACGACGGAAAATGTTTTAATATAACAGAAAAAGCTAAGAACGAAGAATGGAAGAGAGGAAGCAGAGAAATCGTTGGAGCAAACACGGAAGGGATGATAAAGAATAACCCGAGACGCAATGGCCAAGAGTTTTTGAAAAAACAAACCCTCCACCTATTTATAGGATTGGTGGCGCCAGAATCAAAGCAGAAGGTTGCAGAATGGCACCGAAATCGAAGGGACAAGCCCTCATCCCTTGTCTCGAAAACACACGTAATGATGACGCACGTGGAAGTGACATCATTTTCCGATAAGATACATCACCCAAGGTATCATTGAACACGCTAACCTTCCGTTGTTGGCCAAGCCATGGCGTTTCGTAAAACCAAATTTCTCCGCAGGTGTGGGCGATGTCCGCTTATCAAGGACGCACCAAGCTGCAACCTCGACAAGCGGAGGGACTAACTGTATAGGTCCAAATTTGGACGACCACGGCTACTGACAAATACGACAAAAGATGAAACCTTCACAACAGGACGTCCTGTGGAAGACGGCGACGATCGACAGCGGATAGAGGACGCATGACTTTTGCAGTACTGTAGGCCTAACATGAGGCATTAGGAATATACTTTCGAATATTCCCTATGATATGTTTTCTAGGGTACAGAAGGGGGTTGTCCCTTATATATAGTGAGGAAAAAACCTTGCAAAGAGGGGGAACTTCCGACTAAGAGCATCTATTACAATATTTATTCTACATTCTTGGTGATCATTCTTTTGACGCTTAATCCTTCAGTTCCACGAGATTAATAAATATTATTTACCTTATTCATCCCTTATGTTCCTCATCTAGAGTTTATTATACTTGGCTGAGATTTACCCCTTCATCTTCTTTAATTAATTTAATCAAAAAGGTTTCAATATTTTTTAGGTCAAACAAGAACTATGTCTTGGCTTTATGTATAATTTATTGTTCGATGGGTTTAGTACAATTTTTTCTTAAGAATAAGAATTAACAATAGCAAGTATTCCACGCATTGTACATGGTAGGTCAAATCTCTCGGCCGGAAATAAGAAATATCCTCATTTTTTTTCATATTATATGTCGTGTTTCTCTTTTATACGTCTTTTAAAAAATATTAATTAGGAAAGGGATTAGACTATTCTATCTTATTTATATCTTAAGATATAATATTTTTTCATTGAATATTTATTTTATTTATGTATTATGTCCATCTTCAAAAACAATTATTACTAAGGGTAAAAAAAGGAAAAAATAATCAATTTTGTCTTGAACTTCTAAAATGACAAATAATCTGAGACAACTATTTTTAGTAATCACAACTAGGGGTGGCAAAATGGTTAAAAGAAAATAGTTAACCATCTATATTATCCACTAAAAATGGGTTGGATAATGAACTTTTAAAAAAAGGGTCAAATATGGATAAGAATCATATTATCCATTTAGAAAATGGATAACCAATGGGTCTAACTTTTATATTTGTAAGACCTCAAATTGGGAGTTCTCCCAAAAATGATCATATGCAAAAAGTCATGGATAATATGATCGGTTAACCCAATATGATAAGAGATTTTTATAGGAATTTTTACACCCTATAGAAAACCTTAGTACCCTATTTATTTTAAATAAATACCATTTTAAAATATTACATCCTATAGATACCTTTTATACTTTATAGCCAAATATCTAATTATAGTTACATCCTACATTTAAGGCACCATATATGCTAAATAATATTTTTCTCTCTCCTTTTTAGTCTTTTCTCTCACATAATCACAGTAAAATTGACTAACCACGTTCTCTCTCTTTTTGCATACACTTTACTCTTTCTCCCTCAACCCACGATTCATACCTCTCCTCCCACCCAAATTCTCTAGTTCTCCTCCATTATCACTTCATTACAATCGCCTAGGGTAAGTTTAATTCGTTGATTTTGATAGACGAAGAGCAATTGGTTCAACTGTAGCGGCTCGAGTCTGCTTTGGCAGTGGTCGTTGAAGTAGGGTTCACAGCTTTTGCGTAATTCATGGCTTCGTTTGTGGGATTTGAGGGTTGGGGATTGTTTGTAGTTGTTGTAGGAGGTTGGGCAGATGTGTTAAGGGGCTGACCAGCCGGAATTAATGTCCGGCCGCCGGCCGGTGAAGCCATCAGGCTACTTCTCTCTCTAGATCGCCCAAATCGCCTATTTGTATTCAGTTGTATTCGAATGTATATTTCAGCTGTATTCACATGTATTCAGTAGCATTAATTTATATATTGTAGATGTATTAAAAAGTTATGCGTATTCTCTTGTATTCAGTTTTAATCAGTTGTATTTAACTATTTTATTCAGCAGAAGTTAGTTATATTTTGTTGCATTCAAGAGTTTTATTCAGCTGTATTCAGTTGTATTTTGTTGTATTCAAGTGTTTTATTCAGATAAATTAAGTTGTATTTTGTTGTATTCAACTGTATACAATTCTACTCAACTGTATTATTCATATGTATTTCTCTTTATTCAGCTATAATCTTTATTATGTATCTTTCAAATACAGATTAATGAGGGATCGTTTTAGTTCGTTGAGTTAAATTAGGAGAATATCATGTGATTTGATTTCCTTAGTTCGTGGAGTTAAATTAGGGGAATATCATGTGATTTGATTTCCTTCCGTTTTTAACCAGTTTAACTTTCTGTATTTAACGTTAATGCCGCTTGAATACAGCTAAATACATGTCAAACTTAGCTGGAATTCCAGTTTTTACGCCTATTTTTTTGGTTGTATTAATGAATACAACAACTTAAATACATAAAATACATTGTATAAAAACATAAAAGGTATCTATAACACGTAATATAGCAAAGGGTATCTATAAATGGCTAATTAGACTTAAAAGATGGTGCTTTATGAAAAATTCCCTATTAAATATGGGTCAGGTCGGATAATTTATCCATTTTTCATTACCCGTTTTTTACTCGAGCCATATCCGTTCTGCCCGTTTGTCACTTATAATCACGGCGGTTAATATGAGACGGAGAGAGTATATTATAAAGTAAGTAGTAGTAATTTGATGGATTCTCAAACTGGAAGCGGAAATTTCATTCAAATAAACCCCTATATTAAAAGAGATTGGAAAATAAAGGAAAACAGAGTGGAAAAAAACGAATAAAACCAACAGCAGGGGCGGCCTTTCCATAAAGCAAGTAAAGCAACTGCTTTAGGCCCCACATTTATGGAGGCCCCATTTTTTGTTACACCTAATAGGTTATGTATACGTTTAAAAATAATCTGTGAAATGAAAAAGTTTGATTTCTTTCTTTAACAAATATAGAGAAGAAGGATTTGCAACTACTATGATTTTTGCAAAGAAAATTGCACTTGAAATAAATATTGAACCTGAATTTCATATGAAACGTGTGATGTATAGGAAATAACAATTTGATGAGGATGTTGATAATGAAATCTCCAGATCTTTCGATAAGTCCTTTAGAGGACGGGTTATTCACATTTCATTTGATGGTCATAGGCAAATTGAAAGTTAAGCAATGGGATTCCCCGGGGAAAAAAATAGAGATGTCTCCTACGTTAACCGTTGATTACTTTTATATAGTATACAAGGCTACTTTTTCACTTCAAAATATATTTGAGCAATTCGAAGCATATGAAAATATTTTTGGTTTTCCATTTAGTGGTAAAAACTAAAATCATTAGATGATGAAAATTTGAAAAAATATTATCTTTAATCTTGAATGTTCCTTAACGCATAATAATCAATTATATATTGATTGTTTAGATTTATTTTTTTGAATTAAAAGTATTAAGGAAAATAGTACAATTAGAAAATAGTAGTTTAATTGATACACTCAATCAAATAAAAAGATTTGATTCTTTTCCAAATGCCTATATTGCTTATGGAATAATGTTAATAACTCATGTTACTGTTGCTTCAGTGGAAAGAAGTTTACAAAAATTAAAATTGATAAAATCTTACCTAAGTTTAACAATGTCACAAAGAGGTTAAATGGATTAGCTATATTGTCAATTGAGAAAGACTTATTAGGAGAAATTAATTATAAAAACTTATTAATAATTTTGCATTTAAAAAAAAGCTAGAAAAATATATTTAAAAAATTAAGGCCCCTTATAAAATTTGGCTTTAGGCCACAAAACTCGTTGGGCCGCCCGTAACCAACAACTGGTTGAAAATGAAGGTTTTGCAGTAGGCCTCTTCAAAATTTTCAATACTTATATTTCTTATGGAAATTATCTTCCTCGCTGTCCTTATTTTGGATCGTACGATTAGGCATAAACAAGCATAGTTTTTTTTAATTCTTGCATCAGTGACTAACAGCAAGTGAAAACCAACTTTGTCTCGTACAGGTGCCTAGAATTCCATGTATTTGATTTTCATTAAGTTATTTATCAATAATTTACGAACTTTCATAAAATAAAATTACAATGATATAACTGAGAAAAATAGGGGGTTGTTGCGTTGTCAATCTCAAGTTGAATGTGACTTGTGTTTTTTTTTCAATTAAGAAAACAAAGATGATAACATCTTGATAAGAAGAAATGATGATGAAAGCGCAACTAAAGAACACCGCTGTACACGATTCTAGTTCTTTTATGGCCTTACTACGTTTTCAATTCCCAGAATCAAACAAGTAAGATCGTTCCTTTTTTGGATCTTAATTGTCATCAGACACTCATCAGAGAGATTCCTCTTCGTTCTTTATCCGGTTCAATTAAACTCAGTACTTTCGACGCGGAGCACTATAATTTATGTGTAAAAATTACTAAAACTGTAACAATAGTAATAGATATAAACCCATAACTTTAAAAATATAATAGGTTCACACTAAAAAATTTAAGTATTTGAACCCATAAAATTAAAATTCAAGATCACCTCAAAAACACTATGTAATTATGAGTTTCACGGAACTCATCAGCCTTAACTTCAATTATATAATCGATGCAGAACCCAATAAATAAAAAAAGTATGATCTGGAACTCATAAAATAATTCCACCTTTACATGCACAGGAGGATTCAAAATTCAAGTTCACTGTCAAGTTAAAAACATATGCTAACATCAAAAGAGAAAAAATAATTCTGGAGTTCGTCGTTCGATGCGCTACATTAACATAGTAAAATATTTTTAGTATAATTCTTAGGAATGTAGCCTTAAAAAAGAACTCAACAAACTTTCTCTCACCTTTAGTTACATGGCTTACATCAGCCATAACAAATAAATTAATAAAACCTGGCAGAAGATTAGGAGTTAGTTAATACAACCATAAATAGTAGGTAAGACATGATTAAAACAAAGAACACACAAACGACCAAAGGTCATCGGTAGGTAATGTACGGACAAGATGTGGAAAGCAGAAAAGGAGAAAAGAAAGAGTGAAAAAAATAGGAAAGTGGAACAAGAAAATTACTAACAGGAAATGAGGAAAACGAAGTTAATAAATCTCATGACTTTTACATGCCCCTTGTAATAAACTCAAAACTCAAAGCCAACTTTTCTAGCTCAAAAAGAAAGAAAAAAGGTAAATCGAAACTACTGTATACATGGAGTGATGTATTGAGAATCAATTTTGCAGAGATGTCATTAGCTTTTAGCATAAAGTTAGTAGTAACGGGACCATAAAGTAGATATAATAGCATGTCTAGGAAAAGAACATTTGAAGGTGCATGAATCTTGATTCTGTCCATAATTATTATACGATGCATTACTGTGACTGACTAAAACAGTTCTTTTGTTAGTAAGTCATAACAATTTATTACGTTTAAAGTATAGTCCTTTTTGGTGTTTAATATTTTGTTTTCTAATAACGTCTGTAAACAGTGGCATCAATACCAAGAAATAAACTTGCTGGAAAAAGACAAAGAAAAGAAAGACACCCAAATTTTAAACTTGGATTTAAGTATATACTAATAACGTATCAATTTTTTGCATTAGTCTTACCTCGAAAATACGAGTAACAATTAAACTTGGCTAATATTAGCACCCGCGCGGATGCGCGAACACTAATCATGTTAATTATTTAAGTTATTTGAATTATATGTAAATAATCTTACAATTTAAACTTTCTCGGTAAATATAGATAATCATTGGATATTAATAAAAAATATTACATAAAAAAATTAACCATTTCTTCTATTTTTCTTTTTCGATACCATTCTCGCCGATGTCATTGGATCCTAAAAATAATCATGAAGCGAAATAATAACTCATGATTATGGCAAAACAATCAAATGTTGAGACTATGAATGACTCTTTGGATACGACTTGACTCTTTTACTACTACTTGAACTCTTATTTGGTGTGTCAATTTCTCTTAAAAAAATATTTCTTTTTTAAGATTTTAGTTTGTAAAATTTTATTTTTCAATAATAATTATTTTTATAATAATATCAGTTAAAATATTATCCTTAATTCAAAGTTCATTTTAGTTGGCTATCTAAAAATTTAAAAAATTCTTTAGCCAGTGAATTTATTTTTCAGTATGACCCTATTTTGATATTTGACATTAACCATGTTAAATAACTAAGTTATTTAATTTATATGTAAATAACCTTAAAGTTTGTGTACTTGAGTTAAAAAAAATATTTGAAATTGATGAGATTAGCTTTCAAATTTTTTATACTCAACAAAGATGAACCATCAGAAGAAATTCGGTGTTATCTCTTATTTTTTGTTTTTAGATCTTTCATACATTTTTTTTAATATTTTTTTCTTTTATCTTATTTTCTATATCATTCTTTCTTTTGTTACAAAAAATTAATTTATTTCACTATAAAAGGACGGATTTTAATAGAAATTGTCTACATAAGAATTTTATTTATATTTCTAGTCTTTGGTGAAAATTCTTTCATATTTTTCTTTTGGCTTTGTTTAATCAGCCTAAATAGGTGTTCACCCAACCACTTAAATTAAACAATTGAAGGATGTGTAATTTTTATACAATCCATATATAATATGTATACAATCGTGTATTGTTGGCATATCATCTACTTATATTAGCTACAAAAAGTAAATAATAAATCTGGCTGGATATTTATGTAAATATTCCATAATATTTCGGTTTTTTGAGTTTATCCATGATACGAATTCTATTATAATAATTTTAAAAAATTTCTACTAATATTGAAAAATATCTATATTCTTATAATCTTTAAAGTAGAAAAAAGTAAAGAGTTTTTTCAAAATAATTTGTTTACATTTTAAAAAAAAATATTTCACATCATACCAATTTTTTTTATAAAATATATTTTTTGTTACACTTGAAAATCGTTATAGAAATTATCAATTATAAAACAATATCTCTCTTAAAAAAACCTTTCACATAATCTAATGATTCAAAACTAATATTCTTCAACAAAAAAAATATTATACCCTTGCAATATTTGCTTGACTACAGCTAAATGAAGGGGTTCCAACTTATACCCTTCAATTCATAAAATGTGCTAAATTGAATTAATAATAGCAATTGTATAACGTTTTGTTAATTGTTTGATGTCCATTTATACAAATTGACTCTTCAAACAAATACTCTTCATAAAGAAAAAGAAAAAAACAACTTTTTAAAATATTGACTAATTTTTATGATGTATTTTCTCTGGCATGTATGTTTACTTCATTATGTAAGTAAATTTTTATTTATTTTTTAAACTCTTTTTTGTTATTTGGATAAACATAGATGTGTACCCTATATATTACATTTATTTTAAAAGAAATTCGCTTTTATTTAAATCTAGCTACAGTGTTTTAAAGAACTATAATTATAAGGTTTTAAATGTTAAAGAGTTTTATAGTTATATGGAGTAATTGTTTTTTTTTTTGCCAGAGGTGAAGTAGTATTTAAATAATTAGAAAATATAACAAAAGCTCCTAACATGATTGCATATGATCATTAACTGAATTAAATATGATAACATGATTTTAAAAAGATAAATTTTATTTTTAATTTAAATTCGAATTTTAAAACTTTATCTATAAATTCAAAATTATTTTTTAATTCAAACTCTCTCTCTCTCTCTCTCTCTCTATATATATATATATATATATATATATATATATATATATATATATATAATATATATATATATATATATATATGTATGTATGTATATTTGTATTTGACTAACATAGTCAAATATAGAATAAAGTTACCGTATATTATTGACATTTATTAGTTTGCCACTTGGCTTAGCTATAATGCCAATTATATATGCTAACTTTATTCCTTTAAAATTTTATTTTTAATTTAAATTCGAATTTTAAAACTTTATCTATAAATTCAAAATTATTTTTTAATTCAAACTCTCTCTCTCTCTATATTTATTTTTAATTTAAATTCAAAATTTAAAACTTTATCTATAAACTCAAAATTAACTTTTAATTCAAATTCAGTTTATATATGTATATATAAACTGAATAAAGTTAAAATTTAGTTTGTATATGACTAACATAGTCAAATATAGAATAAAGTTACCATATATTATTGACATTTATTAGCTTGTCACTTGACTTAACTATAATGCCAATTATATATGATAACTTTATTCCTTTAATATATATACTAGTATTATCACCCGCGCAGATATTAACCATATCAAGTATTTGAGTTATATATTTCTTTGGAGATGTTCAATACCAATTAATAAAAAAAAATATGAAGTAGAAATGAAAGAGACAAGTGAATCAAACCAATGTTACTCAGTAGTAGTGACCTCGAGCTTGATGGCCTCGAGGTGGGTCTAGAATAATAAGAACAATTAGGCAAGAAAAGTAAAGTAAAAGCAGTAGAGCTAAGGACAATTCTGATGAGCAGTAGGCGAAAAAGTAGAGAATATATTCTTTGCTCAATGATTAGATGATCTTATAAATGATTGGGGCCCCCTTTTATATAATAGAGGAACCCTAAATAAGGTATATTTCTATTTACAGTAACGAATATTCTTGGTACAGCTGTCTAACCGCCTAGTACGGAATCGTACAATCCTATTCCGGAATTTGCGCCATGATCTTGGGGACGTGGCAGGAATCTAGCTTATTCTGTTACAAATCCATAATTGTACTGTCGCACCCCTTTTTCTCGCGAAATTGGGTTTATGACATTTGGAGGGACAACTTCCTTTTGGGAAATGGGTTTTGTATTTGAAGAGTCGCCACCTAATGATTAAGGTGCATTAGGACACCAATAAAAATTCAATTCTAAGTCATTTGAATAACCAGAGATTGGGTAAAGGCTTGAAATTATCCTAAGGGGAAGGTGTTAGGCACCCCTCAGGATCCACTAGTGTGGTTTCCGACCAAACAATTATTGTGAATTTGGGGTGCAATTAACATATAGGCAAATAAGGCTCAAATAAGAGGGGATTTCAACACATAAAAGGAAGAACATTTTAAAGAAGCGTTTTAAAAAAAAAGAGTTTGCAAATAAAAGAAAGGAGTCCTAGGTTTATATTTAATATGGATCACCCCACACAATGTCCGGTAATCACTCCTCAATGAAGGGCTACATGTGACATTATCGCATGGTCATCATATCCATATCTACCCTTCCCACCCCGTTAAGGTATTAAAGCGCGGATTGGTCTCGATTACTTATTGCATGCTATTACCCGTCACATTCCTATCAGTCCCGGAGGCACTTAAGACTAATAATCCTAAAATGGATGGATATTAGGCTGACTTGAGGTTTCAAAGGTAAAAATCTAAGGTGGCATACAAAACATATAGAAGACTGCACGTTAAAGGGGAAGCACATAACACATAAGTCTCAAGTATACCTCCTCAAACAAAAGCACATAACTAGCATGACTTGCACATACTTTTTGGGTCTGATTAAAGCACATAAAGATGAGGGAAGTTAATTATTGAGGCATATTAGTTTATTACATAACTCAGGTAAGAAGTCTGAATCAGGCCTGCCTGCCGGTTGTAGCAATTAGCAAAAGCAGATGCAGTTTACAGTTATTACTCCAAGGCTTGCCAAAGTGTTTAGACAGGGTCCTATAGACATGATATCTATTGAGTTCAGAAGGTGATGAGATAGTAATAACTAAAAATGAAGTGTTTGAGATCCTATAGGCATGCTTGCTAAACCTTGTTAAGTAAGAGAATTAGATTATTAAAAGAGATGCAGAATGTATAAAATTAAATTAGATTGATTACAGATTCTGCATGTGATAGTATCTACTATTACAGATTTTAATCCCTATGAACATGATATCTAACATCGAATGTGAATGAAGCGAATTAGAATTATTTAAGAATCCCTATAGGCATGATTTCTATGTGTTACTGATTTTAGATCCTTATAGACATGATACCTAACATTGCATGTGAGTAGAAACGAATAGAATTTTACTTATGAACCCCTATAGGCATGATTTCTATATGTTATTGAGTTTAATGCGTTACTGGATTATAAACCACTTTGGCCCTAAAACATGGTATCTAAACAGTGACAAATGCGCATGATTTTAGATGATCCCTATAGGCAGGTTATCTAGATGTGAAGTTGAACAAGAAGTCCGATAGACATGGTTTATAAATGCAGTTTGAATATGCAGAAATTTAAAATAGTCCTATAGGCATGGTTTCTACCATTGACATGCATAAAGGACCCAACCTTTTTCACTAGCCAGCCCCAAATGTTTATTACAACTTATTACAAATCAAGAATACTAAATACTAAATACATCAGGAAAATACAAAGAAAAGAATTGCAACCAGAGGAAGACTAATTCTTGACTTCTTATCTGAGTTATGAGATAAACTAACTCAAAGACCCTGATCCAAAGCCTTTCTCGGACTTGAGTGTGTCAGAGTTCCTTAAGGGCCTCAATAGGACCCCGGGCAGTGCTCACACCCAAGTTTCATAACCAGAATAGGGACAAGTGCAGTGTGGAAACGTCAACCCTCATGTGTACAAGTTCAGGGGGAGCTCATGGGTCCCAAGGCAAGGCTCATATGAGGGGGCAAAACTTAATTCTAATAAGAGAGTGCAAGTGCAGAAATAGAGCTTTAAGAACTAAGGAAGTAAAGAAGAGGAAAAGAGGTGCTGGGAAACAGCCATTAACACTTCAAACAAGTTGATAATTTTACATCAAAGGGAGCAGGGATTTGGGAATCCATTGCAAGGAGCCTATATACTTAGGCATAAGTTAATTCTGGGCATGCACAACAATAGGGAGTGTTATCATGCTTGTAAAATCAACTAGAACACACAACATATAAGGTTAACATGGAGGTTATGATCCTAGGAGGACCAAGTTTGAGTCATGTTCAGCAATATTCAATGTTGTCATGCCCCAAAAAAACCATAAGTATCAAACACATTGGGGTAGGGATTTAGGATAAATAATACATTGATTCAGAACAGGAGATAAGAAATTACAACATGCTAAATAAGGTATTGAATTAGATACAAGCAATAGGAAACAAGAAGGCAAGAATATTAAGTAACCATGTTGTTGTTAATGCTGAAAACTTAACTAGAACATACCAGTCAAAGAAACAAAAAATGCAGTAAAGAAAGGTAGCAGGACTTCGAATTATAGCTTTGGCTTTCAGCCAGCTAAACAGGCCACAATACAAGTAGTAAAGCAAGAGAGAGTATTTTTAGTGTAAGTGTGAGTTCAAAACTAAAATGTTCCTCTTGTGTTCGTGTGTCTGAAAGAAGAGAAGGTGCAGGGTACTTATAGCTTTTGAAAACATGTGAGAAGTAAGGTAATAAGTAAAGTTTCAATACAAATATGGAAATAATCACAATCAGAATCAATTAACCAAGTGGATCTCCTTTAATTAAGAGATCACTTGTTTAACGGGCAGTGACAGGCTCAAAATAAGGAAAGATAAATCAGTTTATAAGCAGAATGATTGTGCCATAAAAGGAGTAGTAAAACCATCGAGTAAGTAATCCAGTCTAAGTACAGAAATATACTTATTTTGGGAAAGGGTTCAGCAAAGCAAAATAAGGAAAAGAATCAATTAACCTTGACTGGTGAGTGAAATTAGAATTCATAAAAGAAAGGTTTTGAAATCAGTTACAAGATTAGAGATCAATCAAAGAAGGAACCTCAGCATATAAATAGAGTACACAAAACACTAGACATGCGAGTCCAAACCTATTAGCAAAAGAAACAACATGCAATAGTAGCACAAAGTTCAGTAAATAGCAAACATTCGAAGCATGATAGTCAAATAGGTCAAGTTAAGTTGAATCAATAGTAAAGAAAAAATAGAGTATCAGAAGCATGCAAAGGTCTCACAGTAACAGATGAGAAACCTTTTGAAAAGTTAGGATTTCAAGCATGGTCGAGTTTTAAAGATAGTAGAAACCCAGAGTTAGAGTAATCACATGAAGGAAAAGAAATTCTGAAACAAGGAACTTCAAATCGAGTCAAGTATTTAAACGAATAGTTTCAGACCCAAAGACATGGGGTTTTTCAACAATAGTAGAGCTTAAAAGAAGATAAACAAACAAATCAAATAAAACTTAACTAAACAAACACTCATCTAACAAACAACATTTAGAACTCGACCGAGACCCAAAAGAAATTAGGGTTTTCAACAACAACGAGTTCGAAAGATGGTAAACAGACGAGTCAAGTAAGAATTTAAACAAACAAGCACACATCTTAAATGTATTAAAAGTTAGAGAAGATATTTTGAACTAATTTAACAGGAAAAACCCTAATCGGAAAAGACAAAGAGTCGTTTTTGAAAGCAAAATTAAAGAAACTTCGAGAAGATGCTTAAAAGTTCAAAGCAAGCATAGATCTAAAGTAAATCTGAAAGAAATCGAAAGGTCCTAGAAATTAGGGTTTCAAAAGAACCCAAAAGCAATGAGAAAGGCCTTGAAAGTTACCGATCTAACTAGGAGAATCAAAGGTCTAACTCGAACGGCCATGCCTGGCTGGAGAAAGGGTCAAAGATTACAGGAGAAAAGCCATGAACATAAAATCGAACGAAGACTGGACCAAAGTTCTTCATAGTCTGGCCTTGAAACCATAAGAACAAACACGTGGAAGCCATGGAAGGCTGGTACAGGTCTCCGATGACCTCGGAAGGCCATGGATTAGGGTGGCGACGGCTAGGGTTTGAGGGTGTTGTAGAGAGGATTTGGGAGAGGAAGGATTTCAGAGGTGGTGTATGGTAACAAATGAAATGGGTTAAGGGGGTCTTTTGTGTTTAATTAGGAAAGGGCAGTCGGTGGCCGTTGATCTAAATGATCAACGACTGAGATTTAGGGGTTAGGTGGGGATCCAGGTATGGGTCAGCTTTAATTGGGTCGGGGTCGAGTATGAGTAGGAATTGGGTCGGGGTAATTGGGTTTGAATTGGGGTAGAATTTGGGCAACAATTGAAATGAAATCTGGCTAGATTTTAAATAGCCATTTTTCCCTTTATTTTATAAAAAATATTAAATTAAATTCTGGAAATAAATTAAAAGTGCTAAAATAATTTATGGCATATAATTATCAATTTAAAAATACTGGATTTAATTTGTATGAATATAAACGCAATTAAATCTTAAAAGGGGCTAATATTGCAATTATATGCAATTTAGCTTTAAAAATACTAAATGAATTTGTAAAATTATGCAAAAATTATATTAGCTATATTTCAGTATAAATATGAGAATTCAATAAATGAATCACCAAAAATGATAATTTTGGAAATTATTACTGATTTTTTTATGAATAAAATAGGGGAATAAATTGGTTTAAAATCTTTAAAAACTAAGGAAAAATAATAAAAATATTTGGACATACTTATATATGCATACATATGTTATTTTAAAATTATTTTGCATATTGAAAAATATATAGGGAAAAATTGGATATCAACAGCTGCCCCTCTTTATCCGGGAAGGATGAAAGAGTTGTCGGGTAAAGATATGATGACCAATTTTGACCGAGCGGAACGGTTCAAAGAGGTTTAGGCCGCACCCTGGCTTCTGAGCTGCCTACATATCCTTTGTTTTACAGGAATCAGGCCATATGTAGTTCAGGATTCGTCGGCGGAGTATGCCGATGGAGACTCTTCAAGAACGGACGCAATACCCAAGATGGGGTGGTTAAGGTTTGACATGGCTGCAGGAAATGGAGCGGTATATCTCCTGCCGAGACGGTTGTTGCTTGTCGGTGTACCTGCAATTAGAAACAATACAGGCGTATACTGTGCATGAATTTAAACATGATGCAAGTTCCCGTCGGACAATGAATGTTGTCTTTGGACGGTTAGGATGACGTCCTTTAGACCATGACGTCCTGGGCCATGAAGCGTGCAATAAGGATTCGTAGGATATGAAATGATGCTCTCAGGCCTTGAGGATGATGCCTCCAAACCATGATGCCTTCGAATAATGATATGCAAAAGATTAAAGGGGGGGGTCCTCAGGCCATGACATGGTGTTCTCGGCTATGAAAATGGTGCCTCCGAACGATGACACCTTTGGATAATTTGGCAACCTTTCAGCCCATGAGATGTAGTAGGTGGCGACCTTTCAGCCCATGAAATGCAGTGTTTGGCGAACTTTCAACCATGCAATGCAGTAGGTGGCGATCTTCCAGCCATGCAAATGTAGATAAAGTGGCGATCTTTTAGCCATGCAAATATAGATACAGTGGCGATCTTTCAGCCATGCAAATGTAGATAAGGTGGCAATCTTCTAGCCATGCAAATGTAGGGGTGGCGATCTTCCAGCCATGCAAATGTAGGGGTGGCGATCTTTCAGCCATGCAAATGTAGGAGTGGCGATCTTTCAGCCATGCAAATGTAGGGGTGGCGATCTTTCAACCATGCAAATGTAGGGGTGGCGATCTTTCAGCCATACAAATATAGGGGTGGCGATCTTTCAGCCATGCAAATGTAGATAAGGTAGCGATCTTTCAACCATGCAATGCAGTAGGTGGCAATATTTCATCCATGCACATGTAGAGGTGGCGATCTTTTAGCCATGCAAATGTAGAGGTGGCGATCTTTCAGCTATGCAATACAGTAAGTGGTGATCTTTCAACCATGTAAATGTAGATGGAGTGGCGATCTTTCAGCTATGTAGATGTAGATGGAGGTTACATTTAACCTCAGAAGGCAGAATGGTAGCCTTATGCAATGCAAAAATGCAGATGGAGACAACGTTTAGTCTTGAAAGGCAGAATGGTAGCCTTATGCAATGCAGAAATGCATATGGAGATAGCGTTTAGTCTCGGAAGGCAGAATGGTAGCCTTATGCAATGCAGAAATGCAGATAGAGACAACATTTAGTCTCGAAAGGCAGAACGGTAGCCTTATACTGTGAGCACGTGATTTTTGCCCTATATGAGAACTACTCCCAAAAATTCAAAATAAAACAATTTTCCTTTGTGTGCAATTTTGAGAATTTTCGTGGCAGTTTTGGATAATTTTTTGTATTTGTCTGTGCATGTTTATTTATTAGATTAATAAAAAATACAAAATATGTCGCATTTGCATTTAGGATTTAATTCTACAATTAGGAGCAATTAAGTTTGTTTTACAAGAACAAAAAATCATAAAAATAATGTACGTCGTAGTTTTAGCATTTAATGTCCAAATTGTGTGATTTTATCGTTAACTGCTATGTAATTGTGTCTTAATTGTTAAGAGTTAATTAGTACTTTTATAAATTAATTTAGTTCTATAGGTTAATTTAGAATTTTTAGAATTTTAGTTTTATTTTAAGAAAAAAAAAAGAAACAAAGGAAATAAAAGAAGAGGAAATCAGATTGGGCCTTTTCTTTAATTTTAAACCACAGGCCCAAAGAATCAAACTCCCACCGGGTCGACCCGACCCGGTCTGCCCCATAACCCCAAACAACCACCCCCTTCTTCCATTTTTCATTTTTCAACCCTCAAAACCCTAAACACCCGCCCCCTCTTCTTTCTCCTTCTTCTTCGAACCCACCACCCCATGGCTGCCCTTCTTCTTCATCTTCATCCAAATGCCCACCCCCCATGGCTGCCTTCTTCGTCATCGTCGTCCAAATGACCACCCCCCACAACTGCCCTCCAGTTTTCATCGTCCCCAAATGACCCCTTCAACACCTAAAACAAACCAACCGTTGCTGATTCTTCTTCTTCGTCAGTCACTGCTCCTCACGTCCACCACGACCACGTCGTCACCACCCCAGCTCCGCCTCACGACCAGCACAGCCAGCTGTCGCCAGCTACCATCAACCAGCCTTTTTCGTCGAGCAGCAGCGAGCAACAACATCTCCAAGCCACTGCTGCTCCAGCTCCACTGTCATGCCAACGACCCCTTAGCATAAGGAGCCATCTCCTCACCAAACTTGTCAATGATAGTCTCAAGTGCATCAACAAACGATCGTAAAGCAAAAACAGAATCAACACGAACAGGGAGATCTGGATCACGCATTCCAGCCACAACACTGTGTAATGCTTTGCGGAAGTTATTTGGATCTGAAAAGTTAACATGGGCATATTGTCCTGCAACCCATGTTGCCTTGGCTCGTCCATTCTCTTTTCTTTTAGTTCATTCAGCAAATTCATCTTCCCCTCCTTTTCTTCTTTCTCTGATTGTGTTTGTGTTCCGATGGGTTAGTTTGAATTCGAACCCAGGTCTTTGTTTGTATTATAGATAATTCATGTTCATTTTGTTTGAAGTTTGTTAGTTCTCATCAAGTGATTTAATGTCGAGTGTTTTATGTGTTGGTCCTTAGATTTTAGCTTCAGGGTTCATCGTCGATATACTTTCAATATTCCTACATTTTTGTACAGGTTTAACTTAGAATTCTGTTATTTCAGCCCATGTATCTGTGTATCAATCGTAGTTTGAAATCTGACTGTAGTAGTTCAACATAGTTTTGTTCTGAATCATTCATCTTTGTTATGATGTTGTTTGATCTAGTTTGAGTTCAATTGATGATTGTGTTTAGTGATTTGGATCTACTTGTTTGTTCTGCTAAGTTTATTTGGATATGAATCTGGCTTTATTGAATTGTCTTAATGTCATTGATTGGGAGTTAGTTTCATGTGTTTAAATTAGTCAATTGTTAGGATTTCTCAATTAAGATTGGATATAGCTGATGGGGTAGAATGGTAATTTCAGTAGTTTCAAGGGCATTTTTGGGATTTTAAGTTTTAAAAAATGATTAATTTGAGTGCTCTGTCCACTAAGTACTAATAATATTAAAATAATACATTGTTTAACACATAGTGGGGGACAAGACATGTGGTAGTGGGAACTAATACATTTGTTTAATATAGTGGGGAACAAGACATGCAAGTGTGGGGGACAAGACATGTGGTAGTGGGAACTAATACATTTGTTTAATATAGTGGGGAACAAGGCATGCAAGTGTGGGGAACAAAACATAATGGTATGAAAAGTTTAAAAAAGATTGATTAAAATATGTTGCCCATACCTGTTTTTGGGTTATAAATAGGGTCATTTCAAGACAGAAAAGGAGGCTGGTTTTTGGAGGAAGAAAATCGTTTCTCTTCCAGTTTTTCTTAGAGTCTAGGCTGGATTTATAACATTTAAAAGTTCAGTAATTTGAGAGTAAAAAATAGGCTGGTTTTTAATCCAAAAGGTGCAGTGTTTGGAGAGCTAAGAAACTGAAAAGTGGGTCTCTTCTTTTACTGCTGAATATCAGAACTAGTACTGTTGTTGTTTCATTGGTGTGCTGTTTGGTATTTCTGGGGTTTCAATTGGTTCTTCCTGAGTTTTCTATTGGTTATTGGCTACTGTTTTCATTGGATGTTGCTGGAACTCTGCTGATTCATTCTTTTTTAATCTGCCACTGGGTTGTTCTGTCACTACGTTGCTGTGTTATTACTGTTGTTGACTCCTCCTTCATCTTCTTGTATTTCCGTTATCCAGGTACATGTTCTACGACTCTCAAATTAAAAGGAAAGGAAGTAAAGAGTTGTTGGAATGGATTTCCGAAAATAACTATTTCTTTGTGTTTAATTTGATGTATAAGCAATAGTTCACTTGATATTTCATAGTATGTATTGGAATGATTTTGAAATGCATAAACTGGACTGATTGAATCTATTTCTACAAACATGGAATATCAATTGTAATTAATCTTAGTTGGTGATTACTAGTTATGAAATATACTGTATTTAATTCTTTTGTTCAGTAGTCGTGAAACCGTTTCAAAAAGTTTATGTCACAAAACAGGTTCAAATAGTTTATGGAAATCAGCATGTTGGTTTAATAGGTCTAATTCTGAAATCGCGAGTTCACTTGAGTAAATAACATCATTTAAAACCGCAATGTAAATAATGTTAGTAACTAATGGTAGTTCTCGAATGTTAGTGATTAATGTTAGCTTGATGTCAGTTTTAAGCATTGATGCATTTTTCAACAAACCGTAAAAAGAGCAAAAAAAAATGGCTTTGTATCACACATAGTTAGTTCCAATAGTTCAATTCATCTAATAATGTTAGTTCAAATTAATCAAAGAATAGTTAGTTTGTTTTGATATTACTGGGTGTCAATCTCGTGTTCTATTCATAATCTCAACTTTAGTGTTATTAACTAATAGAATAAGGAACGATACAATCTCCCTTGAGTAAGCTCTGTTGCAATTTTTCATTTGCATTTGTCTTAATCTAATAAACAATAAGTGGCACGAGCTTATAAACATGTAACTAATTAGGACCTCTTCTCTTTTATTTTAGAGACGAACTTAATAGAAAATGTAGTCACTTTAGGATTGTCTTTTCAAAATAAACGAGATGAGCCTCGCCTAGTAAAACTCACCTATTGCGGGGCCCTCACGATTGTATATATATTAATGACTTAGAACTCAGGATCGGCCGCTTAGAGAATTTCATGACCTTTTTCCCAAAAGTAATAACGCGTTAGTCACTGTTAGGCGCGTATTTTTAATAATTTACTTTCTTTAACTCGGGTGCACATTTATGTGACCCAAATCCAAATCTCAACAAAGTCGAAATGTGTCGATAATCACATGTACATTGATTGTGACGTGGTTTGAGATGCATTTCTATGACGTTGCAAATTCCTTTAAAAAATAATGAATGAGACGAGCCTCGACAAACAAGAATACACAAACTGCGGGGCCCTCAACGAACAATTATTTCAAATGCTTAGATTTCACGACAGGCCGCATAGCGAACTTTACGGCTTTTCTCAAAATAACAACGTGTTAGTATCTTTAGGCGCGTATTTAATAATGTTATCTTCCTAAACTCGGGTGCACATTTATGTGACCCAAATCTAAATCTCAATGAAATTGGAACGTATCGAAAATTGCGGGTACATTTATGTGGCACAATTCGAGATGCATTCTCACGACGTTGCAATTCTTTTAATAAATAACAACAAAAGCGGTAAACAGTTAAAATTTGCACGTAGGTTCATAATTGTATAAAATTAGATAATCAAGCCGAATATGACAGTTGAGCGACCATACTATGTTGCGACCAAAACACTCACGCAAGTGTACGCGATCGACAAGTAATATAGTTGTAAGTAAAGTATCGTTCCCACGAGGAATTGTGATCAACTTCTCGACTGATGTAGACTCAAACAATTATCAATTCAAGCTAAATTATCACAAAATATATAAAGAACCAATTTACAATTTACTTAGTAATTAAACAATAATTCAATACAAAATTACTACACCAATTACACAATATTTTGAAAACAATTTGGGTAAAGATATTCCAGGGTCATGGACTTGCTAGAGATCATGCTACTATTTTAGCTTAAGATTGATTTATTGAATTATCCGGGTTATTGATTATAGGGTTAATAATATTCATAAGAATCTTTCGAGTTCTTATGCATCTATTCAAGTTAAACTAATACCTATATGTCTATGGTATTAATATTAGCAAGAATGCATTTACAACTCTTATTTTTCAACCAAACAAGGCAATTAAGTATATGTCTATCTTAATTGCGAATTCTTCACCCGATGCCCGGGATTCAAAACTTGTTCTATTTGATTCTATATGCAACCAAGAATTTTCTTTGTCAAGTTTAATTCAAGATTCGTAAATAATATTTCACTGTTAGCTACACAGTAAAATAATTAGAAGCAGAATCAAATAAACAACCCATAACAATAAATTCAATATCTTCAATCTAAGCTTCAAACAACATAATTATCTAACATCCATGACCCAAGAATACTAGAGTTTTTAGCTACTCATAATCATACAAAAATCAACAATAAAAGTTTTAAACATAATATAAACAAACAAATAGAAGAAAGTTTAGAAGAACTCTTTGAATCCTTGCTCCAAGATGTTGTTCTTCTTCTCCTTTCTTAGCTCCAAGATGAAGCTCCTCCTTCTTCTATGGCTTTTTCTCCCTCAAAATCTGATCTCCTATCTCAATAATGGAGCTTTACTTTATGTAAGTTGAGTGGATCCTCTCAGATTTCCCATTTTGCCCCCAAATAATTGATTTCCCAGACTGGACTAGCGCAGGAGCGCATGACCAGCGTACATCCCGCGCATATCGAGTTTCTTTCTATCCAAATCACTGAACTAGCACGGGAGCGCATGACCAGCGCATAACCCACGCTAGCGGGGTTTTCTCTTGTTAAGATGTTGCTGCTCAACTTTTCGTCATTTGACTCCATTTTTCACTTGATTACCATCATAAATCCTTATTTGTTTATTGAACTCCTGCTAGACATTAAAGTCATGATTAGAGCCAATTTTTGCATTATTTGAACATTTACAATAGTAAACCATCCTTAAGTTGAGTTAAAACATAGGCTATATTAAACAATTTAGCCTATTATCAACACCCCACACTTAGCTTATTGCTAATCCTCGAGCAATCCACTATATTCTTTTTAGAGAATTCTTCACTCAACCATTTCCCCTCACGCATTACATCTAGAACATTGTACATACTTAACACCTAGCAGTGAACAATCCTAGCTTTAAAGTTGTCTCTCAAGTGCTATGCAATATTCAAACTTACTCTTCACAGAAGTCAAGATTTGCTTTTCTGTCACAAGTCATATGCCCTCACCATCATGCCAACAAGAAATATTTGGTAATTACTCCGCACATTCAAGTCATATACTTATAATAATCATTTAAAGCACTCACTCTCACAATAGAAGTCACATGCATGCAATGGGTACCATAAGCTTGCCCGTAATATAAATCTCTACTAATTTAGGCTAGCTCGACTCAAAATCAATTAGGACTTTTTCATGGTTGTAATGTGGGCTAAGGGACGGGTAGGATGTATTTAGGAATAGTGACTCAACCCCTAAGCACTTTAACACATCACACGAGCAATTTTCAGCATAAATTCTTCAACCCACTTCTCATTTATACACAATATCATCCCACAAATATGCCCTTCTTCTTTAAGCACTCTATTTATTCATTCCCACTAGCTAGAGCAAAACACAATGTAATTATCTCTTCTTCTTTTTTTGTCACTCAATTTCTGCTAGTGGTGTATTCGTTTACAACATAAATGCACATTTCATCCTTTTATTGGTTCCACTTAAAAGTCACCCCACACTTATTTCCTTCTTACTTCTTTTAGCGCTCTTCTCACAATTAAAGTGCTTTAAGAGGTAAAAGGATCAAAACACTGTCAATTAAGAACAAAAGGGTATAGGCTTGTAATGTGGGTGCCAAACAAAAAGTCTGAAGGCTCAAAAGGGTTAACTAGGGACAAATTTTATTTTTAATAAGCAATTAAGCTCAAAAAGGTCAAAGAAAGCCTAACATCATTTTTCAAACCGAGCATCACCTCAAATTTTGCTTCAACTCACATACCGGGCAAGTTCTAGACACAAGTACAATACATGGACTACACAAATACTCACCACACATGGCATATGACTCATTCCAGATCAGCTCATCAAGACACTCCATTACGAGCATTCAATTCAGTACAAACATACAAATTAAGGCACTTTCAGTGAGATTCAACAATTAGGACTAAGCGTTACACTCTAGGGTCTATTGTGTTCAGGTGTGTCAACGCTATGGGTTCACTTTTCTATAGCTTATAACTCCTACTTTAGTCTACAAAATAAAAAAATATAAAAACAAAAATTAAAAACTACCTATGCCCAGTTCAAGATAAACCCTTGGAAAAGAACCGCGGCTTAAAGAAAAACCAAGGGGGAATTGCTACACTACCTAAAAAAATAAAAATAAAATAAAAATCTTTTTGTCATTTTCTTTAGACTCACTTCCCTCAAGAAAATTCGTCTAAAAGATCCGTCGTAGGGAAAAGTCTAATTTTTCTACCATTTTCAATTTTTTTTTACATAAAAAAATTAATCTTCTAAAATACTACACAACTACGAAGAAAAGAGATAAGAAGCTAAAATACTAAAAAGCTAATTATCCAAAGAAATTCTCACACCCCACACTTAAAAGAGTGCAATGTCCCCAATGCACAAATAAAGCAAAAAATAACAAGGGTGGACAAGAAACTCCCTGAAAGGCCAAAGACCGAAGCACTGGCAGCTCACGGGGTACTCAAACTTCTCCCAAGGATGATCCTTTGTGCGGGTACCTCACACTAGTTCCAACCAGCTGGCTCACATTTGCACACTTTCCGTGGCTTTTCTTCTATGCTCATAATCCTACAACAAATGCTACAAAGGTAGAAAACAAAAATAAATAAAAATAAAAGAAAGCAGTAAAGCTGGGTTGCCTCCCAACAAGCGCCTAATTTAACATCGCGGCATGACGTGAACCACTTTTTGCCTCCACCTTGAACTTATAAATTGAGCCCCCAATTTGGCTTCATGCTTTTTTCTATGATCTAGGGGTGGTGAGACAAATTTAACATGGTCGAGCAACCAATATCGTGTTCTACACTTTTTGGCTTTCAAATGAGGTATGTAATTATGTCTCTCTGGCATGATAAATTCCAGAATATAAGCACCCAGGTCCTCGTACATTGGTTCCCCCAAAGGCTCAGATGACTCGATTTCCATGTCATCATCCAAACACAATGTTGAAAAATGTATGGAATGAGGAGCAGTACGCCCCAACTCTAGAATTGTATCACTAGTTACATCCTCATATGTACACACACTAGAGTCTTCAAATATAACATTATCTACTTCTTCACATAGTTCTAGAGCACTCTTCTTAACATGGACATCCTCAAGAAAAATATGATCTAATGATTGGTATTCTCGTTTTAGCTCCTCTATTTGGTCTAGAAGATTTTTTTCAGCTTCATACAACTCATCATTAAATTGTTGGGCGTTACACGCATCAACCTTTGCACTCAAATCTGAATCCAAGTTATGCACAACCAAGCCAAAATTATCACTTTTTTGTGCAAGCTCATCTCTCTCCTTAGACCAATCTTTCATTACCATTGTTAGTAAACAACGTCGTTTCGCAAAATCCACTAATCGAGAATATCCGTCTCAATACCAACCCTTACTCCCATATTCAAATTCAGATGTCCAAGAGGTGAGGTCATGACTAGAAAAAAATACGGTCCATAAAAATGTTTTATTAACCAAGCGTCTTCATCATTAACCTTACCTCTGTATATTTCATCCTCAGATGTCATCCTGAGAGAACTAGAAACATACTAAGAGAAAAATCAAATAGTTATAAAAAAAACATATTTACAAAAAGAAAAGAAAATAAACTTGTAAAGATAATAATAAAAGTCTAACCCAGAAGAATAGTTAATGTTTAATTCCCCGGCAACGGCGCCAAAAACTTGTTGCGACCAAAACACTCACGCAAGTGTACGCGATCGACAAGTAATATAGTTGTAAGTAAAGTATCGTTCCCACAAGGAATTGTGATCAACTTCTCGACTGATGTAGACTCAAACTATTATCAATTCAAGCTAAATTATCACAAAATATATAAAGAACCAATTTACAATTTACTTAGTAATTAAACAATAATTCAATACAAAATTACTACACCAATTACACAATATTTTGAAAACAATTTGGGTAAAGATATTCCAGGGTCATGGACTTGCTAGAGATTATGCTACTATTTTATCTTAATATTGATTTATTGAATTATACGGATGATTGATTATAGAGTTAATAATACTCATAAGAATTTGTCGAGTCCTTATGCATCTATTCAAGTTAAACTAATACCTATATGTCTA